>NC_047109.1:23305356-23987162 GCF_902500255.1 Thalassophryne amazonica
TCCATTCTCTGCAGGATGGTTAGCTTCCTTCTAATTTCATCCCAAATGGTTTTTAGACCCTCACTTTCTATTTTCATTGCTTTCCTCCATTGCCTGCAGAGCTTCCTTCTCCTTGCTACCAGGCCATCTATCTCCCTTTCTCGTCTTCCCTTTGTTGTTGCGCTGGCTTTCCTGCTTGTCACATTGCCAAACCTGCTGCTGCACTCCTCTTAAAAGATTTCTGCAAACAGGTTCAGCTTAGATTCTGCAGTGCCACAAAATGCTTTGGACAACAGTGCACTAAGGGACTCTTCCAGCTTATTCCATACTTCCACTTCGTTGGTCTTTGTCCACTTGATTTTACTGTTTTGTTCAGACTTAGGTGAACTGAGATCCAAGCTGGGTTTGGATCTTGGTTCACCTAAGGGTGCTTCAGGGATCACCTCCTTTGGTCATCCAATCTTCCTCATCACTTCCTGCACCACTTCTGCAACATTGGGCCTGATGGCACTGTGGTTTTGGACCTGGCCATGGATCCCCCTTGTCTGACCTGCCTCAGCAGCACAAGGTTAGTTGAGATGTACTTCATTGATCTGACAGTGGAGAAATTCTGTTTACACTCCAGTTACCTCAGACAACAATTAGTACACAATTATTACTTGTTTACCGTAATAATGGCACACATCAGAATTAAGGACAGCACATACACATTTGACATTGTTTATGTGCACTAAATTTGAAGAAGCCCGTTATCCGAATTGAGGCAAGTGGGTGAAGGTTGCGCAGCAACCCTGAGTTGCACCACCGTCAGCTTGGGGGGAATGGGGACCAGCAGCAGCTAAAACCACGCCGCCCCCGCAGAAGGGAAGGGGGGTGACGTGAGCAGAAACCAGAGTGGGGGGTGTGTGATGGTGGGTAGGAGGGGGGTGGGGAGAGGGAGTGGAGCATGCTTCAGTCCTATGAAAAACAGTTTATTGTCTTTGTGGGTTGAGATAAGAAAGGAGCCAAATAATCACCAAGGCTGGAAGACATTCCTCTGGAGGAAAACAGTCGGGCAATTTGTCCTTCAGGCTTGATAAGCCTGCCGTGTTGTGGTTTGAGCAGTGAAAAACACTTTTTACAGTTCCACTTGAACAACCAAATCCCAATTATGAATTAAGAATATTCCCAATTATGATTTAAGAATATTACCCGGCCTCCAAAATCTTCAACTTCATCTGCAAGGCACACATCTGCTCCAAGATGTCATCCAATTTGTGTCTGAGTTCAAGAGTCATCGCAGTCTGAGAATGCAATGCCTTTCCCACCTTGTTAATCATGACGGACAAGTGAGGGGCTGTGGTTGATGCTGCCGTCTTGCCAATTTTCCGATAGATCAGGGCAGCACATACACCAGAAAGTACCAGCCCTGCTACCACAAGACCAAATATGAATAAATCCTCGACGTCCTCAATGGAGAAAGGTGCCAAGCATGCAATACACCAAGGTCCCCAGGAGTCGAGAACATAGCCATCCATCATCCATCCATCACAAGAACATAGCGTTCCATCTGGGCAGGTAGGATCCCCCGGTCCTGACCTTCTTGTAGAAAAGATGGTGTCAATAGCATTCAGAGACCAGCTGATCAATTCCATGGTTAATCCAATAGTAGTCCAATAGAACCAGTATCCAATATAATTTGAGGAATTCACAATCTGGTGACATAGGGACTTGAAGGTTAAAGCAGAGATAAGGGAGAGTCCCAAACAGCTTGGGACTCCAACAGTTTTTAGTTCCCAGGTTTTTAGTTATGGCTGCTGCCACCACATTTCATCCTCCCCATGTGGATGCGCAGTTCCCTGAGTGATGTTACCTTCTCCCATCCACACCTCAAATTGATTTTGGGCAAATAATGGCATCCTTACATTTTTATGGTTATTTAGACTATCAAAAGAAATAAAACTATGTCGATTACATTGATTACATTATCCAAAATAAACAGTTTCTCATCCAATAATGTCATATAAGGCACTCTTCCAAAAAAAAGGTGTCTTCAACAATGCCAGGTATTTTGTAGTTATTTATTTTTTTGTGTGTGTGTGTTAAGTCTTAGGTGTTTAAGACCAGGATAGTGCAAAGTGTGTTTTTAATTTGACAAAGAGCTTGAACTTACAACTGTCCACTGTGATACGTGTGTGTCTGCTTGCTGTCCTCACGTGGACATACATAGCGGTGATGGTCTAGTGGTTAAGGCATTGGGCTTGAGACCAGAAGATCCTCGGTTCAAATCCCAGCCTGACTGGAAAATCACTAAGGGCACTTGGGCAAGGTCTTTAATCCCCTATTGCTCCCGGTGTGTAGTGAGCACCTTGTATGGTGAATGTGAGGCTTTATTTGTAAAGCGCTTTGAGCATCTGATGCAGATGGAAAAGCGCTATATAAATGCTGTCCATTTACCATTTATCATATATTGCTGTTGTGACGGGCTGCAGCGAGCAAGCACATGGCACATACATTGATAGGCTGCCCCAGGTGAAACAGACTGTCAGATCATAGCACACAGCGGCAATCTAAATGTCACGTTATCCATGTGAGCTCTGTTTCACATGACACGGTGTCTGTCCTGCGGTGCCGTCAACAAGACATGCGTGTCGGGCCGGCTGGACATGCCAGGCCAGTAAATGTGGACATGATAAGAGCGCATGAACTGCTTCATTCATGTCATTTCATGACTGTAGTTCTGTGACCATGGGTCATCTACAGAGAAACAGATGGTCAAATACTTGTACTGTTCACTCGATAAGAGACCTTGACGTTTGACCTTAACCATTTTGAAAGGTATCTCCATGGGACTGCTATATGTAAACTTACAAGACTCTGCAATGATGGACCTGTGGCCCACTCTTGGACCGACTGTGCTGGAAATTATAAATCTCTCATTAACTTCTGGATCTGTTCCTAAATGTTTCAAGTCTGCAGTGATTAAACCATTACTTAAGAAATCCAATGTCGACCCTAGTGTATTGAAAAATTATAGACCGATATCAAATCTATCATTTTGTTCTAAAATCCTGGAAAAAGTGGTTTTGCGACAGCTCATGGGCTACCTCACTGAGAATAATATTTTTGAGCCACTGCAGTCTGCTTTTAGAAAATATCACTCCACAGAGACACCACTTACTAAAGTAGTGAATGACCTTTTGCGAGCAATGGACTCAGATACCGCTACAGTCTTGGTGCTGTTGGATCTTAGTGCTGCGTTTGATACTGTGGATCATCATATTTTACTC
The DNA here is from genome assembly GCF_902500255.1 of Thalassophryne amazonica. Lineage (NCBI taxonomy): Eukaryota > Metazoa > Chordata > Actinopteri > Batrachoidiformes > Batrachoididae > Thalassophryne > Thalassophryne amazonica. The sequence continues at coordinate 23,308,605 of NC_047109.1, forward strand.
AATAGGCTGGAGAATCACTTTGGGATTACTGGAACTGCTCTTGCATGGTTGACGTTATACCTGTCCAGTCGTTCTTACTGTGTATTGTGTAATGGCACCTCCTCTGATCGTAGGGACATGAAGTTTGGGGTTCTGCAGGGATCCATTTTAGGCCCCCTGCTTTTTTCCCTTTATGTAGCACCCCTTGTGCCATTGATTTCTGTATCCCGGCAGCGAAGCATGAGTGGAATCCAGCAGCACTCCTCAATGTATTTTTCCAGGGACTGGCCGACCACATTCAGGTTCACTCCAGCAACCTGACTGACTATCTGGATGAGCTCATCGCGTTGTCCAACCGGACCGACCGACCGACAGGTGTCTGACCAACCTCACCGAGATGCTTGCCATTCCCCTCAATGTTCATCAACTCCACCCATTCATTCCACCGCCCTCAACCACATTGGCCCCAATCCTCCTCACAGCAGTCTGGAGAAGCCCTTGCAATTGGGAAGGACCCGTCTGTCTGGAGAAGAATGAGAGTGACGCCGAGTGGAGGGACTGTGCTACTACTGTGGACATTTAGGTCACATGGCCACCAATTGTATGGTTAGGGGTGCCCCTGTGCAGGCAAGTTCAGTATTGTGGGTGAGTCAAAGTTCTATTTCTTCTGCTTCCACTCAGAATGTTGTACCTGCTAAATTGTTTTCTGATTACACATCAGTGTCTATTCTTGCCTCCATTGATTTCGGCTCTGATGCTAATATGTTGCAGTCCTCTATTCCCAGGTCCCTGCACCTTAAACTGTATAAAGTCTCATGCCCTCTGGTGGTGCATGCCATGGATGGCCACTTTTTCTTTGTCTTTTGGCTGTTCCCGTTAGGGGTCGCCACAGCAGATCAATCGTTTCCATCTCACCCTGTCCTCTGTATCTTCCTCTGTCTGTTGTATGGCTGGGGGGCCTGGCTGCCTTTTTGTTTCTGTCTTTTGTTTTTCCTTCCAGGTGGCTTGCATTTGGGACTGAGTGGCTGTGTTGCTGAGGTTATCAGGACCTCACCCTGATCACCTGCGGCTCATCAGGACTCACAGCTGAGGTGCATCTATATGGATTGGAACATGGTGGCATTTAAGACTGGAGTATACAGTGTGTATTTGCCAGAGACTCGACCTTGTGACCAGACGGGTGAGATCGTCGTCTCGGGAGCCATCTCATCATCAGTGGATGCAGAGAACGTCCAGGGTTTGATGCACGGTCTGTGAAAGAGGAGGGGGTGAGGTCTCACACTCGTCAGCACACTTCCTGAGGTACGTTAGATTTTGTGACTAACATTTATACAGTCAGTAAATGTGGTGTCCCTCACACCTTTTTATATTGAGCTGTATGTTAGTCATGTATCGGCTTCCACTGCAGTGGAGTTTTGTGAACTGGATGTTCCATGCCTGCAGGTTGGGAAGCTGATTAGTAATCAAGCCAGGAAGTGTTTGCTGTTTGTACACCTTTAAGTGTTCTCTCTGTGTGTAGAGTGTGGACTCACATAATGGTTCCTTCTTTCACAGACTCGGTTTGTTGCGGCCACCTGGGGGGTGTCGGCGGGGTCCTTGGGTCCGAACAGCTTCTGGCTCCGGACCGTTAGCGCTGCTGGGAGCGCACCACGCCAGACCGCACTTTCTTTTGTTATTTTTTGTATCACTGTTATGTATTAAATTCAGTTAGCCTTTGTACCGTGCTCTGCTTATTTCATACTGGGTCCTTCAAACGCTGGTCGGTTCTCCGAGCTGCGTCCGACACATAACACTGTCACACCAACCACCTGCATGTCCTCTCTCCGCACATCCATGAACCTCCTCTTTGGCCTCCCTCTCCTCCTGCCTGGTGGCTCCATCCTCAGCATCCTTCTCCCTGTATACCCTGGGTCCCTCCTCTGCACATGTCCAAACCATCTCAATCTCACCTCTCTGACTTTGTCTCCAAACCGTCCCACCTGAGCTGTCCCTCTGATATGGTCATTCCTAATCTTGTCCATTCTTGTCACTCCCAAAGAGAATCTCAACATCTTCAGCTCTGCCACCTCCAGCTCCGCCTCCTGCCTTTTTGTTAGTGCCACTGTCTCTAAACCATACAACATAGCTGGTCTCACTACTGTTTTGTAAACTTTCCCCTTCACTCTTGCTGATATTCTTCGGTCACAAATCACTCCTGCCACCTTTCTCCACCCACTCCACCCTGCCTGCACTCTCTTCTTCACCTCTCTACCACACTCTCCATTACTTTGAACAGTTGACCCCAAATATTTAAACTCATCTACTTTCACCACTTCTACTCCTTGTAACTGCACAATTCCACTGGGCTCCCTCCCATTCACACACATATACTCAGTCTTGCTTCTACTTTCGACTTTCATTCCCCTTCTCTCCAAAGCATATCTCCACTTCTCCAGACTAGACTCAACTTGCTCTCTACTCTCACTACAGATCACAATGTCATCTGCAAACATCATAGTCCATGGGGACTACTGTCTGATCTCATCCATCAACCTGTCCATCACCACTGCAAACAAGAAAGGACTCAGAACTGATCCTTGGTGTAATCCCACCTCCACCTTGAATGAGTCTATCATTCCGACTGCGCATCTCACCGCTGTCACACTATTCTTGTACATGTCCTGCACTACTCTAACATACTTCTCTGCCACTCCAGACTTCCTCATACAATACCACATCTCTTCTCTTGGCACCCTATCCTAAGCTTTTTCTAAGTCCACAAACACACAGTGTAACTCTTTCTGCCCTTCTCTATACTTCTCCAACAGTATTCTCAGAGCAAACATTGCATCTGTAGTGCTCTTTCTCGGCATGAAACCATATTGCTGCTCACAGATCTTCACCTGTTTTCTAAGCCTAGCTTCTACTACTCTTTCCCATAACTTCATGCTGTGGCTGATCAGCTTTATGCCTCTGTAGTTACTGCAGCTCTGCACATCACCCTTGTTCTTGAAAATAGGAACCAGCACACTTCATCTCCACTCCTCAGGTATCCTCTCACTTTCCAAGATTTTATTAAACAATCTGGTTAGAAACTCTACTGCCATCTCTCCTAGACATTTCCATGCCTCCACTGGAATGTCATCTGGACCAACTGCCTTTCCACTCTTCATCCTCTTCATAGCAGCCCTCACTTCTTCCTTGCTTATCTCTTGTACGTCCTGATTTACTCTCACCACATCATGCAGCCTTTTCTCTTGCTCATTTTCTTTATTCATCAGCTCTTCAAAATATTCCCTCCACCTTCTCAGCACACACTCCTCACTTGTCAGCACATTACCATGTGCATCTTTTACCACCCTAACCTGCTGCACATCCTTTCCAGCTCTGTCCCTTTGTCTGGCCAATTGGTACAAGTCCTTTTCTCCTTCCTTACTATTCAACTTCTTGTACAGCTCGAAATATGCCTTTTCCTTTGCTTTTGCCACTTCTCTTTTCGCCTTACGCCGCATCTCCTTGTACTCCTGTCTACTTTCTTCATCTCTCCGACTATCCCAAAACTTTTTCGCCAACCTCTTTCTCCTTATGCTTTCCTGGACCTCTTCATTCCACCACCAAGTCTCCTTGTCTTCCTTCCACTGTCCAGATGTCATACCCAGTACTGTCCTAGCTGTCTCCCTCACCACATCTGCAGTACTTTTCCAGTTGTCCAAAATTGCTTCCCCTCCAACCAGTGCTTCTCTCACCCGCTCGCTAAATTTCACACAACAGTCTTACTCCTTCAGCTTCCACCATCTGATCCTTTGTTGAGCTCTCACTCTCTTCTTCTTCTTTACCTCTAAAGTCATCCTACAAACAACCATCCTATGCTGTCTAACGACACTCTCTCCTGCTACCACCTTACACTCTGTGATTTCTTTTAGCTTGCATCTCCTATAAAGAATGTAGTCCACCTGTGTGCACCTTCCTCCACTCATATGTTACCCTGTGCTCCTCCCTTTTCTTAAAGTAGGTATTCACCACAGCCATTTCCATCCTTTTTGCAAAATCAACTACCATCTGTCCTTCCCCATTCCTATCCTTGATACCATATCTACCCATTACTTCCTCATCACCTCTGTTCCCTTCACCAACATGCCCGTTGAAGTCTGCTCCGATCACCACTCTTTCATCCTTGGGCACACTCTCCACCACCTCATCTAACTCACTCCAGAAATCTTCTTTCTTCTTCATCTCACAACCTACCTGTGGGGCATATGCACTGATGATATTCATCATCACCCCTTCAATTTCCAACTTCACAATCATCACCCTGTCAGACACTCGCTTAACCTCCAACACACTTTTAACATACTCTTCCTTTAAAATGACCCCAACACCATTTCTCTTCCTGTCCTCACCATGGTACAACAACTTGTACCCACCGCTGATGCTCCTGCTTTTACTTCCCTTCCACTTGGTCTCTTGCACACACAATATGTCTAACTTTCTCCTCTCCATCATATCGGCCAGCTCTCTCCCTTTACCAGTCATACTACCAACATTCAAAGTCCCCACTCTCATTTCCACCCTTCTAGTTTTCTTCTTCTCCCGCTGTTTGTGGCAACGTTTTCCTCCTCTTCTTCGTCGTCTTCGATGGATGGCCACTAATTGGGATAAATTACTCATCAGTCTCAATCTGTTTGCATGGTAATTTCTGAGAATCATTCAGAAGCCATAAGTTTCCATATGTTTGACAATATGACCCACGCGATAATGGCACACCTGGTTACAACACCATAAGCTGAATCTTAACTTGACCAAGGGTAAAATAGAGGTGTGGGGTCCTGCATGAGTTCCTGTTTAGTACAACCAGTACATTCTTCGCTCCATTCTAATCCTGATCTCGCTGGTCTTCCTGCCTGTTATCATGATCTTGCCACCATCTTCAGCAAATCGAAGGCTAAGTCTCCACCTCCACACCGCAAGTATGATTGTGCTATTGAGATTCTCCCTGGGGCAACTCCCCGCGGGGAAAGTTATTCTCTCTTTCAGCTCCAGAGCACGCCGTAATGAATGATACATTCAGGAGTCTCTCGCGGCTGGTTTGATTCATCCGTTGTCTTGGCCCGCAGGGGCAGGATTTTTCTTTTTTGAGAAGAACGACAAGTCCCTCCGCCACCGCATCAATTACAGAGGGCTTAATGACATAACTGTAAAGAACCATTATTCACTGCCACTCATTTCCTCAGCGTTTGAGCTCTTAGAGGGTGCTAAGATTTTTACGAAGCTTGACTGCGAAATGCACGCCTGGTGAGGATTCGTTCTGAGGTTGAATGGATAACAGCATTCAATATGCCTACTGGTCACTATGAATACACGGTGATACCTTTTGGTCTAACAAACACCCCCACAGTGTTATAAAATTTAGTCAACTATGTTCTATGGTTGTACCTTAACAAATGTGTTTTCGTTTACCTTGATGACATTCTAATCTTTTGCTCGGACTCGGAATCCCACATGCAACATGCATGCTCTGTACTGCAAACCTTACTTTGGAATGATTTATACATCAAAGCTGAGAAGTGCGAATTCCATCGGTCCACCGTTTTGTTCTTGGGGGTCCTAATTTCCGAGTGTGAGATCCAGATGGATCCAGGGAAGGTCGCAGCAGTACACGAGTGGGCGGTCCCCAGTAATCGTAAAGAAGTAGAGAGGTTCCTGGGATGTGCAAATTTCTATTGTCAATTCATTCATAACTATAGCACGATTGCGGTGCTGTTACACCGTGTAACCACTTCTCTGCGATTGTTCGTTTGAACACCAGAGTGCAATGAAGCATTTCGGAACCTAAAGCAATGTTTTACAACTGCCCTCATGCTGCGCTTCCCTGACCCCGCTTAGCAGTTTGTGGTTGAAGTCGATGCTTCTGCTGTGGAGGTAGGGGTGGTTGTTTCCCGAATGAAGGACTCTGACAATAGCTTGCATCCGTGTGCCTTTTTATACCAGAAACTTCCCTCTGCTGAATGAAATTATAGCATTGCAGATCGCCAGCTGCTGGCAGTCAGAGTTGCCTTGGAGGAGTGGCGCCACTGGTCGGAGGGGACACAAGAATCAGTTTTAGTCTGGATTGACCACAAAAACTTAGCCTATCTGCGCACAGTTAAACAATTAAATGCTTGGCAGGCCCGATGGGCCATCTTTTTCTGCAGATTTAACTTTGTGTTGTTGTATCGCCCGGGATTGAAGAACGGCAAACCAGACGTGTTGTGCAGGCAAAGTGACAATTCCAACATGCCAGAGGATCCGGGTAACATTCTCCCTGACGTGTTTCATGTCTGCCATAACATGAGATATTGAATCCAGGGTTACGTCCACAGGGGGCGACACACCATGCCCCCCGGGTGTCCACATGGTAAATTGCTTGTTCCGGTGGATATGTTATCCATTGGGGACATGATAGTTGCATTTCGTGCCACCCTGGTATTAAGAGGTCTACACACATGATCAAACAACAGTTTCGGTGGCCAAGCATGTTGTCGTATATCACTGAATATGTTGATGCCTGCCAAGTTTGTGTTATGCACAAATCATCAATGTGCCCTCCTGCTGGCACTCTGTTACCATTGTCTGTGCCTGTTCGCCTGTGGTCTCACATCACAGTGGATTTTATTACTAGTCTGCCACCCTCTAAGGGCAACACTGTATTATGACTGTTGCTGATAGACTTTCAAAGATGGTTCATTTTGTGCCTCTGTGCAAACTCCCCTCTACTAAGGAAACTGCTAAAGCTCTGTTAACTCCTGTAAACTCCATGGTTTTCCACAGGACACTTTCCAATTGAGGTCCTCAGTTTGTTTTGCAGTTCTGGAGGGAATTCTGCTGACTGGATGTGACCCTGCCGTGCAGGGTCACAACCAGTCTTACATCTGGTTATCATCCACAAGCCAACGGTCAAACAGAACACCTTAATCAAGAGTTGGAGAAGGGACTCCTCACTTCACAACATCTGTCTACCTGCTCTTCTCAATTAGCATGGATAGAACTGGCTCATAACAGTCTCCCCACTTACTCTTCTGGTTTTTCTCTGTTTCATGTACAACCCCAATTTCAGTGAAGTTGGGATGTTGTGTGAAATGTAAATAAAGATAGAATACAATGATTTGCAAATCCTCTTCAACCCATATTCGGTAACACTTTATTTAACTGCACGCTATAAAGCATTAGTAAAGCATTTATAAAGTGTAAGTAAATGCTTAAATAACTACTTGTAAAACATTTATAAAGCATTCTTTTTTTACTTGTAAAACATTTACAAAGCATTGGTTGTTGGGAAAAGTGAATGCACAGACCCATGCCAGGGGGCGTAAATGAACGGTCAATAGAGATTCCAAATAAATACAATTTATTTTGCAAATGTGCACAATCACTCAAAAATGCTTTTAGTCTGTCAATCCAAAAACAGTGATGCATGGGCAGGCCCGAGGGTAGGAGACGCCTATCCAGAGAAGAGCTGGGACCCACGAAGTTCCACCGCCAACGGAGACCTGCAATACACTAGAGCCGCCAAGTCCTGAATCCCCAGGTGGCCACCGCTCTAGCTGTCAGACCCGGTACTGCTGGCAGGAACAAACACAGGTTAAGGTGGGTGTGTGTGCACCCAGCAAACAGTAACTCACAGAAATCCTCCTGGAGGAAATAATCCAGATACTCCCAGAGTGCAGAGGAAAACTAGAGAATGTGCAGTTTCAATGGTTATACTCAGTAAGTCAGAAGTGAGGGGTGGAGACGCCAACTCCTCCAACTTCCACAAACTCGGCTACAAGCTGCAAGTATAAGTCACAACTGCAAAAACTTCAGAAACAATGAATGTGCGAATGGCACAAAACACCTGAGAAAGGTTACCTGAAAGGTAAGCAGATAACTCAGCAGAGTAGTGGTGTCTCTCCCAGGCTTTTACAGATGAGTTGATGACTGATGGATGACAGCTGACAAGGTGCACCTGGTGATCCAAACAGGCCACTGCGCCCTCTGGTGCCTGAAACCTGCCAACAGGCAGGGCGCTCTCTGGTGGTGGGCCAGCAGTACCTCCTCTTCGGTGGCCCACACAACAGGACCCCCCCCCTCAACGGGTGCCTCCTGGCACCCGACCCGGCTTGTCGGGGTGCTGCTGGTAGAAGTCCACCAGGAGGGCGGGATCCAAGATGAAGCTCCTCTTCACCCAGGAGCATTCTTCTGGGCCATGTCCCTCCCAGTCTACCAGATACTGGTACCCCTGACCCCTCCGACGTACATCAAGGAGCCTACATACGGTCCAAGCTGGCTCGCCATCGATGATGCGGGCAGGAGGCGGCGCCAGTCCGGGGGTGCAGAGGTCCGAAGTGTGGTATGGCTTGATCTTAGACACGTGAAACACCGGATGTATCTGCAGTGAAGCAGGGAGCTGGAGCTTCACTGCGGTGGGACTGATGACTTTCAGGATTTTGAAGGGTCCAATGAACCGGTCTGTCAGTTTTGGTGAGTCCGTATGCAGAGGAATGTTCTTGGTGGATAGCCAAACCTCCTGCCTGGACTGGTAAGCAGGGGCTGGGGCTCGTCGGCGGTCTGCATGGTCCTTAGCCTGCATCCGGGCTCTCAAGAGAGCAGAGCGGGCTGTCTTCCACACCCGATGGCATCTCCTGAGGTGGGCCTGGACTGAGGGCACCTCGACCTCTCCCTCTACAGCAGGAAACAATGGGGGCTGGTACCCCAAACATACCTCAAAGGGGGAGAGGCCGGTAGACGATGTGACTTGGCTATTGTGGGCATACTCGATCCAGGCCAGATGTTGACTCCAGGCCATCGGGTGCGCGGAGGTGACACACTGCAAGGCCTGCGCCAAATCCTGGTTTGCCCACTCTGCTTGGCCGTTGGTCTGGGGGTGGTACCCGGACGACAGGCTTGCCGTGGCCCCCAACTCCCTACAGAAACTCCTCCAGACTTGCGAGGAGAACTGAGGACCACGGTCCAAAACAATGTCAGTGGGGATACAATGCAGATGCACGATGTGGTAGACCAGGAGGTCTGCAGTCTCCTGGGCCATCGGGAGCTTTGGGAGGGCCACGAAGTGGGCCGCCTTGGAAAACCGGTCCACTATCGTCAAGATGGTAGTCATTCCCTGGGATGCAGGGAGGCCCGTGACGAAGTCCAGGCCTCCTGTAAAAATTGGCAAACCCTAGGAACTGTTGCTGCTTCCTACGATTTACCGGTTGGGGCCAATCTCTCACCACCGCTACCTTGGCCGGATCGGGAGCAACGGAGTTGGAGGAGATAATGAACCCCAGGAAGGACAAAGAAGTGCGGTGGAACTCGCACTTCTCGCCCTTCACAAGCAGCCGGTTCTCTAACAACAGCTGCAGGACCTGACGGACATGCTTAACATGGGTCTCAGAGTCCGGGGAGAAGATGACGATATCGTCTAGATATACGAAGACAAATCGGTGCAGGAAATCCCGCAGGACATCATTAACCAAAGCTTGGAACATCGCAGGGACGCTGGTGAGGCCGAACAGCATGACCAGGTACTCAAAGTGACCTAAGGGGGTGTTAAATGCCATCTTCCATTCGTCTCCCTTCCAGATCCGAACCAGGTGATAAGCATTTCTAAGATCCAGTTTTGTGAATATTTTGGCTCCATGCAGGGGTGTGAACACTGAATTGAATAGAGGTAACGGGTATCGGTTACGAACCGTAATCTCGTTCAGCCCTCTATAATCAATGCATGGACGGAGTCCGCCGTCCTTCTTGCCCACAAAAAAGAAACCTGCACCTAACAGGGATGAAGAATTTCAGATTAGCCTGGCCGCTAAAGAGTCCCGGATGTAGGTCTCCATTGATTCGCGCTCAGGACGTGAGAGATTGTACAGCCTGCTGGATGGGTACTCAGTGCCTGGAACCAAATCAATGGCACAATCATACAGTTGGTGCGGGGGCAGCGTGAGTGCCAGATCTTTCCTGAAATCATCAGCAAGATCATGATACTCAGCCGGCACCGTCGTGAGATTGGGGGGAACTCGGACCTCCTCTTTAACAGCATCAACCGGGTGGCACCGAGGATCTTAAACACTCCCGGTGGCAGGTTTCGCTCCATTGAGCCACAACCCCAGATGGCCAATCAATCCGGGGATTGTGCTTCACCATCCATGGAAAACCCAAAATAATTCTGGAGGTAGAAGCTGTTACATAAAACAAAATCTCCTCCCGGTGATTGCCAGAGACAACCAAAGTTAAAGGCTGTGTCTGGTGTGTGATTTCTGGAAGAAGAGTGCCATCTAGTGCCCGCACCTTCAATGGTGAAGGAACGGCCACCAGAGGGTGCCCTACCTCCTTAGCCCACCTACTGTCTAGTAGGTTCCCTTCTGACCCCGTGTCGATCAGTGCTGGGGTGGTAAGGGTTAAATCTCCACAGAGGATTGTGACTGGGAGTCGTGCGCATTTCCGTGGAATGCCCGCGTGTGTGTTATGGCTGACCCTTAACCCAGTCTTTAAGGGAGACCGTTTGGCATTTAACCATTTGGGGCAGTTTTTCTGCACATGCTCACTTGAGCCGCAGTAAAAACACTCTCCACAGGCCAGCCTGCTCTGTCTGTTATTTGATTTTACTTTAGCCCTGCTCGTGTCCATAGCTTCGTCAGCAGGGGGAGCTGGTGCTACGCGGAAAGCCCTGGCTTTGGAGCGGGGTGAGGACGGCGCTGCTTCGGACCTGGAAGGGGGAGGGACGACGTGTGCCCAACCACGTCCTTCATCTCGCTCCAGTTTTATGTTCTTCTAACCGAAAAGTCGACTGCATATTTGGCTGCGCTTCGGCGCCCCTGTCTTATCGACAGCAGCATATTTGAAGGGGATTCGCCTCTGTTGGGATGATCAAACACCTGTCAAAACTCCCGGATGAACCCAGTATATGTCGAGAGGAGCCGTGAGTCCTGCTCCCAGAGTAACCGTAGCCCAGGCACGTGCCTCGCCTTGAAGTAAATTTATGACATAAGCCACCCGGCTGTGGTCTGACGTGTACATCACGGGGCGTTGTGCAAAGACGAGCGAGCACTGCATCAGGAAGTCCGCGCACGTCTCGACACAACCCCGTATGGTTCTGGGGGGCTAATGTATGCTTCAGGGGAAGGGGGGGGGGTCCGTTGAACGACCACTGGATTTTCCCTGTTTTGCGACAGGTTCGCAGGAGGAGAGGCCGCAGCCGCGCCTTGTGCGCGCGCCTCCACCTGAGCGGTGAGAGCCTCCATCCTACGATTGAGGTGTATATCCTGTTCAGTTAATAAATCCAACCGAGCAGTGAGGTTGGTGAGAATATGCTGCAACTCACCCAACGCACCTCCTGCTGGAGCCTGCGCACCTTGCATCTCCATTGATTGTTCACTCGGTGGTATACGCCCCTCGGAGTCCATGACGTGGCCAAGTTATCCTGTTGGGAAAATTGAATGAACGGACTCACGCCAGGGGGCGTAAATGAACGGTGAATAGAGATTCCAAATAAATACAATTTATTTTGCAAATGTGCACAATCACTCAAATATGCTTTTAGTCTGTCAATCCAAAAACGGGGATGCGTGGGCAGGCCCGAGGGTAAGAGTCGCCTATCCAGAGAAGAGCCAGGACCCACGAAGTTCCACCGCCAACGGAGACCTGCAATACACCAGAGCCGCCAAGTCCTGAATCCCCAAGTGGCCACCGCTCCAGCTGTCAGACCCGGTACTGCTGGCAGGAACAAACACAGGTTAAGGTGGGTGTGTGTGCACCCAGCAAACAGTCAGTAACTCACAGAAATCCTCCTGGAGGAAATAATCCAGATACTCCCAGAGTGCAGAGGAAAACTGGAGAACGTGCAGTGTCAATGGTTATACTCAGTAAGTCAGAAGTGAGGACTGGAGACGCCAACTCCTCCAACTTCCACAAACTCGGCTACAAGCTGCAAGTATAAGTCACAACTGCAAAAACTTCAGAAACAATGAATTTGCGAATGGCACAAAACGGCTGAGAAAGTTTACCTGAAAGGTAAGCAGATAACTCGGCAGAGTAGTGGTGTCTCTCCCAGGCTTTTATAGATGAGGTGATAACTGATGGATGACAGCTGACAAGGTGCACCTGGTGATCCAAACAGGCCACTGCGCCCTCTGGTGCCTGAAACCTGCCAACAGGCAGGGCGCCCACTGGTGGTGGGCCAGCAGTACCTCCTCTTCGGCGGCCCACACAACATTGGTAAGAACATAAATAGATGGCTCAATAATTATTAATAACAAAATATGTAATGTCTTTATAAAACATTTCTAAATGATTTTTTTAATTCTATATAAACCATTCAAGAAAGGTTAATCATTAATAGTTCATCATTTACAATTGTAAAATCACACACTATTCATTAGTGATCCAAATACTTTACAAATCATATTTTTGTTGTCTTTACATTTTTTCCTCACAAGTTATTAAGCATTCTTTTTTATTAGCTAGACCTTGGTAAGAACCTAAATAGATGGCTTAATAGTTATTAATAACAAAATTTGAAATGTCTTCATAAAACATTTATAAATTATTTTTTTATTCTCTATAAACCATTTAAGAATCCCACAATAACGACTTCTCTCTGCACCTATCATTTGTTCCTGATGTCCTACGACACTTCCTCTTTCTGTTCTTATTGTTGACATGCATCTGAGGAGAAAGATTAAAATGGAAGAATTGGTTTGAACCATTTTTTGGACCGTATGGACTAATGTTGCTTAATCACTGGAGTTCTCACACACACTTAAAGTGGATACGTCACCAAAAACAATGGTTAACCGGCTATGCTCATAAGTGTTAGCTAAAGCTTGGCTAAAGCTGAATTTGCTAACCATTGTTGTACCAAATCCAACTGCTTAACATATTTTATGGTTGAAAATCATCAAACGGACACTTTGTTTCAATGTGAATTTATATTGTCAGATGTAAAACCTACTTTTTTTTATACCAGTTAGCCGATTAGCCACTATCGCTTAGCGGCTAATGGCGACCCGTTCTCAACTCACGTTTAACTATCGGTTAGCAGCTAATGGCGGTGCAATTACTTGTAAATCGGCACCACCTCCCAACCGAACATCACTAACATTTCGCTATGAATGAAGCCGCACTCCTCGTCTAATACCACCGTACCAATTTCTCAAAACAAAATATGCATCGATAAGTATTTATGAATGGACATATAAAAGTGAATTGGTCAACTGTTGGTGACTCTGCGTGTCACATATATATATATATATATATATATATATATATATATATATATATATATATATATATATATATATATATATATATATATATATATATATATATATATCACAAATTTAACCATCATTGTAGTTAAGCTCACACCAAATACTTGACTAACAGCTTGTAAGGGCTTTAGAATAGGATTTTTAAGTTTACTAATGCGTTGATAAGCATTTATAAATGGAAATATAAAAGTGAATTGGTCAGCTGTTTGAGATTGTGATTAAAACATAATTTAAGCATATACGAATGTGTTACAAAACAAATTAATCACCACAAGGATATTACAAATGCTTAACTAATGCTCAGTTAAGGCTTATTCGTAGATTGAAAGAATAGATAAAGTCTTTAAACTGCATACTTATAGTGATGGGGACAGAGACTTGAGCTTTGTACATTATTAACAAATGATACATTAAGTGTTGAGGAATAAGGATAAGTAGTTAATGCAATCTTTACAAATGTTATAACTGATACAATGAACATCAGTTAATGGTTTATTAATGCTTAGTAAAGGCTTAATCATTTGAGAGGAAAAATGTAAAAACAATAAAAAAATATGATTTGTAAAGTATTTTTATCACTAATGAATAGTGTCAATGAGTAGCTAATACCAAAGAATGCTTTGTAAATTTTTTACAAGTAGTAATTTAAGCATTTACTTACACTGTATAAATGCTTTACTAATGCTTTAAAGGGTGCAGTTAATATAAAGTGTTACCCTATATTCAATTGAATACACCATAAAGACAAGATATTTACTGTTCAAACTGATAGGCTTTTTTGTTTTTGTGCAAATATTTGCTCATTTTGAAATGGATGCCTGCAACATATTTCAAAAACCTGGGACAGGGGCAACAAAAGACTGGGAAGGTTGATGATTGCTCAAAGAACACCTGTTTGGAATGTTCCACAGGTGAACAGGTTAATTAGAAACAGGTGAGTGTTTGGGTATAAAAGAAGCATCCCCAAAAGGATCAGCAGTTTACAAGCAAAGATGGGGTGAGAATTGCCACTTTGTGAACAACTGCATGAAAAAAGTTTAAGAACAATGTTTCTCAACGTTGTAGTGCCACTGCATTAAAAACCGACATCATTGTGTAAAGGATCTTACCGTGTGGGCTCAGGAGCACTTCAGAAACCATCGTCAGTTAACACAGTTTGTTGCTACGTCTACAAGTGCAAGTTAAAACTCTACCATGCAAAGCGAAAGCCATACATCAACAACATGCAGAAACACAGCTGCCTTCTCTGGGTCTGAGCTCATTTGAAATGGACAGACACAAAGTGGATAAGTGTGCTGTGGTCTGATGAGTCCACATTTCAAATTGTTTTTGGAAATCATGGACGTTGTGTCCTCCGGACAAAAGAGGAAAAAGACCATCCTGATTGTTGCCAGCATAAAGTTCAAAAGCCACCATCTGTGATGGTATGGGGGTGTGTTAGTGCCCATGGCATGGGCAACTTTCACATCTGTGATGGCACCATCAATGCTGAAAGGTACATCCAGGTTTTGGAGCAACACATGCTGCCATCCAAGCAATGTCTTTTTCAGGGACGTCCCTGCTTATTTCAGCAAGACAATGCCAAGCCACATTCTTCATGTGTTACAACAGCGTGGCTTCATAGTAAAAGAGTGTGGGTACTAGCCTGGCCTGCCTGCAGTCCAGACCTGTCGCCCATTGAAAATGTGTGGTGCATTATGAAGCACAAAATACAACAACGGAGACCCCGGACTGTTGAACAACTGAAGTCGTACATCAAGCAAGAATGGGAAAGAATTCCACCTACAAAGCTTCAAGAATTAGTGTCCTCAGTTCCCAAATGCTTATTGAGTGTCGTTAGAAGGAAAGGTGATGTACATAATGGTAAACATACCACTGTCCCAGCTTCTTTGAAATGTGTTGTAGGCATCCATTTCAAAATGAGCAAATATTTGCACAAAAACAAGAAAGTTTATCAGTTTGAACATTAAATATTTTGTCTTTGTATTGTATTCAATTGAATATAGGTTGAAGAGGATTTGCAAATTATTGTACTCTGTTTTATTTACACTTTACACAACATCCCAACTCCATTGGAATGGGAGTTGTCATTTATGGTCACCAACCGCCCTTGTTTTCATCTACAAACCTGCGCTCTCCAATGTCATCTGCTATGAGTCTTATTCTGCGGTGCCGGTGAACCTAGGAGTGGCTAGGAAGGCCTTGCTATGCTCTTCTGTGGGGTACAAGACTGCTGCAGATCGGAGGAGGTCCATGGCACCTGCCTATTCCACCGGCCAATGGGTGTGTCTCTCCCCATGTCACCTGCCACTTTGAGGAGTACCCCACAAATTGGCTCCCAGATTCGTTGGCCCATTCCCTATGTCCAAAGTTATTTATCCTGTGTCTGTCCACCTTTGTCGAGAGTACATCCCACGTTTCATATTAGTCATCTTAAGCCTGTCAATTCCAGCCCTTTGTGCCCTTCAGCCATTCCCCCACCCCCTGTCCGATTCGTGGATGGTGGACCTGTCTTCATGGTGCGGCGTCTTCTGGCCTCTTGGCAGTGGGGCCATGGTGTGCAGTACCTGGTGGACTGGTAGGGTTACGGCCGAGAGGAGCGGTCTTGGATTCCCTCCCATTTTGTTTTGGACTCTGCTCTGATCTGGGACTTTCATGCAGCTCATCCTGGTTCTCCTGGGCCGTCGGAGGTCGGCCCTTGGGGGGGTGTTACTGTCACGATTAGAGTTTTTTTTTGTAATCTGTTTTTATTTCTTTTCTCTGGTCTTTTATTTTTTCTATTTCATTGGTTTTTGCATGTTTATTCTCTTGCTGGGTTTTTCTGCATGGGTCTGTCTGTCTCTTTCTCTCTTGTCTGTCTCTTGGTTCTCTGTGGTGGGTGTTTCCCTCTCTTTGGCCACGCCCTTCTTCTGGTGCTTTCCATGCACACCTGTTCCTGATTTGCTGCTCATCACCTGGGGTTATACAAGCTCACTGGGTGTGTTAGTTCCTTGCCAGATTGATGCGCCTTATGCCTTCTTTCCAGCTCTACCTTTGTGTTTTTGCCTTGGCTCATTTTGCCTCATCGTGTTTTTGACAACCTTGCTTGCCTTTCTCAACCATGCCTCCAGTCTGATGCTTTTTGTACTTCTAGTCCTTGTTGACTGCCTTGTCGTGTATCGACCCCAGCAGACTCAGTAAACAATTTCAGCTTACGGAGCTGTGTGTTTGTGCCCTGCATTTGTGTCCAGCCAGCTTTGACAACCAAGCCTGATAATTAAATGCCATCATAGCTTACATCTTTTGATATTTACTGTATCCTCTCATCAAGCCCTTTAATATCGTGTATGACATGACATTCCTCAAATCTGAACTATGACCTCATTTACTTCACTTTTGACCTAAAGTGAAACCCTGAAGGTCAAGGTCAATCACTTGTCCCAGGTAATGACTTATGAGCAAGGCCCATAACTATGGTCATGCCAAATTTGGAATCCACATTTCAAAATTTACCACCAGGAAAGCTGTTTTGTTGATTTTAATGTTTGACCTTGACCTTTGAATTTGACCTTAACTCTTTTGAGTGCTCAAAGACATCCTGCTAGAGCTGCTATTTCTGAACTTAGAAGATTCTGCAATGATAATTTGCATGTTTGTCATACCCTTAATAATTCAAAATTTTGCTAGGTTTTTTTGTGATGATGTCATAAAATGATGTCATACCAAAACTTCTGACATATTCTTTATCATCTCATCAAGCCCTTTTATTTGGCATATTACAACACATGTTTTACTCAAATCTGTAATTTGACCTTATTTAGGTCACCTTTGACGTCAAGCGAAACCCTGAAGGTCAAGGTTGATTGCTTATCCCAGATAATGGCTTATGGGCAAGGCCAATCACTATGTTCACGCCAAATGTGGAGGCAAAATTTCAAAAATTGCTACCAGGAAAATTGTTTTGTTGAATTTAGTGTTTCACCTTCCTGTGACCTTGACCTTAAGCTTGAAACTGTTGTGTGCTGAAAGGTATCTTGCTAGGGCTGCTATCATTGAAGTTGCAAGACATTGCAATATAAAATGTGTGCTCCAGAGCGAGCTAAAGGTGAAATTGCAATGGTTACATAAAACAAACACAAAAAGAACCAAACAACAACAACAAAAACACAACAAATAAACTTCATTTTGGCAAGATAACAAACATACATACCAAGTAACATATCTTGCAAAACTTCATTTGTGCAAGATAATAACCTTTCTGCTATGGCAATTTGGCTTTGCAGTTAAACTGGCGAATACGAGTGACTCCAGTTTGTCACCCACCCCAGCTACAGACTTGATACTGAAGTCTTGGTCCCGGTCAAAGATCAGGTTCATCACTTGTCTCAAGATACTTGGCAATGTAGTTTTTGAAATGATCAATAACATCTGAGACAACTCCCTGCTCTGGCCAATGAACAGCCCACAGCAAAGCAGAGCCATATATGATGGTTGCAGTCTGACGTTTCCACTTGCAGTAATTCTTCAGGGCAGATTTGCTCTTTGCAATTCACATCCCCTTTTTGGTAAACATAGAAGCTGATGCTGGTGCAAGTTCAAGCAAGATGACACCCTGAATGCCAACTTCCTGGGAACCTATTAACAGACCAGTAACTCTTGAATAAACCGCATTTAGGTCATAGCCTGCTTTGTTATTAGCTGAATCTGAGTTAGTTTTAGGAGTGCATGCTATTGTTATCACTTTGTTTGCAATTGTACTACAAGAAACCTCTGGACAGTCTCTTTCAAAATCTGCTGACAGTGCCTCACCATATTGACAGCATCATCTACATTTACATTTGCTGAGCCAATCTCAGCTGTTGTTATATTTATACCATCTGGATGCAAAATGGGATTAAGGGGATAAGTGCACTCCTTCAACTTCTCATGTATGGCTCCTTGGTCTCTTCTTTCAGACTCGATTCTCGTGCTGTCTTGGTCTGGTCTCCCCCCCTCCCCTCCTGTGTCTTCCAGGCACCACGTTATGGAGCTGATTGGTCTCACCTGTTCCTGTCAAGTAAAGGCTTACAGGCTATTTTAGATTTGAGATCCTCCTTATACCTTTGTTCCCTGCTCAAACTGGTATTATAGCCCTTAAATTCAGGACAGTTCTGGTTGGTTACATTTTGTAAGAATACAAAGTCTGCCTTGTTGCCTCTCTTTTTGACAAGGGCTTAATGAGCGTGAGCTTTCAGTGACAAAACTTTTGTGCCTGCCTGCTTTGGTATGACAGCCACATGTTATTCTCTTTTGGTATGGCATGGTTTTTATTTTTTGACTGGCCCATCAAATGATTATACTTTGAAGGTTTAGTGAGTAACAAAAGGATCAGCCATTTTAAAGCAAGAACAGGATTCATCAAAAACTCTCTCATTTCCGTAATAGGAGACAAAAAGATGGTAGCACTGTACTTTGTGAGTACAGTGCACATGGTGTTTGGCTTCTTACTGTCATATGAGGTTTCTATTTGTTTTACTAATATTACAGTCTGTGTCAAATTATGACAACACATGGATTCAACACTTTCTATTCTAATCCAGTTACATTTTTTCCTCAGATTTGATCCTGTGAGATTTCAGACCGGGATAATATCGGGGTAATGGTAGCAAAATATTTGACCGTTTCACATTTGGATGTATTACTTTGTGCCCTGACTGGCGTTCTGATGAGATGTCATTCCTGTCGACTCTCTTTCCTGTCCTCCGCGCAACTGCGCATGGGCATGTGTGTGCAATATTGTCGGGACGTGGAACTGTTGATTTATGCGACGAGACGCACAATTCGACAGAACATCGGCTACGCGTCCTGCTAGCTGTTAGCGCTGTTAGCCGAGAGTGAGAGAAAGTCGTGTACCAATGCCGCCGCCGAAATGAATGAATTTAAGCTACCATGCGAAAGTATTGATGTGGATTGTGATACAGAATTACCATTTCACATTTGATGGATTTTCACATTTGATGGATTTTCACATTTGATGGATTTTCACATTTGATGGATTACTCCGCACCCTGACTGCTGCTGGAGCGACGCTGCCTCAGCTCGATGGTAAGTCTCGCCAACCGATTTGCCTACAGAAAAATAAACCATGCAAACAATAAATTGAATTAGAATGGGAATAACCCCCTTGTGTCTGATGATTTGCAGACATTCATGCTGTTATATGGTCGTAAATAGCCATTTTACTCAAAGCTCAATTTGCGACCGTATAACCAGCATGAAATCTGCAAATCATCAGACACAATAGAGTTATTCGCTAATTGTACTTACTAGGGGTGTAACGATAACCAAATACCATGGTTCGGTATGTAACTCGGTTTTGAGGTCACGGTTCGTTTAATTTTCGGTACAGTATGGTAACAAAATGCAAAACCTAAAGTTGCTTGTTGTTTAAACCAACAATTTATTGTAACATTATACAAACAGGAAAATAAAATAATTGCAAAGTGCTGCCTGGTAATAAGTTAAATAAAATGTTCTCAAATAAACAACAAATGTATGAAATGTTATAGAAAATAAATTTCTAGTACACAGCTTTTAACAAAACCTTTCCACAAGGAAAGTGCAGCACAATGGTTCCAGCATGAAGCCCTGTTCAGATTTTTTTCAACCTTCGTATTTTTTGCCAGAAAAATTAACTTGTCCAAAACTGTCACACTCTATAAGAAAATTTTTTAAAGAGAATTAATGTTAAAGAATCCCTTTACTTTTGTACAATTTATTTTATTTTCTATCTTTCTTAATGAAAACAAAAATATTGTGGGAGAGGCAAAAAAGTGAGTAAAACTGCCTTAAAAATATTTAGAACCACAACTAAACTCGATTGTTGGTTTGTTTATTTATTTTGCCATTAAAATTGGCTATCATTTATTAAAATAAAATAATTTCTCAAGGCCAGGGCTTCTCAAAGTCTGGGGACTATTTAATCACAGTGCAGCAAACAAGATTAGTCAGCTCAGTGAGTCGAGTGAGTCGAGATTGTAGCGATCCCTCCGCTCAGCGCTTTGCAGGCTGCATCAGTCAGTGGAGGAGGGGGAGACCCGCTGCCGCTCTGTGACAACAGAGACTTTCACTTTCAGTCGTTAAATATCAGAAAAGTCTCCAGTAATGCCAGGAAAAGTAGTTAGATTTGTCGCTAGTCACTTTTGAGAAAATAAGTCATCAAGAGGGTTTGACAAGTTGGCAGATTTAGCGAGAAAGTTGGCAACACTGAATGTAAACACACGCAACACGAACTCACCCATGAACAGCCCTGTACCGAACCAAATGTCCCGCACCGAAACGGTTCAATAAAAATACATGTATCGTTACACCCTTAGTACTTACCCATTCAATTCAGTTTGTTTGATATTATTGATTGGACACAGTTCTCACTGCTTTTTTCAAACTGAAATGGACAACTTTCAAAATTTGAAACCATGTGGCGCAAAGTGCCCGGGACTTTTTTTCAGCCACAACTGTTATGTGCAGACGCGAGTTGAGGAGCGCGACCAGCGTCTGACTGAACCCAGAGCTAAAATAACCAGAAAGCGGTTCCAAAAACAAAACAAATTTATTTCCCTTTTGTGCAATAATTGTGTACAACATAAATGTGCGTTTGTCTGGTGAGGTGAAGGACGGCGCGCTCTCCAGCGCCCAAATGGATCGAAGCCCGACGCTTCTGGACCCAGACTCACCGCCGAACACCCCCCAGGTGGACACGACAAACTGACTCTGTGAAGGATGGAAAAGGTGAGGTAAGTCAACAGCTACAACAAATATCCTTCAAAGGCACACACTATCAGCAACACATTCAGGTCTGAATTTAAGCTTTATGTAAATGAGCAGCTTCTCACAACAGGTGGAGGATCATCATTCCGTACGCCACGGCAGTGAGAAGCGAGCTGCACAATTCTCATCAATGTTCAAATATACTGCGTAACAAAATATCAAATTACTGTTAACACTTATTCAGACAATCATCACCTCTGATGTGTGCTGACAGCATGTGTCCCTCACCCGTCCTCCTTCACAGGCACGATGTGTCAAACCCAGGCGTGGTCCTCAGCGTCTCACAACCGAACGTCACAAGGTCGAGTTCCTGGCAATTCTGCTCGAATCACTCATGGCTTAAATGCAGAATGCCATCTCATTATCTGCTTCAGCTGAAAGTCTTTAAGTTTGCACGTGAGCATCATCCACAGGTGCTGCAAGTCATTAGGACTGCACGTGAACATCCTCCACAAGTGCAGCCAATAATGCTGATGAGGGTGAAGGACTCTTCTGCCAGCACCTTCTCCACAGACAAAAAACCAGTTTGCATACCACCTGGAGAGCAAAGAAAAGAAAACAACACCAAAATGTCCAGCCAAACCCCCCAACACAACAACAACAACAAGGATTTAAAGTATTTTCAGATGTCGTTTTCTTCAGGACGTGTTGATGAATCCACTAAAACTAAAAGGTAAGACTTTATATTTATTGTGTGTATGAATTTACACCACATGTGGACCGCAGCTTTCAGCCAATCAATGGACAGCATCAATTGGCGAATTTCGACTTATGAGAAAGCCTGTAAAAATCCATAAATTAGCCACATCATCTTTTACGCTGCAGTGTTCAAAGTGTGTGAAAAAGTAGCGGCTTATAGTCCAGAAATTACAGTATATTAGTTGAACAGCTTACAATTTATCCCCAAAATGTCAAGGATATCAATGCAAAAATTAAATTTCCTGACCATTAGGAAAATGACCAGATTTGTGTTTGTTGGTGGTGAAAACAAAGGGTTAAAGTGGTACTTTTCGTAACCCCAATGGAAAAAAAATAGCCATATTCATGACTCAGAGATGTACTGGGGTCAATTTGCATTCAGAAAAAAATAAAATATGTCCATGCAGTGGGGAATTATTCCTTAAAAAAGAATATGACTCAAAAGATGAGGCATGCAGACATCAAAAGGTTAATATGTAAAATGCCCCAGCAGTGGCAGCTAGGCATCACTCACATCCCTGAAGAGGGACCCCAGCACCACCAAAATCAGAAAAGAAAACACTTTTACTTTCAACTCCAGGTTCACCATGCTGGCTCCCGGACTATAACAAATGAGCAAATTAAATACTTCATATTAATTGTTGGACCAAATCTGAGTATCTCCAGATTTATCTCCACAAACCTTCTACTCGCTCTGCAGTGTGTTCCTGCTCCATCCCCTCTGCTTCAGTCACCACCGGGTCACCAGCTCAGTGGTTGGGGACGTACTCATGGACCAAAGCTCTTCAAATGTCAATTTGTTATATTGTTACTGCATCAGTATATGTGTCTGCTTCTATTCTGTATTTTCCCTCTTCATCGAGCAACAATGTGAGCCTCCCAGCAGCCAGCATGAGTTCATCTCCAAAAGTGACCTGCCAGTGTCACTTCTTCTCGCTGTGTGAGTGAGGTCAGCGTGTCACAAAAACGCACACAAAAACAGTATTATTATCAGTTTTAAGCACTTCCTGCAGTTTTCTCACTGTACAGTCAGGCACAAAAGAATTTGGACATTAATATATTTTGTTTTGTTTGTTTTTTTCCTCTGTACACCACCATAAGGGAGTGAAATGAAACAATTAAGATTTGCTTGTAATGTAGACATTCTACATTAATTCAAGTTATTTTACAAAAATATTGCATTAACCATTTAAGAACCTATATTATAATAGCCAGGTGGCCTCTGTGTGCATGCATGCGTGTGTGTATGTGGCTTTGATCACAGAGAAACTGGGGAGAGCTGACATCTGCCGTTTGCTATGCACATGTATTTTGGGTCAAGGATGAACGATGCAAACACAGAAAGTTGGGAGGACTAATATTTTTGGAGAAGTTAGTGATATTATCTAATAACAGTGAACAATGGGTGTTGTGGTGCAATGCACCATAGGAGTTCGGGGGTTTTAAATGTAAATATTTTATTTGATGTGCCTGATCATGGTGAATTTCTCTGGTTTAAATGCTAAATGCTGGTTTGACCCCATCAGAACATTTAGAACGCAGTCAGATTGCGGTTAGACTGCACATCGACTGCTGTTCGATATCCTTCCACTTCAACTGCGCCATGAATGTTTCAAACATGGGCAAAACAATTGGGGCTGCACGACCCTGCACGACTGTTCTGAGAATGCTGTCTGACGTTTCTGAATACACCTCGACACTTCCAGAATGTGGGTTGAATTTTGATTTGGAGGGGATTCGGGCTAATTTGGCTTCTAGTGTGATGGGGATATAAAGGCTCCGTCACACTTAGCAAGCTTCAAGCTAACCCAGGCAGAATGTCAAAAGAACCAACATTCGTGCCACATCTGGGAAAGATTGAGGAATACAGCTGTCCGACCACACAAACTGTGCCTCAACCCGCCCTGAATAATTTGTGCACTCGCCGTGTGCATTACACCACTGTACGCAGTACAAATGTACGCGGAACACATTAGCTATCAGAATGCAAAGTGATTATGACAAATGCACTTACATTGCCGTACGAATGAGGTCCAATTGCAGGTCGAGGAAGTATATTATAGCAGCACTCACGCTGCACTTGTGGTGTGTTCAGGCACAGTCAGGACATTCGGCCCATGGCAGATCGTATTGAAATGCCCCTTGAATACAAATGCCATTTTCATGCCATACAAATATTTAGATTATATAGTCAGATTGTGGTCAGACTGCACTCTGACCACCATTCAATATATTTCCACCTTGACTGCATCTCGATTGCTTTGCACGTCACTTCCTGTGGGGCACCTCCTGTGGGGTGGCCACAGGAAGTTGCCCGACTGTTTATACTGCACTCGGACTGCTGTTTGAATCCTTGATTGCACCACAACACATCCAGAATGTGGGTTGAATTTTCATTTGGATGGCATTCGGCCTCGAGTGTGACAGGAGTATTTATAATACACACGGAATTTGCAAGAATCATTCGAGACGGGTTCGAAGCACATTCTGTGTATTTAAGTGACATTCTTATAAAGCTGTAAGGGTTTCAGTCTGTTTGAAATTCTCACCTGAATGTTGCACGGGTTTAGATTTTTTTTTTTTTTGACAATTTTGCTGATTCTTCCTGCTAATTCCAACTAATTAATTTATTACCACCCTTGAAAAATGTTAGCTACCTATTTTCTGTGTAGGCTCTCAGTTGTCCAGGTGGTTTCCATAGTAGAGAAGCTTGAATCTTCGACTGGACTGGGTTGCTTGACGCGAGGATGTTTCGCGACAAGGTCATTATTGTTCTATTATTCTTCTCAAGGTCATTATTGTTCTATTATTCTTCTCTACAAGAGTCAAGACAGAAGTCAGACCACCAGAGCAAGAATTTTAGCTGAGGAAGCTTCTGCGATTTGAAGCGAAACGTCCTCATGTCAAGCAACCCAGTCCAGTCGAAGATTCAAGCTTCTCTACTAAAGCTACCTATTTTATAAAC
Organism: Thalassophryne amazonica; assembly: GCF_902500255.1. Taxonomy (NCBI): domain Eukaryota; kingdom Metazoa; phylum Chordata; class Actinopteri; order Batrachoidiformes; family Batrachoididae; genus Thalassophryne; species Thalassophryne amazonica. The sequence continues at coordinate 23,333,295 of NC_047109.1, forward strand.
CCTACCCAATCTACAGCCCGTGGATCCTCACAGGCAACACGCTAGTTATTTGTTTTGTGTTAGTGTGAGTTTGGAAACGTCGTGGATAATGTAATTTTACTGGCAAATCCGTATGTCACTGGAGTCAAGCATTTGATCAAAGCAATATTACTGAAGGTTTGAAGTCATTTCAAACAAAACAGCAACATTATGAGTGATGATTTTACCTGATTTCCAGTTGATATATCATCAGCTTTAAACTGAAGGAGCAGTTCTATGCATTTAGTTTAGCTGCCAGCATTCTGCAATGAGATTAAGCAGATGAGGTTGCGTCACTTTCCCCACCAGTATACTGGGCCACTTATTTGAAATGTGTTTAATGTGATCTATGGCTGAATCTCCTCCAACAGCTTCCACTCCTCAGTTTCCTCAGGAGTCAGGACAAGAAGGTGCTTTAATCTGATTGGTTGGTGTTCTGCTGAGTCATTGCAGACAGATTTGACAGGAGTCCCTGACAGAGGTCAGGGATTTGTTGTGCATTGACCTTGTCAAATGGTTCCAGTCTCTGCTGACTGAGCATGAAACTAAATCATAGGCTTGAAAGCTTCTGCAGTGTTCAGATACATTTAGAACATTTTATGCTTTATACAAAATCAACTAAAGGATGTGAAAAGAAGGTAAAAATGTTACATTTTCTGTTACTGACAAGTTATCAACTGATATACTGTATGATAGTTTTTATTTATTTATCTGTTTTATTCTTTTTTATGTTGAACTGTTCTCTTTGAGGCACCTTGAGACAGCTTTTGTTGTGATTTGGCGCTTTATAAGCCGATTAAATTGAAATTGAATTGAAACTGAACAACATTTTATTGAGTCTTAAAGTAAATAAATAGAAAATTAGTTACTGGTTCCTTAAACCCTAGGCATAATAAACTTTACATGGTGGATCCTTGATCTCTGGACATAAATAGAAACAAACTAAATCTGTAGTTTTTGTCAAAAGCATTTCCTTTCAGACATTATTGGCATGAATGTCTTTCCATACATCTGAGCTGAGCTCTTAAAGCCGGCTGTGCTGCACTTCAGGATGTAATTCATAAAGAATACAGGACGTCTCATTTTGGGAGGAAAAAAATGTTTTAGTCAATTGTAGTTTCTTGTTTGTATTACAGCGTTTGGAAAGAGATGTCATTTTATTTAAAGCAGCAATTTGTTTTGAAGTTATTAATTCAAACCGGATTCTGTCTTGGCAGAGAGCCGCGCAGTGTTTGGAGCTGTACCAACGGAACAAAAGACGATTCTCGTTTCTTGACTACAACAAGACATGAGTCCCAGTTAGTGACTTTAATACACACAAAAGTGACTCACGATATTTTAATGGTTTTGAGAGGGGTTAAGAAGTGGACTTGCTGTTTCTGAAGAGCAGCAAATCAAAGAACCACGAGCCATTGGATCGAAGCATTGTTTCATTGGTTCACACTTCAAAGTGGTGTTGTGCTGCAGAAACGGCTGATTACATTGATTACTGTAATCAATGTAGAAAAATGATTATTTTCCCGACAAACACACTCAAAAACTACGGCCACTCTGAAGGACCGATAAGGGAATCGTTAAGAACAAAGGCTATTGATATCGGTGGATCCAATCATTTCTTAACAATACTCGAAAAGAAGCAATTCTCGATACCCAACCCTAGTCCTTTCCTAACGCAAACTGCAGTGTGCGGCATCTGCTTCAGGCCTGGCATCTCACACTCAATCCTGCAATTTTGTGGGACAGCAGTCGTACCTTGGACAGAGCAGAGTCAGTTGGCTGGAAAAACAACACGTAATGCTGGCGTGCCCAACCATTCGATCGCAGACTGAGTCTCAGTCAATCGCATGAAAAAAAATTAAATCAAAAGGATTTAGTGCTGCTATAACAGACTGATGCAGCAGGTGGCAGCAGTGCACCAACAAGGATGCCGGCTGCTGTTAAAGCCAGAGAAGAGCTCTTCTTCTATGGTGGATATGAAATGAAAAATTATAATTGTATTATTTTTTCATTTATTCGAATGGCAAATCCGTCTGTCTTTTCTGCAATGTAAATGTGGCTTTCCAGTGGCGCACGCGTACGCTGCGACTCGGCAGTGGGTGAAAGTTTGCAGCGTTTTTAAAGTCTAGTGTTTTTAAAGTCTTATTTTATTGCTTAATTGCTTATACAGTGCGCAGTGCAAAGTGCAGCTAAAATGGACCCTATACGATTAAGTATTTGGACTCTCTTGTTTTGTCTGGCTTTTGCTGTACTGCAAGGAAAAGTCGGTTGCTACCGACTGCAGTACAGCCAAAGGAATTGCTCCAGCTTAACTTTGGAGTGCATTTTGGAGTACCTGAGGTTGCGAAGCACACTCCCAGGATGGTACTACGACTTGGCTCTGTAAAACCTGGTGCGGTGGGAAGCAAAGGTGGGAAACGAAAGCGAGGAAAAAGAGGAGGCGTGCGTCTGCATCTGAAGAAACGAGGACTTGGCCACGTTCCGCTGCCTCCTATTATTTTGGATAATTCGCAGTCTATACGGAACAAAGTGAACGAATTACAGAGCAGTGCTCGCTATATAAAGGATTACAGCAACTGTGGCATCATCACACTGACTGAGACGTGGCTTACGGATCGGGACAGGAATGCTGACCTGAGGATTGACGGCTTTGGAGCTCCTCTCCGGTTGGACCGAGATGCAGAGGTGACGGGGAAATCTCAGGGGGGTGGTGTGTGTCTGTACGTCAGTGAGCGATACTGTAACCCTAAGTCTGTAACTGTTAGAGAGCGCGTCTGTACGCTAGACATAGAACTTCTTTCAGTGTCACTTCGCCTCTATTATCTGCCCCGTGAATTTCCACAGCTCTTCATCACTGTGGTTTACATACATCCGAGAGCTAATGCCAACTCTGCCTGTTCTGCCATCTTTGATGTGATGCAGAAACTAATGTCTCACTCACCTGACACTCCAATCTTCTTGCTTGGTGATTTCAATCATGTGTCCTTGGATAAGACTCTCCTCAATATGTATCAGTACGTTACCTGCCATACCAGGCGGGATAAAACTATCGATCTTTGTTACGGGTCCGTTAAGGAGGCTTATGAGTCTGTGTCCCTGCCTCCTCTTGGATCTGGGGATCACTATTTTGTGCACCTGCTGCCCTACTATAAGTCTCTGCTTAAGAGGGAGAAGGTCTCCACTAGAGAAATTAAGGACTGGAACAGTGATGCAGTGCTTTGCCTTCATGAGTGCTATGAATGTACTGATTGGGACATATTTAAAGAAGCATGTGGTGATAACCTGGATGAACTGGCTGATGTGATCTGTTCTTATGTGGTATATTGTAGGGATATGTTGATTCCTTCTAAAAAAAAGTGAAACTATATCCTAACAACAAACCCTGGGTCACAAAGTCTGTGAGAACCAGTTTACAATCTAAGAGAGAGGCTCATAGATCTGGGTCAGTCATGGAATTACGCAATGCTACTAAAGAAGTGAAAATTGTGCTTGAAAAGGCCAAGAGAAATTATGCAGGGAAAATAGAGGAAAAGATGGCAAATAAAAATCTTGGATCTGCTTGGTCGTGTATGAAAACGATAGCTGGGCTTCAGGAGCCCAAGTCCAGATCCATCACCTTGTTGAAGGACTTTCAGACAGATGTTGAATTTGCAAATGCTCTGAATACTTTTTACACTAGGTTTGACATCTCAGATCACAGTTCAGAGATTAAGGAAATAAAGCATAAAGTGAAAGACAGTCAGCACTTTTTTATTTCCCAAAAAGAGGTAGAAAAATCTTTTTGTGCCCTCAAACCAAAAAGTCAGGGCCCTGATAATGTTTGCAGTCGCCTCTTAAAAAACTGTGCTAAAGAGCTGAGTCCTATTTTCCAATTTATCTTTAATATGTCTCTGGAAATGCAAACTGTGCCAAAAGTGTGGAAAGATGCTGTTGTTGTCCCTGCCACCAGAAATTCTATGTCAAGAATCGAATTACAGCACTAAAAAACAAGGTTTAGGTATATAATTAAACCAATCAGTTGCTTGTTCAGGGCCATATTAAAATATGAAATGGACAAAATGTGGCAAAATGGGGACTGATAATCACGAAATGGGGGTAAAATGTAATAAAATGGAGCAGAATGAACCAGAATGACTCAAAAAAAGCACTTTAATTGCTTGGCTTTTGTTCTTTGTGAGATGTGCTCAGTACATGTAATAGGGGCAGGTGTGACATCTGGCATTCAAGAGATGAAACTTCAGTCAATGGGACAGTTTTTGTAACGTTTTGCCCCATTTCATTATCAGTCCCCATTTCACCCCATTTTGCAAATAAATAAATAAAATTAAATAAATAAATAAATAAATTGAATTCTATTTGGAGTCAGTCTGCTACCTGATTTTTTTCAGAGCTCTACAAGTAGAAAAGGTGGTCCCCAGAAAGCATGGTCCTGTACTGCGTCATCAGAATGTAACAAAGGCTGTGTGTGTTTGTGTGTGTGTGGTGTGTTTGGCTATGTTGTTTCCATGTACTAACTTCCATTCCTGTCTGCTTTCCTTGAAGTTACTTAAATTACACTGGTTTCTTTGCTGTATGTTGTGTTTTAGATGGCTTCTGAGACACAGACATGTTGCTGATAAGATTAAAGGAAAGTTCTTGTTTATTTAAATGCATTACTTGTGTGACATACCTTGAGGCAGCTTTGTTGTGATTTGGCAATATATAAATGAAATTAATTGAAAATAAATCAAATTTCTTCAAGAAATCACTGCAGTGCAAGGCAGTCAATCTGTGCAAGGCAGTCATCTGTATCAAAGAGTGCCATAACTGCTTTATTACATCACCTTTGTTATTTAACTACAGAAATTGTACCACTTGCACTCTTCAGTGACTTAACTTCATTAGATGAGTGGCGCAACATGGCTGACAGGCTGTGTACTGCAACATAGCTGGTGAACACGCAATGCACGTGTGGGCAGGTGCTCCTGCCCTCATGACATGCTAATAAATACATACCGACACAATCACATGAGGACCGGCCAGCGTCTGAACGCACAGCACGGTGTGAAATTCATGAGCTAATGTCACTTTAACCACATAAATTGTAGTTTACATGACAGATAGAAAGTGGAGTGGAGATGAAATAAAACAAATAAGGGTAATGCCGTGAACTCATTCATTTGTGATCACTTTGCTCACACACTTTGCTGTGGAAATACGTCGCCTGTCACCTGACTGTCGACTGTCAGCTGGATGTGGCCGTGCACACAAGGTGTTAAAAGTGATGAGAGCATGTCATTTGAATGTTCCCATAATGCCTTTCAGCACGTGTCGGTTTAACATCAAACCTTCAGAATTTGTGCATTACTTTAAAACTAAAACATATAGCTGATATTTTCACTTTGTAGAAGCAACAGAGGTGATGGTAATTTCAATAACTTCTCCGGAATTAGTTTGTTAAAAATTTTAGCCATAAATCAAAACTCCCTTGCTGTGCACGACTCCTGTGACACGTCTACAAGGCTGTACGGCTATGAAAATGAAAGATTTTTTCCTCTTTTGTTTTCTATTCTCCTTCCTTCCTTCCTCCGTCCATTCCTCCCTTTTTTTCCTCTTTGATCACCAGGGTCCATATCCATGAAGCACCCTCAGCCAAAAGGTAGCTCCTAGTGACATTATTCTCCCCAAAATCTTAGAATTTCTTGAATTCTTAGACATTTCTTAGAATTTTCCCTTGGTAAGATGAAAGTTGTCCGAAAAGCATCTTAGGCCTTACGAGTGCTCCTATGGTGCCAAACTGGTAAAAGTAGTGAGGAGGACTTTTAAGAAGCCTAAGAGTGTCTTAAGCAGACAAGCTGGTGGAAAAGACAGAGAGGAAGCAGAGATATTCTCCATATGCAGGATGACAGTGAGTCAGTCCTACACACTACCTACTTACTTGACCTACATAATTATTTTATGTGAATTTACTGTCTTAATGTATTTATAAATTGTTTATGTTCTTGGTATCATACACACATTAATATTATCATTATTTTTATTATTATCACGTATTATTGATATTTTATTTTATTATTTCTATTTTGTCATTTGATTTTTAAACGGACCACAATGAAAATAAATGTTTTCACTTTCTTGTGTCATCTATGCAATTTTAACACATTTACAATTATATTATGTACTTATATTGAACTTACTAAATAAAATCACACATTCACGCTTTTAATATGTAGATGATTTACTGCCCCTGCTGGATTGGCGTGGGAGTCCATAATGTAAATATCAGTATCCATTGTTCAGTGTTGGTAGCTAATATATGTAACTTCTCTAAAAATATTACTCGTGTCAATATTCGGTTTTGATGCCGTTCATCCTGGACCCAAACAGCAAATGTCAGCTCTCCTCAGACTCACGCACCCACGCACACTTTTAATACGTATGTCATACCTAGCAATGGGGTCAACCCCACCTCCTCACTAAGATAGCCACCTGCTGCCTCACTCTTAGGTAGCAGGTTGTATTGTATATTATGCCATGCAGGAAATCACCTCACGGGACGCCCCTAGTGAGGCGCATGTATCTGCTGGATTTCCCCACATTGTAATAATTAAAACACATATCACAGAACTCATCCAGAATTCAATGTACAGATACTGTGGCCATTTAAATTTAACACTGAATACCCCATTTAATGGAAATGGGCAATTCCATTTTGGTGAAGCTCACAGACCCAAATTGTTTTAGAGACTGGGGAAAATAGTGTTTGAAATTATAAGAGTAAATGTTCACTTGTGCAGAAAGTATTTTAGTTACAATGATGCGGTGAAGGTTAGCATTACCATGTCAAAGCAGATTTATTTTTTCATGTTTTTCTCAGATCAAAATGTGAATGACTTGGGCTCATTTTCTATCTATTGCATGAACTGATTTTTCATCATTTGCATAAGCATATTAGTGTATTGTGTTAAAGAGAACATTGCTTACCTAAGTTGAAGTGAGAAATTGGCTGCCAGCACTGCTCCTGCTTCAGCCCAGCAATCATAAAAATACCAACATAACCTAATATGTATATGTTTCGGACATGAACAAGCGAAACACTGCACCATCTCACCATGTTATTTAGGTCCTTCATACTGTATTTTCAGTAAATGTTTCTGGGGAGCATTAGCATGGCTATAAACCTTCAGCTTCTGGAGAGCATTGCCCCCGAGACTCCTCAACTATGGCCCTCTTAAGCCCCTGCCCTTTTAATGATTTTTAATTATTTGCCTCTCATATTCCTGGAAAGTCCTCACCATCTCATTTAGTTCCTTCAGACTTTATTTTCAGTAAATGCTTCTGGGGAGCAATAGCATGGCTAAAAAATTCAGCACTCTTAACCCCTGCCATTTTAAGCATTTTTTTAAATTTCCATCTCACATGCCTGTTTCTCATGATCCACAGTGAATTTTGCAAGTTTTCTCACATACAAAGAATGGAGAGGTCTATAATTTCTCTCGTGGGCACCCTTCAACTCTGAGAGAGAGAATCTAAAAAATTCTGAAAATCACAATGTATGATTTTTCAATCAATTTCAATCAATCAATTTTATTTATATAGCGCCAAATCACAACAAACAGTTGCCCCAAGGCACTTTATATTGTAAGGCAAGGCCATACAATAATTACGGCTTGTGTCCAAGTAGAATGTTGTTCCACGAATCCCGCCTACGGATCCACAGCCACCTTGAGGCCCTCTCTGCAGCCTCTAGAGTTTCGTGATGGGTATCTTTGCTTGCAGTCCTTTCACTCCAAGGAGTTTGAGGGTTCACAGTAGAGAATGGCCAGAGAAGCCTCTGCACCTGACCACCACCGGCTCACAACGGGCTTTCCAGCCATTGCTCTGGCACTCTGTGATGAGCTTGGCATATTTAGCCCTCTTTCGCTCATTGGCCTCATCTATTCGGTTCTCCCAAGGGACAATCAGTTCCAGAAGAACCACTTGCCTGGTGGACTCTGATGATAGCACCATATGTGGGTGGAGAGAAGTGGTTGTGATGTTGGCTGGGAACTTGAGCTGTTTGCCGAGGTCGACTTGGAGTTGCCAGTCATGAGCGGTGGTGAGGAGCCCCCCTGAAGAGCCAGGCTGATGTCGATGGGAACTTCTGTCCCAGTCTGATGAAGGAGTTTGACAGTTTGGGGGTAGCCTAGGTCTTGCTGTGCTGGATAGCTGTGTGGATGGAGTCTGCCAAAGATCTTAAGACCTAGTCATTGCACCATAAAAAATCTTGGAATAATCCCTGTCTTTAACTTTGAACAAATTTTCAAATATCCATAACTCTGTCAAAAATGATTTCTTTCATATTTGACAGCATTATGTAGGATGGTGGGCAGCATGGTGAGTTAGTGGTTCACACTATTGCCTCACAGCAAGAAGGTCATGGGTTCGATTCCCACCTGTGGCCTTTCTGTGTGGTCAATCAATGAATTCAATCAATTTTATTTATATAGCGCCAAATCACAACAAACAGTTGCCCCAAGGTGCTTTATATTGTAAGGCAAGGCCATACAATAATTACGTAAAAACCCCAAAGGTCAAAACGACCCCCTGTGAGCAAGCACTTGGCGACAGTGGGAAGGAAAAACTCCCTTTTAACAGGAAGAAACCTCCAGCAGAACCAGGCTCAGGGAGGGGCAGTCTTCTGCTGGGACTGGTTGGGGCTGAGGGAGAGAACCAGGAAAAAGACATGCTGTGGAGGGGAGCAGAGATCAATCACTAATGATTAAATGCAGAGTGGTGCATACAGAGCAAAAGGAGAAAGAAACACTCAGCAATCTAAGTCTATAGCAGCATAACTAAGGGATGGTTCAGGGTCACCTGATCCAGCCCTAACTATAAGCTTTAGCAAAAAGGAAAGTTTTAAGCCTAATCTTAAAAGTAGAGAGGGTGTCTGTCTCCCTGATCTGAATTGGGAGCTGGTTCCACAGGAGAGGAGCCTGAAAGCTGAAGGCTCTGCCTCCCATTCTACTCTTACAAACCCTAGGAACTACAAGTAAGCCTGCAGTCTGAGAGCCAAGCGCTCTATTGGGGTGATATGGTACTATGAGGTCGCTAAGATAAGATGGGACCTGATTATTCAAAACCTTATAAATAAGAAGAAGAATTTTAAATTCTATTCTAGAATTAACAGGAAGCCAATGAAGAGAGGCCAGTATGGGTGAGATATGCTCTCTCCTTCTAGTCCCCGTTAGTACTCTAGCTGCAGCATTTTGAATTAACTGAAGGCTTTTCAGGGAACTTTTAGGACAACCTGATAATAATGAATTACAATAGTCCAGCCTAGAGGAAATAAATGCATGAATTAGTTTTTCAGCATCACTCTGAGACAAGACCTTTCTAATTTTAGAGATACTGCGTAAATGCAAAAAAGCAGTCCTACATATTTGTTTAATAGGCACATTAAATGACATATCCTGATCAAAAATGACTCCAAGATTTCTCACAGTATTACTAGAGGTCAGGGTAATGCCATCCAGAGTAAGGATCTGGTTAGACACCATGTTTCTAAGATTTGTGGGGCCAAGTACAGTAACTTCAGTTTTATCTGAGTTTAAAAGCAGGAAATTAGAGGTCATCCATGTCTTTATGTCTGTAAGACAATCCTGCAGTTTAGCTAATTGGTGTGTGTCCTCTGGCTTCATGGATAGATAAAGCTGGGTATCATCTGCGTAACAATGAAAATTTAAGCAATGCTGTCTAATAATACTGCCTAAGGGAAGCATGTATAAAGTGAATAAAATTGGTCCTAGCACAGAACCTTGTGGAACTCCATAATTAACCTTAGTCTGTGAAGAAGATTCCCCATTTACATGAACAAATTGTAATCTATTAGATAAATATGATTCAAACCACCGCAGCACAGTGCCTTTAATACCTATGGCATGCTCTAATCTCTGTAATAAAATTTTATGGTCAACAGTATCAAAAGCAGCACTGAGGTCTAACAGAACAAGCACAGAGATGAGTCCACTGTCTGAGGCCATAAGATCATTTGTAACCTTCACTAATGCTGTTTCTGTACTATGATGAATTCTAAACCTGACTGAAACTCTTCAAATAGACCATTCCTCTGCAGATGATCAGTTAGCTGTTTTACAACTACCCTTTCAAGAATTTTTAAGAGAAAAGGAAGGTTGGAGATTGGCCTATAATTAGCTAAGATACCTGGGTCAAGTGATGGCTTTTTAAGTAATGGTTTAATTACTGCCACCTTAAAAGCCTGTGGTACATAGCCAACTAATAAAGATAGATTGATCATATTTAAGATCGAAGCATTAAATAATGGTAGGGCTTCCTTGAGCAGCCTGGTAGGAATGGGGTCTAATAGACATGTTGATGGTTTGGATGAAGTAACTAATGAAAATAACTCAGACAGAACAATCAGAGAGAAAGAGTCTAACCAAATACCGGCATCACTGAAAGCAGCCAAAGATAACGATACGTCTTTGGGATGGTTATGAGTAATTTTTTCTCTAATAGTTAAAATTTTATTAGCAAAGAAAGTCATGAAGTCATTACTAGTTAAAGTTAAAGGAATACTCGGCTCAATAGAGCTCTGACTCTTTGTCAGCCTGGCTACAGTGCTGAAAAGAAACCTTTATTAGTTTAGTGATGAGTAGTAAGCTGTCCTAGCTTTACGGAGGGCTTTTTTATAGAGCAACAGACTCTTTTTCCAGGCTAAGTGAAGATCTTCTAAATTAGTGAGACGCCATTTCCTCTCTAACTTACAGGTTATCTGCTTTAAACTGCGAGTTTGTGAGTTATACCACAGAGTCAGGCACTTCTGATTTAAAGTTCTCTTTTTCAGAGGAGCTACAGCATCCAAAGTTGTCTTCAATGAGGATGTAAAACTATTGACGAGATACTCTATCTCACTTACAGAATTTAGGTAGCTACTCTGCACTGTGTTGGTATATGGCATTAGAGAACATAAAGAAGGAATCATATCCTTAAACCTAGTTATAGTGCTTTCTGAAAGACTTCTAGTGTAATGAAACTTATTCCCCACTGCTGGGTAGTCCATCAGAGTAAATGTAAATATTATTAAGAAATGATCAGACAGAAGGGAGTTTTCAGGGAATACTGTTAAGTCTTCAATTTCCATACCATAAGTCAGAACAAGATCTAAGATATGATTAAAGTGGTGGGTGGACTCATTTACATTTTGAGCAAAGCCAATTGAGTCTAATAATAGATTAATTGCAGTTTTGAGGCTGTCATTCTCAGCATCTGTGTGGATGTTAAAATCGCCCACTATAATTATCTTATCTGAGCTAAGCACTAAGTCAGACAAAAGGTCTGAAAAGTAACAGAGAAACTCACAGTAATGACCAGGAGGACGATAGATAACAACAAATAAAACTGGTTTTTGGGACTTCCAATTTGGATGGACAAGACTAAGAGTCAAGCTTTCAAATGAATTAAAGCTCTGTCTGGGTTTTTGATGAATTAATAAGCTGGAATGGAAGATTGCTGCTAACCCTCCGCCTCGGCCCGTGCTACGAGCATTCTGGCAGTTAGTGTGACTCGGGGGTGTTGACTCATTTAAACTAACATATTCATCCTGCTGTAACCAGTTTTCTGTAAGGCAGAATAAATCAATATGTTGATCAATTATTATATCATTTACTAACAGGGACTTAGAAGAGAGAGACCTAATGTTTAATAGACCACATTTAACTGTTTTAGTCTGTGGTGCAGTTGAAGGTGCTATATTATTTTTTCTTTTTGAGTTTTTATGCTTAAATAGATTTTTGCTAGTTATTGGTGGTCTGGGAGCAGGCACCGTCTCTACGGGGATGGGGTAATGAGGGGATGGCAGGGGGAGAGAAGCTGCAGAGAGGTGTGTAAGACTACAACTCTGCTTCCTGGTCCCAACCCTGGATAGTCACGGTTTGGAGCATTTAAGAAAATTGGCCAGATTTCTAGAAATGAGAGCTGCTCCATCCAAAGTAGGATGGATGCCGTCTCTCCTAACAAGACCAGGTTTTCCCCAGAAGCTTTGCCAATTATCTATGAAGCCCACCTCATTTTTTGGACACCACTCAGACAGCCAGCAATTCAAGGAGAACATGCGGCTAAACATGTCACTCCCAGTCCGATTGGGGAGGGGCCCAGAGAAAACTACAGAGTGCGACATTGTTTTTGCAAAGTTACACACCGATTCAATGTTAATTTTAGTGACCTCCGATTGGCGTAACCGGGTGTCATTACTGCCGACGTGAATTACAATCTTACCAAATTTACGCTTAGCCTTAGCCAGCAGTTTCAAATTTCCTTCAATGTCGCCTGCTCTGGAAGACAATTGACTATGGTTGCTGGTGTTGCTAACTTCACATTTCTCAAAACAGAGTCGCCAATAACCAGAGTTTGATCCTCGGAGGGTGTGTCGTCGAGTGGGGAAAAACGGTTAGAAATGTGAACGGGTTGGCGGTGTACACGGGGCTTCTGTTTAGGACTACGCTTCCTCCTCACAGTCACCCAGTCGGCCTGCTTTCCCGGCTGCTCGGGATCTGCCAGAGGGAAACTAACGGCGGCTAAGCTACCTTGGTCCGCACCGACTACAGGGGCCTGGCTAGCTGTAGAATTTTCCACGGTGCGGAGCCGAGTCTCCAATTCACCCAGCCTGGCCTCCAAAGCTACGAATAAGCTACACTTATTACAAGTACCATTACTGCTAAAGGAGGCCGAGGAATAACTAAACATTTCACACCCAGAGCAGAAAAGTGCGGGAGAGACAGGAGAAGCCACCATGCTAAACCGGCTAAGAGCTAGTAGCTGCGCTAAGCTAGCGGATTCCTAAAAACACACAAAGTGAATAATGTGTAAATAATTTAGAGGTGATTCAGCAGACGGAGTGCTTTAGTTAAGGCACGTGAAGATTACACTGTGAAACAAATCGTTATCTAGTTAACTAGATCAATCTAACTGCGCAGATTAAACAGCTAACAGATACAGCAAAACACCGCTGTGCTCCGGAACAGGAAGTGATACAATACCGCAGTGAGAGCCAACCACCAGTAGAGGCAAGCCATTTTTAAATAATTAATTTGCATTTTATTGCATGAAAGCATTTGATACAATAGCAAAACAGACCTTAATATTTGGAAAAGAAACCTTTGTTTGCAGTAACAGAGGTCAGATGTTTCCTGTAGTTCTTAACCAATTTTGGATACTGCAGCAGGGATTTTGGTCCACTCCTCCATACTGATCTTCTCCAAATCATTCATGTTTGGAGTTTCAGCCCCCTCCAAAGATTTTCTATTGAGTTCAGGTGTGGAGACTGGCTAGGCCACTCCAGGACTTTGAAATGCTTCTTACGGAGCCCCTCCTTAGTTGCCCTGGCTGTGTGTTTGGGGTCATTGTCATGCTGGAAGACCCTGCCATGACCCATCTTCAATGCTCTTACTGAGGGAAGAAGGTTGTTTGCCAAAATCTCGCAATACATGACCCCATCCATCATCCCTTCAACACAGTGCAGTCAACCTATCCCCTTTGCAGAAAAGCACCCTCAAAGTATGATGTTTCCACCCCCATGCTTTAGTTGGGATGGTGTTCTTGGGGCTATTCTCATCCTCCAAACACAGCAAGTGGAGTTGATTCCACAAAGCTCTATTTTGGTCTCATCTGACCACGAGCTTCTCCCATGCCTCCTCTGCATCATCCATATGGTCACTGGTGTACTTCAAACAGTCCTGGACATGTGCTGGCTTGAGCAGGGAGACCTTGCTGCCCTGCAGGATTTTAAACCATGATGGCATCATGTGTTGCGAATGTAATCTTTGCGACTGTGTTCTCAGCTCTCTTCAGGTCATTGACCAGGTCCTTCTGTGTAGTTCTGGGCTTTCTCAGAATCATTTTTGCCCCATGAGGCAAGATCTTGCATGGAGTCCCAGACCGAGGAAGATTGACAGTCTACTTGTGTTTCTTCCACTTTCTAATAATTCCACCAATTGTCTTCTCACTAAGCTGCTTACCTGTTGTCCTGTAGTTCATCCCAGCCTTGTGCAGGTCTACAGTTTTGTCCCTGGTGTCCTTAGACAGCTCTTTGGTCTTTTCCATGGTGGATAGGCTGGAGTGTGACTGACTGAGTGTGTGGACAGGTGTCTTTTATACAGGTAACACGTTTAAACAGGTGCAGTTAATACAGGTAAAGAGTACAGAATAGGAGAGGTTTTTTTTTTCAAGAAAAACCCACAGCTTTGTGAAAGCCAGAATTCTTGCTAGTTGGTAGGTGATCAAATACTTATTTCATGAAATAAATTGTAATTTAATTACCTAAAAATCATACAGTGTGATTTTGTGATTTTTTTTTAAATTTTGTAATAATGTGATTTTGTGATTTTATTATTATTTTTTTAGATTCTGTCTCTTGTAGGTAGGAAAACTTGCCAAATCGAAATTTTGAATAGTTAACTAGAAGGAGAGTGGAACCCAAACGGACTGTGAGGTGGAAGACCTGAGGCGGGTGCTGCATGCTGCAGTCTTCATGTGAAAGTGACCCTGTCGCAAGGACAGGCCTGTGGTGCTGAAGCCTGTGCAGAGTTGTGGACTTATCTTCTTTATATTATTATGTTGTTTGATTTTCTATTTTCTGCTTCCTCAGCTTTGTAAAACTTTGTAAAAATCATGTAACTGATAGAATGGGCTAAGCAGTGGGTCACCCTCTTTGAGGCTGGTCTGCTTGAGGTTTCTTCCTCAAATCATCAGAGGGAGTTTTTCCTTACCACTGTTTGGTTGGAATGGATTCAGCATATAAGAAAATGACCCTGTGTTTGTGTCTGCATGGCATGTCGTGGGTCAGATATGTAAACGGTTGTACATTTTATGGTAAAACCATAAACATTTTACGCAATTTATTGATACATAATTTTTAAATATTCTGTATCATACAAAGATTTTTATTTTTGAATCACTGTGTCAAAGCACTAAATTTTGCACAGACAATATTTGATAAATAAAAAAATGAATACATAAAAAAAAAAAATGATCTCGTGCCATGCTCATTTTTTTTTTCCACAGAAATAATAAATACCAAAATCCAAGTTGGCCACAATGCCATTCCAGAATATCTTCAAAATGCTCTGTCTTTATAATTATATGTCATAAAAGGATTCTTACACATTAAATCCATTCAAACCACAATTACACTGATTAAAAAACAAACAAAATAAATAAAAGACAAACTGAGCTAAATATTTGCTTAATATAAAAATGTTATCAAACAATCTCTGCAAACTGTCATGTATTGAAACACAATTGTTTCACACACCTGCTCTATTCATGGAGGGAATAAAAAAAACAAGCAGTTTGAAAGTTGTGAATACTTTTTTTATTTTCTTTAAACTTGTGCATCATCTTCAAAGGGTAAATTGTGTGCACTCCATTTTGTTTTCACAACAAGTTCAAAATTAGTTAAGTGTTCTTTACTTTTTAAATACAGTTTTAAACCATTTACACACGATTTGCTCAGCACTGGATTCTAGCGGTCTATCAGTAATCGGGGGTGTAGAATGATAATCTTCAGCAGTCTTCCTCTTTCACTACATATCACCCGTACCTGTAGGATTCTTTCATGTGAAGTAAAAATATCTTTCTTTAAATATGATTCCTTTACATGATAAAAATAGTTACTTTCTTCCTTCCTGTGTCATCACTGCTTTCCCAGAATGCTCTGGGGTAGGAAATGGTAAGGTTGCTCCATGTAGGACAGGTGCACCTTGCACTCCTGTGTGTGTGTGTGTGTGTGTGTGTGTGTGTGTGTGTGTGTGTGTGTGTGTGTGTGTGTGTGTGTGTGTGTGTGTGTGTGTGTGTGTGTGTGTGGGCTCTGTCTAATGACTGGGAACCTGTCCTGAACCACCGCACTGCTTTGGAGTACCACCCCACTGCCACAGATGATACTCATGGTGCATTTAGTGTTGATAAAAATTATTACAAAATTTTGATTCTCTTTGTACAAAACACTTTTTCATAGAAATTGCATTCGCACAAGTAAATGTGGAGCTTTACTGCTAAAGAAAAAAAGCCACAGGAGTACAAAATGAAATGAGACGCTGACACTGAGCAGAATGAACATAGAAACTGTGTACTCATATCACGCTGGGGATGCGGTCTATTTACTGCATGAGTGAAAATCCAGTCCTTTGTCGTATAAATAAGGAAATTCATAAATAAAACAATAAATACTTTCGAATAAATAGTTTGTGTGGTGCGTGATTGCTGTGAATTTAGACGTGGTGAGCCATGCCCATACTGTTTCAACATTTTTTCCACATTGACACTGAGGGTGTGTGCTTCCACAGAATCCTGTTTACGTGACTACACAGACATCAACAGCTCACTATGTTGCCCCATCGCTGCTTTCGCTGTATTTACCATGAAAACTGCCTCTAAAAACACCCCCTACATTAAAGACTAAAGGTGTTAGTACTTTTAAACACAAACAAATGAGATCACTTATTGCCTGATGGATGATATACAGTATATCGATTTGATGTGGATCAATATCATATATAACTAAACAATGCCTCGCTATACATTTTAGGAGTTCACATCACCTTCTGAGCTTTGGGTTTCACTGACGGCAGTCACACTGAATTCCTTCCATTCACCTGTTGTGGGAAATTAATCCATGTGGAGGCAAATTCAACATTTTCCCAGTGAGAAAAATCAGTGCACAACTTTTCAGTTCAGTTTTGATGATTTCTAACCTGCAAATATGCGCCAGTCAAAAATATGGCCACCTGGATACTGCTGAACCCTAAAATGGAGGGAAACAGTGTTCAACATGGAGGCAGCTATTATCCACAAACTGTTTCACACAAACCAGTGTTCAGAAAAATCCCATTCTACAGGGAAAATAAAACAAAAAAACATATCATCATCAGCCCAACAAGTGGGTCAAAATACGTGCTGTATCTTGTCACCAAGTTAGCCTAGCTCGGGTGGTACAGGAGCTCCAAGCCAGCAAGTTTAGGTAGCATGTTGCTACCTCACAAATGAGCTTGGTGATCAGGTACTGCAAATAACAGATTCTGTTTCTAAAGTAACATAAGCCAATACACAGTTAGTGAGGTTATGATTTGTTGCTACCCACAATCTGTCCTGTCAGATAGAGCCACTACACAAACCGTAGAAGAAGTGTGTGTTCATGAGAATGCCAGTGCGACTGCCCGTTATTCAAAAGCCCATCTGGTCTTTGCACATATGGCAAAAATAAACAATTCAACCATGTCTTCATGTTCATTCAAAATCTTTCAGTGTGTTGTAGTTGATGTGCTCCTTGCCCAGCCTCTGTAGGGCTGGACCAGCAGCAGCTAGATGATAGGTCCGTTTTTTTTTTTTGCCTCCCCCCTTCACTCTATGAGTGACTACCTTCATTCCTCTGTAAACTGATTTTAAACTGTATCCTTTCAACTCCTGGGTTGGTCTTATTTGAAAATCCTGCACCTTATATTGTAGTTTGTGGCTTGCCAAGGTGGTAAGAGTAATGAGGTAACTCGCTGAAATTTCACCCAGGTTCAAGTTATTTCCACAGGAAATATTGTTGAATCTCTTATCCCTAGCTAATTATAACAAACACGAATGACAGTTTGTCGATATACTCCCTATGCTCTGCCTTTGAAATAACTCCCACAACTGTCAACCACAGCAATCCAATCCCCTTTCTGATCCCTCCTTCCTTTTCCCCGAGCATCTCAACACACTGCAGAAGAGAGAGACAGAAAATGAGTGAGGAGTTCCTATTTTAAGCCATGGTCTCTTTCCCTGGCAGTCTGCGATCACTGAAGGTATGCATGTTGATGACCTCCTCAGTTTTCACCATGACAGGTGGCTGGGGCTTGTGTTTGAGCCGGCGCTGGCACTTGAGGGAAACCCGCAGCTCGTCCACCATGGCACTGCAGAAGGACCTCTGCTGAGGCACACAAAAAACAAGAACAAAACTGATTTCAGAACACTTTCATTTCCAAACATTATGAGTAAGAAAATAGCTTTGTTCTCCCAATGGCCAGCATCCTTCCAGTATCCTTCCCAATGGTTAGTAGCCTCCATCTGCTCCTCAAATCACCACTCGCCACCTCAAAGCTGTCACAGGAACCAAACCTTGAAATATACCAGATGCCAATCTGGGAGTGGAGGGAATGCCGGATGAACAGGTCCATATGGTGTGTGGTAGAATGTCAAGTGAGAGTGCATAGAATAATTTAACTTACATCAGAGGTGACTTTTGGATGATAATTGCTCACCATGTTGCATTTTTTTATGCATGTGGAACATTGCAAGGTATTTCAAAATTTTCTGCATCTATATTCTCAAACTACTGTACATCATCAATCTGTTGTTTTCCATAAGATCTTATGGATCCATAAGATCTGGCAAATTTGTGTGGCTGGCCCAAATGTTTAGCTCACATTCAAAACAGTCAAGGTGCAGTCGAAGTGTAAAAATATTGTACGGCAGTCGAGGTGGACTCCAACTGCAATCTGACTGTGCTCTAAATATTCACACGGCATCAAAACAGCATTCAAAACAGTCTCACCACAGAAATTTGACTTGGTCTGGCATGTCTAATCCTGCTGGTATGTCCTGGACTACACCCTCGTACATCCCGTTTGGGGTGCGCAAAAGAAATTTTGTAATGTTCAAAGTCTGCATGTAGTCATTTTATGAAATAGACATGAACATTGTGCAATCATACCAAAAACACCATGTGCTGCTGTGAGTCCATATGTGTCACAGCTGTGAGCCAGCGCGCTCATCTGAACGGCCTGTCACAGCTGTAATATCAAAATCAAATCAAAACAAAAATCAAATCAATTTTATTTATATAGCGCCAAATCACAACAAACAGTTGCCCCAAAGCGCTTTATATTGTAAGGCAAGGCCATACAATAATTACGGAAAAACCCCAACGGTCAAAACGACCCCCTGTGAGCAAGCACTTGGCTACAGTGGGAAGGAAAAACTCCCTTTTAACAGGAAGAAACCTCCAGCAGAACCAAGCTCAGAGAGGGGCAGTCTTCTGCTGGGACTGGTTGGGGCTGAGGGAGAGAACCAGGAAAAAGACATGCTGTGGAAGAGAGCAGAGATCAATCACTAATGATTAAATGCAGAGTGGTGCATACAGAGCAAAAAGAGAAAGAAACAGTCAGTGCATCATGGGAACCCCCCAGCAGTCTAAGTCTATAGCAGCATAACTAAGGGATGGTTCAGGGTCACCTGATCCAGCCCTAACTATAAGCTTTAGCAAAAAGGAAAGTTTTAAGCCTAATCTTAAAAGTAGAGAGGGTGTCTGTCTCCCTGATCCGAATTGGGAGCTGGTTCCACAGGAGAGGAGCCTGAAAGCTGAAGGCTCTGCCTCCCATTCTACTCTTACAAACCCTAGGAACTACAAGTAAGCCTGCAGTCTGAGAGCAAAGCGCTCTATTGGGGTGATATGGTACTATGAGGTCCCTAAGATAAGAAGGGACCTGATTATTCAAAACCTTATAAGTAAGAAGAAGAATTTTAGATTCTATTCTGGAATTAACAGGGAGCCAATGAAGAGAAGACAATATGGGTGAAATATGCGCTCTCTTTCTTGTCCCCGTTAGTACTCTAGCTGCAGCATTTTGAATTAACCGAAGGCTTTTCAGGGAACTTTTAGGACAACCTGATAATAATGAATTACAATAGTCCATCCTAGAGGAAATAAATGTATGAATTAGTTTTTCAGCATCACTCTGAGACAAGACCTAATTTTAGAGATATTGCGCAAATGCAAAAAAGCAATCCTACATATTTGTTTAATATGTGCATTGAATGACATATCCTGATCAAAAATTAATAATATGCGTCATATGACAGATATATTGTCAGTCCATCTCATGATTTCGAAGATTTATCTGTAATATTAGCCCAACCCAGCCAAACAACTGTGCAGTGCGTCTCTGAGTGGTGGACCAGCACACACAGCTGAACGCCCTGTCGCAGCTGTAATAAGCATTATATGACAGATATATTGCCAGTCCATCTCATGATTTCGAAGATTTATCTGTAATATTATGTTATCATGGCTGTAACAGCCCAGTCATATGGCTGTGCAGCGCGTCTCTGAGCGGCAGTACATCAGGCAGGTATGACTCTTTGAGACATTTTCAAGTTAGTGAGGTGAACATTGTGTTTTCTGTGATATATATATATATATATATATATATATATATATATATATATATATATATATATACTAATGTAGACTGCCCTCCAAAAATATTGGAACACTTGCCATTTCACACATTTTAATTTGTTTATGCCATTTCATATACCAAAAAAAATTCAAAATATATAATTTTCTAAAATTATCTACCTTAATCTCAAATTGAAAACAAATCTTTAGTCAGTTTCTGTGTAGGTGGAGCTGTCCACAGTGCTGTTCTGCTGACCAGGTGGCACTGGACAGACACAGATATCATTCTGTTTTCAAATATGCAAAATATAGATGCAATCATCACTCACTCATCTTCAACTGCTTATCTGGTCATAGGGGCAACAGCTCCAGCAGGGCACTCCAAACTTCCCACAATCATGAAATTGTTAAATTTCTTTTGGACTAAATTAACCTATTTGCATGTTCTCCTCCCAGTATTTTGTGCACTATGGTAGACACACCCCAAACTGTATACTCATCAAGGCAAATATATTAAATGGACAATATATGCTATTTTGCATCTTTGAGAGAGGCAATCCTTAGTGTGTAATGCTCGTAGATCAGGATAAACATTTCAGGTAGCATAGAGTTTGCACGTTTTCACACATGCAAACCTTTAGGCAATCAAGCCCTTAATCTGCATTGTCTCATTCCAGCCAACTGAAAATAGGTACTGGCCTTGGCCGAGGAACAGTGTTGCCACAGCTACTTTGAAAAATTACTTTATTAATGACATCCTGTCCTGGGTGTACCCCGTCTCGCGCTCTATGACTGCTGGGATTGGCCCTGCGATCCTTAATTCGACTAAGCGGTTGAAGATGAGTGTGATGAGTGTGTGTGTTACTTTATACAGTTACTTTATGCAGTTACATCATTAGTAGCTTTATGCAGTTACTTTATTAGGAGCTGTGGACAACTTGCAACTAATAAGTAATGTAACTAATAAGGTAACTAGTAAGCTAACTTTGTTACTCTTAAGATTGAGTAATCATCATAAAATAACCATGTTAGATTACTAGTTACTTAATTAGTTACATTAAGCAGGTGCCAACAAGTTGTCCACAGCTGCTAATGAAGAAACTGTAGAAAGTAACTTTTCAAAGTTACTTTGGCAACACTGCTAGGGAGTAACCTGCAGTGTGGTGTTGTCCTGTCTAGGGCAAGTTGCAGACTCTCATCTGCTTCATGCCAATCATCTATGGATAAGCCTCATGGCCTATATATGACTTCTTCTTCTTCATTATGTGAAAAATCATAGGTACTGGGAAACATTTTGAAATCATCACACACACATCACACACAATCATCCAAGATATACTGCATTAGGGTTTCTATCGTAACTCTTTTTTGTTCTGGCCATATGTTTTATTTATTCTTTTATAACCTTCCCATGTTGTTCACCAAATTTTCAACAGTCTGGGAGAACAAACAGCTCATGTCTACTTTGAGACATTTTACAGTCTTTCCATTGTTTCAACTGACAACTCACTTGCTGGACTCATACTTCTTTTCATTTAGCCAAGTACAAGAGCTTCCTGAAAATCCTGTTCAGAATAATCAGATTTGCATAAAGAACACCTTATTTAGGTCGTAAAACGATTCCTGAAAACATGTAAGAAAGATTGTAGTACTGAATTGTGAAGTGAGACCATTAAACTGGAATTCATCATTTTTGTGTTCAGCAGGACAGAAATGGTGGATTGATGATGCACTAGAAGCACTGCTTAGCATTGGCCCTCCCTAATGACATAACAGAATATTAAAAATGAAGATCGCCACAGCAGCAGTGGTTCATCCACTCAATTTTGAGTTAACTTCAGCGGACATTCATGCTTTTATTACCTTTTTTTATATTTGATAAACATGATGATTTGAGGACAATATGGATATATTTGTCAGGATTTCCCTCAGAGCCTGGTTTTAACTCTTTGTTTTACCAATGTCATGTGTTAGTTTCTCCACTAGATGGTGCCTTACATTTTGTTTCACACCTGGAACAGACGAGTGACTGATTACTGATAGACTATTTAAACCCTGACTTTCTGTTCATGTATTGCCAAATACTTGTGTGCCATGTTTGTCTGTTGCCTTGCTTGCCTCATTTTGCCATCGCCAGCTTCCAGAAGCACCTTCGGTGATCCAGGCAGTTTCCACGAGGATCAAATCTGAATGCTGCCCCGTGACCTTGACTGCGTCTTCCAGCTGTGCACTTAAGACGGCGAAGCATCCCGCAGCAAAAGCTCAGGTAACCTGGCCTCCCCTCTAATTCCTTTATCATAGCAAACTGTTCCAGACGATTTCGGTACGGCTCCCAAGTGGTCCTGGATCCTGGCTCTGACTACCTACACAGCAACATCACTGTGGAACTCCTTGGTGCGGAGCGTGTCTCGACTACATGCCAGTTAACTTCCTCCTTGTCTCAGTGAGATCCCATTCTCACTCGTTCCTGTTTGTGACTGTGTGATGATAAATAACTGTTCCAAGAACCCTTCCTAAGAACCGCATGAATTCTGATATCAAACAATTGAGAACCCAGCTGTATCAAGTCCTGCTTAATTGGAAATGCATTACAACACACAGCAATTGACCTCTGACCTTATCATACAACTTATGAACTATGAACAATTCCTGAACAGAGAACGTTGTTTCTGGTCTTGAACCCTGATACCTTAGTTGATATTATCCTTCAAGACAAACACCCTCATATTTGAGAAGTGAAATGAAGTTTCTCGTATTTACAGAAAGTGTGCAATAATTACTTAAACAAAATTAGGCAGGTGCATAAATTTGGGCACCCTTGTCATTTTATTGATTTGAATACATTTAGCACTAATTATTGGAACACAAAATTGGTTTGGTAAGCTCACTGACCCTTGACATCCTTACACAGGTGAATCCAATCATGACAAAGGGTATTTAAAGTGTCCATTTGCAAATGTTTCTCCTCTTTGCATCTCTTCTAATGAGCCTCTAAACAGCTCTCAAGTGACCTGAAAACAAAGATTGTTCAACATCATGGTTTAGGAGAAAAAAGCTATCTCAGAAATTATAGCTGTCAGTTTCCACTGTGAGGAACATAATGTGCAAATGGAAGACTACAGGCACAGTTCTAGTTAAGGCCCGAAGTGGCAGGCCAAGAAAAATCTCAGATAAGCTAAAGCAAAGGATGCTGAGAACAGTCATAGTCAACCCACAGACCTGCTCCAAAGACCTACAACATGATCTTGCTGCAAATAGTCTCTTGCACTAGGCAGAGAGGAGGCTGTTGAGATGAGAGATACATTTTACAGATAAGAATTTGTAGTTTCAGGAAGTGGTTGAATGAAGTCTCTGAGACTTTCCATCACTGATTCATTAACATAAACATGAAGAAAACTACATGCAAATGCATCAATCCCATATGTTTAAATCATCATTATAGTCATGGCTGCCACCTGAAGAGGCCTTCGTGGCTACTTCTGACCACCTTGCCCATCACAGGAAATGCTCCCTCTCATTACCAGCAAAAGGAGATGGCAAGTCAAGCTCCATTTTCCCTTGGTTAGTGTATTGACTAAGCACACCATGGCCAATCAATAATGGATCCTCATTACCAAGTCATGGGGTGTGTGCACTAACCAGTTGATAACTGGGACGCAAAGAATTTAAAGTTAATTCTACTGAGGAATGCCACCAGTCTAAATACATTCCTCCAATTCACCTGATTTCAGTGTAATAATGAAATAAGGAAACACAGTCTTGCAGAAACAGCAGTTGAGTCATTACTATTCTTTTTCCTTTGTTTTTGTGAACACCTTTGTTGTGATTGGGTGTGGTTTCAGCACAGTATATGGGTAAATTTGTCACATCTTTGAGACCAATTTTAAGGCACTTGGTGATGTATTTATGCACTCAGGTTTAGCTGGATAGTTAATGAAACCATTTCATTGTTTTGTGACAATACACATTTATTCTTGTTTTACACGTTCTTTAATGTCTCTAGCCACTCTCTGCTAAGGGCCCCTTCACACATAGTACACTCAACAAAAATATAAACGCAACACTTTTGGTTTTGCTCCCATTTTGTATGAGATGAACTCAAAGATCTAAAACTTTTTCCACATACACAATATCACCATTTCCATCAAATATTGTTCACAAACCAGTCTAAATCTGTGATAGTGAGCACTTCTCGTTTGCTGAGATAATCCATCCCACCTCACAGGTGTGCCATATCAAAATGCTGATTAGACACCATGATTAGTGCACAGGTGTGCCTTAGACTGCCCACAATAAAAGGCCACTCTGAAAGGTGCAGTTTTGTTTTATTGGGGGGATACCAGTCAGTATCTGGTGTAAACCACCATTTGCCTCATGCAGTGTAACACATCTCCTTCGCATAGAGTTGATCAGGTTGTCAATTGTGGCCTGTGGAATGTTGGTCCACTCCTCTTCAATGGCTGTGTGAAGTTGCTGGATATTGGCAGGAACTGGTACACGCTGTCGTATACGCCTGTCCAGAGCATCCCAAACATGCTCAATGGGTGACAAGTCCGGTGAGTATGCCGGCCATGCAAGAACTGGGACATTTTCAGCTTCCAAGAATTGTGTACAGATCCTTGCAACATGGGGCCATGCATTATCCTGCTGCAACATGAGGTGATGTTCTTGGATGTATGGCACAACAGTGGGCCTCAGGATCTCGTCACGGTATCTCTGTGCATTCAAAATGTCATCAATAAAATGCACCTGTGTTCTTCGTCCATAACAGACGCCTGCCCATACCATAACCCCACCGCCACCATGGGCCACTCGATCCACAACATTGACATCAGAAAACCGCTCACCCACACGACCCCACACACGCTGTCTGCCATCTGGCCTGAACAGTGTGAACCGGGATTCATCCGTGAAGAGAACACCTCTCCAACGTGCCAAACGCCAGTGAATGTGAGCATTTGCCCACTCAAGTCGGTTACGACGACGAACTGGAGTCAGGTCGAGACCCTAATGAGGACAACGAGCATGCAGATGAGCTTCCCTGAGACAGTTTCTGACAGTTTGTGCAGAAATTCTTTGGTTATACAAACCGATTGTTTCAGCAGCTGTCCGAGTGGCTGGTCTCAGACGATCTTGGAGGACAACATGCTGGATGTGGAGGTCCTGGGCTAGTGTGGTTACACGTGGTCTGTGCAGTGGTGTCAAAAGTACACACTTTTGTTACTTAAGTAGAAGTATAGATACTGCAGTTTAAAAACACTCTGGTAAAAGTTGAAGTATCAACTTGACCTCTTTACTCAAGTAAAAGTGAAAAAATATGTGCTCCAAAACCTACTTAAAGTATAAAAGTATAAAGTAACCTTTAAAAAAAAAAAAAAAAAAAAGGTAGATGCCACTATATGAATTGAATGCTTAATTTAAAAACTGATTCATTCTACATGTGGCCCAAGACCCAAAACACAAAATTACCCCCCAACACCACCTGCACAAAAATGTTTCAATTCTAGAAGCTCTGAAATGCAATCTGGGACTATTCCAGACAATAAACTGCAGTAAGTGCAGCATCCATTTAGTGAGAAAAAAAAACAAAATAAAACAATTTTCCTTATTCAAATTCATTCCAGTAGTATTCTGCTCTTACTAGGATGCAGCAGTTTTCTAGTTTGGCAGATAGTTCTGGAGGAAATCACTGAAGAAATTAACAAACTGAAAATATCGTTTGACCGAAACAAATTGTCATTAAATAAGACAGGGATGAAGTGGAGGTGTAAGAGTCACTAGGTGTTCACAGGAAACACTTATTTATTTATGTATGTATTTATGTATGTTCACTGTTAGCTGCTTTTATATTTTCTGTTGTGTTTCTATTCAGGTTCGTTTTGCCTGTTTCTCTAAAATTGTATATAATAATCATTAGATTATTAATATATAAACAAAAATAAATTTAAGAAATATTACAATTTGAAAACAAATGCACCCGAACGTGACGAGAGCTGCTTAATGCTAACTTTTAACATTGAAAATGCCATAGACATCGCTCGCTCCCATTTTTAAGTTATAAAATACATCTATCAACTGTTTCAGAAGACCATAACAGATCGGTTTAACATAGAAAAGATAATACTCACAGAAGTATGCTCTTTAGGGTTTTAGTGGGGGAAAATTAAGCGAAAGAAAGAAAGAATAAACGAAGCAATAGGTCGAAGCATTGCTTCAATCTGCGAACCACTGCTTGGATTGGTTCACGGTTCAAAGCAAAGCCGTGCTGCAGAAAAGTTGATTACAGGCGCACATGACGTGAAATATATATATATAAACATTAAACTGAAGCCAAGAGTAACGAGGATGTTTGTTTTAAAAATGTAAGGAATAGAAAGTACAGATACTTGTGTGAAAATGTAATGAGTAGAAGTCAGAAGTAGGCAGAAAAATAAGTAAAGGAGTAAAGTATAGATACCTAAAAAGTGTACTTAAGTACAGTAACGAAGTATTTGTACTTCGTTACTTGACACCTCTGGGTCTGCGGTTGTGAGGCTGGTTGGATGTACTGCCAAATTCTCTGAAACGCCTTTGGAGACGGCTTATAATAGAGAAATGAACATTCAATACACGAGCAACAGCTCTGGTTGACATTCCTGCTGTCAGCATGCCAATTGCACGCTCCCTCAAATCTTGCGACATCTGTGGCATTGTGCTGTGTGATAAAACTGCACCTTTCAGAGTGGCCTTTTATTGTGGGCAGTCTAAGGCACACCTGTGCACTAATCATGGTGTCTAATCAGCATCTTGATATGGCACACCTGTGAGGTGGGATGGATTATCTCAGCAAAGTGCTCACTATCACAGATTTAGACTGGTTTGTGAACAATATTTGAGGGAAATGGTGATATTGTGTATGTGGAAAAAGTTTTAGATCTTTGAGTTCATCTCATACAAAATGGGAGCAAAACCAAAAGTGTTGCGTTTATATTTTTGTTGAGTGTATGAATGTGGTCTAATTGTGCGTGAACTGCGCATGAAGTAGGAATTGTATGCAATATGTGTAAAATTGTAGCTGCCTCTAATGCCTCATACACCTGTTGCTACAACTATTTGTGCACACCAGCAGCTGAAAGAGAGAGCATGCGCTGTGAGAGCCCATTGAACCCTCTCACGATAGGTGTCAGCCAAATTCCAGCTGACACACATGAACATCTAACACCGCTCGCTTGGCACTGAGAAAATGTGTGGCCATTCGTGCTATTAGCACAACAACAGTCAGCAGACGATCACTTTTGAGCTGTCTAAGTGCCCACATGAGTGTGGCTTTGCAAACAGACACAGTGACATGTTGGTGCGTGCTCTGAACTGACGGGGTGTGTCCGCCGACAGGAGCGACTGTGGAGATCTGTGGTTCTGGACATCCCAGCTGGAGAACAGTGTCTGTCCTGTGGCACGCCATCGACAAGACATGCATGTCGGGCAGGACATGCGGGCAGGGCCAGCTGGACACACCGCCAGCAGATGTGGACATGATAAGAGCGCCCTGCTTCTCATTCATGTCATTTCATTACTGTACATCAGTGATCATGGGTCATCTACAGAGGAACAGACTGATCACACTTGTATTCTCTGCTTGATAAGAGGGGTTCAATAAAATGCCGCGTTTTTATATGGTATGTGGTTGTATTTTTTTTAAATACGTCCATGTCTTTCTTGATATAAGGCATTTTCCCACACCTTTAACAGGACAGCGATGGTAGCTCAGTGGTAACGTTTCTGACTGCCAATCAGAGCGTTTGGAAATTGCAGGTTCAAATCCTGTGTGTGGCATGTATTTTTTTTTATTGTCACAGCAGCTGCACAACACATCGTGCAGCTGCTCGCACTGTGTTCCCACGTGCACAAAACCTTCGCAGCAGCATCGTTCACGCCTGCCCGTCTGCTCATTGTTTTTGTGGTTCGCTCATACAAGCTGTTCCGCCGTGATTCGCCCTGATTTGTACTTATTCGCACTATGTGTGAAGGGGCCCTAACTGCAGACTAATTTAAATTTTTAGACTTTGCCAGTATTTGTTATTGAAAATGCAAACAGCAAGATGATTACATTTTTTTGTTCCTGAACATTGTGTGTTTCCATAATTTTTTTCTGCTACTTCACCTGACAAATATTGTACCATTTATTTAAATAATACTTTTAATTGTTTGACATATGTTTCATGAAGCCAAATGTACCACATATATGTACTGTTGCTGAGTGAACATCCTCTATGTGCAGTGATTCCATAATTTTTTACTCAGCATTTTTAGTATATTAGCAATAAATCACAAAAATTTAGATAAGCCTGACTCTTTAAAGATCAAAACAGGATGAAGACAATGAGGAAAACCTGAAATCCACAGAATAGACAACATAAACAAAACTGTTTTACCCAACCTTCACCTTCTGATCAATAAACACCCTTGGGCTCACTTAGGTACATACATGTTAGCAAATTTATATGAGCAAACTCATAGATTATCTCCTTGACAATGCCTCAAAAAAAAAAAAAAAAAAAAAAAAAAAATCGCGTAAATTTAATACTGTTATGTATATGTGAGCACACAATCTTTTGGCTGGTCCACTTTGTGTTTGCACTGTTATTCAGCACTCACACCAGATTTCTTTGAACCAGGCCACGAAGTTTGGTCTGAAAACCCTGTAACAAAGTAGGGGACTTTGCATCACCTTCACCTGGGCCAGCTATCCCAAAACTGAAGACAAATTTCTGCTGTGGTGGAAAACTCTTTCTCTGCTGCCTCAGTATGTTGCATCAATCAGTACTGTACCTTAGATGGGTTCACTAACTATAGCTTGAGTTCACACTGGAACTGGACAAATCTGTACTGTAAACGATCAGAAACTACCTTGTGGCTTCACGGAGGATCAATACTGGAGGATCACAACTGTTCTCAGGAGTGTTCATTATAGTACAACTGAAAAATGTAGTCCATTTGTAAAATGCTGTGTTTGTCTGTGAAACAGTGTAGCTGTCCAGGAAATTTATCACTGTGACATCATGATTTAGTAATCCACAGGATAAAGAATACTAAAGGAAAATAAAACACCCCACAAACAACAAAGTGCATCAAGTAGGACTGTGTCCAAAGAAGTAGAACAAAATCCATGGTGTTTTTTTTTCTTATTAAAACTAAAGCAAATAAAAATTAAAGCACCACACTTATAGAGCACAAATCTTCATCAACACTAGTTTCCAAATCCGCAAGATGAATTCAAAGTGATCAATGTCAGGAGTATGTATTTGGTTCATGCAGATGAGGGTGAGTCTATGGTAACGGAATTATGATGATGGGAAAATCTGGCCATATTTTAGCTCCCCATTAAAAATGTTCTCTGATTGTAATTCCATTACCATAGAATCGCCCTTGAATCAAAGTTTTTTGTGGTGTTGTCAGTTTTTCACTTTTTTCAGTTTCTGAATTCATTTTCAGATAATTTTTACAGAATATTGGTTATCTCTGGTATGCACAATTTTCCATTGCTTTTTTGGCAATGTAAAATTGTTCATACCACTTGGTTTCTAACTGAAAACTGGAGATAGACAAACAGGCATAAAATTGGAGCCTCCATCCAATTTTGGTCATGTAGGGAAATCTATAACAGAAAAAATGACCGTGATTAAGGCACCTCTGATTGATAATGAAAAATGTACACCAAATGGGCTTTTCAATATTAAATTCAATGTTCATAAAATCCATAATCGTGGTCCAATTTGGATCAAACTTTGCCAGGTGATAGGGAGTGCCAGTCTGTACCTTGGTTTTAAATATGAGCATGATTGGGGCATGTTTGATTAAAATATAATGTAAAATATACATTAAACAGGGTTTTCAAAATTAAATTTAAATAGCCACTAAATCTGTAATCTAGATCAGATCTGGATCAATCTTTGTCAGTCAAGAAAGGATGCCATCCTACATCACTCACTCATCTTCAACCGTTTACTCCAGTTAAGGGTTATGGGAGGCTGGAGCCTATCCCAGCAGTCATAGGGCATGAGATGGGGTACACCCTGGACAGGTCACCAGTCTGTTGCCCGCAGGACCACATACAGACAGACAAACACACCCACACCTACGGACAATTTAACGTTTCCAATCCACCTAGCCTACATTTTGGATGTGGGAGAAAGCCAGAGCACCCAGAGAGAGCCCACACACACACAGGGAGAACATGCAAACACCTATCAGATTGATACGTCCTACTGGTGGTTGGCTCTCACTGCGGTATTGTATCACTTCCTGTTCCGGAGCACAGCGGTGTTTTGCTGTATCTGTTAGCTGTTTAATCTGCACAGTTAGATTGATCTAGTTACCTAGATAACGATTTGTTTCACAGTGTTATCTTCACGTGCCTTAACTAAAGCACTCCCTCTGCTGAATCACCTCTAAATTATTTACACGTTATTCACTTTGCGTGTTTTTAGGAATCCGCTAGCTTAGCGCAGCTACTAGCTCTAAGCCGGTTTAGCATGGCGGCTTCTCCTGTCTCTCCCGCACTTTTCTGCTCTGGGTGTGAAATGTTTAGTTATTCCTCGGCCTCCTTTAGTAGTAATGGTACTTGTAATAAGTGTAGCTTATTCGTAGCTTTGGAGGCCAGGCTGGGCGAATTGGAGACTCGGCTCCGCACCGTGGAAAATTCTACAGCTAGCCAGGCCCCTGTAGTCGGTGCGGACCAAGGTAGCTTAGCCGCCGTTAGTTTCCCTCTGGCAGATCCCAAGCAGCCGGGAAAGCAGGCTGACTGGGTGACTGTGAGGCAGAAGCGTAGCCCTAAACAGAAGCCCCATGTACACCGCCAACCCGTTCACATTTCTAACCGTTTTTCCCCACTCGGCGACACACCCGCCTAGGAACAAACTCTGGTTATTGGCGACTCTGTTTTGAGAAATGTGAAGTTAGCGACACCAGCAACCATAGTCAATTGTCTTCCGGGGGCCAGAGCAGGCGACATTGAAGGAAATTTGAAACTGCTGGCTAAGGCCAAGTGTAAATTTGGTAAGATTGTAATTCACGTCGGCAGTAATGACACCCGGTTACGCCAATCGGAGGTCACTAAAATTAACATTGAATCGGTGTGTAACTTTGCAAAAACAATGTCGGACTCTGTAGTTTTCTCTGGGCCCCTCCCCAATCGGACCGGGAGTGACATGTTTAGCCGCATGTTCTCCTTGAATTGCTGGCTGGCTGAGTGGTGTCCAAAAAATGAGGTGGGCTTCATAGATAATTGGCAAAGCTTCTGGGGAAAACCTGGTCTTGTTAGGAGAGACGGCATCCATCCCACTTTGGATGGAGCAGCTCTCATTTCTAGAAATCTGGCCAATTTTCTTAAATCCTCCAAACCGTGACTATCCAGGGTTGGGACCAGGAAGCAGAGTTGTAGTCTTACACACCTCTCTGCAGCTTCTCTCCCCCTGCCATCCCCTCATTACCCCATCCCCGTAGAGACGGTGCCTGCTCCCAGACCACCAATAACCAGCAAATATCTATTTAAGCATAAAAATTCAAAAAGAAAAAATAATATAGCACCTTCAACTGCACCACAGACTAAAACAGTTAAATGTGGTTACAAATGATCTTCCTATGGCCTCAGACAGTGGACTCATCTCTGTGCTTGTTCTGTTAGACCTCAGTGCTGCTTTTGATACTGTTGACCATAAAATTTTATTACAGAGATTAGAGCATGCCATAGGTATTAATGGCACTGCGCTGCAGTGGTTTGAATCATATTTATGTAATAGATTACAATTTGTTCATGTAAATAGGGAATCTTCTTCACAGACTAAGGTTAATTATGGAGTTCCACAAGGTTCTGTGCTAGGACCAATTTTATTCACTTTATACATGCTTCCCTTAGGCAGTATTATTAGACGGCATTGCTTAAATTTTCATTGTTACGCAGATGATACCCAGCTTTATCTATCCATGAAGCCAGAGGACACACACCAATTAGCTAAACTGCAGGATTGTCTTACAGACATAAGGACATGGATGACCTCTAATTTCCTGCTTTTAAACTCAGATAAAACTGACGTTATTGTACTTGGCCCCACAAATCTTAGAAACATGGTGTCTAACCAGATCCTTACTCTGGATGGCATTACCCTGACCTCTAGTAATACTGTGAGAAATCTTGGAGTCATTTTTGATCAGGATATGTCATTCAATGCGCATATTAAACAAATATGTAAGACTGCTTTTTTGCATTTACGCAATATCTCTAAAATTAGAAAGGTCTTGTCTCAGAGTGATGCTGAAAAACTAATTCATGCATTTATTTCCTCTAGGCTGGACTATTGTAATTCATTATTATCAGGTTGTCCTAAAAGTTCCCTGAAAAGTCTTCAGTTAATTCAAAATGCTGCAGCTAGAGTACTGACGGGGACTAGAAGGAGAGAGCATATCTCACCCATATTGGCCTCTCTTCATTGGCTTCCTGTTAAGTCTAGAATAGAATTTAAAATTCTTCTTCTTACTTATAAGGTTTAGAATAATCAGGTCCCTTCTTATCTTAGGGACCTCATAGTACCATATCACCCCAATAGAGCACTTCGCTCTCAGACTCTGCAGGCTTACTTGTAGTTCCTAGGGTTTGTAAGAGTAGAATGGGAGGCAGAGCCTTCAGCTTTCAGGCTCCTTTCCTGTGGAACCAACTCCCAATTCAGATCAGGGAGACAGACACCCTCTCTACTTTTAAGATTAGGCTTAAAAGTTTCCTTTTTGCTAAAGCTTATAGTTAGGGCTGGATCAGGTGACCCTGAACCATCCCTTAGTTATGCTGCTATAGACGTAGACTGCTGGGGGGGTTCCCATAATGCACTGAGTGTTTCTTTCTCTTTTTGCTCTGTATGCACCACTCTGCATTTAATCATTAGTGATTGATCTCTGCTCCCCTCCACAGCATGTCTTTTTCCTGGTTCTCTCCCTCAGCCCCAACCAGTCCCAGCAGAAGACTGCCCCTCCCTGAGCCTGGTTCTGCTGGAGGTTTCTTCCTGTTAAAAGGGAGTTTTTCCTTCCCACTGTCGCCAAGTGCTTGCTCACAGGGGGTCGTTTTGACCTTTGGGGTTTTTACGTAATTATTGTATGGCCTTGCCTTACAATATAAAGCACCTTGGGGCAACTGTTTGTTGTGAATTGGCGCTATATAAATAAAATTGATTGAATTGATTGATTGACCACACAGAAAGGCCACAGGTGGGAATCGAACCCATGACCTTCTTGCTGTGAGGCAATAGTGTGAACCACTAACTCACCATGCTGCCCACCATCCTGCATAATGCTGTCAAATATGAAAGAAATCATATTTGAAAATTTGTTCAAAGTTAAAGACAGGGATTATTCCAAGATTTTTTATGGTGCAATGACTAGGTCTTAAGATCTTTGGCAGACTCCATCCACACAGCTATCCAGCTATCAAGACCCAGGCTACCCCCAAACTGTCAAACTCCTTCATCAGACCGGGACAGAAGTTCCCATCGACATCAGCCTGGCTCTTCAGGGGGGCTCCTCACCACCGCTCATGACTGGCAACTCCAAGTCGACCTCGGCAAACAGCTCAAGTTCCCAGCCAACATCACAACCACTTCTCTCCACCCAGATATGGTGCTATCATCAGAGTCCACCAGGCAAGTGGTTCTTCTGGAACTGATTGTCCCTTGGGAGAACCGAATAGACGAGGCCAATGAGCGAAAGAGGGCTAAATATGCCAAGCTCATCACAGAGTGCCAGAGCAATGGCTGGAAAGCCCGTTGTGAACCGGTGGTGGTCAGGTGCAGAGGCTTCTCTGGCCAATCTCTACTGTGAACCCTCAAACTCCTTGGAGTGAAAGGACTGCAAGCAAAGAGACCCATCACGAAACTCTAGAGGCTGCAGAGAGGGCCTCAAGGTGGCTGTGGATCCGTAGGGAGGATTCGTGGAACAACATTCTACTTGGACACAAGCCGGGGATTGATCACCCCCGCTTGGGTTGCCTGGCGAAGATGTACGAAAATCAAAGACCTGAAACACCCTAGGACTCAGGGTTCTTTACTGATGATGTGTCCAAGTATCACGGGAAGGTATATTCAACTCCTGACTTTGACATTTGACCCATGACCTTGAAAACTGAATCAGTTCTTTCCTATCAGGAGATGAGTCCTCAGTAAATATTTCATATATTAAAAATTGTGGGTTCCAGGCTGTTGATAAAGAAATCAACAGGGGCAAAAACATGGCGTCTGCTCAACTTCGTTGGTGAAGGTAACAAAGATTCTTCAGTCATTTGCTTTGAGTACTGTTGGTTCGGTACGGTCCCAAGTGGACCTGGATCCTGGCTCTGACTTCCTACACAGCAACATCACTGTGGAACTCCTTGGCTCTTGGCGGAGAGCGCATCTCAACTACACGCCAGTTAACTTCCTCCTTGTCTCAGTAAGATCCCGTTCTCACTTGTTCCTGTTTGTGATTGTGCTATGATGAACTGTTCCAAGAACTCTTCCTAAGAACCACATGAATTCTGATATCAAACAATTGAGAACCCATCTGTATCACATCCTGCTTGATACAGATGAGTTCATGCTAGCTGTGAATTATGAGCCAGCATGTTAGAAACAATAGTGTACACATTGAATATAAGGTCTTTTTGAAACTGTTATGTAGCTCTTTCATTAAATTATTTCATATGTTTTCTTTAGTAATTGGTTTTCTAGAGTGGTAAAATGGTGTGTTAGCACTGTTGCCTCACAGCAAGTTTTCACTTTCTTGTGTCATCCATGTACTTTTAACGTATTTACAATTATATATATATACACACACACAAACGCACACACATGAGGGGTGGTGGAGAAGTTTGGAGCCTGATCCAGAAAATGTGGGGCATGGTTCTCCATCTTTTGGATTTTGAGAAATCAACATTTCTCAATATTGTACTGTGTGAATCAAAACTTTGCACATTATTATGTTAGTTTCTCAGAATGCAAAAGATGGAGAACCCTACTTTTCCTGGGTCAGGCTCAAAATATCAGTCGCCTCTTGTATATATAACTATATATAAACCTAAAATGTAAAAATCAAAAGCCTTTTTTTCCAAAAGCTACTGTTTTATTACAGTACAGTCAGAATTCACATACAATATGAATATACAATACAAATACATGATTTTTAAAGACTTCAGTACATTTTGAAAAGATGTACTGTAATTTTCTTGTTGGATAGAACTGTAACTATGCTCAACCTGATCGATGAAAAAAAGGTCAGACTCTCCTGGATGCTTTGCTGATTTGCTGCCCTTCTACACTCTTCTGGATTAACTACATCAGCAGGTAAAATGGGTGTAATCACATTGAACAGGATTGTGCCTTGACAGTGTTCAGTTTTAATGACAGTTGATAAATCAGTTTGGACAAACCGTGTTAAACATCCATTGAGTAGTAGAAAGTTGTGTTTGTGTTACAGCACCACTTTCTAACTTAACTTGATCAGACAGCTGGAGGTTTCAGATTTTATTTAAATAATCTTTAGTGCAGCTTTATCCAAACTGTGATTATTAGGGTGCAGCTGAACATCTGGCCATGACACAAAACAATGCAATAAACCTGAATTAGTGTCAATTACATGAATGCATAATTAATGGAAATTCATGTATCATGCCTCGATTTAAACACACAGCTGTAAGATTAAATGCATTTAAACATTTTGAAGGCAGTTGGAAAACTCATTGAAAGAAAGAAGTATGCTTCAGCTGTGATATACTTCGTATAGACTAAATGTTTGTCTGACACATGATATGCGCATGACAAAACTTGGTAACACTTTACTAAGTAAAGTGTCACCTAGCTTGCAACCCACTGGGGTCTCCATGGTCGGAAAAAAATGCCTCTTGGTTGAAATCACTCCCCATCGGCCTCAGGTGTGCGAGTGTATTGAACTGTTTAAAACACTTGCACAAGTTGTGCGACCAGTTGACAGATACATGGGTGTTGTGTGGGCCGCTGAAGAGGAGGTACTGCTGGCCCACCACCAGAGGGCGCCCTGCCTGAAGTGCGGGCTTCAGGCACGAGAGGGCGCTGCCGCCTCACAGGAACAGCCGGGAGTGACAGCTGTCATTCATCAACTCCTGACAGCTGTCACCTATCACCATCTCATCAACCACTCCATAAAGGCCAGACGACATCTCCACCCCGCTGCCGAGATATCGCCTACCATTAGAGGTAAACTCTCAGCCGTTTAACTGTGCCGTATTGCACGTAATCGTTTGCTTAATCTTTTCAGAAGGACCTGTTTGCTTGTGTCAGTGGGAGGCTGATTCAGTCGTCAACGGCAGGGTGTGGGATCACACCCTTCACGACTCGTAAGACAAGCAACTGGTCGAGTGTAGCGGATTGACTGTGTTCAGTATTGCGGAGGTGGAGGTGCAAATTCCCACCTGCTTGACTGCCTGTGTTACTGGGTGTGCACACACCCACACCTAACTGTTTCTGCTTCCTGCCAGCAGTACCAGATCCGACAGCCGGAGACGGTGGCCACCTGGGGACTCGGGACTTGGCGGCTCCAGTATCCTTCGGGTTCAGTGGCAGTGGAAATCATGTGGGATCCGGTTCTTCTCTGGACGGACGTCTTCTATCCTCGAGCCTGCCCACACGTCACCTCTGTAGATTGACTGCATACAAATTCTGTAACCGTCTGTATTTCGTTGTGCACATTCACAACAGTAAAGTGTTCTATTTTCGGCTCATTCATTGTCCATTCATTTACGCCCCCTGTTGTGGGTCTGTGTCACTACACTTTCGCAACAATGGGTTTCATAATTCATCGTAATAAACTCTCATATGTCTCAACTCACTCTCAACTTGATGCTATGGGTCATAATAGACTGTCAATTGACTCTGCATGGGGTTGCATCAATGCTCACAGATATTAACATATATTTCATTCACACAATTGAGTCGTAATGCAAGCTTGGTGTAACTGCAAATGACAGATCACAGAGACCAGCCAAGACTTGTGAGAGTTGACAAAATGTCATAATCTTGTAGGTCTTATATAGGTCTCAGTCCCATGTAAACAAGGCATAAGTTTCAGTTCCATGCTATATGCTCCATAAAGTAAGCTTTAGCTGCCTGACCACAACTTGGTTTCTGTAGTGCCAATTGTTCTTATTCTTTTTACTTCTACTTACATGGAGACCTCAAACAGCAGGGCTGTGAGTCAAATAACATCAGACTTTATTGTTCCACATTTCCTTCAGTAGTGACAACAATGATACAATTTGGCAGAGCATTGACCAAGTACACGAAATGGCAGCTACAACAATGTATAGGGGCCCGTACATTGTGACATTTATGACATTTTGAGAGAGTATATAAGCTCAATACTGCTTTTATATTGTTCAAATTCAGGCCGGAAATCCATGTAAATTGGGGGTCCTTTTCAGGTACTTTAGCTAATGTTTCAGATACTTAAGGCACCTTGACACTTGCATGAATTTGATCCCCGCACTGCTGAGCAATTCATCATGCCAACACGTACCGCTTTGTCCTGCTTGATGCCACGCTATATGAAATATACTCAACAAAAATATAAACGCAACACTTTTGGTTTTGCTCCCATTTTGTATGAGATGAACTCAAAGATCTAAAACTTTTTCCACATACACAATATCACCATTTCCCTCAAATATTGTTCACAAACCAGTCTAAATCTGTGATAGTGAGCACTTCTCTTTTGCTGAGATAATCCATCCCACCTCACAGGTGTGCCATATCAAGATGCTGATTAGACACCATGATTAGTGCACAGGTGTGCCTTAGACTGCCCACAATAAAAGGCCACTCTGAAAGGTGCAGTTTTGTTTTATTGGGGGGGATACCAGTCAGTATCTGGTGTGACCACCATTTGCCTCATGCAATGCAACACATCTCCTTCGCATCATCCGTGAAGAGAACACCTCTCCAACGTGCCAAACACCAGCGAATGTGAGCATTTGCCCACTCAAGTCGGTTACGACGACGAACTGGAGTCAGGTCGAGACCCCGATGAGGACGACGAGCATGCAGATGAGCTTCCCTGAGACGGTTTCTGACAGTTTGTGCACAAATTCTTTGGTTATGCAAACCGACTGTTTCAGCAGCTGTCCGAGTGGCTGGTCTCAGACGATCTTGGAGGTGAACATGCTGGATGTGGAGGTCCTGGGCTGGTGTGGTTACACGTGGTCTGCAGTTGTGAGGCTGGTTGGATGTACTGCCAAATTCTCTGAAACGCCTTTGGAGACGGCTTATGGTAGAGAAATGAACATTCAATACACGAGCAACAGCTCTGGTTGACATTCCTGCTGTCAGCATGCCAATTGCACGCTCCCTCAAATCTTGCGACATCTGTGGCATTATGCTGTGTGATAAAACTGCACCTTTCAGAGTGGCCTTTTATTGTGGGCAGTCTAAGGCACACCTGTGCACTAATCATGGTGTCTAATCAGCATCTTGATATGGCACACCTGTGAGGTGGGATGGATTATCTCAGCAAAGATTCACAGATTTAGACTGGTTTGTGAACAATATTTGAGGGAAATGGTGATATTGTGTATGTGGAAAAAGTTTTAGATCTTTGAGTTCATCTCATACAAAATGAGAGCAAAACCAAAAGTGTTGCATTTATATTTTTGTTGAGTTTCCTAGCCAATGACACATTTACTCTCAGAACTTGGCTGATGAAAGCATTATTTTATAGTTCCTACAATCACAGACAAATCATGTACAGCTGGTGCTTGTCTCATGTTCATCGTGTAGTGGAGAATGCATTTGGAAAAAAAAAACACAACCACTCCAAGTTAAAATCAAATGAAATGGTTTAAACCAAGCCATTTACATCTCACAATATGCTAATGAAATGTATAACAGGCTATAAAATGGAACAAGTTTGCAGTCTAGCTAACTGGAATGACTTTAACCTGTTCTCCTTACCTAGCTAATGTTAGCTACAGCTTAGTGAAGAATGTTTCTACCAAAGACTGAGCAAGGAAGATAGTTTCCAGACATGTATTTACACATAAATTAAATTATAACATGCTTTGTTTGAAGTACCTCTTCTTTCGAACGTATGTTTCCCTCCTTGTCTCCTCTTCAACAGGGGCACTTTCACTATGAAAAACTTTCTTTAGCACTTCAAGCGTTTTCATCTTGAATGCTGTGTTCGCACATGGTGACACCTAACGGAGGCTACGAGATGGCTAGCACTACAACCATGATGGCAGGATCATCTTTGTGATGTCACCATGATGCAAACATTCACCGCGAACAGTGCGTTCAACTAACCACAGTGCCACCTCTTGTATCGCTATACAAGAAGTGATATTGAACGTGCCTCAGCTCTGGCTCTTTACCACTTCGCTACAACATTGAGAAGCAACACCAGCATTTCCATTGCCACCACCCCAGTATGCCCGTTGTTGTCGTGTTCTGTGTTTCGCTTACTAATGAATTTGTTGCAACAACACTTTAACTCCTTCATTTGGTAGGCAACTGACTCCCAACCTGGAGGTAACAATCTACGTGTTTTCTACAGAGTAGAAGAAATCACCAGAACTACATCATCCACAAATGTTTTCATTTGTCAACTAACCTTGAGATTATATCCATAAAAATCACGTAAAACTGGAATGAGCACAGCCCATTTCTAAAATTCGAGCTCAGAATCCATTGAGAATGGTCTTGATTTTGTGGAGAGAATGCAGATGTTGCTCACACAGCAGTCATGTCATGGAGTGGATGGCCCACAACAAGACACATAACAGGATAATCCCACAAGATCCTAATGTAGTCATACATGTGTGTCGTGTGTCAAGACTTTCAACATTACACTGTGGTGTTTGCTTTGGGGTATTATCATCATTTCTGTAGCAACAGGTTACAAAACAACAACCACAACATACAGTGGCTTGCAAAAGTATTCAGCCCCTTGGTATTTCACGCATTTTAATTTGTTTATGGCATTTCAGATACAAAAAGTAAATCAGGCTTCTCAATATAAAAAAAATTCTAAAATGATCTTCCTTAGACTCAAAGTGAAAGTAAATCTCAACAACTTGATATAAATTAATTAAAAATATAAAATCCAAGATGATGGGTTGCATAAGTAATCAGCCCCTTTGGTATAATACCGGTAAATAATCAGTTTAATTGCCAGTTTTCTTCAGACAGGTCAGGGGATGGATACATGAACATTTCCAAGTCACTGAATATGTCTTTATTTACATCAGTTATGAAGAAATACAAACAGTATGGCACTCTATGGTAAATCTGCATGGAGTGGACAGTTCTCAAAAACTGAGTTTTGCGCGCGCCTGCCACAGGAAAGACACCTTCGTTGGAAGCCTTAAGGACAAGTTGGAACATGCCCTGCTGTTAAACAATTTCTCAGATAATCAACTGAAAGCCACCAAAAGCCGCCTGGATTTTACAAATGGTTATCAACACGGAGGTGTTTTTCCTGTGGCGGGCACGCGGCGCCGCTGCAAGCCGACGCGCCAATCCGTCCGCACGTCTTTCATTAAAAAAATCTCCTTTAACAGTGGAATGTCCAGAAAAACTGCTGATTCCGACCTCTTCTGAAAGTTCTCTGTTCTCTCACGATGTCCTGGGTCAACAGAGGCTTAAATTTGGAGGTTTTCAGCTTGAAACAGGATGCTGACGTCGCCTCGGAGCGCTGCGCTACGTCCCGCTCCGTGGGAAGTCCTTACAGCAATAGAAACAATCCAAAATCTCTCATCAGCCATTAAAATTTTCACCGAAAACCAGCTTAATTTGTCGAATGGTATCCACTCGGATGTGCCTCACAGTTTTTGAAAAAATTTTGATGAAGCACAGCACCAGTCTCTCAGCAACTTCTCAGACAATGAAAATCTGATGAGGGGGCTGGACCACTCCTCCCACAAGGCGTGCTCACAGGCGAATGACATCACCGACAGGCGTGGAAAAACTCACGGATGCGCACGAAGGTTCAAACTTGGCTGATGTAATCACATGTGATTCAAATCCATGTAGTTTTTTTTAAAAAATAAAACGGTCGGTTTCTTTTCTAATAGACCTCGTATTACTGCTGCAGATGCCCTGATGACTTCTCTCTTGAATTTTGCCATTGTTTCTGATCATTTTTAGAGGGAAAGTACAAAACATTGGAAAACATTACCAAACATTTGTTTGGTAATGTTTGGTACTGTTTCATAGTATGGACGCCCAAGCCAAACATAAGCAAACGCGGTATTTGGTAATGTTTACGAACAAAAGTTTGGTCAGGTTTGCCAGTGTAGACTAGGCATTAAGGTTTTTCATCATGTATTAAAGTGACTTCAGAAACTCATTTGACACATTAATGTCAGAATTTTCCTGACAATTCTTCTTTCTGTGACCAACCCAAGCTGTTGATGGAAATGTCACTGAAGCATTGTCAAACAATAATAAGACATACTCAAAGATTTACACTTTGAGTTCATGCATGAAACACCATTCTGAGAACCAACTTACTGAAAGGCAACAAGTAAGTACATCAGAGCTTGGAACTAGAAGGGTATTTAGCACAGACCTGACACATTAATGACAAAGACCATAGCTTCTGGTGATTGGAAGGAAAATGTAAATGCTTTTGCTGGAATTGAGGACACACAGTAAATACAGTCTGAACATGAGGGAAGCAACTACTGAAACTTATATTCACTTAAAGGGGAACTCTAACATTTTTTTTAACCTGGGGCTTATTCTTTAGATGGTTTGGGGTTCAATCTTTCACTTGAGACAAAAAAAAAAAAAAAAAAAAAAATATTGATCTTGTATAAAAGCAGATCCCTATGCAGATATATGTGTGCATATTTCTTCCTCTTCTTTTAGCTACTCCCATTTGGGGTCGCCACAGCAGATCAATCTTTTCCATCTCACCCTGTCCTCTGTATCTTCCTCTGTCACACCAACAACCTGCATGTCTTTCCTCAGCACATTCATAGACTTCCTGTGTGGTATCTCTATTCTCCTCCTGCCTGGTGACTCCATCCTCAGCATCCTTCTGCCTATATATCCTGTGTCCCTCCTCTGTACATGTCCAAACCATCTCAATCTCACCTCTCTGACTTTTTCTCCAAACCGACCCACCTGAGCTATCCCTCTGAAATGTTCATTCCTAATCCTGTCCATTATCACACCCCCCAATGAGAATCGCAACATCTTCAGTTCTGCCACCTCCATCTCTGTCTCCTGTCTTTTTGTTTGTGCCACTGTCTCTAAGCTGTACAACATAGCTGGTCTCACTACTGTCTTGTAGACTCTCCCCTTCACTCGTGCAGATATTATTTATTCAAAAATCACTGCTGTCACTTTTCTCCAACCACTCCACCCTACCTGCACTCTATTCTTTACCTCTCTACCACACTCTCCATTACTTTGGACAGTTGACCACCAAGTATTTAAACACCTACTTTCACTGCTTCTACTCTTTGTACTGTAACTGTACTATTCCACTGTGTTCCCTCTCATTCATACACATGTACTCAGTCTTGCTCCTACTGACTTTCATTCCCCTGCTCTCCAGAGCATATCTCCACATTTCCAACCTGCTCTATACTCCCATTATAGATCACAATGTCATCTGCAAATATAGCCCATGAATAGCCCTACTTTCTGCATCTTTTTCTCATCACCTTTATGTTGCTGTTCTAACTCCTTCTTCAGCTTCTGTATACTGATCAGGTTCAGTCGTCCGTCAAAGTCATGTTTATTAATCCAGGTCTCCAATTTTTTGTTGGTCTTGGATTTTTTTTGCTTCCATAAATTTCCAGTCGTCAGTTGATAAATTTTCCTTATTTATAGACGTCTTACCCCCCATTTTTATTATCCCTTGTTATAATTTGGACTTCAGACGGGGGCACACCTGGGGTGTTCTAAATCTGAAGTTTTCACACTTTCTTTGGACGTGACAATTAATTTGCCGTCGTGTGGTTGATTCCTTTCACCTCCCCGTAGGAAGCGGAATCACTTGCCTCTGCTTCCACACGCACGGTTGTCACTAACGTTGTCCAAAGTATTACACACACACAGTTTTCACACAGTTATTTACACTTGCGCAAAACACTATTTACACATAGAAACACTCCTAATAATCGTACGCGTATTCTTATGCCAGGGGAGCTCACCCTCCTGTGAAATTTAACTAATGTCCTGCATTAGGGGACTCCGCCGTCCCTGCCAAATTTAACTACTTTTTACAGTGCACGTATTTCTACCCGGGATTTCCTTTACGTATTAAAACAGAGGAGTCCGTATCCTCCTTCCGGAATTTAACTACTTGCGTCCCCCGTGTTGGAATGGAACAAAGATGCTGAGGAAGCTTTTGTAAAAGTAAAACAAACAGTGTCATCCACAGTTTTGGCACTACCAGATTATAGTAAACCATTCATTCAAACAGTTGATTGTAAGAATAAGTTCATGACTAGTGTTTTGGTTCAAGTGTATGGCTCAAAATTGAGGCCAGTTGCCTACTACTCATCTAAATTGGATGCAGTGGCAAGTGCTCTACCACCATGTGTACAGGCTGTTGTTGCAGCCTTTATGGCTGTTCAAAGTAGCAGTAATGTTGTTCTATTCCATCAGTTGACACTGGAAGTTCCACATGCAGTTTCTGCACTTCTGTTGCAGACAAAAATGAGCCTTTTGTCCCCAGCAAGACATCTTTCGTGTATGTCCTTGCTATTATCACAACCACATCTTACGGTAGAGCGATGTACAACATTGAATCCATCCACATTGATACCCTTACCTGAGGATGGTGAGCCGCACAATTGTCTTGATGTAGCTACGGTCTGTACGAAAGCACGTCCAGACCTCCAGGACACACCCATCCCAAACAGTACAATTGTGTATGTGGATGGTTCTTCCACTGACAAAGCTTATGGACAAACACAATCTGGATATGCTGTTGTCACAAATTCAGAAGTATTGGATTCTGCTTCATTGCCATCGTCATTTTCAGCACAAGCAGCTGAATTAGTTGCTTTAACTGCAGCTTGCTATCTGTTTAAAGGTACGGCTGTATCAATTTATACAGACAGCCAGTACGCTTTCAGTACG
This sequence comes from Thalassophryne amazonica, assembly GCF_902500255.1. NCBI lineage: Eukaryota > Metazoa > Chordata > Actinopteri > Batrachoidiformes > Batrachoididae > Thalassophryne > Thalassophryne amazonica. The sequence continues at coordinate 23,377,611 of NC_047109.1, forward strand.
CTGTGAAATTGCCTAACCAAATTGCTATATGCAAATGTGCGGCTCACACCAAAGGCTCTGACAGTGTTTCAAAAGGAAATGACGTTGCTGACAAAACCGCAAAGGCGGCAACAGCTCTTTCTATTTTTCTCCTATATGACACCCCTCCGGATATGACCACAAAAGAAACCCATATTGCCAAAAAAAAATATGTTTAAATGGGCAGCTATTATGAGCCATGGCGTGACGCATGTCTCATCAGGGGGTATGATATCGCAATTGCAATCTATTTTTTGTCTTTATGGGTTCGATGCATATGCAAAACAGCATTGTAGAGCATGCATGACATGTGCAAAACACAACTCACAAGGCAATTTGAGACCCCAAAGAGGTAAATTTCCAACACCACAATATCCCTTTCAAGTGGTTCATATGGATTATATACAGCTGAGTAAACATGAAGGGAAGGAATTTTGTTTAGTCATAATTGATGCCTTCTCAAAATGGGTAGAATTGTTCCCTACAAAACATGCAGGTGCACTTACAGTGGCTAAGGCATTGTGCAAAGACATCATTCCATGATTTGGAATACCAGAAACAGTCTATTCAGATAATGGAGCGCATTTTGTTAATACAATAGTGCAATACGTAGGAGAAGCGCTACAGGTCAATCTCAAAAATCATTGTGCTTATCAACCACACAGTGCCGGATTAGTGGAAAGGACAAAGGGCACATAAAAGGGCGCAATAAAAATAAGATTAAGGAAATGTATAGAAGAGACAAAACAAACCTGGATTGAATGTTGGACCTAGTAAAATTGTATATGAGAATAACACCAACACCATCAGGGTTAACACCATTTGAGATACTTTATGGACGACCATATCGTCTACCAATTTTGACATGGATACTAAAACAGCAGATGAGGAACAAACATTAGCAAATTTTATGAAAAGACATTAACACAGAAAGAGATAACTTAAACACATTTACTGCCGAATAATTTTGATCTTCCACAGGACGGCCTTCCAGTAGTCTAGCCAGGAGACTGGGTGTTCATCAGAGTCCAGTCCTCGTTGGGAAGGTCTATACCAAGTGCTGTTAACAACACCAACTGCAGTAAAGATAGCGGAGAGATCAACGTGGATACATCACTGTAAGATACAGCGTGTGTTGGCGGCCTCCACAGTGGAAGGGGAAGTCTGGCTACAAAGGGAGTCTATTTAATTAGCAATAGATTGTCTCAATGCCAGTGAAGCAGGGAGATCCTTGCACTATTAGGTGAGGTGGTTAACAACACTGTATCCTAGCAATCATGACTGAACTACAGCAGACCCCGGAGCGGCGTGCTCAGCGCCGCCGCTGCCGGACTGTTGGTAGGGCAGCCGGTTGCGTTGTGATCTTAGTGTGTTTCGTGCTCCTCGGATTCCTGGCCTGGTGGAATGGAATTACGTTACTAATTGTTATGTTTGTTCACAGATACCTATATCCTCAACACACCCAGCTCTGGCGGCTAAACCGTACCCTGCTAGGGTGACAGAATGTCTTATCATACGGATGCATAATCAAACTGTATTTCGGGGGCAGCAGTTCTCAGCAAATCTGATAAGATGTAACACCACTTGCCTCAGTGCAACCACTTATATGATAGGGATTTCAACAGAGGACGTACAAGCGTGCCCAAGTGCTGCTCCATTGACTAGACTGAAGGGAAATGCAAAAATATCATCACGTTAAATTGTCATCACAACGGCCATTCCCAATTTGCTTTTACGGGACAGGGAATAAAAATGTAGGTAAAATTAAGAAACGTCTGTGTACCCAAACGTATGTTTTATCAAATAATTTAAGCCTAACCAAAACATAATATGTGGATGGTACTTATCTTCATCACATTGGACGGGGATGTAATTATACAGGCTCCTGTCCATGGGGAACGGATGAATTATGTGCTTATGTTAGTAAGTTTTTGCTACCACCTATAAATGGTACTCCGGTGTATGATGACATCTATTGGCTTTATGGTTCCAGACTGTACATGAGTCTCCCACCAAATTGGGGTGGTGTGTGTGCACCTACCCAGGTGACTGACCATACATATGTGGTAGGACCTCCACAGAGAAGAATGGCAGCACCAGACGGAGGAGATTGATATACCCAGATGTGTTACCACATGATCACATGTGGGGCTCGGATGTACTAAAGGACCAAAAAATTGTGGTCTGTAGGAGATAAAATAGCACATTCATTGTTCCCCTGGATAGGAGTGGGAAAAAATTCATTAATGATTGAAACTCTGAATTATCGATTGGGTCTGTTCATGAATGTAACTAAAAAAAATAGTAGCAGCTCAAAACACTGAAATAGATGCTTTACGTACCATGGTGATGCAAAATCGCATGGTTTTAGACTTGCTTACTGGTTCACAGGGAGGAGTTTGTGTTCTGCTGAACACAACATGCTGTACTTTCATCCCAGACTCCATTCATTCAGTGGATATGCAGGACGCATTGGAAGAGCTGAATAAACTTCGTGATGCAATGCATAAAGACACCCTAGCCGTGAACCGGTGGAATCCCTGGTCCTGGTTGACTTCAGGACCATGTTGGCCGTTACTATTGAAAATGGTGACACCAGTTATTATAGTCCTAATTCTGATTGGACTTTGCATGTGTTGTGTGATCCCTTATATCAAAACAATGGTTGGCAAAATGGTGTCAAATACATTTGTACAGTGTAATCTGGCCTTCCAACAAACTATGCCAAAATATCAAGCATTGAAACAGTCAGACCTTAGTGGAGAAAACTGTAATGACTGTACTGAGAATTATGATGATATTGAAAAGCTCACAACTCCAGTTCAAGCTTGAACTGTTGACGTGATGAGTTAACACACTCTTAGCCTATGAAGCTTTAGCTGAAAAAGTAATAAGACAAGTGGTGTAGTCGAATAATACAGAAAAAACAGTTCATTTATACCAGTCGGTAGGAGTGATGTATGGTGGTGGTGTGGTGATAACAGAATCTTTGACAGACTGCCACGAAATGTGTCAGGTTATTGTGCATTAATATCATTATTGTTACCCATGACCCCTGAAGACGTTACGACATATGCAGCCTCTCTTATTCCTGAGGATTGGCAGAAAGGCATAGCCAGACATAGAGTAAAAAGAGATTGGAAAGGAGTAGGAAATCCAACATATATTGACGCAATAGGAGTCCCCAGAGGAGTGCCTGACGAGTATAAACTGGTTGATCAAATAGCAGCTGGATTCGAATCTTCCATCTGTTGGTGGTGTTCAATTAATAAAAACGTGGACAGAATAGATTAAGTTAATAAACTAACTAACTAAGCTGGGTGATGCCTACTGTATGTTAACAGGTGATAAACAGGTGGGAAATGTTAAGGATTTTATATATATATATATATATGTTATCACTGTTAAACATTTGTACCTTCGTCTTCTGTCTTATGAAAACGGTGTTGTGCTGTTTGCACTTCACCCTGAGAATGTATGTGTTATTCAACCTTGTTTTAGCTTTGTCTTCTTTCTCATGAGAACGGTGTTGTGCTGTTTTGCACCTGTCTTAACCAAGCCTGAGAATTCAATTTGTTTTAGCACTCTGGGGTCAATCTGAGCTGGGAATGAAGGGCTGGATGTACTTATTATTATAATATAACTTTGTTTTCGCAGCCTCTTAACGACTGGGAGTAAGAGAACGTTTTGACTGTTGTGATGTGGTGCTTAGTGTGAAGGAGTGTGAAGGACAGGACACTTCAGGCAGATGCAGAACAGCTGATAACTGCAACAGACGAACGAGATGTGCTGACCTGTGTAAAAGAAAGTGTCCTTCCTTACAGCTGCACTTATTGACGTATGCGTTTATGTTACGGGAAGAAACTTGTCTTGCGTCATCACCCCCACCCTTAGGACAAGTTTTTTGTTTATGTGATGAGGGCGTCTCTTAATAAAAAGAGCGGAAAAGCAGGCCAGACTTTAGTGTAGCCTTGGTGTACAGCCTGGCCGCACTCCGCGCGTAATATTTGACTTTCTGTCTCACTGGTGTTTCTTGACTCTGTTTGTCTTGTTAAAGGTTTAAAAATGTTTGGAGGAGAAAATACCCAACAATTCCTGTCTGAGCTTGTCTGTCAACCTGTTCTTCACCAATGCAAACAAGAAAGGACTCTGAGGTGATCCTTTTTGCAATCCCACCTTGACCTGAAATGAATCTGTCATTTCTACTGCACATCTCACTGCTGCCACACTATCTTTGTACATGGCCTGCACTACCCTTCTCAACCACTTCAGACTTCTTCATACACTACCACAACTCTTCTTTTGACACCCTGTCTTAAGCTTTCTGTCAGTCTACAAACACACAATATATCTCCTTCTGGCTTTCTCTGTACTTCTCCATCAGTACTCTCAGTGCAAACATTGCATCTATGGTGCTCTTTTTCAGCATTAAACCATATTGCTGCTAACAGAGCATAAATGGACTGCATTCATATTGCACTCTTCCATCTGCATCAGATGTTCAACGCTTTTTACATATCAATGCCTCACATTCACCCCAATGTCAGGCTGCAGCCATGCAAGGTGCCCACTACACACCGGAGCAACTAGGGAATTAAGGACCTTGCCCAAGGGCCCTTAGTGATTTTCCGGTCAGGCTGGGATTTGAACCAAGGATCCTCTGGTCTCAAGCTCAACGCTTAACCATTAGACCATCACCTCCACTTCACCTGTTTTCTAAGCCTAGCTTCTACTATTTTTTTCCATAACTTCATCCTGTGGCAGATCATCTTTATGCCTCTGTTGTTATTGCAGCTCTGCACTACCTTGTTCTCACCCTTGTTCTTAAAAATAGGAACCAGCACACTTCATCTCCACTCTTCAGACATCCTCTCACTTTCAAAGATTTTATTAAACAATCTGGTTAGAAACTCCACTGCCATCTCTCTGAGACATTTCCATGCCTTAAATGGAATGCCATATGGAACAGCTGCCTTTCCTTACTTCATCCTCTTCACAGCTGCCCTCACTTCATCCTTACTAATCTCTTGAACTTCCTGATTTACTCTCTCCACATCATTCAGCCCCTCTCGCTCTCATTTTCTTCATTCATCAGCTCCTCAAATTATTCCCTTCACCTTCTCAACACACTTGTCAGCACATTGCCATCTGCATGTTTTACTACCCTAACCTTCTACGCATCCTTTCCAGCGCTTTCCCTTTGTCTGGCCAATCGGTACAAGTCATTGTTTTAAGGTTAACACCCTACCTCATTCGACGCTTCTCATTTTTCCAGGCTTGGAACTGGCACTCAGAATGTACTGGCTGCACACCCCATGTGGCCAAGTTATATGTGTGCATATTTACCTCAGTAAATATAAAGAATTTTTTTTAAGACAGCTCCTTACGTTAGCATTCCAGACCAAGAGCTTGAGTTCAAAAATGGCAAGTCATGGAATAATGAAGTAATGGAATTTTGTGGAACAAGCAGGAATTTTCAGGAAGGCACCGAAAAATGTGCAGAATCAAACAAATAAAATCCCCACAAATCCCCATTATTGCTTTTCCATAATCCAAGATGGTATCCAAATTGACACCTTTTCAGTTTTAAACATATCCTTGATTCTGTAAAGGTTAAGAACCTGATTTGTGTCTAAATATATGTTCTAGGACATGATAAACTCTGCCATGAATACCTAGAGGTTTTAGATGTGAACTCCTTTTACAATATTCACATTTTAACATTTTAGATCTTGATATCATGAACAGTGTTGTGAATTTTCATACTTAAGCCACCTTGACACTTGCACAAATTTGATCCCTGCACTGCCATGAAATTTGTCATGCCATTGCATCCCACATGGTTCCGCTTGATGCAGTGCAATATAAGATAAAGCCTGTGCCATATGTCATAGCCGTTGACATATTTGCTGTCAGAACTTGGCTGATGAAACCATACTCACATCGTTCCCAGAATCACAGAGAAATTATCTTCAGCTGTGTTTGTCATGTGGTGTATGTTTCCTGTAGTTCTTCACTAAGTTTGCACACACACTACAGCAGGGATTTTGGTCCACTCCTCCATACAGATCTTCTCCAGATCTTTCAGGTTTCAAATGTCAGCTCCCTCCAAAGATTTTCTATTGAGTTCATGTCTGGAGATTGGCTAGCCCACTCCAGGACCTTGAAATGGTTCTTTCAGAGCGCCTCATTAGTTGCCCTGTCACCCCCAAAAATGATGTTTTCATCCCCATGCCTCATTGGTTAGGACGGCATTCTTGGAGTTGTTCTCATCCTCCAATCACGGCGAGTGGAGTTGATACCAAATAGCTCTATTTTGGTCTCATCTGACTACATGAACTTTTCCCATACCTCCTCTGGATCATCCAGGTGGTCACTGGCAAAGTTCAAATAGGCCTGGACACATGATGGCTTAAGCAGGGGGAACTTGTGTGCCCTGCAGGATTTTAAACATTTTAAACCATGACAGCATAGTGTGTTACTAATGTTTATATTTTACTGTACTAAATAGTGTGTTATGAATGTAATCTTTGCGACTGTGGTCCCAGCTCTCTTCAGGTCATTCACCAAGTCCTCCTGTGTTGTTCTTGGCTTTCTCAGAATGATCCTTACTCCACGAGGTGAGATCTTGCACTGAGCACCAGACCAAGAAAGAATGACAGTCATCTTGTGTTTCTTCCATTTTTCTAATATTTACACCAACAGCTGTTGCCTTCTCACCAAGCTTTTGCCTGTTGGTCTGTAGCCCATCCCAGCCTTGTGCAGGTCTACAGTTTTGTCCCTGGTGTCCTTAGACAGCTCTTTGGTCTTTTCCATAGTGGATAGGTTGGATTGGATTGATTGAGTGTGTGGACAGGTGTCTTTTATACAGGTAACAAGTTCAAACAGGTGCAATTAATACAAGTGCAGAGTGCAGAATAGGAGGGCTTCTTAAAGAAAAACTAATAGCTTTGTGAGAGCCACAATTCTTGCTTGTTGGTAGGTGATCAATTTCAGTAATCAGTAATCTGATTTCAGGTTCAGATGCCCTGCGCGCATTGACATGCAGTGTTTTCCAAATAAGTTGCGCAATGTTCACGGTTAGTTCACATAATTGGTTCACATCAATTAGCTAAACTGCAGGATTGTCTTACAGACATAAAGACATGGATGACCTCTAATTTCCTGCTTTTAAACTCAGATAAAACTGAAGTTATTGTACTTGGCCCCACAAGTCTTAGAAACATGGTGTCTAACCAGATCCTTACTCTGGATGGCATTACCCTGACCTCTAGTAATACTGTGAGAAATCTTGGAGTCATTTTTGATCAGGATATGTCATTCAATGCGCATATTAAACAAATATGTAGGACTGCTTTTTTGCATTTGCGCAATATCTCTAAAATTAGAAAGGTCTTGTCTCAGAGTGATGCTGAAAAACTAATTCATGCATTTATTTCCTCTAGGCTGGACTATTGTAATTCATTATTATCAGGTTGTCCTAAAAGTTCCCTGAAAAGTCTTCAGTTAATTCAAAATGCTGCAGCTAGAGTGCTAACAGGGACTAGAAGGAGAGAGCATATCTCACCCATATTGGCCTCTCTTCATTGGCTTCCTGTTAATTCTAGAATAGAATTTAAAATTCTTCTTCTTACTTATAAGGTTTTGAATAATCAGGTCCCATCTTATCTTAGGGACCTCATAGTACCATATCACCCCAATAGAGCGCTTCACTCTCAGACTGCAGGCTTACTTGTAGTTCCTAGGGTTTGTAAGAGTAGAATGGGAGGCAGAGCCTTCAGCTTTCAGGCTCCTCTCCTGTGGAACCAGCTCCCAATTCAGATCAGGGAGACAGACACCCTCTCTACTTTTAAGATTAGGCTTAAAACGTTCCTTTTTGCTAAAGCTTATAGTTAGGGCTGGATCAGGTGACCCTGAACCATCCCTTAGTTATGCTGCTATAGACGTAGACTGCTGGGGGGTTCCCATGATGCACTGAGGTTTCTTTCTCTTTTTGCTCTGTATGCACCACTCTGCATTTAATCATTAGTGATTGATCTCTGCTCCCCTCCACAGCATGTCTTTTTCCTGGTTCTCTCCCTCAGCCCCAACCAGTCCCAGCAGAAGACTGCCCCTCCCTGAGCCTGGTTCTGCTGGAGGTTTCTTCCTGTTAAAAGGGAGTTTTTCCTTCCCACTGTAGCCAAGTGCTTGCTCACAGGGGGTCGTTTTGACCGTTGGGGTTTTACATAATTATTGTATGGCCTTGCCTTACAATATAAAGCGCCTTGGGGCAACTGTTTGTTGTGATTTGGCGCTATATAAAAAAATTGATTGATTGATTGATTGATTAAAAGGGAGTTTTTCCTTCCCACTGTTGCCAAGTGCTTGCTCACAGGGGGTCATTTTGACCGTTGGGGTTTTACATAATTATTGTATGGCCTTGCCTTACAATATAAGGCACCTTGGGGCAACTGTTTGTTGTGATTTGGCGCTATATAAATAAAATTGATTGATTGATTGATAAGTGGCACAAAATTTTTGTGTGCCACAAATTTTGAAAATTTCAAAATTTTCTTTGTGGACTGGCATGCAGCACAGTTCCAAGCACCATAGTTCAGACACCGTTTCCAGCAGTATAGGACTACTTTACTCATTGCAGGGATCATATTCATGCAAGTGTCAAGGTGCCTGTAGTATGTTACTTTATGCAGAATCATCACTGGTGTTTTCTTATGAATATAACAAAGAAACCCCCCCCCCCCCCCCCCCCCCCCCACACACACACACCCCTTTAACCTTCTCAGCTGTTGTCTTCAACTCTGCAAACATTCATTGGTGGTAAGCTGCTTGAGGTTTCTTCCTCAGAGGGAGTTTTTCCTTACCACTGTTGCGTTGGGGGTTGGTAAGGTTAGACCTTACCTGTGTGAAGCGCTTTGAGGCAACTCTGTTGTGATTTGGCGCTATATAAATGAAAATAAAATAATTAAATTAATAAAATGATGAAGGTTTTCAGGTAGGCTATGGCAACACTGTATAGTGCTCCATCTCCATACATGAACACGATGTTCCTCTCCCGTAGCAAGCACTGCATTCCTCTGGTCATACAGTGCTTTTTGTTAGGATAGACCCAAAAGCTCTTTTTCTACAGTGACAGTTGTCCATACAGGGCCTGATTTAGCCATGGACAGCTGCTGAGTATTGCTCTAAGTCCTGGTGTTCAAAAACTTCACATCCTGCAGCTGATGAAGAACCCCCTCAGGCCATGTTCTGACAGGTCTGCATGTAATAACAACACTCTTCTGAGGGGGTGTCTGCTGGGATTAGGAGCAGGGATAGATGCTGTGACTAGCCTATGTGTGGTAGTGACTTAATCCTGATGCTTGATGTTAGAGTAGATCTTATCGAGTGCATTTGTTTCCTATGTGGCACACTTAACATGCTGATGGAATTTAGAAAAACTGCTTTTAAATTAGTCTGGATAAAGTCCCCTACTACGATGTGTATTACGTCAGAATACATGCTCTCCGGACTGTTAATGGTGTCATGCAAATGCCCAAGTGCTGAGCTAATATTAGAATCCAGTGGTACAAGACAATTATCAACAACAGTAAACTGGAAGGTAAATGGACCTGCATTTTACAGTCAGGTGCTCCAGGTCTGGGGAGCAATGACTTATGCTTTTAGTGTGAGTGCACCAGCTGTTGCTGACATAAAGAAACACCCTCCCTTCTCTGCCATTTACTGGATTCTCTGTTCCTGTCATGTTGATGCACTGTGCGGCCTTGCTAGCTCAATAGGTGTGTCTGGAATAAGTAGGTGAAGACAAGTCTCTTTGATGCGGAGGATGAAGCTGTCCTTCACTGTACTGTTTGTTGCAACCTGAAGCTTCAGTTCATTCATTTTATCTGTGAGTGATCCTGCATTGGTCAGAAAAATGCTTGGAAGTGGAACATTATGTGAGCCATAGGTTCATCAGAGCACCACCCCTGCAGCCTCACTTTTGCTTTCTCTCCCTACTCTGCTTTCACTGCCTTCAACCGAGAGTAGGGGTGCAGAGCAATATGCACCAGGATGTCATGGGAGAGCAGAAACTCAGCTGTAATGGCCTGCTCGCTTAGTAATCCTGTCTCTAGCAGATCGCGCCGACCATAGACATTATTAGCCCAGTAGAATGTTGGCAGGAAAAGCAATGATACATATAAAACATAAACAAAAATGCAAGTGAGAATTCAAGACATATCTATCTATCTACCTATCTATCTATCTATCTATCTATCTATCTACAGTGAGGCAAAAAAAGTATTTGAAAGAGGTGGGAGTAAGTCACTATCAAGTCACTCTCAAGTCATGAATCAGCAAGTCCCAAGTCAAGTCTCAAGTTATAATGACTACCAAGTGTTTGCAAGTGTTTCACCCAACCACTAACTATGAGTGAAACAAAAGTTTTTGTGTTATCATTCATATTGTCTGAAAAATGGCCAAAAATCTGACATTCTGGCAGGGTATGTAAACTTTTGAGCACAACTGTATGGGAATATGTCACTGAACAATAAGCTAAATTTATTATTTGATTATTTTAGACAATAATATGATGATCTTTGTGATAGAATTAAGAGAATTATATATATATATATATATATATATATATATATATATAGGATTAATGCACCACCTTCACTTCCTTCTCTGCTATGCCACACTTCCTCATACAATACAATACTACAACTATTCCCTTAGCACTCTGTCGTATGCATTCTCTACATCTACAAACACACAATGCAACTCTTTCTGGCCTTGTCTATATTTCTATATTCCTCCATCAACACAAATAAGCACTTTTTTAGCTAGATGTATGATTTACCAACAATTTATCACAGAAAGGTCTATTACAAGCCAGCTATGTGCTAAAATGCCAAGCAGTTAAAGACACCAGTGATCAACAGCAAAGCATGTTGATCGGATGAGTATTTCCATGCTTCTTCATTGCCAACCACTGTCAGTACACCACAGATGCAGCTGGAAAAATGTCTAAAGTTGCAGGATGCTGTGATTTGTGGGGGCCATTGTGGGGAGGTTGGAGAAGCAACAAAGATGTCAAGCAGCAGTGAGGCTGAAGAAAGGGGGCTGTGGGTGAAATCAACACTGACCACTGAGGAACGGAGCAGATTGCAGCTCAACAGGAATGCTTCATCCTCTGTGACCATCCACAAGAACAGATTTGTCATAATGGCAAAAAGGACATCAATGTTTTTAAGGTGCCGTAACATATGAGTAATCCATCCATCCATATACCCGCTTGCTCCAGTTAAGGGTCATGGGGTGTTGGAGTCTATCCCAGCAGTCACAGGACATGAGGCGGGGCACACCCTGGACAGGATGTCAGTCCATCACAGGGCCACACATAGACAGACAAAACATTCACACCCACATGCACACCAATGGTCAATTTAAAGGTTACAGTTCACCTAACGGCCCGGTCCCACTGGCGTTTAGGAGGATTTGTGTATGGATTGCGCACAAAATTGGCTCATATTCGCTTAACATCCGCAATATGCGTGAAACATGCTTGTACGAGTCGGCCAACACCTGCACACATCCGCAGTTATCCACAGAAGCACGTTTTCAGTTGCCAGGATTTTTGAGCTGCACAAAGTTTTGGCTGCGGATGACATCTGCCTTACATACTCCATACATACATAATACATAATCTATGCGCTGTATATTCGCCATCGTCTACTGATATCCGCAACTGACAGGGATTTGCGGCTTGGCAGCGGAATGGGACAGTGTTTAAAATGGATATTTTGCGTGCCCATCATGTCCACATCACGAACTAAAATAAGTTGTAGCGACTGCATACAGAATGGCCATGAATAAAGCGTTTTTATTACGTCTGCTTTGCATCTGATTTGCGGCGGATGCAAATCAGATGCGCTGTGTTCACAACTGGACGCTGTTCTTTGTTCTACTGGCTGCCACGCGCTCTGCGCTGGATGCTGCCTATATAAAATAATTATTTTTGTGGTGGATTAATCATTTTATTCTGCAAATTGGCTGTTGAAAACGGTTCTAATCACCTTCTGAATCAAAGAAGAAGCTGCAGCTGGGCATGCACACGTGCGCGAACGGCTAACAAGCTGCGCATTTTAAGCCCTCTTTAAAGGTAATTATTTGACTTGTTTACTTTATCAAGGTTTGATAAACCAGATGCATGTTTTTTCCTTCTTGTCTGCAGCTGTTACAGTATTTATTCCTATGTTTATAACAGATTTAACTTCTTGTTAAAATCATTCTGATGCAATCCGCTGACGTCATCACTCACCCTGTTCACTGCTTATTTACTCCAATCATCTTGTCCAAGTCCAGCAAATGCTCCAGAGGCTGTATTGTTGGTGTGAATAGTGATGACGACACCCGAGTGTGCTTCATTTATGACCGCAATGCAGATGCCGTGCACGCTCAACACGTGCACGATGCATTCATAATACACCCATAATACTGCCATGATAATCGCAATGCATCGGATCCACTTCCTCACTACATACGTTATACAGCCGTGATTTATCATCATATATTCGCTATATATTATTAATATATCCGTAATTCATAGTGGGACATTTGTCATTTTTGGCCATTTTTGTTGCCGACGACAATGAACGCCTGTAATTTGTATACTCAATTTATGCGCAATTAATCCTCTCCCCAGTGGGACCGGGCCCTAACCTGTATGTCTTTGGATGTAGGAAGAAACTGGAGCACCCAGAGGGAACCCACACAAACATGGGGAGAACATGCAAACTCCACACACAAAGGCCCCAAATGGGATGCCTTCCCATGACCTTCTTGCCATGAGGCAACAATGCTAACCACTAATCCACTGCGCTGTCCCATATGGGTAATCCATTATTTTTAAAAGCCTGATTAAATGAAAGTTGTTATGGGATAAGAGCGTGCAAAATTTCCATTCATAAAGAATTTTGCACTTATTTTTGGCTGTTGTCGAAAGCCTGTTTTAGGTATACTTGTGTTTATTTTCAAAAGGATTTTTACAAGAGAATGACTTAGATCTTTTTTTCCACTGAGGAAGTAAAAGAGATCTCTTTTGTTAGCTGCCTTTTTTTTTTGAGAAATTAAAGGGGATTTGATTCCTACACTAGACATTCTGCAATACTGCAATACGAGGTTGTAAACCCCAAATATGGTGATTTGGGGATTCAAATGTTTCAGTGTCATTATGCAGGGAGAGGGTGTGAAGTGTTTCAGAGCTTGAAAGTTTTTCCTACTTTCCATTTTTTTCCCTGTTTTTAATGCAATTTACTTTGCCTTGGAAGAGGTATGCAGTAACTGTACTTATAAGAGAGAAACTTGGGCTTGAAGTTTTTTCCAAATCTGTTTAGTTTGTTATTTTAGATCAGGCATAAGCTGAATTTTCAGCATATAGATTTAATTCCTCTTTGTAACAGACAAATCACCCCTTGCCCTTTCCCTCCCTCTGAACTTTCAGATGCATCACACTTTCCCCAGAGCTACAGCATGCTCATATTCTAAATTTCTGTGGAAAGCCCTGCATTACAGTAGTGTTCAGAATAATAGTAGTGCTATGTGACTAAAAAGATTAATCCATGTTTTGCACACTCTTAAGGCTATGAAATTGAGCTATTAGTAAAAAAAAGTAGAAAAGGGGGTGTTCACAATAATAGTAGTGTGGCATTCAGTCAGTGAGTTTGTCAGTTTTGTGGAACAAACAGGTGTGAATCAGGTGTCCCCTATTTAAGGATGAAGCCAGCACCTGTTGAACATGCTTTTCTCTTTGAAAGCCTGAGGAAAATGAAATGAGACGTTCAAGACATTGTTCAGAAGAACAGCATAGTTTGATTAAAAAGTTGATTAGAGAGGGGAAAACTTATACACAGTTGCAAAAAATTATAGGCTGTTCATCTACAATGATCTCCAATGCTTTAAAATGGACAAAAAAAAAAAAAAACAGAGACACGTGGAAGAAAACGGAAAACAACCATCAAAATGGATAGAAGAATAACCAGAATGGCAAAGGCTCACCCATTTCTCAGCTCCAGGATGATCAAAGACAGTCTGGAGTTACCTGTAAGTGCTGTGACAGTTAGAAGACACCTGTGTGAAGCTAATTTATTTGCAAGAATCCCCCGCAAAGTCCCTCTGTTAAATAAAAGACGTGCAGAAGAGGTTACAATTTGCCAAAGAACAGATCAACTGGCCTAAAGAGAAATGGATTAATATTTTGTGGACTGATGAGAGTAAAATTGTTCTTTTTGGGTCCAAGGGCCGCAGACAGTTTTTGAGACAACCCCCAAACTCAGAATTCAAGCCACAGTTCACAGTAAAGACAGTGAAGTATGGTCATGCAAGCATCATGATATGGTCATGTTTCTCCTACTATGGTGTTGGGCCTATATATCACATACCAGGTATCATGGATCAGTTTGGATATGTCAAAATACTTGAAGAGGTCATGTTGCCTTATGCTGAAGAGGACATGCCCTTGAAATGGGTGTTTCAACAAGACAATGACCCCAAGCACACTAGTAAACAAGCAAAATCTTGGTTCCAAACCAACAAAATTAATGCCTTGCAGATGTGAAGAAATCATGAAAAACTGTGGTTATACAACTAAATACTAGTTTAGTGATTCACAGAATTGCTAAAAAAAGCAGTTTGAACATAATAGTTTTGAGTTTGTAGCGTCAACAGCAGATGCTACTATTATTGTGAACACCCCCTTTCTACTTTTTTTTTACTAATAGCCCAATTTCATAGCCTTAAGAGTGTGCATATCATGAATGCTTGGTCTTGTTGGATTTGTGAGAATCTACTGAATCTACTGGTAGCTTGTTTCCCATGTAACAATAAGAAATATACTCAAAACCTGGATTAATCTTTTTAGTCACACAGCACTACTTTTATTCTGAACACTACTGTATGTTTACACACTACAATAACTATAACATTTTGTATGTACTATTCAGTACAGCACTTAAAGGCAAACTTCAATATTTTTGAATCTGAGACCTACAGTGCATCCAGAAAGTATTCAGCGTTTCACTTTTTTGACATTTTGTCATGTTACAGACTAGGTAGGTGCGCTCCTTCAAAGCTCATGTAAGACATTTAATTTCTAATATGAGCTTGAGTCCAGAAGATCATGGGTTCAAATCCCCGCCTGACTGGAAAATTACTAAGGGCCCTTTAATCCCCTATTGCTCCCGGTATGTTGTGAGCGCCTTGTATGGCAGCACCCTGACATCGGGGTGAATGTGAGGCATAATTGTAAACCGCTCTGAGTGTCTGATGCAGATGGAAAAGCGTGATATAAATGCAGTCCATTTACCAATCTAAATTGAGGGTGAAGCTTGGGTTCTTCTCTAGAAACAAGTCCTGTTTCTCCCTCAAAGCCTGGAAGCATTTGATAAATGCTACTTTCATGCCTGTATTGGACTATGGTGATGTTGTCTATTTATGTGCTTCCAGCACATGTTTGCAGTCCTTGTCTCCAGTGTAACATTGTGCTCTCAGATTTATCACTGGTAATAGCTGCCTTACCCATCACTGCGAACTCTATGCCAAGGCTGGCATGTCCTCTTTGGAAGCAAGGCGGCTCATGCACTGGATGACTTTAGTAAATAAGGCATTTGTTGGGCTGGTTCTGTCTTATTTGTCCACTTTTCTGTGGAGAACTGTGTTACTATGCCTTCCATTCGAATGGCACTGTGTTTTTCTGCTCCCCGTGTTCGAACGGAAAATGGAAAGAAAGCTTTTAGTTTTGCCTCCCCCTTTTTCTTGGAATGCAACTGAAACTGCCTGGGCTGGTTTCTCTCACAGCTTTCCTATCACTATAAGAAAACTGACAACGGAAATCTTTTGGACAGTGTGTCTGATTTAAACACTGTTTTAGACCATTTACTGTGTTAGAGTTTGCATTGTTATTTAAAAATTATTGTGTCCATAGGTTAGCTGGTTGTGTTGTATCTTATGGCGGATGTGTTGTTTTAATTATTGTTTTATTATTGCTTTGCCCGTTGGTGTGTGCTGTTGCCTTCTTGGCCAGATCCCCCCTGCGAAAGAGTTCTTGATCTCAGTGGGTTTTTCTTATCTGGTTAAATAAAGGTTGAAAGAAAATGAAAAAAATGAAAATGATATCTGCTTGAGTGAAAGGGAAAACACACAGGATGATAGTGATACCAATAAGGTTTATGGTCGTGCTAACAGATTAGGAATTTACATGTCAGAGGGATAGCACAGGTTGTGTAGTTTGGAAACAAAGCCAGAGAGATGAGATTGAGATTGTTTGGACATGCAGAGAAGGGATCCAGGGTATATAGGGAGAGGGATGAAGGCACCATGCAGAATGAGAAGTGGGAGCCCAAAGAGGAGGGACATGCAGGTGGCTGGTGTGAGAGTGGAAGATGCAGAGGACAAGGTGAGATTAAAGGGATCATCTGCTGTGCTCATCCCTAAAGGGATCATCCAAAAGAGAAGGATAGTATCACCAATTGTCTGCTGTTTTTTTTTTTTTTTGTTTGTTTTTTTTAATGTTTGAAGAAGAAAAAAAATGTGTGACCATTGTGGTGTGGTGATGGCCATGATTAGGATTCTTTTGAATGATTTTTTTTTATCTGAAAAGTAATTTGATGACTGTGGACGACTCCATGAATCATGGCATCATGGCAATAGTTCTAATACCAAGGCCATTAGAACCAAGGGCCCAAAAATAGTCAAGACTCCAGAGGGTTAATATAACCCTCTGGAGTCTTGGCTATTTTTGTGCGTTTTTGACTATTTTTGGTTTTACCTTCATAATTTACCTTAAAAAAACAGTTTACCTGGCCTTGTTTGGTGTCATTTTTTTCAGCACAACCTTACCTGTGTGACTTTATTTTTTTTTCATTCTGACATACTGCATTAAAACAGTGACCCTTAATTCACCCCCAAACCTAAAATTTGAATCAGAAAGTTAGTTTTTTTCACTGTGAAAACGAGAAATATTTTTTTAACGAACCACTTTCATAACTTAAAATGTAAATATAAATTGTAAAGTTTAAAAATATATGGAAAAATGTAGCATAAACAAAGTTATATACAACAATTCACATTAAATGCAGGACATGCTTCAGGCATTTTTTGTGGCTATTTACACACAATAAGATGCTGCACAAATTATATTTGTGCCACTCAGAAAAACAATTCCTGTTCAATGCACATCAGAAGCCCCAAGAATTTGTACAGATATCCCACCTCAATATCCATGTTATTTTTCCCTTATTCCTTGTTTTTGTATCATTTTTATTGGTATTGGTACTGACTGTCCTGACTGTGTTAGTGGTCAAAAAACAACAACAACAACAAAAACAAAAACATAGAAAAAGGTGTTTTGGACTTTGGGGGAGTTCTCTACCTGAACTCTTGTGCTCTAGGACTCGGCGCTGGAGCACAAACGGATGAGTTCTGAAGAAAATGGAACGAGAAACATGCGATCCGGTTCACTGTGCAAATCTGTGTGCACAGATCTGTGAATCCAGACCAGAACAATAAAGTCCACTTTATCATGACGTGGTCTGTGCATCGATCATCTTCATGCAGTTAAAAAAAAAATGCCTGATTGTTTTGATGCACTGACTAAATAAAAAAAAACAAAAAAAAAAACACACCACACACTAACTACACATGATAAAACACTCCACCACACACACTAAAACACACTCCAAGCAAGGCAAATAACACGCAACTTTCAAAACTGATCGCTTTCTCATTCTTGCTCCACATGAAACCACAATTTCCCTTCTCTCAGCAACCAAATTACGTGGATTGGGGATCATTGTTTATTTGGTAATATATTTTACACAAGTTATAAAGAAAAATTTGTGGATTTTTTATTTGTTTACTGTGGCAGACAGGGAAACATCAAATAAAAGTCCCGTTAGCAAAATGTGTGCTCACACACACACACACACACACACACACACACACACACACACACACACACACACACACACATGTGATGACACGTGTGTTGTCATTAAACCCATGTGAAGTTGGTCAATGTGATTGGTCAGTTACTGAGTTTTCCATCATTGGTAACACCCCTTTCTTCTCCTCAGTTGAGGGAGTCGTATTTCTTCCCAGCCCTCTCGTTCCTCCAGCTGAAAGGAGGAAATGAGTCGTTTTGCTGCAGCTGTCTGCAAAATGCTCAGCAAATATGAGAATATCATCCCCCCCAAAACTTGCATAAATTATTAATCATTATTCAAGTTATACTTGGCCTATTAACAAAATTTAAAGAGTGGTTTGGAGGCTGAAGTCTCCATGTTCAACACACATTCAAAGGCTACTGGCCATTAGGTCAGTGACATTTGACGCGAGGGCGCGTCATTTGACTCCAGAGGGTTAATAGTATAAAATTCATTCTACACACACAGCAGTGAGACAGAGTACACCCTTTTACAAGACGCCAGTTTGTCATAGAGCCACATATAGACAAACAATCACATTCACACCTGCATGCATACCAACGGACAATTTAATGTTTTCATTAATTCTTATATTCTATTATAAATCACTTGTAAAATATCTGGGAAAATGGTTTTGCATTAGGTGGACAAGCCCAGAGAAGATTAAGACCCACAGAAAAAAACAAAAATATGGAAAGCTGTGTGTTTTACATCAGCAAACATTAATCCAGACCACTCCTGCTTATCAGGAGTAAATATTAGTGGTAGAGGCATGGAGGCTATAAATTTTCATTGCAATGGTATTGTCAGAACATACTACTATTTTTCTCCATAAAATACTCCATTGCTGTTTGTGCAATGTGACATGCTCAATGTGTTGTTCTTCTCACTGTTACATCTACAGCCTTTCTTTGAAATGTCTACAACTATACCTTTGTTGACATTTTTCCTGGTGCATTTGCTGAGGTTGTGAGCCACTCAGAAACAGGGTTTTCATAGCTATTGATTTTTCTCTCTGTAAAATTAAATGGCATGGCATTGTTTTACCAATAGCAGTCACATAGCTCCAGGCTTTAGGGAATGCTGGGCCTGCTCTGGCTCAGCGGACACATTGCCATCATGGCTGCCTACTTGCGGCATGTTGAATTGATGGTGGCTGCTTAGGGTCAATGGATTACAGAATTTTTATGATGCTTAACAATCAGCAGCAGCTGTGCTGCTGCAGTGTGGAGCCATTACACCAGCTAGTATATTGCAATGTGGAATTGTACAAAGAAAAAACAGACTCTGTGCCTTAAGAAAAGCACAGAGTCTGTAAATGTAATGAGAAAACAGACTGTAAATAAAAATGTGCATTGTGTTAATGGGATTACTTATGGACAAAATTTGGTGGAATGTCACAATCACAGGCCAAGGTCAAAATTTATCAAAGGGTGCCAATAATCATTCACACAAACATTTTATGTATATGTTTTTGTTTCACAGCATGAAAGCAGTGTTTTGTTGTTAATTAAGTTTGGGCATTTTATGAAATATTCACATTATACAAAATTGTTCCATTTATATTTACAACCCCAATTCCAGTGAAGTTGGGACATTGTGTAAAATGTAAATAAAGACAGAATACAATGATTTGCAAATCCTCTTCAACCTATATTCAATTGAATACACAACAAAGACAAGATATTTAATGTTTAAATTGATAAACTTTATTGTTTTTGTGCAAATATTTGCACATTTTGAAATGGATGCCTGCAACACGTTTCAAAAAAGCTGGGACAGTGGTGTGTTTACCACTGTGTTACATCACCTTTCCTTCTAACAACACTCAATAAGTGTTTGGGAACTGAGGACACTAATTGTTGAAGCTTTGTAGGCAAAATTCTTTCCCATTCTTGCTTGATGTATGACTTCAGTTGTTCAGCAGTTCAGGGTCTCTGTTGTCATATTTTGCACTTCATAATGTGCCTCACATTTTCAATGGGCGACAGGTCTGGACTGCAGGCAGGCCAGTCTAGTACTCGCACTCTTTTACTATGAAGCCGCGCTGTTGTAACACGTGCAGAATGTGGCTTTGTATTGTCGTACTGAAATATTTCTGTGTAGGCTCTCAGTTGTCCAGGTGGTTTCCATAGTAGAGAAGCTTGACTCTTCAACTGGACTGGGTTGCTTGACGCGAGGACGTTTCGCTTCAAATCACAGAAGCTTCCTCAGCTAAAATTCTTGCTCTGGTAGTCTGACTTCTGTCTTGACTCTTGTAAACAGAAGCCACAAAAGCTGGAGTTTTAAACCTAACCAGACCCCTCCTACCGACAGACCGACTGCTATAGGCTGGTGACTAAACAATAGCTCTAATTAGCACCTATTGTGCTCTAGTAAGCACCCTCCTAATGACAGGGCAGCTGTCCCTCCTAATGATGGGACGGAAGTCTCTCCTGATGGCTCCCTTGACGACTCTCCTGATGACGTGAATGACTCATTACCATGAACAAAAGACTGAAACTGCTTTGACCTGAGTACCCCATTGTAAACAGAGGACAAAGCGTGTCTCAGACCCCTTCCCCAGTTAAGGCTGGGTTTCAACTGTTTCACATAGAATGCCTCTTTGACCCTTCTCTCAAACCATTTCTTCTCTCTGGCTAAGATTTTAACTTCCTTGTCCTCAAACGTGGGGTTAGTGTCTTTCAGGTGGAGATGAACTGCAGACTGAGGTCCATTTACTGAAATAAGCAGGGACGTCCCTGAAAAACAAATTGCTTGGATGGCAGCATGTGTTGCTCCAAAACCTGGATGTACCTTTCAGCATTGATGGTGCCATCACAGATGTGTAAGTTGCCCATGGCATGGGCACTAACACACCCCCATACCATCACAGATGCTGGCTTTTGAACTTAGCGCTGGTAACAATCTGGATGGTCTTTTTCCTCTTTTGTCTGGAGGACATGACGTCCATGATTTCCAAAAACAATTTGAAATGTGGACTCATCAGACCACAGCACACTTTTCCACTGTGCGTCTGTCCATTTCAAATGAGCTTGAGCCCAGAGAAATCTGTGGCATTTCTGGATGTTGTTATTGTATGGCTTTCACTTTGCATGGTAGAGTTTTAACTTGCACTTGTAGATGTAGCAATGAACTGTGTTAACTGACAATGGTTTTCTGAAGTGTTCCTGAGCCCACGCAGTAAGATCCTTTACACAATGATGTTGGTTTTTAATGCAGTGCCGCCTGAGGGATTGAAGATCACGGCATTCAGTATTTATGGACTGTAGATGATGGAATCCCTATATTCATTGCAATTAAATATTGAGAAACATTGTTCTTAAACTGTTGGACTATTTTTTCATGCAGTTGTTCACAAAGTGGTGATCCTCGTCCCATCTTTGCTTGTGAATGGCTGAACCTTTTGGGGATATGCTCCTTTTATATGCATCATTTCTTACCACAGCAGCACGTCTGAGATGGAATCCCTTCACCCAAAGCTATCAAATGGATTAATGGGATTATTAACCATCAGATGACAAGGTAAAACCTCTTAAATCATTCTAAAGTCAGTTTTAAGGAGAAACGAGACCATTTTAAGCAGAAACGAAGCAATATTCTGTGACGCTTTGAAATGACAGATGCGCAGTGAATGCAACAGGTAGCAGCTTGAGTTGCTGTGGCGCTCTGATCGCTTTCCCCGCCTTTTCTGATGAAATAACAGAGGTGGGACAAAGTCACCAGCAAGTCACTCTCAAGTCATCAATCGGCAAGTCACAAGTCTGAAGTCATAATGACCACCAATTTGTTTGCAAGCTGACTTGAGATTGGTGACTTGAAAATGACTTGACAGTGACTTCGTCCCACCTCTGGGAAATAATGCTGAATTTATGTGGAAATGAGTGTTGTACAAAAGCTTCAGATATCTGTCACTGAGGTAGATGATGACTGGTGTGCAGTTTTAAGCAGAAACAAGGTGATAATCAGTTAACTGCATCTGTTAATGCATCTGCAGTGAAAGCAGGGCCAACCAATATCAAGTGGGGACTGTTTCTTCGGCGACACTGGCTCTAGTCATTTTGGTGCCCTAGGGGAGATTATGGTTTGGCACCCCCCCCCCCGCATGCACACAACACCCAATGTATTAATGGACAACAGCCATATAACAGACCTTTTGCATTTGACTGATTCCCTCCTGTGGCTTTTCTGTGTGGAGTTTGCATGTTCTCCCCATGTTTGTGTGGGTTCCCTCCGGGTGCTCCAGCTTCCTCTCACATCCAAAGAAATGCATTTTAGGTGAATTGGAAACTTTAAATTGTCCGTAGGTGTGCACGCGGGTGTGAATGTGTTTGTCTTTGTATATGTGGCCCTGCAATAGACTGGCATCCTGACGAGGATGTGCCCTGGCTCATGCCATATGACTGCTGGGATAGCCCCCCCCAGTGACCCTTAACTGGAGTAAGCGGGTATGGAAAATGGATGGAAATAACATAAAAAACAAGCTCCTGTTCAGATTTTTTGCAAATATTTTAGAAAGTCCTGACAGCTTCCACAATATGAATAATAACAACGTGCTATGTTCAAACTATACAAAACAGTGCAATATAACATAAAAAAATGGAATACAAGGTTGCAGTGCAGGTTTAACTCAGTCAGTCCCAGAGACAGCAAATATTTGAGACCAAATATTTGAGATATTGAGACCACGGAGAGGCGCAGCGGCATACAGTGCTTTCGGTTTGACTGCGCACTGTTCACACCCACTGTACATTATGAATGCGTGCCACATACATCAACATTTCCTTTGTCCTCTCTGGCTGGGGTACAGTGGAGGTGGACATACGAGGTCTGTCCAAAAAGTATCGGACCTTTTTATTTTTTGCAAAAACCATATGTATTTGAATCACGTGTGATTGCATCAGCCAAGCTTGAACGTTCGTGCGCATGCGTGAGTTTTTTCACGCCTGTCGGTTGCGTCAGTCGCCTGTGAGCAGGCTTTGTGTGAGCAGTGGTCCACCCCTCTCGTCAGAATTTTATTGTGAATAAATGTCTGAACAATTTGGAGCTTTGCTGCATCAATTTTTTCCAGAAACTGTGAGAGACCTCCAGCTGGACACCATTCGGAAAATTTAGATGGTTTCAGCAACGTTTTTATGGGGATTACACAGATTAAGGAGTGCTCCAGCCGGTTTAAAGACCGCCCACAGCATCTGAGAGCACGGTGCACTCCGAGCGCCGATCGACAAGCTGATTCAACCAGATCATTTCCAACGTGAAGGCTTTGTTGATCTGGGACGTCGTCTGACTTTCACAAAAAAAGGCAGAAGGCGTGGACATCAGCACTTTTTCAGCACATTCTACTGTTACAGGAGTTTTTTCATGGAAAGAGAAGCCAAGGATTGCACCACCATGCCACTCATGGCACAGGATAAAACCACCTCCATGTTGGTCTCACAGGACGGCTTTCAGGTGGCTTTCAGACGGCTTCCGGTTGCTTTTCAGTCGTGTGAGTATCCGAGAAATTGTGCATGAGCTGGACATGCCCCAACATGTCCTGTGAGGCTTCATCACGGCGTTGCTTTGCGCCATGCGGCTCCGCTGCGATGCGCGGAATTCCTCCGCACGTCTGTCTCAATGTGCCGAAAAAGTGCTGATGTCCACGTCTTCTGCAATTCCTGTGCTAGTCAGACGACATTCCGGATCAAGACAGCGTCCAGTTTTAGAAATGAACGGTACATTCCACTGTTACAGGAGTTTGTGTCATGGAGAGCGGAGCGGAAGAATGATGAATAGACCTCGCCATAGACCTCGTATATATATATATATATATATATATATATATATATATATATATATATATATATATATATATATATATATATATATATATATATATACACTCAACAAAAATATAACGCAACACTTTTGGTTTTGCTCCCATTTTGTATGAGATGAACTCGAAGATCTAAAACTTTTTCCACATACACAATATCACCATTTCCCTCAAATCTAAATCTGTCATAGTGAGCACTTCTCCTTTGCTGAGATAATCCATCCCACCTCACAGGTGTGCCATATCAAGATGCTGATTAGACACCATGATTAGTGCACAGGTGTGCCTTAGACTGCCCACAATAAAAGGCCACTCTGAAAGTGCAGTTTTATCACACAGCACAATGCCACAGATGTCGCAAGATTGAGGGAGCGTGCATTTGGCATGCTGACAGCAGGAATGTCAACCAGAGCTGTTGCTCGTGTATTGAATGTTCATTTCTCTACCATAAGCCGTCTCCAAAGGCGTTTCAGAGAATTTGGCAGTACATCCAACCAGCCTCACAACTGCAGACCACGTGTAACCACATCAGCCCAGGACCTCCACATCCAGCATGTTCACCTTCAAGATCGTCTGAGACCAGCCACTCGGACAGCTGCTGAAACAATCGGTTTGCATAACCAAATAATTTCTGCACAAACTGTCAGAAACCGTCTCAGGGAGCTCATCTGCATGCTCATCGTCCTCATCGGGGTCTTGACCTGACTCCAGTTCATCGTCGTAATGTACTTGAGTGGGCAAATGCTCACATTCGCTGGCATTTGGCATGTTGGAGAGGTGTTCTCTTCACGGATGAATCCCGGTTGACACTGTTCAGGGCAGATGGCAGACAGCGTGCGTGGCGTCATGTGGGTGAGCAGTTTTCTGATGTCAGTGTTGTGGATTGAGTGGCCAATGGTGGCGGTGGGGTTACGGTATGGGCAGGTGTCTGTTTTGGACGAAGAACACAGGTGCATTTTATTGACGGCATTTTGAATGTACAGAGATACCGTGACGAGATCCTGAGGCCCATTGTTGTGCCATACATCCAAGAACATCACCTCATGTGCAGCAGGATAATGCACAGCCCCATGTTGCAAGGATCTGTATACAATTCTTGGAAGCTGAAAATGTCCCAGTTCTTGCATGGCCGGCATACTCACCGGACATGTCACCCATTGAGCATGTTTGGGATGCTCTGGACCGGCGTACACGACAGCGTGTACCAGTTCCTGCCAATATCCAGCAACTTCACAGCCATTGAAGAGGAGTGGACCAACATTCCACAGGCCATAATTGACAACCTGATCAACTCTATGCGAAGGAGATGTGTTGCACTGCATGAGGCAAATGGTGGTCACACCAGATACTGACTGGCATCCCCCCCCAGTAAAACAAAACTGCACCTTTCAGAGTGGCCTTTTATTGTTGACAGTCTAAGGCACACCTCTGCACTAATCATGGTGTCTAATCATCATCTTGATATGGCACACCTGTGAGGTGGGATGGATTATCTCAGCAAAGGAGAAGTGCTCACTATGACAGATTTAGACTGGTTTGTGAACAATATTTGAGGGAAATGGTGATATTGTGTATGTGGAAAAACTTTTAGATCTTTGAGTTCATCTCATACAAAATGGGAGCAAAACCAAAAGTGTTGCGTTTATATTTTTGTTGAGTGTATATTCAATTGAATACACCACAAAGACAAGACATTTAATGTTCAAACTAATAAACTTTATTGTTTTTGTGCAAATATTTGCTCATTTTGAAATGGATGTCTGCAACACATTTAAAAAAAAGCTGTGTTACATCACCTTTCCTTCTAATAACACTCAATAAGTGTCTGGCAACTGAGGACACTCATGACTGGATATAAAAGGAGCATAACCAAAAGGCTCAGCCATTCACAAGCAAAGATGGGGTGAGGATCACCACTTTGTGAACAACTGCATGAAAAAAATAGTCCAACAGTTTAAGAACAATCTTTCTCAATGTTCAATTACAAGGAATTTAGGGATTCCATCATCTACAGTCCATAATATAATCAGAAGATTCAGAGAATCTGGAGAACGTTCTACATGTAAGTGGCAAGGCCGAAAACTAACATTGAATGCCCGTCATCTTCGATCCCTCAGGCGGCACTGCATCAAAATCACTGTGTAAAGGATCTTACTGCGTGGGCTCAGGAACACTTCAGAAAACCATTGTCACTTAACACAGTTCATCACTAGAAGTGCAAGTTAAAATTCTACCATGCAAAGTGAAAGCCATACATCAACAACATCCAGAAACACCACCACTTTCTCTGGTCTCGAGCTCATTTGAAATGGACAGACGCAAAGTGGAAAAGTGTGCTTTGGTCTGATGAGTCCACATTTCAAATTGTTTTTGGAAATCATGGACGTCATGACCTCCAGACAAAAGAGGAAAAAGAGCATCCAGATTGTTACCAGAGCTAAGTTCAAAAGCCAGCATCTGTGATGGTATGGGGTGTGTGTTGTGCAAATGGCAGTGCAACTTACACATCTGTGATGGCACCATCTATGCTAAAAGGTACATCCAGGTTTTGGAGCAACACATGCTGCCATCCAAGCAACGTCTTTTTCAAGGACTTCCCTGTTTATTTCAGCAAGACAATGCCCATTGAAAATGTGTGGTGCATTATGAAGCACAAAATACGACAAGAGAGACCCCGGCCTGTTGAACAACTGAAGTCGTACATCAAGCAAGAATGGGAAAGAATTCCATCGACAAAGCTTCAACAATTACTGTCCTCAGTTCCCAAACGCTTATTGAGTGTTGTTAGAAGGAAAGGTGATGTAACACAGTGGTAAACATACCACTGTCCCAGCTTTTTTGAAATGTGTTGCAGGCATCCATTTCAAAATGAGCAAATATTTGCACAAAAACAATAAAGTTTATCAGTTTGAACATTAAATATCTTGTCTTTGTGATGTATTCAATTGAATATAGGTTGAAGAGGATTTACAAATCATTGTATTCTGTTTTTATTTACATTTTCCACAACGTCCCAACTTCATTGGAATTGGGGTTGTAGTTGACTAAAATATGACTTAATAAAATGGTATCTGAATGACTGAATATAACTAAAACTAAAATGAACATCTGACGAAAGATTAAGACTAAGAATAAATGTAAAAACAGTGACAAATTTAACACTAGGTTCTTCATCTGCTGTTATTTGGATTCAGCTCAGCCAAGCTTGGTTGGACTTGTTTGGGCTCACCCCACATGCAGCATTTGGGCAGAAGTAAAATGTCTGGCTTGCTGTGTAGGTGAGAACACCCAGATCCTTCGGTTGTTTCTGTGAGCTTGGACAGTTACATGCATACACTCACTCACACATGCAAGCACGTGTGAGTGTGTATGCATGCTTGGTGTGTGTGTTGTGTATACCTGCTTCTGTGTGTGTGTTGTGCATGTGTGTTTAGTGCATGTGTGTGTCTGTGAGACCATTTGTTGTGTATGTGTGCACGTGTGTGTGCATACAGTGGCAGAAATAAGTATTTGACTCCCTGTCAGTTTTGCAGGTTTTCCCACCTACAAAGAATATTGAGGTCTGTCATTTTTATCATAGGTACACTTCAACTGTGAGAGACAAAATCTAAAAAAAAATCCAGAAAATCACATTGTATTATTTTTAAATAATTATTTTGCATTTTATTGCATAAAATAAGTATTTGACCCCCACCAACCAGCAAGAATTCTGACTCACACAGACCTGTTAATTTTTCTTTAAGAAGCCCTCTTATTCTGCACTCTTTACCTGTACGAGGTCTGTCCAAAAAGTATCGGACCTTTTTATTTTTTGCAAAAACCATATGGATTTGAATCACGTGTGATTGCATCAGCCAAGCTTGAACCTTCGTGCGCATGCGTGAGTTTTTTCACGCCTGTCGGTTGCGTCATTCGCCTGTGAACAGGCTTTGTGTGAGCAGCGGTCCACCCCTCTCGTCGGATTTTTATTGCGAACAAATGTCTGAACGATTTGGAGCTTTGCTGCATCAGTTTTTTTCCAGAAACTGTGAGAGACTTCCAGGTGGACACCGTTCGGAAAATTAATATGGCTTTCAGGGACGATTTTGTGGGGATTACACAGATTAAGGAGTGTTACTGCCGCTTTAAGGACGGCCCGTGCTCCCAGCGCCGATCGACAGGCTGACACCCCGCTGAAACAACCAGATCATTTCCAACGTGAAGGCTTTGTTGATCCGGGACATCGTCTGACTTTCACAAAAAGGCAGAAGGCGTGGACATCAGCACTTTTTCGGCACATTCCACTGTTACAGGAGTTTTTTTCATGGAAAGAAAAGTGGAGGGATGCGCCATGGAGCAGTTCATTACGCGGCACAAAACCACCTCCATGTTGGTCTCACAGGACGGCTTTCAGGTGGATTTCAGACGGCTTCCGGTTGCTTTTCAGTCTGTCATTATCCGAGAAATTGAGCATGAGCTGGACATGCCCCAACATGTCCTGTGAGGCTTCATCACAGCGTTGCTTTGCGCCATGCGGCTCCACCGCGACACGCGGAACTCCTCCGCACATCTGTCTCAATGTGCTGAAAAAGTGCTGATGCCCACGTCTTTTCACAATTCCTGTGCTAGTCAGACGACATACCGGATTAAGACAGCGTCCAGTTTAGAAATGAACGGCACATTCCACTGTTACAGAAGTTTTTTGTCATGGAAAGAGGAGCGGAGGAATTCCGCGCATCACGGTGGAGCCGTATGACGCAAAGCAACGCCGTGATGAAGCCTCACAGGACATGTACTGACATGTCCAGCTCATGCACAATTTCTCGGTTAGTCACACGACTGAAAACCCACCGACAGCCGTCTGAAAGCCATCTCAAAGCTGTCCTGTGAGACCAACACGGAGGTGGTTTTGAACCGCGCCATGAACGGCACGGTGGCGCATCCGTCCACTTTTCTTTCCATGAAAAAAACTCCTTTAACAGTGGAATGTGCCGAAAAAGTGCTGATGTCCACGTCTTCTGCTTTTTTGTGAAAGCCAGACGACGTCCCGGATCAACAAAGCCTTCACGTTGGAAATGATCTGGTTGTTTCAGCGGGGTGTGAGCCTGTCGATCGGCGCTGGGAGCGCGGCGCGCTCTCAGCAGTTGTGGGCCGTCCTTAAAGCGGCAGTAACACTCCTTATTCTGTGTAATCCCCACAAAATTGTCCCTGAAAGCCATATTCATTTTCTGAATGGTGTCCTCCTGGAGGTCTCTCACAGTTTCTGGAAAACAATTGATGCAGCAAAGCTCCAAATCATTCAGACATTTATTCGCAATAAAAATCCGACAAGAGGGATGGACCACTACTCACACAAAGCCTGCTCACAGGCGAATGACGCAACCGACAGGCGTGAAAAAACTCACGCATGCGCACGAAGGTTCAAGCTTGGCTGATGCAATCACACGTGATTCAAATCCATATGGTTTTTGCAAAAAATAAAAAGGTCCGATACTTTTTGGACAGACCTCGTATTAATTGCACCTGTTTCAACTTGTTACCTGTATAAAAGACACCTGTTCACACACTCAATCAATCACACTCCAACCTGTCCACCATAGCCAAGACCAAAGAGCTGTCTAAGGACACCAGGGACAAAACTGTAGACCTGCACAAGGCTGGGATGGACTACAGGACAACAGGCAAGCAGCTTGGTAGAAGACAACAACTGTTATGATTATTTATTAGAAAGTGGAAGAAACACAAGACGACTGTCAATCTCCCTCGGTCTGGGATTCCATGCAAGATCTCACTTTGTGGGTAAGGATGATTCAGCTCAGAACTACACAGGAGGACCTGGTCAATGACCTGAAGAGAGCTGGGACCACAGTCACAAAGATTACATTAGTAACACATGATGCTGTCATGGTTTAAAATCCTGCAGGGCAGCAAGGTCCCCCTGCTCAAGCCAGCACATGTCCAGGCCCGTTTTAAGTTCACCAGTGACCATCTGGATGATCCAGAGGAGGCACAGGAGAAGGTCATGTGGTAAGATGAGACCAAAATAGAGCTTTTTGGAATCAACTCAAATTAACATGTTTAGAGGATGAGAACAACCCCAAGAAAACCATCCCAACCGTGAAGTATGGGGGTGGAAACATCATACTCTGGGGGTGCTCTTCTGCAAAGGGGACAGGATGACTGCACCGTATCAAAGGGAGGATGGATGGGGTCATGTATTGCGAGATTTTGGCAAACAACCTCCTTCCCTCAGTAAGAGCATTGAAAATGGGTCATGGCTGGGTCTTCCAGCATGACAATGACCCCCAGGGCAACTAAGGACAGGCTCCGCAAGAAGCATTTCAAGGTCCTGGAGTGGCCTGGCCAGTCTCCAGACCTGAACTCAATAGAAAATCTTTGGAGGGAGCTGAAACTCCATACTTGAAAGATTTGGAGAAGATCTGTATGGAGGAGTGGACCAAAATCCCTGTTGCAGTATGTGAAAACTTGGTCAAGAACTACAGGAAACGTCTGACCTCTGTAATGGCAGACAAATGTTTCTGTACTAATTGTTAAGCTCTGTTTTTCTAGGGGGTCAAATACTTATTTTATGCAATAAATTGCAAATTAATTATTTAAAAATCATACAATGTGATTTTGTGGATTTTTTTTAAGATTCTCTCTCACAGTTGAAGTGTACCTACGATAAAAATTACAGATCTCTCTATTCTTTGTAGTTGGGAAAACCTGCAAAACTGACAGGGGGTCAAGTACTTAGTTTCCCCACTGTACATGTGTATGTGAATGTGTCCTTGTGAATGTTTTCATGTGCATGTGCAAGAGTGTGTGCCTGTTGTGTATGCGTGTGTGTGAGCATGAGTGCGTGCGTGTTTCTTTGTGTTTGTGTGTGAACATGTATGTGTGTGTGTGACTGTGCATTTCTCTCAGAGGATTGAAATTGGATGTCCATGTGTAGATGTGTGTGCATGTGTTTTGTAGTTTTGTGTCTGTGTTGTGTATGTATGTTTGAAAGTGTGTGCATGCCTGTTGTGTATGTGTGCAGGTACACAAGTGTATGTGTGTGAGCATCTGTGCTTGTGTGTGCATGTGCTTGAATACACGTGTATTTGCATGCATGTGTGTGTGCATGCAAGTCTGTGTGTGTACGTGTGTGTGTGTATATGTGTGCGTGTGCATGAGTGTGTGTGTCTGTGAGTGCATGTGTATATGTGTTCATGTTTGTGTGTTCATGTGTGTGTTCATGTGTGTGTGTTTTGTTTGTGTGCATGTGTTTGTGTGTATGTGTGTGTGTGAGTGTGTGTGTGTGTGAGTGAGCATGTGTGCGTGTGTGTGTGTGTGTGTGTGTGTGCGGGGTGATGTGATGGCTTCCTCACACACAGCTGGTGGTCTCTGCACCCCGAGAGCCAGGTTATTCTGCAGCAGCCAGGAAGAGAGGAAAAAGCAGCAGCAGGAGGAGGAGTGGGAGGAGGAGAAGGGGGAGCAGGAACCGGAGGAGTAGCTGAGGGAGGAAGAAGGGAGAAAAGAGCAGGAGGCGGAGGGAAAGGAGGAAGGGGACACCATGGTAATCATGGAAATCTGACAGATGAGCATGGAGATGAAAAAGTCGTGACATCATTCGCTGTCGGAAATTCATACAGCAACTTTTCTCATACGTTTAACTTGGTTTCTTTGTAATTGTACAGCATGTGCTGCTTGAACTAAGACCAGAGCTTCATCCTTCCATCTGCTCTCTGACACAAGACACATTAAAGCAAATTGCAGCATTTTTGAAAATTCTCCTATTTGTTCTTTCAGGCTCTATCTTACACCGTGCACAAAGGAGCACACAGTAGCAGAACGTCCAGTCAAGTGCAAGTGGGTGCTCTGGTTCTAAAATAAGGTTTTGTCAAGTTTGGTGTTGGAGCATCTTTATGGAGGTGGGGGAGGGAGCAGCAAGCAAGTGACAGATAATCAAAAACCTGGCCAAAAGCTGAGCACAGAGGGTTTTTTTTTTTTGATGTTTATGCTGCACATTATCAGCAGGTTCCACAGAGGTCTACTTTAGCACTCATCATCAACACACAAAACTCCTCACAATAAATCAATAATAATAAAAATAAAGACAAGGATTAAGAAAATGGGATTTTCATACAAACATTTAACATTTCCAAATTGGGTTAAGAAACACAAATAATTTAAATCAGATAGCAAATTGTTGTTTTTTTTCTTCTGTTTTCTGACATAAATACAAACAAAAAAGAAAATGCTTCTTTACCTACATGAAAATGGAAAACAAAAATCATATCTTTTTTTGATTTTGGCTTTCTCGTGTCAAAAAGAAAATCCATTGGCTGCAAGATTGTTGGACCTCCCACACCTTACGTCACTTTTCATTCTTTTCTTTATATTAAAAAATTCTCCCATCTGTCTCCATTTCCACTTTACAATCACGCAGGTGTCTGTGGTCAGCACACGTTCCATCTTCTAACTTCCAATCACGCAGGTGGCTGTGGTCAGCACACATTCCATCTTCTAACTTGTGGAGTCATTCAACCACTGATGTTTAACAAAACAATCATTTCTTAACAGTGATATTACCCTTGTGATAATATTTGACGAGTAAGTCCTTTCGGTTGCTCCCTTGTTTTCACTCACGGTCGCCACAGCAGATCCAAGGTGGATTTGCATGTTGATTTGGCACAAGTTTTTCACTGGGTGCCCTTCCTGACACAACTCTATATTACATGCAGAAATGTTGCAGAGGTGCAGTTTGAACTGGGGTCCTTTCGCAACCAAGCCCATTAACCACTTGGCCACCACCCCTGCATTTCTGACAGTATTTGACTAATATGCCTAAAAGTATTTTCATGGACCCACCCACAAATGACCTGAACATCTGGTTTGATTGGTTAATGTGGACACCCATTCTGAATGTCTGTTTGAATGCATGTTGAATGTGTGGAATTCAACCTGCACACCACTTGTTGAATTTTGTTAATAGGCCAAGTATAACTTGAATTATGATTAATTATTTAGGTGAGGTTTTTTGGGATAATATTCTCATATCGCTGCATGTTTTGCAGACACCCGCAGCAAAAACGACTCATTTCCTTATTCAGCTGAGGAGAGAGAGGGGTAGAATGAAATACGACTCCCTCATCTGCAGCAGGAGAAGGGGTGTTAACATTGGTGGAAAACTCAGGAGCTAAACATTTAAAATCATCAACGCCATGTGGGTTTGATGACAACACACAGACCCCACGTGTGTGTGTGTGTGTATGCGCATGCGGATTTTGCGAATGGGACTTTTCTTCTTTCTCTCTCTGTCTGCGACAGCAAACAAGTTAAAAACAGTTCACAAATTTTCTTTGTCACTGGTATAAAATATATTGCCAAATAAACATGATTCCCAATCCACATAGTTTGCTTGCTGAGAGAAGAAAAGTGTGGTTTCATGTGGAGCAAAAAAACAGATGGCAATCAGTTTTGAAAGTTGTGTGATATTTGCCGTGCTTGTAGTGTGTTTAGTGTTTGTGGTGGAGTGTTGTGGCATGTGGTGTCGTTATTTTATTTATTTAGTATCAAAAATAATCAGGCGTTTGGAACAGTGCGTCAAGTCTCTCTTTTTTTTTGATCGAAGCGTGGAGCACATCATCAGAGTTTGAACCACAGCATGATTAATCCACTGATGATGAAGTGGACTTTATTGTTCTCGTCTGGACAAACCAGAGCAGGTGGATCCACCAATCTGTGCGCACAATCAGCCCAGAGGATCAGACCACGCGCTTCTCATTCCATCTTCTCCAGGACTCTGCTCCAGCGCCGTGTCCTGGAGAACAGCACAATGGGCTCCAGTGGTGGAGAACACGGGAGTTCAGGTCGAGATTTTCCCTCCCCAAAGTCTAAAACACCTTTTTCTATTTTTTTATTTTTTTTTTTTGGCCACTAACACAGCCAGGACAGTCTGTACCAACACCAATAAAAAATGCTACAAAAACAAGGAATTACGTTAAAATACCCATGGATGTTGAGCTGGAATATCTGTACAAATTTTTGGAGCTTCTAATGTGCATTGGATAGGAATTGTTTTTCTGAGTGGCACAAATATAATTTGTGTGGCATCTTATTGCATGGAAATAGCCACACACACACACACACACACACACACACACACACACACACACACACACAAAAAAACTAAACAAAAAAGCATTTTCTGCATTTTATTGTGAATTGTTGTATATAAATTTGTTTATGTTACATTTTTACATATATTTTTGAAGTTTACAATTTATATTTACATTCTAAGTTATGAAAATGGTTCATTAAAACTATTTTTGTTTTTCACAGTAAAAAAAACATTTTTTTCTGATTCGAATTTTATGTTTTTGGGATGAATACTGGGTCACTCTTTTAATGCAGTATGTCAGAATAAAAGAAAAATGCTGTGCTGAAAAAAAAAATGACACCAAACAAGGCCAGGTAAAATGTTTTTTTTTTTTTTTTTTTTTTTTAAGGTAAATTATGAAGGTAAAATCAAAAGTAGTCAGAAAAGTAGCCAAGACTCCAGAGGGTTAAAGCGCAGTTTGTAGTGACAGCCGGTTTCCCAATGTAATTGACTGCATAGACTGACCACGTTTTTCTGATTTCAGTGTGTGTGCACTGTGCTAAGCCTTAGCATTTATATAACCTCACACACACACACATCCACATGGTCATTTCATTTTCATTTCACAATGCGGCGAGCTGTGTGAGAAAACAAAGACCGAGCCACAGCTTCGTCTTTTTTGCACTCCTGTCTTTACAACTGCTTTAATTTGTACATGGGACAACACAGAGACAATGGAGGATGTCATCAAACACAGTACACTTCACACTTATGGTACAATCAACATGACACAACCAAACTATTTCAATAAATTAGCATATTCAGATGAAGGCGTGGACAGTGAGGAGATTGGTACTTCTGCATGTGCGCTCATTTCCACATTGATTGGGATTGGAACAAATCTAACTTTGATTGAATCACACAAAATAAAATTCATGAATGTTTTCCTTCCCCAGAGAACTGTCTCTACAAACCCTCCAAAGGCCTGGTGATTTAAACTGAAAGGACTGTGTGTTATCATTTGACCTGAAAGTCACAGTATCACAGGGGCGGTTTTCTGTGAAATTTCTGTGGAGTCATCTTCAAGCACACGCCATCAAGAGCAGTCACTGTCCACAACACAATTCTACTTCAAAGGTTCTCCTGAAAGCCAGAATGGGTTAAACTCCAGTCAGCACAGTTATCAGACACTGGACAGGTGAAATAAACCTGCCTAAACCAGAGATGTTACAAGCCAAAAAGCCTCTCCCTCCAAGATAAGAGTCATAAAAGCACAGACACTCCCCACAGACGCTACGGATTAATGTCCAACATTTGGAGCAGACCCATACCTCCCCCTGCAGGTCAACATGGGAAAGAACACGTCTATTCTTCACTGTACAAATATGATTTTAGTAGGAAAGTTATAATGTTTTCCTTGTTTGTATAATTAATCAAAAGACAAATCTTGAATTCAGTTAGAAAAAGAACCTAAGGGCCACTTCACACATAGTGCAACGTTTGGATGAGTGCACACTTAGTGTGCATGACGCAGGAAGCGTGTGCAAACCGTGTATTGTCGTCCCTGCCTCCAACACCTCGTACACGTTTTGCTACAACTATCTGCGCACAAAAGTGCCTGAAAGTGAAAGTGTGCACTGTGCGAACCTATCACACCCTCTCACGGCAGGTCCTGGCCAAATTCCAGGTGACACACACGAACACCTAACACCGCTTGCATGGCACTTAGAAAATGTGCATGCCGGTCGCACTCTTGGCACATAACAGACTGCAGACAATCACTTCCGTACTCGCAGAGAAATTTGTCTAAGTCACACATGAGTCGATTTCCTGCTCCCCTCCACAGCATGTCTTTTCCTGGTTCTCTCCCTCAGCCCCAACCAGTCCCAGCAGAAGACTGCCCCTCCCTGAGCCTGGTTCTGCTAGAGGTTTCTTCCTGTTAAAAGGGAGTTTTTCCTTCCCACTGTAGCCAAGTGCTTGCTCACAGGGGGTCGTTTTGATCGTTGGGGTTTACATAATTATTGTATGGCCTTGCCTTACAATATAAAGCGCCTGGGGCAACTGTTTGTTGTGATTGGCGCTATATAAAAAAATTGATTGATTGATTGATTGACATGAGTGTGGCTTTGGTCTGTGCGCTAAGATGACAGGAGGTGTATCCTCCCACTGAAGCTGCTGTGGAAATCTGTAGATCTGGACAGTCCAGCTGGACACCACGTACTGCATTTGGATAGACATGGACAAAAAGCTGTCCACTGTGATGCGCATGTCTGTTTACTGTTATCAAGTGGACATAAATAAAAATGTATATCATTGCGACGGTGACATGCTGCAGGGAGTGAAGGTGCGCACAGCGTGCATATGGACAGACTGCCTCCCAGGTTGAAACGGACCATCAGATCAGAACACGCAGCAGCGATCTCATTGTCACGTCACCCATGTGAGCTCTGACGCGGTGTCCTGTGGCACGTCGTCTACAAAACACATGAGCGTGGCCGGTTGGAGATGCGCCAGCAGATGTGGACATGAAGGAAACTGCTTCTCATTCATGTCATTCATGACTGTATGTCTGTGACCATGGGTTTATTACAGAGGAACAGAATGGGTCACATTTGTATTGCTCGCTTGATAAATGCTACGTTTTTATGGTGTGTGATTCAAATTTTTTTTTTTTTTTTTGTAATACTTCCAATGTCCTTCCTGATATAAGGCAGATTCCTGCATCTTTCAAAGAACCCTACCAGCTGTTTTTTTTTTATATTTGAGGTGGGCTTCATAGATAATTGGCAAAGCTTCTGGGGAAAACCTGGTCTTGTTAGGAGAGACGGCATCCATCCCACTTTGGATGGAGCAGCTCTCATTTCTAGAAATCTGGCCAATTTTCTTAATCCTCCAAACCGTGACTATCCAGGGTTGGGACCAGGAAGCAGAGTTGTAGTCTTACACACCTCTCTGCAGCTTCTCTCCCCCTGCCATCCCCTCATTACCCCATCCCC
This sequence comes from Thalassophryne amazonica, assembly GCF_902500255.1. Lineage (NCBI taxonomy): Eukaryota > Metazoa > Chordata > Actinopteri > Batrachoidiformes > Batrachoididae > Thalassophryne > Thalassophryne amazonica. The sequence continues at coordinate 23,414,466 of NC_047109.1, forward strand.
GTAGAGACGGTGCCTGCTCCCAGACTACCAATAACCAGCAAAAATCTATTTAAGCATAAAAATTCAAAAGAAAAAATAATATAGCACCTTCAACTGCACCACAGACTAAAACAGTTAAATGTGGTCTGTTAAACATTAGGTCTCTCTCTTCTAAGTCCCTGTTAGTAAATGATATAATAATTGATCAACATATTGATTTATTCTGCCTTACAGAAACCTGGTTACAGCAGGATGAATATGTTAGTTTAAATGAGTCAACACCCCCGAGTCACACTAACTGTCAGAATGCTCGTAGCACGGGCCGGGGCGGAGGATTAGCAGCAATCTTCCATTCCAGCTTATTAATTAATCAAAAACCCAGACAGAGCTTTAATTTCATTTGAAAGCTTGTCTCTTAGTCTTAGTCAAATTGGAAGTCCCAAAAACCAGTTTTATTTGTTATTATCTATCGTCCACCTGGTCGTTACTGTGAGTTTCTCTGTGAATTTTCAGACCTTTGTCTGACTTAGTGCTTAGCTCAGATAAGATAATTATAGTGGGCGATTTTAACATCCACACAGATGCTGAGAATGACAGCCTCAACACTGCATTTAATCTATTATTAGACTCTATTGGCTTTGCTCAAAAAGTAAATGAGTCCACCCACAACTTTAATCATATCTTAGATCTTGTTCTGACTTATGGTATGGAAATAGAAGACTTAACAGTATTCCCTGAAAACTCCCTTCTGTCTGATCATTTCTTAATAACATTTACATTTACTCTGATGGACTACCCAGCAGTGGGGAATAAGTTTCATTACACTAGAAGTCTTTCAGAAAGCGCTGTAACTAGGTTTAAGGATATGATTCCTTCTTTATGTTCTCTAATGCCATATACCAACACAGTGCCAGAGTAGCTACCTAAACTCTGTAAGGGAGATAGAGTATCTCGTCAATAGTTTTACATCCTCATTGAAGACACTTTGGATGCTGTAGCTCCTCTGAAAAAGAGAGCTTTAAATCAGAAGTGTCTGACTCCGTGGTATAACTCACAAACTCGTAGCTTAAAGCAGATAACCCGTAAGTTGGAGAGGAAATGGCATCTCACTAAGATCTTCACTTAGCCTGGAAAAAGAGTCTGTTGCTCTATAAAAAAGCCCTCCGTAAAGCTAGGACATCTTCTACTCATCACTAATTGAAGAAATAAGAACAACCCCAGGTTTCTTTTCAGCACTGTAGCCAGGCTGACAAAGAGTCAGAGCTCTATTGAGCTGAGTATTCCATTAACTTTAACTAGTAATGACTTCATGACTTTCTTTGCTAACAAAATTTTAACTATTAGAGAAAAAATTACTCATAACCATCCCAAAGACGTATCGTTATCTTTGGCTGCTTTCAGTGATGCCGGTATTTGGTTAGACTCTTTCTCTCCGATTGTTCTGTCTGAGTTATTTTCATTAGTTACTTCATCCAACCATCAACATGTTATTAGACCCCATTCCTACCACGCTGCTCAAGGAAGCCCTACCCTTATTTAATGCTTGATCTTAAATGTGATCAATCTATCTTTGTTAGTTGGCTATGTACCACAGGCTTTTAAGGTGGCAGTAATTAAACCATTACTTAAAAAGCCATCACTTGACCCAGCTATCTTAGCTAATTATAGGCCAATCTCCAACCTTCCTTTTCTCTCAAAAATTCTTGAAAGGGTAGTTGTAAAACAGCTAACTGATCATCTGCAGAGGAATGGTCTATTTGAAGAGTTTCAGTCAGGTTTTAGAATTCATCATAGTACAGAAACAGCATAGTGAAGGTTACAAATGATCTTCTTATGGCCTCGGACAGTGGACTCATCTCTGTGCTTGTTCTGTTAGACCTCAGTGCTGCTTTTGATACTGTTGACCATAAATTTTATTACAGAGATTAGAGCATGCCATAGGTATTAAAGGCACTGCGCTGCGGTGGTTTGAATCATATTTGTCTAATAGATTACAATTTGTTCATGTAAATGGGGAATCTTCTTCACAGACTAAAGTTAATTATGGAGTTCCACAAGGTTCTGTGCTAGGACCAATTTTATTCACTTTATACATGCTTCCCTTAGGCAGTATTATTAGACGGTATTGCTTAAATTTTCATTGTTACGCAGATGATACCCAGCTTTATCTATCCATGAAGCCAGAGGACACACACCAATTAGCTAAACTGCAGGATTGTCTTAGAAGGAGAGCATATCTCACCCATATTGGCCTCTCTTCATTGGCTTCCTGTTAATTCTAGAATAGAATTTAAAATTCTTCTTCTTACTTATAAGGTTTTGAATAATCAGGTCCCATCTTATCTTAGGGACCTCGTAGTACCATATCACCCCAATAGAGCGCTTCGCTCTCAGACTGCAGGCTTACTTGTAGTTCCTAGGGTTTGTAAGAGTAGAATGGGAGGCAGAGCCTTCAGCTTTCAGGCTCCTCTCCTGTGGAACCAGCTCCCAATTCAGATCAGGGAGACAGACACCCTCTCTACTTTTAAGATTAGGCTTAAAACTTTCCTTTTTGCTAAAGCTTATAGTTAGGGCTGGATCAGGTGACCCTGAACCATCCCTTAGTTATGCTGCTATAGACGTAGACTGCTGGGGGGGTTCCCATGATGCACTGTTTCTTTCTCTTTTTGCTCTGTATGCACCACTCTGCATTTAATCATTAGTGATCGATCTCTGCTCCCCTCCACAGCATGTCTTTTTCCATGGTTCTCTCCCTCAGCCCCAACCAGTCCCAGCAGAAGACTGCCCCTCCCTGAGCCTGGTTCTGCTGGAGGTTTCTTCCTGTTAAAGGGAGTTTTTCCTTCCCACTGTAGCCAAGTGCTTGCTCACAGGGGGTCGTTTTGACCGGTGGGGTTTTACATAATTATTGTATGGCCTTGCCTTACAATATAAAGCGCCTTGGGGCAACTGTTTGTTGTGATTTGGCGCTATATAAAAAAATTGATTGATTGATTGATTGATATTTCCTCCACATAGCAGCATAGCTGGCACTGTGTGTTTCCTGCCCGAAAGACACCGCACGTGCATGAACTCTCGCACTGGGTTTATGCACGCCTGTACGTCGGCACGATGTTTGGTGGTGCGCTAATCTCGAACTGTTTTGCGCTGTTTCACCATTTTCGTCCAAATGCCATCCAAACTTCGCACTATGTGTGAAGGGCTATAAAAAAGGATGTGTGATGTGTTTTTCCTCTAACTTTCTCAGTGACAAGTGAAACTGTACACCAAATGCTCTTTAAAGGTCCAGAACAAAGACATCTCTTGCTCTTTCACTCTCTTACCTGACTCTTCTAACGCTCTTCTTTTTTCTTTCATGCTGTTTGTTTATTGGCTGTCACAGAGCCTCTTGCGGCCTGTCTTTGCAATGGCCCCTTAACATATAACACAAAGTTGGGCAAATGAGGCTGAATTGGCCAAAAAAGGCAGAAAAAAAATTGGTGAACCTTGAAAAATCCAGCAGCTGTCAGGAGGACAGACGGTCAACAGCTGTGTACAGATGCCATAGGATTCCACGGTGAAGCTTTCGTGCACACTTGTAAGTAGCAATGACACAGCAGTCAGCTGCAGTGACTTGCCGGCAACACGCCCACCTGTTTGTTGCAACTCACAGCTGGAGAACACATATTGTGCCATGAAAACATCACCTGTCAACATGCCACTGCAATGTTTATGTGTCGCCAGGCTATCAAGACATGGTGAAATTTAAACAAACAAGATCAGCTTTGGATTGCCCCCAGCCACATCTCAGCATGCACAACACTGACCATGCAGTCAGTTGGGCCATCTGAAATGATCTGTATCATCTTTGTGATTAGCCAGCTAATGTCCATCATTGTGAATTGTTGTATATAAATTTGTTTATGTTACATTTTTACATATATTTTTGAAGTTTACAATTTATATTACATTATAAGTTATGAAAATGGTTCATTAAAACTATTTTTTTCTGATTCGAATTTTGTTTTTGGGATGAATACTGGGTCACTCTTTTAATGCAGTTATGTCAGAATAAAAGAAAAATGCTGTGCTGAAAAAAAAATGACACCAAACAAGGCCAGGTAAAATGTTTTTTTTTTTTTTTTTTTAAGGTAAATTATGAAGGTAAAATCAAAAGTAGTCAGAAAAGTAGCCAAGACTCCAGAGGGTAAAGCGCATTTTGTAGACAGCCGGTTTCCCAATGTAATTGACTGCAATAGACTGACCACGTTTTTCTGATTTCAGTGTGTGTGCACTGTGCTAAGCCTTAGCATTATATAACCTCACACACACACACATCCACATGGTCATTCATTTTCATTTCACAATGCGGCGAGCTGTGTGAGAAAACAAAGACCGACCACAGCTTCGTCTTTTTGCACTCCTGTCTTTACAACTGCTTTAATTTGTACATGGGACAACACAGAGACAATGGAGGATGTCATCAAACACAGTACACTTCACACTTATGGTACAATCAACATGACACAACCAAACTATTTCATAAATTAGCATATTCAGATGAAGGCTGGACAGTGAGGAGATTGGTACTTCTGCATGTGCTCATTTCCACATTGATTGGGATTGGAACAAATCTAACTTGATTGAATCACACAAAATAAAATTCAGAATGTTTTCCTTCCCCAGAACTGTCTCTACAAACCCTCCAAAGGCCTGATGATTTAAACTGAAAGGACTGTGTGTTATCATTTGACCTGAAAGTCACAGTATCACAGGGGCGGTTTCTGTGTAAATTTCTGTGGAGTCATCTTCAAGCACACGCCATCAAGAGCAGTCACTGTCCACAACACAATTCTACTTCAAAGGTTCTCCTGAAAGCCAGAATGGGTTTAAACTCCAGTCAGCACAAGTTATCAGACACGGACAGGTGAAATAAACCTGCCTAAACCAGAGATGTTACAAGCCAAAAAGCCTCTCCTCCAGATAAGAGTCATAAAAGCACAGACACTCCCCACAGACGCTACGGATTAATGTCCAACATTTGGAGCAGACCCATACCTCCCCCTGCGGTCAACATGGGAAAGAACACGTCTATTCTTCACTGTACAATATGATTTTAGTAGGAAAGTTAAATGTTTCCTTGTTTGATAATTAATCAAACAATCTTGAATTCAGTTAGAAAAGAACCTAAGGGCCACTTCACACATAGTGCAAAGTTTGGATGAAGTGCACACTTAGTGTGCATGACGCAGGAATCGTGTGCAAACCGTGTATTGTCGTCCCTGCCTCCAACACCTCGTACACGTTTTGCTACAACTATCTGCGCACAAAGTGCCTGAAGTGAAAGTGTGCACTGTGCGAACACCTATCACACCCCTCTCACGGCAGGTCCTGGCCAAATTCCAGGTGACACACACGAACACCTAACACCGCTTGCATGGCACTTAGAAAATGTGCAGCCGGTCGCACTCTTGGCACAATAACAGACTGCAGACAATCACTTCCGTACTCCGCAGAGAAATTTGTCTAAGTCACACATGAGTCGATTTCTGCTCCCCTCCACAGCATGTCTTTTTCCTGGTTTCTCTCCCTCAGCCCCAACCAGTCCCAGCAGAAGACTGCCCCTCCCTGAGCCTGGTTCTGCTAGAGGTTTCTTCCTGTTAAAAGGGAGTTTTTCCTTCCCACTGTAGCCAAGGCTTGCTCACAGGGGGTCGTTTTGATCGTTGGGTTTTACATAATTATTGTATGGCCTTGCCTTACATATAACGCCTTGGGCAACTGTTTTGTTGTGATTTGGCGCTATATAAAAATGATTGATTGATTGATTGACATGAGTGTGGCTTTGGTCTGTGCGCTAAGATGACAGGAGGTGTATCCTCCCACTGAAGCTGCTGTGGAAATCTGTAGATCTGGACATCCAGCTGGACACCACGTACGCATTTGGATAGACATGGACAAAAAGCTGTCCAGTGATGCGCATGTCTGTTTACTGTTATCAGTGGACATAAATAAAATGTATATCATTGCGACGGTGACATGCTGCAGGGAGTGAAGGTGCGCACAGCGTGCATATGGACAGACTGCTCCCAGGTTAAACGGACCGTCATCAGAACACGCAGCAGGCGATCTCATTGTCACGTCACCCATGTGAGCTCTGACGCGGTGTCCTGTGGCACTCGTCTACAAAACACATGCGCGTGGCCGGTTGGAGATGCGCCAGCAGATGTGGACAAGGAAACTGCTTCTCATTCATGTCCTTTCATGACTGTATGTCTGTGACCATGGGTTATTTACAGAGGAACAGAATGGGTCACATTTGTATTGCTCGGCTTGATAAATGCTACGTTTTTTATGGTGTGTGATTCAATTTTTTTTTTTTTTTTTTTTGTAATACTTCCAATGTCCTTCCTGAATAAGGCAGATTCCTGGCATCTTTCAAAGAACCCTACCAGCTGTTTTTTTTTTATATTTGAGGTGGGCTTCATAGATAATTGGCAAAGCTTCTGGGGAAAACTGTCTTGTTAGGAGAGACGGCATCCATCCCACTTTGGATGGGAGCAGCTCATTTCTAGAAATCTGGCCAATTTTCTTAATCCTCCAAACCGTGACTATCCAGGGTTGGGACCAGGAAGCAGAGTTGTAGTCTTACACACTCTCTGCAGCTTCTCTCCCCCTGCCATCCCCTCATTACCCCATCCCCGTTGAGACGGTGCCTGCTCCCAGACTACCATAACCAGCAAAATCTATTTAAGCATAAAATTCAAAAAGAAAAATAATATAGCACCTTCAACTGCACCACAGACTAAAACTTAAATGTGGTCTGTTAAATTAGGTCTCTCTTTCTAAAGTCCCTGTTAGTAATGATATAATAATGATCAACATATTGATTTATTCTGCCTTACAGAAACCTGGTTACAGCAGGATGAATATGTTAGTTTAAATGAGTCAACACCCCCGAGTCACACTAACTGTCAGAATGCTCGTAGCACGGCCGGGGCGGATTAGCAGCAATCTTCCATTCCATCAGCTTATTAATTAATCAAAAACCCAGACAGAGCTTTAATTCATTTGAAAGCTTGTCTCTTAGTCTTAGTCCAAATTGGAAGTCCCAAAACCATTTTATTTGTTATTATCTATCGTCCACCTGGTCGTTACTGTGAGTTTCTCTTGAATTTTCAGACCTTTTGTCTGACTTATGCTTAGCTCAGATAAGATAATTAGTGGCGATTTTTAACATCCACACAGATGCTGAGAATGACAGCCTCACACTGCATTTAATCTATTATTTAGACTCTATTGGCTTTGCTCAAAAAGTAAATGAGTCCACCCACAACTTTAATCATAGCTTAGAGCTTGTTCTGACTTATGGTATGGAAATAGAAGACTTAACAGTATTCCCTGAAAACTCCCTTCTGTCTGATCATTCTTAATAACATTTACATTTACTCTGATGGGACTAACCCAGCAGTGGGGAATAAGTTTCATTACACTAGAAGTCTTTCAGAAAGCGCTGTAACTAGGGTTTAGGATATGATTCCTTCTTTATGTTCTCTAATGCCATATACCAACACAGTGCAGAGTAGCTACCTAAACTCTGTAAGGGAGATAGTATCTCGTCAAGTTTTACATCCTCATTGAAGACAACTTTGGATGCTGTAGCTCCTCTGAAAAAGAGAGCTTTAAATCAGAAGTGTCTGACTCCGTGGTATAACTCACAAACTCGTAGCTTAAAAATCACCCGTAAGTTGGAGAGGAAATGGCATCTCACTAATATCTTCACTTAGCCTGGAAAAGAGTCTGTTGCTCTATAAAAAAGCCCTCCGTAAGCTAGGACATCTTTCTACTCATCACTAATTGAAGAAAATAAGAACAACCCCAGGTTTCTTTTCAGCACTGTAGCCAGGCTGACAAAGAGTCAGAGCTCTATTGAGCTGAGTATTCCATTAACTTTAACTAGTAATGACTTCATGACTTTCTTTGCTAACAAAATTTAACTATTAGAGAAAAATTACTCATAACCATCCCAAAGACGTATCGTTATCTTGGCTGCTTTCAGTGATGCCGGTATTTGGTTAGACTCTTCTCTCCGATTGTTCTGTCTTGAGTTATTTTCATTAGTTACTTCATCCAAACCATCAACATGTTTATTAGACCCCATTCCTACCAGGCTGCTCAAGGAAGCCCTACCATTATTTAATGCTTCGATCTTAATTATGATCAATCTATCTTTGTTAGTTGGCTATGTACCACAGGCTTTTAAGGGTTGCAGTAATTAAACCATTACTTAAAAAGCCATCACTTGACCCAGCTATCTTAGCTAATTTAGGCCAATCTCCAACCTTCCTTTTCTCTCAAAAATTCTTGAAAGGGTAGTTGTAAAACAGCTAACTGATCATCTGCAGAGGAATGGTCTATTTGAAGAGTTTCAGTCAGGTTTTAGAATTCATCATAGTACAGAAACAGCCTAGTGAAGGTTACAAATGATCTTCTTATGGCCTCGGACAGTGGACTCATCTCTGTGCTTGTTCTGTTAGACCTCAGTGCTGCTTTTGATACTGTTGACCATAACGAACGGAAATGGAAAGAAAGCTTTTAGTTTTGCCTCCCCCTTTTTCTTGGAATGCAACTGAAACTGCCTGGGCTGGTTTCTCTCACAGCTTTCCTATCACTATAAGAAAACTGACAACGGAAATCTTTTGGACAGTGTGTCGATTTAAACACTGTTTTAGACCATTTACTGTGTTAGAGTTTGCATTGTTATTTAAAATTATTGTGTCCATAGGTTAGCTGGTTGTGTTGTATCTTATGGCGGATGTGTTGTTTTAATTATTGTTTTATTATTGCTTTGCCCGTTGGTGTGCTGTTGCCTTCTTGGCCAGATCCCCCCTGCGAAAGAGTTCTTGATCTCAGTGGTTTTTCTTATCTGGTTAAATAAAGTTGAAAGAAAAATGAAAAAATGAAATGATATCTGCTTGAGTGAAAGGGAAACACACAGGATTATAGTGATACCATAAGGTTTATGGTCGTGCTAACAGATTAGGAATTTACATGTCAGAGGGATAGCACAGGTTGTTGTAGTTTGGAAACAAAGCCAGAGAGATGAGATTGAGATTGTTTGGACATGCAGAGAAGGGATCCAGGGTATATAGGGAGGGATGAAGGCACCATGCAGAATGAGAAGTGGGCCCAAAGAGGAGACATGATGCAGGTGGCTGGTGTGAGAGTGGAAGATGCAGAGGACAAGGTGAGATTAAAGGGATCATCTGCTGTGCTCTCTCCCTAAAGGGATCATCCAAAGAGAGGATAGTATCACCAATTGTCTGCTGTTTTTTTTTTTTTGTTTGTTTTTTTTAATGTTTGAAGAAGAAAAAAAATGTGTGACCATTGGTGTGGTGATGGCCATGATTAGGATTCTTTTGAATGATTTTTTTTTATCTGAAAAGTAATTTGATGACTGTGGACGACTCCATGAATCATGGCATCATGGCAATAGTTCTAATACCAAGGCCATTAGAACCAAGGGCCCAAAAATAGTCAAGACTCCAGAGGGTTAATATAACCCTCTGGAGTCTTGGCTATTTTTGTGCGTTTTTGACTATTTTTGGTTTTACCTTCATAATTTACCTTAAAAAAACAGTTTACCTGGCCTTGTTTGGTGTCATTTTTTTCAGCACAACCTTACCTGTGTGACTTTATTTTTTTTTCATTCTGACATACTGCATTAAAACAGTGACCCTTAATTCACCCCCAAACCTAAAATTTGAATCAGAAAGTTAGTTTTTTTCACTGTGAAAACGAGAAATATTTTTTTAACGAACCACTTTCATAACTTAAAATGTAAATATAAATTGTAAAGTTTAAAAATATATGGAAAAATGTAGCATAAACAAAGTTATATACAACAATTCACATTAAATGCAGGACATGCTTCAGGCATTTTTTGTGGCTATTTACACACAATAAGATGCTGCACAAATATAATTTGTGCCACTCAGAAAAACAATTCCTGTTCAATGCACATCAGAAGCCCCAAGAATTTGTACAGATATCCCACCTCAATATCCATGTTATTTTTCCCTTATTCCTTGTTTTTGTATCATTTTTATTGGTATTGGTACTGACTGTCCTGACTGTGTTAGTGGTCAAAAAACAACAACAACAACAAAAACAAAAACATAGAAAAAGGTGTTTTGGACTTTGGGGGAGTTCTCTACCTGAACTCTTGTGCTCTAGGACTCGGCGCTGGAGCACAAACGGATGAGTTCTGAAGAAAATGGAACGAGAAACATGCGATCCGGTTCACTGTGCAAATCTGTGTGCACAGATCTGTGAATCCAGACCAGAACAATAAAGTCCACTTTATCATGACGTGGTCTGTGCATCGATCATCTTCATGCAGTTAAAAAAAAAATGCCTGATTGTTTTGATGCACTGACTAAATAAAAAAAACAAAAAAAAAACACACCACACACTAACTACACATGATAAAACACTCCACCACACACACTAAAAACACTCCAAGCAAGGCAAATAACACGCAACTTTCAAAACTGATCGCTTTCTCATTCTTGCTCCACATGAAACCACAATTTCCCTTCTCTCAGCAACCAAATTACGTGGATTGGGGATCATTGTTTTTTGGTAATATATTTTACACAAGTTATAAAGAAAAATTTGTGGATTTTTTATTTGTTTACTGTGGCAGACAGGGAAACATCAAATAAAAGTCCCGTTAGCAAAATGTGTGCTCACACACCACACACACACACACACACACACACACACACACACACACACACACACACATGTGATGACACGTGTGTTGTCATTAAACCCATGTGAAGTTGGTCAATGTGATTGGTCAGTTACTGAGTTTTCCATCATTGGTAACACCCCTTTCTTCTCCTCAGTTGAGGGAGTCGTATTTCTTCCCAGCCCTCTCGTTCCTCCAGCTGAAAGGAGGAAATGAGTCGTTTTGCTGCAGCTGTCTGCAAAATGCTCAGCAAATATGAGAATATCATCCCCCCCAAAACTTGCATAAATTATTAATCATTATTCAAGTTATACTTGGCCTATTAACAAAATTTAAAGAGTGGTTTGGAGGCTGAAGTCTCCATGTTCAACACACATTCAAAGGCTACTGGCCATTAGGTCAGTGACATTTGACGCGAGGGCGCGTCATTTGACTCCAGAGGGTTAATAGTAAAAATTCATTCTACACACACAGCAGTGAGACAGAGTACACCCTTTTACAAGACGCCAGTTTGTCATAGAGCCACATATAGACAAACAATCACATTCACACCTGCATGCATACCAACGGACAATTTAATGTTTTCATTAATTCTTATATTCTATTATAAATCACTTGTAAAATATCTGGGAAAATGGTTTTGCATTAGGTGGACAAGCCCAGAGAAGATTAAGACCCACAGAAAAAAACAAAAATATGGAAAGCTGTGTGTTTTACATCAGCAAACATTAATCCAGACCACTCCTGCTTATCAGGAGTAAATATTAGTGGTAGAGGCATGGAGGCTATAAATTTTCATTGCAATGGTATTGTCAGACTACTATTTTTCTCCATAAAATACTCCATTGCTGTTTGTGCAATGTGACATGCTCAATGTGTTGTTCTTCTCACTGTTACATCTACAGCCTTTCTTTGAAATGTCTACAACTATACCTTTGTTGACATTTTTCCTGGTGCATTTGCTGAGGTTGTGAGCCACTCAGAAACAGGGTTTTCATAGCTATGATTTTTCTCTCTGTAAAATTAAATGGCATGGCATTGTTTTACCAATAGCAGTCACATAGCTCCAGGCTTTAGGGAATGCTGGGCCTGCTCTGGCTCAGCGGACACATTGCCATCATGGCTGCCTACTTGCGGCATGTTGAATTGATGGTGGCTGCTTAGGGTCAATGGATTACAGAATTTTTATGATGCTTAACAATCAGCAGCAGCTGTGCTGCTGCAGTGTGGAGCCATTACACCAGCTAGTATATTGCAATGTGGAATTGTACAAAGAAAAAACAGACTCTGTGCCTTAAGAAAAGCACAGAGTCTGTAAATGTAATGAGAAAACAGACTGTAAATAAAAATGTGCATTGTGTTAATGGGATTACTTATGGACAAAATTTGGTGGAATGTCACAATCACAGGCCAAGGTCAAAATTTATCAAAGGGTGCCAATAATCATTCACACAAACATTTTATGTATATGTTTTGTTTCACAGCATGAAAGCAGTGTTTTGTTGTTAATTAAGTTTGGGCATTTTATGAAATATTCACATTATACAAAATTGTTCCATTTATATTTACAACCCCAATTCCAGTGAAGTTGGGACATTGTGTAAAATGTAAATAAAGACAGAATACAATGATTTGCAAATCCTCTTCAACCTATATTCAATTGAATACACAACAAAGACAAGATATTTAATGTTTAAATTGATAAACTTTATTGTTTTTGTGCAAATATTTGCACATTTTGAAATGGATGCCTGCAACACGTTTCAAAAAAGCTGGGACAGTGGTGTGTTTACCACTGTGTTACATCACCTTTCCTTCTAACAACACTCAATAAGTGTTTGGGAACTGAGGACACTAATTGTTGAAGCTTTGTAGGCAAAATTCTTTCCCATTCTTGCTTGATGTATGACTTCAGTTGTTCAGCAGTTCAGGGTCTCTGTTGTCATATTTTGCACTTCATAATGTGCCTCACATTTTCAATGGGCGACAGGTCTGGACTGCAGGCAGGCCAGTCTAGTACTCGCACTCTTTTACTATGAAGCCGCGCTGTTGTAACACGTGCAGAATGTGGCTTTGTATTGTCGTACTGAAATATTTCTGTGTAGGCTCTCAGTTGTCCAGGTGGTTTCCATAGTAGAGAAGCTTGACTCTTCAACTGGACTGGGTTGCTTGACGCGAGGACGTTTCGCTTCAAATCACAGAAGCTTCCTCAGCTAAAATTCTTGCTCTGGTAGTCTGACTTCTGTCTTGACTCTTGTAAACAGAAGCCACAAAAGCTGGAGTTTTAAACCTAACCAGACCCCTCCTACCGACAGACCGACTGCTATAGGCTGGTGACTAAACAATAGCTCTAATTAGCACCTATTGTGCTCTAGTAAGCACCCTCCTAATGACAGGGCAGCTGTCCCTCCTAATGATGGGACGGAAGTCTCTCCTGATGGCTCCCTTGACGACTCTCCTGATGACGTGAATGACTCATTACCATGAACAAAAGACTGAAACTGCTTTGACCTGAGTACCCCATTGTAAACAGAGGACAAAGCGTGTCTCAGACCCCTTCCCCAGTTAAGGCTGGGTTTCAACTGTTTCACATAGAATGCCTCTTTGACCCTTCTCTCAAACCATTTCTTCTCTCTGGCTAAGATTTTAACTTCCTTGTCCTCAAACGTGGGGTTAGTGTCTTTCAGGTGGAGATGAACTGCAGACTGAGGTCCATTTACTGAAATAAGCAGGGACGTCCCTGAAAAACAAATTGCTTGGATGGCAGCATGTGTTGCTCCAAAACCTGGATGTACCTTTCAGCATTGATGGTGCCATCACAGATGTGTAAGTTGCCCATGGCATGGGCACTAACACACCCCCATACCATCACAGATGCTGGCTTTTGAACTTAGCGCTGGTAACAATCTGGATGGTCTTTTTCCTCTTTTGTCTGGAGGACATGACGTCCATGATTTCCAAAAACAATTTGAAATGTGGACTCATCAGACCACAGCACACTTTTCCACTGTGCGTCTGTCCATTTCAAATGAGCTTGAGCCCAGAGAAATCTGTGGCATTTCTGGATGTTGTTATTGTATGGCTTTCACTTTGCATGGTAGAGTTTTAACTTGCACTTGTAGATGTAGCAATGAACTGTGTTAACTGACAATGGTTTTCTGAAGTGTTCCTGAGCCCACGCAGTAAGATCCTTTACACAATGATGTTGGTTTTTAATGCAGTGCCGCCTGAGGGATTGAAGATCACGGCATTCAGTATTTATGGACTGTAGATGATGGAATCCCTATATTCATTGCAATTAAATATTGAGAAACATTGTTCTTAAACTGTTGGACTATTTTTTCATGCAGTTGTTCACAAAGTGGTGATCCTCGTCCCATCTTTGCTTGTGAATGGCTGAACCTTTTGGGGATATGCTCCTTTTATATGCATCATTTCTTACCACAGCAGCACGTCTGAGATGGAATCCCTTCACCCAAAGCTATCAAATGGATTAATGGGATTATTAACCATCAGATGACAAGGTAAAACCTCTTAAATCATTCTAAAGTCAGTTTTAAGGAGAAACGAGACCATTTTAAGCAGAAACGAAGCAATATTCTGTGACGCTTTGAAATGACAGATGCGCAGTGAATGCAACAGGTAGCAGCTTGAGTTGCTGTGGCGCTCTGATCGTTTCCCCGCCTTTTCTGATGAAAATAACAGAGGTGGGACAAAGTCACCAGCAAGTCACTCTCAAGTCATCAATCGGCAAGTCACAAGTCTGAAGTCATAATGACCACCAATTTGTTTGCAAGCTGACTTGAGATTGGTGACTTGAAAATGACTTGACAGTGACTTCGTCCCACCTCTGGGAAATAATGCTGAATTTATGTGGAAATGAGTGTTGTACAAAAGCTTCAGATATCTGTCACTGAGGTAGATGATGACTGGTGTGCAGTTTTAAGCAGAAACAAGGTGATAATCAGTTAACTGCATCTGTTAATGCATCTGCAGTGAAAGCAGGGCCAACCAATATCAAGTGGGGACTGTTTCTTCGGCGACACTGGCTCTAGTCATTTTGGTGCCCTAGGGGAGATTATGGTTTGGCACCCCCCCCCCCCGCATGCACACAACACCCAATGTATTAATGGACAACAGCCATATAACAGACCTTTTGCATTTGACTGATTCCCTCCTGTGGCTTTTCTGTGTGGAGTTTGCATGTTCTCCCCATGTTTGTGTGGGTTCCCTCCGGGTGCTCCAGCTTCCTCTCACATCCAAAGAAATGCATTTTAGGTGAATTGGAAACTTTAAATTGTCCGTAGGTGTGCACGCGGGTGTGAATGTGTTTGTCTTTGTATATGTGGCCCTGCAATAGACTGGCATCCTGACGAGGATGTGCCCTGGCTCATGCCATATGACTGCTGGCTAGCCCCCCCCAGTGACCCTTAACTGGAGTAAGCGGGTATGGAAAATAGGATGGAAATAACTAAAAAAAACAAGCTCCTGTTCAGATTTTTTGCAAATATTTAGAAAGTCCTGACAGCTTCCACAATATGAATAATAACAACGTGCTATGTTCAAACTATACAAAACAGTGCAATATAACATAAAAAAATGGAATACAAGGTTGCAGTGCAGGTTTAACTCAGTCAGTCCCAGAGACAGCAAATATTTGAGACCAAATATTGAGATATTGAGACCACGGAGAGGCGCAGCGGCATACGTGCTTTCGGTTTGACTGCGCACTGTTCACACCCACTGTACATTATGAATGCGTGCCACATACATCAACATTTCCTTTGTCCTCTCTGGCTGGGGTACAGTGGAGGTGGACATACGAGGTCTGTCCAAAAAAGTATCGGACCTTTTTATTTTTTGCAAAAACCATATGTATTGAATCACGTGTGATTGCATCAGCCAAGCTTGAACTGTTCGTGCGCATGCGTGAGTTTTTTCACAGCCTGTCGGTTGCGTCAGTCGCCTGTGAGCAGGCTTTGTGTGAGCAGTGGTCCACCCCTCT
This sequence comes from Thalassophryne amazonica, assembly GCF_902500255.1. Taxonomy (NCBI): domain Eukaryota; kingdom Metazoa; phylum Chordata; class Actinopteri; order Batrachoidiformes; family Batrachoididae; genus Thalassophryne; species Thalassophryne amazonica. The sequence continues at coordinate 23,430,179 of NC_047109.1, forward strand.
CGTCAGAATTTTATTGTGAATAAATGTCTGAACAATTTGGAGCTTTGCTGCATCAATTTTTCCAGAAACTGTGAGAGACCTCCAGCTGGACACCATTCGGAAAAATTTAGATGGTTTCAGCAACGTTTTTATGGGGATTACACAGATTAAGGAGTGCTCCAGCCGGTTTAAAAAGACCGCCCACAGCATCTGAGAGCACGGTGCACTCCGAGCGCCGATCGACAAGCTGATTCAACCAGATCATTTCCAACGTGAAGGCTTTGTTGATCTGGGACGTCGTCTGACTTTCACAAAAAAAGGCAGAAGGCGTGGACATCAGCACTTTTCAGCACATTCTACTGTTACAGGAGTTTTTTCATGGAAAGAGAAGCCAAGGATTGCACCACCATGCCACTCATGGCACAGGATAAAACCACCTCCATGTTGGTCTCACAGGACGGCTTTCAGGTGGCTTTCAGACGGCTTCCGGTTGCTTTTCAGTCGTGTGAGTATCCGAGAAATTGTGCATGAGCTGGACATGCCCCAACATGTCCTGTGAGGCTTCATCACGGCGTTGCTTTGCGCCATGCGGCTCCGCTGCGATGCGCGGAATTCCTCCGCACGTCTGTCTCAATGTGCCGAAAAAGTGCTGATGTCCACGTCTTCTGCAATTCCTGTGCTAGTCAGACGACATTCCGGATCAAGACAGCGTCCAGTTTAGAAATGAACGGTACATTCCACTGTTACAGGAGTTTTTGTCATGGAAAGCGGAGCGGAAGAATGATGAATAGACCTCGCCATAGACCTCGTATATATATATATATATATATATATATATATATATATATATATATATATATATATATATATATATATATATATATATATATATATATACACTCAACAAAAATATAAACGCAACACTTTTGGTTTTGCTCCCATTTTGTATGAGATGAACTCGAAGATCTAAAACTTTTTCCACATACACAATATCACCATTTCCCTCAAATCTAAATCTGTCATAGTGAGCACTTCTCCTTTGCTGAGATAATCCATCCCACCTCACAGGTGTGCCATATCAAGATGCTGATTAGACACCATGATTAGTGCACAGGTGTGCCTTAGACTGCCCACAATAAAAGGCCACTCTGAAAGTGCAGTTTTATCACACAGCACAATGCCACAGATGTCGCAAGATTTGAGGGAGCGTGCATTTGGCATGCTGACAGCAGGAATGTCAACCAGAGCTGTTGCTCGTGTATTGAATGTTCATTTCTCTACCATAAGCCGTCTCCAAAGGCGTTTCAGAGAATTTGGCAGTACATCCAACCAGCCTCACAACTGCAGACCACGTGTAACCACATCAGCCCAGGACCTCCACATCCAGCATGTTCACCTTCAAGATCGTCTGAGACCAGCCACTCGGACAGCTGCTGAAACAATCGGTTTGCATAACCAAATAATTTCTGCACAAACTGTCAGAAACCGTCTCAGGGAGCTCATCTGCATGCTCATCGTCCTCATCGGGGTCTTGACCTGACTCCAGTTCATCGTCGTAATGTACTTGAGTGGGCAAATGCTCACATTCGCTGGCATTTGGCATGTTGGAGAGGTGTTCTCTTCACGGATGAATCCCGGTTGACACTGTTCAGGGCAGATGGCAGACAGCGTGCGTGGCGTCATGTGGGTGAGCAGTTTTCTGATGTCAGTGTTGTGGATTGAGTGGCCAATGGTGGCGGTGGGGTTACGGTATGGGCAGGTGTCTGTTTTGGACGAAGAACACAGGTGCATTTTATTGACGGCATTTTGAATGTACAGAGATACCGTGACGAGATCCTGAGGCCCATTGTTGTGCCATACATCCAAGAACATCACCTCATGTGCAGCAGGATAATGCACAGCCCCATGTTGCAAGGATCTGTATACAATTCTTGGAAGCTGAAAATGTCCCAGTTCTTGCATGGCCGGCATACTCACCGGACATGTCACCCATTGAGCATGTTTGGGATGCTCTGGACCGGCGTACACGACAGCGTGTACCAGTTCCTGCCAATATCCAGCAACTTCACAGCCATTGAAGAGGAGTGGACCAACATTCCACAGGCCATAATTGACAACCTGATCAACTCTATGCGAAGGAGATGTGTTGCACTGCATGAGGCAAATGGTGGTCACACCAGATACTGACTGGCATCCCCCCCCAGTAAAACAAAACTGCACCTTTCAGAGTGGCCTTTTATTGTTGACAGTCTAAGGCACACCTCTGCACTAATCATGGTGTCTAATCATCATCTTGATATGGCACACCTGTGAGGTGGGATGGATTATCTCAGCAAAGGAGAAGTGCTCACTATGACAGATTTAGACTGGTTTGTGAACAATATTTGAGGGAAATGGTGATATTGTGTATGTGGAAAAACTTTAGATCTTTGAGTTCATCTCATACAAAATGGAGCAAAACCAAAGTGTTGCGTTTATATTTTTGTTGAGTGTATATTCAATTGAATACACCACAAAGACAAGACATTAATGTTCAAACTAATAAACTTTATTGTTTTTGTGCAAATATTTGCTCATTTTGAAATGGATGTCTGCAACACATTTAAAAAAAAGCTGTGTTACATCACCTTTCCTTCTAATAACACTCAATAAGTGTCTGGCAACTGAGGACACTCATGACTGGATATAAAAGGAGCATAACCAAAAGGCTCAGCCATTCACAAGCAAAGATGGGGTGAGGATCACCACTTTGTGAACAACTGCATGAAAAAAATAGTCCAACAGTTTAAGAACAATCTTTCTCAATGTTCAATTACAAGGAATTTAGGGATTCCATCATCTACAGTCCATAATATAATCAGAAGATTCAGAGAATCTGGGAGAACGTTCTACATGTAGTGGCAAGGCCGAAAACTAACATTGAGTGCCCGTCATCTTCGAGTCCCTCAGCTGCACGCATCAAAATCAACTGTGTAAAGGTCTTACTGCGTGGCTCAGGAACACTTCAGAAACCTTGTCACTTAACACAGTTCATCACTAGAAGTGCAAGTTAAAATTCTACCATGCAAAGTGAAGCCATACATCAACAACATCCAGAAACCACCACACTTTCTCTGGTCTCGAGCTCATTTGAAATGGACAGACGCAAAGTTGAAAAAGTGTGCTTGGTCTGATGAGTCCACATTTCAAAGTTGTTTTTGGAAATCATGACGTCATGACCTCCAGACAAAGAGGAAAAGAGCATCCAGATTGTTACCAGAGCTAAGTTCAAAAGCCAGCATCTGTGATGGTATGGGGTGTGTGTTGTGCAAATGGCAGTGCAACTTACACAATCTGTGATGGCACCATCTATGCTAAAAGGTACATCCGGTTTGGAGCAACACATGCTGCCATCCAAGCAACGTCTTTTTCAAGGACTTCCCTGTTTATTTCAGCAAGACACTGCCCATTGAAATGTGTGGTGCATTATGAAGCACAAAATACGACAAGAGAGACCCCGGCCTGTTGAACAACTGAAGTCGTACATCAAGCAGAATGGAAAGAATTCCATCGACAAAAGCTTCAACAATTACTGTCCTCAGTTCCCAAACGCTTATTGAGTGTTGGTTAGAAGGAAAGGTGATGTAACACAGTGGTAAACATACCACTGTCCCAGCTTTTGTGAAATGTGTTGCAGGCATCCATTTCAAAATGAGCAAATATTTGCACAAAAACAATAAAGGTTATCAGTTTGAACATAAATATCTTGTCTTTGTGATGTATTCATTGAATATAGGTTGAAGAGGATTTACAAATCATTGTATGCTGTTTTTATTTACATTTTCCACAACGTCCCAACTTCATTGGAATTGGGTTGTAGTTGACTAAAATATGACTTAATAAAATGGTATCTGAATGACTGAATATAACTAAAAACTAAAATGAACATCTGACGAAAGATTAAGACTAAGAATAAATGTAAAACAGTGACAAATTTAACACTAGGTTCTTCATCTGCTGTTATTTTGGATTCAGCTCAGCCAAGCTTGGTTGGACTTGTTTGGGCTCACCCCACATGCAGCATTTGGCAGAAGTAAAATGTCTGGCTTGCTGTGTAGGTGAGAACACCCAGATCCTTCGGTTGTTTCTGTGAGCTTGGACAGTTACATGCATACACTCACTCACACATGCAAGCACGTGTGAGTGTGTATGCATGCTTGGTGTGTGTGTTGTGTATACCTGCTTCTGTGTGTGTGTTGTGCATGTGTGTTTAGTGCAATGTGTGTGTCTGTGAGACCATTTGTTGTGTATGTGTGCACGTGTGTGTGCATACAGTGGCAGAAATAAGTTATTTGACTCCCTGTCAGTTTTGCAGGTTTTCCCACCTACAAAGAATATTGAGGTCTGTCATTTTTATCATAGGTACACTTCAACTGTGAGAGACAAAATCTAAAAAAAATCCAGAAAATCACATTGTATTATTTTTAAATAATTATTTGGCATTTATTGCATAAAATAAGTATTTGACCCCCACCAACCAGCAAGAATTCTGACTCACACAGACCTGTTAATTTTTCTTTAAGAAGCCCTCTTATTCTGCACTCTTTACCTGTACGAGGTCTGTCCAAAAAGTATCGGACCTTTTTATTTTTTGCAAAAACCATATGGATTTGAATCACGTGTGATTGCATCAGCCAAGCTTGAACCTTCGTGCGCATGCGTGAGTTTTTTCACGCCTGTCGGTTGCGTCATTCGCCTGTGAACAGGCTTTGTGTGAGCAGCGGTCCACCCCTCTCGTCGGATTTTTATTGCGAACAAATGTCTGAACGATTTGGAGCTTTGCTGCATCAGTTTTTTTCCAGAAACTGTGAGAGACTTCCAGGTGGACACCGTTCGGAAAATTAATATGGCTTTCAGGGACGATTTTGTGGGGATTACACAGATTAAGGAGTGTTACTGCCGCTTTAAGGACGGCCCGTGCTCCCAGCGCCGATCGACAGGCTGACACCCCGCTGAAACAACCAGATCATTTCCAACGTGAAGGCTTTGTTGATCCGGGACATCGTCTGACTTTCACAAAAAGGCAGAAGGCGTGGACATCAGCACTTTTTCGGCACATTCCACTGTTACAGGAGTTTTTTTCATGGAAAGAAAAGTGGAGGGATGCGCCATGGAGCAGTTCATTACGCGGCACAAACCACCTCCATGTTGGTCTCACAGGACGGCTTTCAGGTGGATTTCAGACGGCTTCCGGTTGCTTTTCAGTCTGTCATTATCCGAGAAATTGAGCATGAGCTGGACATGCCCCAACATGTCCTGTGAGGCTTCATCACAGCGTTGCTTTGCGCCATGCGGCTCCACCGCGACACGCGGAACTCCTCCGCACATCTGTCTCAATGTGCTGAAAAAGTGCTGATGCCCACGTCTTTTCACAATTCCTGTGCTAGTCAGACGACATACCGGATTAAGACAGCGTCCAGTTTAGAAATGAACGGCACATTCCACTGTTACAGAGTTTTTTGTCATGGAAAGAGGAGCGGAGGAATTCCGCGCATCACGGTGGAGCCGTATGACGCAAAGCAACGCCGTGATGAAGCCTCACAGGACATGTACTGACATGTCCAGCTCATGCACAATTCTCGGTTAGTCACACGACTGAAAACCCACCGACAGCCGTCTGAAAGCCATCTCAAAGCTGTCCTGTGAGACCAACACGGAGGTGGTTTTGAACCGCGCCATGAACGGCACGGTGGCGCATCCGTCCACTTTTCTTTCCATGAAAAAAACTCCTTTAACAGTGGAATGTGCCGAAAAAGTGCTGATGTCCACGTCTTCTGCTTTTTTGTGAAAGCCAGACGACGTCCCGGATCAACAAAGCCTTCACGTTGGAAATGTTCTGGTTGTTTCAGCGGGGTGTGAGCCTGTCGATCGGCGCTGGGAGCGCGGCGCGCTCTCAGCAGTTGTGGGCCGTCCTTAAAGCGGCAGTAACACTCCTTATTCTGTGTAATCCCCACAAAATTGTCCCTGAAAGCCATATTCATTTTCTGAATGGTGTCCTCCTGGAGGTCTCTCACAGTTTCTGGAAAACAATTGATGCAGCAAAGCTCCAAATCATTCAGACATTTATTCGCAATAAAAATCCGACAAGAGGGAGTGGACCACTAGCTCACACAAAGCCTGCTCACAGGCGAGTGATGCAACCGACAGGTATGAAAAAACGCACGCATGCGCACGAAGGTTCAAGCTTGGCTGATGCAATCGCACGTGATTCAAATCCATATGGTTTTTGCAAAAAATAAAAAGGTCCGATACTTTTTGGACAGACCTCGTATTAATTGCACCTGTTTCAACTTGTTACCTGTATAAAAGACACCTGTTCACACACTCAATCAATCACACTCCAACCTGTCCACCATAGCCAAGACCAAAGAGCTGTCTAAGGACACCAGGGACAAAACTGTAGACCTGCACAAGGCTGGGATGGACTACAGGACAACAGGCAAGCAGCTTGGTAGAAGAGACAACAACTGTTATGATTATTTATTAGAAAGTGGAAGAAACACAAGACGACTGTCAATCTCCCTCGGTCTGGGATTCCATGCAAGATCTCACTTTGTGGGTAAGGATGATTCAGCTCAGAACTACACAGGAGGACCTGGTCAATGACCTGAAGAGAGCTGGGACCACAGTCACAAAGATTACATTAGTAACACATGATGCTGTCATGGTTTAAAAATCCTGCAGGGCAGCAAGGGTCCCCCTGCTCAAGCCAGCACATGTCCAGGCCCGTTTTAAGTTCACCAGTGACCATCTGGATGATCCAGAGGAGGCACAGGAGAAGGTCATGTGGTAAGATGAGACCAAAATAGAGCTTTTTGGAATCAACTCAAATTAACATGTTTAGAGGATGAGAACAACCCCAAGAAAACCATCCCAACCGTGAAGTATGGGGGTGGAAACATCATACTCTGGGGGTGCTCTTCTGCAAAGGGGACAGGATGACTGCACCGTATCAAAGGGAGGATGGATGGGGTCATGTATTGCGAGATTTTGGCAAACAACCTCCTTCCCTCAGTAAGAGCATTGAAAATGGGTCATGGCTGGGTCTTCCAGCATGACAATGACCCCCAGGGCAACTAAGGACAGGCTCCGCAAGAAGCATTTCAAGGTCCTGGAGTGGCCTGGCCAGTCTCCAGACCTGAACTCAATAGAAAATCTTTGGAGGGAGCTGAAACTCCATACTTGAAAGATTTGGAGAAGATCTGTATGGAGGAGTGGACCAAAATCCCTGTTGCAGTATGTGAAAACTTGGTCAAGAACTACAGGAAACGTCTGACCTCTGTAATGGCAGACAAATGTTTCTGTACTAATTGTTAAGCTCTGTTTTTCTAGGGGGTCAAATACTTATTTTATGCAATAAATTGCAAATTAATTATTTAAAATCATACAATGTGATTTGTGGATTTTTTTTAAGATTCTCTCTCACAGTTGAAGTGTACCTACGATAAAATTACAGATCTCTCTATTCTTTGTAGTTGGGAAAACCTGCAAAACTGACAGGGGGTCAGTACTTAGTTTCCCCACTGTACATGTGTATGTGAATGTGTCCTTGTGAATGTTTTCATGTGCATGTGCAAGAGTGTGTGCCTGTTGTGTATGCGTGTGTGTGAGCATGAGTGCGTGCGTGTTTCTTTGTGTTTGTGTGTGAACATGTATGTGTGTGTGTGACTGCATTTCTCTCAGAGGATTGAAATTGGATGTCCATGTGTAGATGTGTGTGCATGTGTTTTGTAGTTTTGTGTCTGTGTTGTGTATGTATGTTGGAAAGTGTGTGCATGCCTGTTGTGTATGTGTGCAGGTACACAAGTGTATGTGTGTGAGCATCTGTGCTTGTGTGTGCATGTGCTTGAATACACGTGTATTTGCATGCATGTGTGTGTGCATGCAAGTCTGTGTGTGTACGTGTGTGTGTATATGTGTGCGTGTGCATGAGTGTGTGTGTCTGTGAGTGCATGTGTATATGTGTTCATGTTTGTGTGTTCATGTGTGTGTTCATGTGTGTGTGTTTTGTTTGTGTGCATGTGTTTGTGTGTATGTGTGTGTGTGAGGTGGGTTGTGTGTGTGAGTGAGCATGTGTGCGTGTGTGTGTGTGTGTGTGTGTGTGCGGGGGTGATGTGATGGCTTCCTCACACACAGCTGGTGGTCTCTGCACCCCGAGAGCCAGGTTATTCTGCAGCAGCCAGGAAGAGAGGAAAAAGCAGCAGCAGGAGGAGGAGTGGGAGGAGGAGAAGGGGGAGCAGGAACCGGAGGAGTAGCTGAGGGAGGAAGAAGGGAGAAAGAGCAGGAGGCGGAGGGAAAGGAGGAAGGGGACACCATGGTAATCATGGAAATCTGACAGATGAGCATGGAGATGAAAAAGTCGTGACATCATTCGCTGTCGGAAATTCATACAGCAACTTTTCTCATACGTTTAACTTGGTTTCTTTGTAATTGTACAGCATGTGCTGCTTGAACTAAGACCAGAGCTTCATCCTTCCATCTGCTCTCTGACACAAGACACATTAAAGCAAATTGCAGCATTTTTGAAAATTCTCCTATTTGTTCTTTCAGGCTCTATCTTACACCGTGCACAAAGGAGCACACAGTAGCAGAACGTCCAGTCAAGTGCAAGTGGGTGCTCTGGTTCTAAAATAAGGTTTTGTCAAGTTTGGTGTTGGAGCATCTTTATGGAGGTGGGGGAGGGAGCAGCAAGCAAGTGACAGATAATCAAAAACCTGGCCAAAAGCTGAGCACAGAGGGTTTTTTTTTTTGATGTTTATGCTGCACATTATCAGCAGGTTCCACAGAGGTCTACTTTAGCACTCATCATCAACACACAAAACTCCTCACAATAAATCAATAATAATAAAAATAAAGACAAGGATTAAGAAAATGGGATTTTCATACAAACATTTAACATTTCCAAATTGGGTTAAGAAACACAAATAATTTAAATCAGATAGCAAATTGTTGTTTTTTTTCTTCTGTTTTCTGACATAAATACAAACAAAAAAGAAAATGCTTCTTTACCTACATGAAAATGGAAAACAAAATCATATCTTTTTTTGATTTTGGCTTTCCTCGTGTCAAAAAGAAAATCCATTGGCTGCAAGATTGTTGGACCTCCCACACCTTACGTCACTTTTCATTCTTTTCTTTTATATTAAAAAATTCTCCCATCTGTCTCCATTTCCACTTTACAATCACGCAGGTGTCTGTGGTCAGCACACGTTCCATCTTCTAACTTCCAATCACGCAGGTGGCTGTGGTCAGCACACATTCCATCTTCTAACTTGTGGAGTCATTCAACCACTGATGTTTAACAAAACAATCATTTCTTAACAGTGATATTACCCTTGTGATAATATTTGACGAGTAAGTCCTTTCGGTTGCTCCCTTGTTTTCACTCACGGTCGCCACAGCAGATCCAAGGTGGATTTGCATGTTGATTTGGCACAAGTTTTTCACTGGGTGCCCTTCCTGACACAACTCTATATTACATGCAGAAATGTTGCAGAGGTGCAGTTTGAACTGGGGTCCTTTCGCAACCAAGCCCATTAACCACTTGGCCACCACCCCTGCATTTCTGACAGTATTTGACTAATATGCCTAAAAGTATTTTCATGGACCCACCCACAAATGACCTGAACATCTGGTTTGATTGGTTAATGTGGACACCCATTCTGAATGTCTGTTTGAATGCATGTTGAATGTGTGGAATTCAACCTGCACACCACTTGTTGAATTTTGTTAATAGGCCAAGTATAACTTGAATTATGATTAATTATTTAGGTGAGGTTTTTTGGGATAATATTCTCATATCGCTGCATGTTTTGCAGACACCCGCAGCAAAAACGACTCATTTCCTTATTCAGCTGAGGAGAGAGAGGGGTAGAATGAAATACGACTCCCTCATCTGCAGCAGGAGAAAGGGGTGTTAACATTGGTGGAAAACTCAGGAGCTAAACATTTAAAATCATCAACGCCATGTGGGTTTGATGACAACACACAGACCCCACGTGTGTGTGTGTGTGTATGCGCATGCGGATTTTGCGAATGGGACTTTTCTTCTTTCTCTCTCTGTCTGCGACAGCAAACAAGTTAAAAACAGTTCACAAATTTTTCTTTGTCACTGGTATAAAATATATTGCCAAATAAACAATGATTCCCAATCCACATAGTTTGCTTGCTGAGAGAAGAAAAGTGTGGTTTCATGTGGAGCAAAAAACAGATGGCAATCAGTTTTGAAAGTTGTGTGATATTTGCCGTGCTTGTAGTGTGTTTTAGTGTTTGTGGTGGAGTGTTGTGGCATGTGGTGTCGTTATTTTATTTATTTAGTATCAAAATAATCAGGCGTTTGGAACAGTGCGTCAAGTCTCTCTTTTTTTTTTGATCGAAGCGTGGAGCACATCATCAGAGTTTGAACCACAGCATGATTAATCCACTGATGATGAAGTGGACTTTATTGTTCTCGTCTGGACAAACCAGAGCAGGTGGATCCACCAATCTGTGCGCACAATCAGCCCAGAGGATCAGACCACGCGCTTCTCATTCCATCTTCTCCAGGACTCTGCTCCAGCGCCGTGTCCTGGAGAACAGCACAATGGGCTCCAGTGGTGGAGAACACGGGAGTTCAGGTCGAGATTTTCCCTCCCCAAAGTCTAAAACACCTTTTTCTATTTTTTTATTTTTTATTTTTGGCCACTAACACAGCCAGGACAGTCTGTACCAACACCAATAAAAAATGCTACAAAAACAAGGAATTACGTTAAAATACCCATGGATGTTGAGCTGGAATATCTGTACAAATTTTTGGAGCTTCTAATGTGCATTGGATAGGAATTGTTTTTCTGAGTGGCACAAATATAATTTGTGTGGCATCTTATTGCATGGAAATAGCCACACACACACACACACACACACACACACACACACACACACACACACACACACACACACACACACAAAAAAAAAAACTAAACAAAAAAGCATTTTCTGCATTTTATTGTGAATTGTTGTATATAAATTTGTTTATGTTACATTTTTACATATATTTTTGAAGTTTACAATTTATATTTACATTCTAAGTTATGAAAATGGTTCATTAAAACTATTTTTGTTTTTCACAGTAAAAAAAAACATTTTTTTCTGATTCGAATTTTATGTTTTTGGGATGAATACTGGGTCACTCTTTTAATGCAGTATGTCAGAATAAAAGAAAAATGCTGTGCTGAAAAAAAAATGACACCAAACAAGGCCAGGTAAAATGTTTTTTTTTTTTTTTTTTTTTTTAAGGTAAATTATGAAGGTAAAATCAAAAGTAGTCAGAAAAGTAGCCAAGACTCCAGAGGGTTAAAGCGCAGTTTGTAGTGACAGCCGGTTTCCCAAATGTAATTGACTGCAATAGACTGACCACGTTTTTCTGATTTCAGTGTGTGTGCACTGTGCTAAGCCTTAGCATTTATATAACCTCACACACACACACATCCACATGGTCATTTCATTTTCATTTCACAATGCGGCGAGCTGTGTGAGAAAACAAAGACCGAGCCACAGCTTCGTCTTTTTTGCACTCCTGTCTTTACAACTGCTTTAATTTGTACATGGGACAACACAGAGACAATGGAGGATGTCATCAAACACAGTACACTTCACACTTATGGTACAATCAACATGACACAACCAAACTATTTCAATAAATTAGCATATTCAGATGAAGGCGTGGACAGTGAGGAGATTGGTACTTCTGCATGTGCGCTCATTTCCACATTGATTGGGATTGGAACAAATCTAACTTTGATTGAATCACACAAAATAAAATTCATGAATGTTTTCCTTCCCCAGAGAACTGTCTCTACAAACCCTCCAAAGGCCTGATGATTTAAACTGAAAGGACTGTGTGTTATCATTTGACCTGAAAGTCACAGTATCACAGGGGCGGTTTTCTGTGAAATTTCTGTGGAGTCATCTTCAAGCACACGCCATCAAGAGCAGTCACTGTCCACAACACAATTCTACTTCAAAGGTTCTCCTGAAAGCCAGAATGGGTTAAACTCCAGTCAGCACAAGTTATCAGACACTGGACAGGTGAAATAAACCTGCCTAAACCAGAGATGTTACAAGCCAAAAAGCCTCTCCCTCCAAGATAAGAGTCATAAAAGCACAGACACTCCCCACAGACGCTACGGATTAATGTCCAACATTTGGAGCAGACCCATACCTCCCCCTGCAGGTCAACATGGGAAAGAACACGTCTATTCTTCACTGTACAAATATGATTTTAGTAGGAAAGTTATAATGTTTTCCTTGTTTGTATAATTAATCAAAAGACAAATCTTGAATTCAGTTAGAAAAAGAACCTAAGGGCCACTTCACACATAGTGCAACGTTTGGATGAAGTGCACACTTAGTGTGCATGACGCAGGAATCGTGTGCAAACCGTGTATTGTCGTCCCTGCCTCCAACACCTCGTACACGTTTTGCTACAACTATCTGCGCACAAAAGTGCCTGAAAGTGAAAGTGTGCACTGTGCGAACCTATCACACCCTCTCACGGCAGGTCCTGGCCAAATTCCAGGTGACACACACGAACACCTAACACCGCTTGCATGGCACTTAGAAAATGTGCAGCCGGTCGCACTCTTGGCACAATAACAGACTGCAGACAATCACTTCCGTACTCGCAGAGAAATTTGTCTAAGTCACACATGAGTCGATTTCTGCTCCCCTCCACAGCATGTCTTTTTCCTGGTTCTCTCCCTCAGCCCCAACCAGTCCCAGCAGAAGACTGCCCCTCCCTGAGCCTGGTTCTGCTAGAGGTTTCTTCCTGTTAAAAGGGAGTTTTTCCTTCCCACTGTAGCCAAGTGCTTGCTCACAGGGGGTCGTTTTGATCGTTGGGGTTTTACATAATTATTGTATGGCCTTGCCTTACAATATAAAGCGCCTTGGGGCAACTGTTTGTTGTGATTTGGCGCTATATAAAAAAATTGATTGATTGATTGATTGACATGAGTGTGGCTTTGGTCTGTGCGCTAAGATGACAGGAGGTGTATCCTCCCACTGAAGCTGCTGTGGAAATCTGTAGATCTGGACAGTCCAGCTGGACACCACGTACTGCATTTGGATAGACATGGACAAAAAGCTGTCCACTGTGATGCGCATGTCTGTTTACTGTTATCAAGTGGACATAAATAAAAATGTATATCATTGCGACGGTGACATGCTGCAGGGAGTGAAGGTGCGCACAGCGTGCATATGGACAGACTGCTCCCAGGTTGAAACGGACCGTCAGATCAGAACACGCAGCAGGCGATCTCATTGTCACGTCACCCATGTGAGCTCTGACGCGGTGTCCTGTGGCACGTCGTCTACAAAACACATGAGCGTGGCCGGTTGGAGATGCGCCAGCAGATGTGGACATGAAGGAAACTGCTTCTCATTCATGTCATTTCATGACTGTATGTCTGTGACCATGGGTTATTTACAGAGGAACAGAATGGGTCACATTTGTATTGCTCGCTTGATAAATGCTACGTTTTTTATGGTGTGTGATTCAAATTTTTTTTTTTTTTTTTTGTAATACTTCCAATGTCCTTCCTGATATAAGGCAGATTCCTGCATCTTTCAAAGAACCCTACCAGCTGTTTTTTTTTTTATATTTGAGGTGGGCTTCATAGATAATTGGCAAAGCTTCTGGGGAAAACCTGGTCTTGTTAGGAGAGACGGCATCCATCCCACTTTGGATGGAGCAGCTCTCATTTCTAGAAATCTGGCCAATTTTCTTAAATCCTCCAAACCGTGACTATCCAGGGTTGGGACCAGGAAGCAGAGTTGTAGTCTTACACACCTCTCTGCAGCTTCTCTCCCCCTGCCATCCCCTCATTACCCCATCCCCGTAGAGACGGTGCCTGCTCCCAGACTACCAATAACCAGCAAAAATCTATTTAAGCATAAAAATTCAAAAAGAAAAAATAATATAGCACCTTCAACTGCACCACAGACTAAAACAGTTAAATGTGGTCTGTTAAACATTAGGTCTCTCTCTTCTAAGTCCCTGTTAGTAAATGATATAATAATTGATCAACATATTGATTTATTCTGCCTTACAGAAACCTGGTTACAGCAGGATGAATATGTTAGTTTAAATGAGTCAACACCCCCGAGTCACACTAACTGTCAGAATGCTCGTAGCACGGGCCGGGGCGGAGGATTAGCAGCAATCTTCCATTCCAGCTTATTAATTAATCAAAAACCCAGACAGAGCTTTAATTCATTTGAAAGCTTGTCTCTTAGTCTTAGTCAAATTGGAAGTCCCAAAAACCAGTTTTATTTGTTATTATCTATCGTCCACCTGGTCGTTACTGTGAGTTTCTCTGTGAATTTTCAGACCTTTTGTCTGACTTAGTGCTTAGCTCAGATAAGATAATTATAGTGGGCGATTTTAACATCCACACAGATGCTGAGAATGACAGCCTCAACACTGCATTTAATCTATTATTAGACTCTATTGGCTTTGCTCAAAAAGTAAATGAGTCCACCCACAACTTTAATCATATCTTAGATCTTGTTCTGACTTATGGTATGGAAATAGAAGACTTAACAGTATTCCCTGAAAACTCCCTTCTGTCTGATCATTTCTTAATAACATTTACATTTACTCTGATGGACTACCCAGCAGTGGGGAATAAGTTTCATTACACTAGAAGTCTTTCAGAAAGCGCTGTAACTAGGTTTAAGGATATGATTCCTTCTTTATGTTCTCTAATGCCATATACCAACACAGTGCAGAGTAGCTACCTAAACTCTGTAAGGGAGATAGAGTATCTCGTCAATAGTTTTACATCCTCATTGAAGACAACTTTGGATGCTGTAGCTCCTCTGAAAAAGAGAGCTTTAAATCAGAAGTGTCTGACTCCGTGGTATAACTCACAAACTCGTAGCTTAAAGCAGATAACCCGTAAGTTGGAGAGGAAATGGCATCTCACTAAGATCTTCACTTAGCCTGGAAAAAGAGTCTGTTGCTCTATAAAAAAGCCCTCCGTAAAGCTAGGACATCTTTCTACTCATCACTAATTGAAGAAAATAAGAACAACCCCAGGTTTCTTTTCAGCACTGTAGCCAGGCTGACAAAGAGTCAGAGCTCTATTGAGCTGAGTATTCCATTAACTTTAACTAGTAATGACTTCATGACTTTCTTTGCTAACAAAATTTTAACTATTAGAGAAAAAATTACTCATAACCATCCCAAAGACGTATCGTTATCTTTGGCTGCTTTCAGTGATGCCGGTATTTGGTTAGACTCTTTCTCTCCGATTGTTCTGTCTGAGTTATTTTCATTAGTTACTTCATCCAAACCATCAACATGTTTATTAGACCCCATTCCTACCAGGCTGCTCAAGGAAGCCCTACCATTATTTAATGCTTCGATCTTAAATGTGATCAATCTATCTTTGTTAGTTGGCTATGTACCACAGGCTTTTAAGGTGGCAGTAATTAAACCATTACTTAAAAAGCCATCACTTGACCCAGCTATCTTAGCTAATTATAGGCCAATCTCCAACCTTCCTTTTCTCTCAAAAATTCTTGAAAGGGTAGTTGTAAAACAGCTAACTGATCATCTGCAGAGGAATGGTCTATTTGAAGAGTTTCAGTCAGGTTTTAGAATTCATCATAGTACAGAAACAGCATTAGTGAAGGTTACAAATGATCTTCTTATGGCCTCGGACAGTGGACTCATCTCTGTGCTTGTTCTGTTAGACCTCAGTGCTGCTTTTGATACTGTTGACCATAAAATTTTATTACAGAGATTAGAGCATGCCATAGGTATTAAAGGCACTGCGCTGCGGTGGTTTGAATCATATTTGTCTAATAGATTACAATTTGTTCATGTAAATGGGGAATCTTCTTCACAGACTAAAGTTAATTATGGAGTTCCACAAGGTTCTGTGCTAGGACCAATTTTATTCACTTTATACATGCTTCCCTTAGGCAGTATTATTAGACGGTATTGCTTAAATTTTCATTGTTACGCAGATGATACCCAGCTTTATCTATCCATGAAGCCAGAGGACACACACCAATTAGCTAAACTGCAGGATTGTCTTAGAAGGAGAGAGCATATCTCACCCATATTGGCCTCTCTTCATTGGCTTCCTGTTAATTCTAGAATAGAATTTAAAATTCTTCTTCTTACTTATAAGGTTTTGAATAATCAGGTCCCATCTTATCTTAGGGACCTCGTAGTACCATATCACCCCAATAGAGCGCTTCGCTCTCAGACTGCAGGCTTACTTGTAGTTCCTAGGGTTTGTAAGAGTAGAATGGGAGGCAGAGCCTTCAGCTTTCAGGCTCCTCTCCTGTGGAACCAGCTCCCAATTCAGATCAGGGAGACAGACACCCTCTCTACTTTTAAGATTAGGCTTAAAACTTTCCTTTTTGCTAAAGCTTATAGTTAGGGCTGGATCAGGTGACCCTGAACCATCCCTTAGTTATGCTGCTATAGACGTAGACTGCTGGGGGGTTCCCATGATGCACTGTTTCTTTCTCTTTTTGCTCTGTATGCACCACTCTGCATTTAATCATTAGTGATCGATCTCTGCTCCCCTCCACAGCATGTCTTTTTCCTGGTTCTCTCCCTCAGCCCCAACCAGTCCCAGCAGAAGACTGCCCCTCCCTGAGCCTGGTTCTGCTGGAGGTTTCTTCCTGTTAAAAGGGAGTTTTTCCTTCCCACTGTAGCCAAGTGCTTGCTCACAGGGGGTCGTTTTGACCGGTGGGGTTTTACATAATTATTGTATGGCCTTGCCTTACAATATAAAGCGCCTTGGGGCAACTGTTTGTTGTGATTTGGCGCTATATAAAAAAATTGATTGATTGATTGATTGATATTTCCTCCACATAAGCAGCATAGCTGGCACTGTGTGTTCCTGCCCGAAAGACACCGGCACGTGCATGAACTCTCGCACTGGGTTTATGCACGCCTGTACGTCGGCACGATGTTTGGTGGTGCGCTAATCTCGAACTGTTTTGCGCTGTTTCACCATTTTCGTCCAAATGCCATCCAAACTTCGCACTATGTGTGTGAAGGGGCTATAAGAAAAGGATGTGTGATGTGTTTTTCCTCTAACTTTCTCAGTGAGCAAGTGAAACTGTACACCAAATGCTCTTTAAAAGGTCCAGAACAAAGACATCTCTTGCTCTTTCACTCTCTTACCTGACTCTTCTAACGCTCTTCTTTTTTCTTTCATGCTGTTTGTTTATTGGCTGTCACAGAGCCTCTTGCGGCCTGTCTTTGCAAATGGCCCCTTAACATATAACACAAAGTTGGGCAAATGAGGCTGAAATTGGCCAAAAAAGGCAGAAAAAAAATTGGTGAACCTTGAAAAATTCCAGCAGCTGTCAGGAGGGACAGACGGTCAGACAGCTGTGTACAGATGCCATAGGATTCCACGGTGAAGCTTTCGTGCACACTTGTAAGTAGCAATGACACAGCAGTCAGCTGCAGTGACTTGCCGGCAACACGCCCACCTGTTTGTTGCAACTCACAGCTGGAGAACACATATTGTGCCATGAAGAACATCACCTGTCAACATGCCACTGCAATGTTTATGTGTCGCCAGGCTATCAAGACATGGTGAAATTTAAAAACAAACAAGATCAGCTTTGGATTGCCCCCAGCCACATCTCAGCATGCACAACACTGACCATGCAGTCAGGTTGGGCCATCTGAAATGATCTGTATCATCTTTGTGATTAGCCAGGCTAATGTCCATCATTGTGAATTGTTGTATATAAATTTGTTTATGTTACATTTTTACATATATTTTTGAAGTTTACAATTTATATTTACATTATAAGTTATGAAAATGGTTCATTAAAACTATTTTTTTCTGATTCGAATTTTATGTTTTTGGGATGAATACTGGGTCACTCTTTTAATGCAGTATGTCAGAATAAAAGAAAAATGCTGTGCTGAAAAAAAAAATGACACCAAACAAGGCCAGGTAAAATGTTTTTTTTTTTTTTTTTTAAGGTAAATTATGAAGGTAAAATCAAAAGTAGTCAGAAAAGTAGCCAAGACTCCAGAGGGTTAAAGCGCAGTTTGTAGTGACAGCCGGTTTCCCAAATGTAATTGACTGCAATAGACTGACCACGTTTTTCTGATTTCAGTGTGTGTGCACTGTGCTAAGCCTTAGCATTTATATAACCTCACACACACACACATCCACATGGTCATTTCATTTTCATTTCACAATGCGGCGAGCTGTGTGAGAAAACAAAGACCGAGCCACAGCTTCGTCTTTTTTGCACTCCTGTCTTTACAACTGCTTTAATTTGTACATGGGACAACACAGAGACAATGGAGGATGTCATCAAACACAGTACACTTCACACTTATGGTACAATCAACATGACACAACCAAACTATTTCAATAAATTAGCATATTCAGATGAAGGCGTGGACAGTGAGGAGATTGGTACTTCTGCATGTGCGCTCATTTCCACATTGATTGGGATTGGAACAAATCTAACTTTGATTGAATCACACAAAATAAAATTCATGAATGTTTTCCTTCCCCAGAGAACTGTCTCTACAAACCCTCCAAAGGCCTGGTGATTTAAACTGAAAGGACTGTGTGTTATCATTTGACCTGAAAGTCACAGTATCACAGGGGCGGTTTTCTGTGAAATTTCTGTGGAGTCATCTTCAAGCACACGCCATCAAGAGCAGTCACTGTCCACAACACAATTCTACTTCAAAGGTTCTCCTGAAAGCCAGAATGGGTTAAACTCCAGTCAGCACAAGTTATCAGACACTGGACAGGTGAAATAAACCTGCCTAAACCAGAGATGTTACAAGCCAAAAAGCCTCTCCCTCCAAGATAAGAGTCATAAAAGCACAGACACTCCCCACAGACGCTACGGATTAATGTCCAACATTTGGAGCAGACCCATACCTCCCCCTGCAGGTCAACATGGGAAAGAACACGTCTATTCTTCACTGTACAAATATGATTTTAGTAGGAAAGTTATAATGTTTTCCTTGTTTGTATAATTAATCAAAAGACAAATCTTGAATTCAGTTAGAAAAAGAACCTAAGGGCCACTTCACACATAGTGCAACGTTTGGATGAAGTGCACACTTAGTGTGCATGACGCAGGAATCGTGTGCAAACCGTGTATTGTCGTCCCTGCCTCCAACACCTCGTACACGTTTTGCTACAACTATCTGCGCACAAAAGTGCCTGAAAGTGAAAGTGTGCACTGTGCGAACCTATCACACCCTCTCACGGCAGGTCCTGGCCAAATTCCAGGTGACACACACGAACACCTAACACCGCTTGCATGGCACTTAGAAAATGTGCAGCCGGTCGCACTCTTGGCACAATAACAGACTGCAGACAATCACTTCCGTACTCGCAGAGAAATTTGTCTAAGTCACACATGAGTCGATTTCTGCTCCCCTCCACAGCATGTCTTTTTCCTGGTTCTCTCCCTCAGCCCCAACCAGTCCCAGCAGAAGACTGCCCCTCCCTGAGCCTGGTTCTGCTAGAGGTTTCTTCCTGTTAAAAGGGAGTTTTTCCTTCCCACTGTAGCCAAGTGCTTGCTCACAGGGGGTCGTTTTGATCGTTGGGGTTTTACATAATTATTGTATGGCCTTGCCTTACAATATAAAGCGCCTTGGGGCAACTGTTTGTTGTGATTTGGCGCTATATAAAAAAATTGATTGATTGATTGATTGACATGAGTGTGGCTTTGGTCTGTGCGCTAAGATGACAGGAGGTGTGTCCTCCCACTGAAGCTGCTGTGGAAATCTGTAGATCTGGACAGTCCAGCTGGACACCACGTACTGCATTTGGATAGACATGGACAAAAAGCTGTCCACTGTGATGCGCATGTCTGTTTACTGTTATCAAGTGGACATAAATAAAAATGTATATCATTGCGACGGTGACATGCTGCAGGGAGTGAAGGTGCGCACAGCGTGCACATGGACAGACTGCTCCCAGGTTGAAACGGACCGTCAGATCAGAACACGCAGCAGGCGATCTCATTGTCACGTCACCCATGTGAGCTCTGACGCGGTGTCCTGTGGCACGTCGTCTACAAAACACATGAGCGTGGCCGGTTGGAGATGCGCCAGCAGATGTGGACATGAAGGAAACTGCTTCTCATTCATGTCATTTCATGACTGTATGTCTGTGACCATGGGTTATTTACAGAGGAACAGAATGGGTCACATTTGTATTGCTCGCTTGATAAATGCTACGTTTTTTATGGTGTGTGATTCAAATTTTTTTTTTTTTTTTTTGTAATACTTCAAATGTCCTTCCTGATATAAGGCAGATTCCTGCATCTTTCAAAGAACCCTACCAGCTGTTTTTTTTTATATATTTGAGGTGGGCTTCATAGATAATTGGCAAAGCTTCTGGGGAAAACCTGGTCTTGTTAGGAGAGACGGCATCCATCCCACTTTGGATGGAGCAGCTCTCATTTCTAGAAATCTGGCCAATTTTCTTAAATCCTCCAAACTGTGACTATCCAGGGTTGGGACCAGGAAGCAGAGTTGTAGTCTTACACACCTCTCTGCAGCTTCTCTCCCCCTGCCATCCCCTCATTACCCCATCCCCGTAGAGACGGTGCCTGCTCCCAGACCACCAATAACCAGCAAAAATCTATTTAAGCATAAAAATTCAAAAAGAAAAAATAATATAGCACCTTCAACTGCACCACAGACTAAAACAGTTAAATGTGGTCTGTTAAACATTAGGTCTCTCTCTTCTAAGTCCCTGTTAGTAAATGATATAATAATTGATCAACATATTGATTTATTCTGCCTTACAGAAACCTGGTTACAGCAGGATGAATATGTTAGTTTAAATGAGTCAACACCCCCGAGTCACACTAACTGTCAGAATGCTCGTAGCACGGGCCGGGGCGGAGGATTAGCAGCAATCTTCCATTCCAGCTTATTAATTAATCAAAAACCCAGACAGAGCTTTAATTCATTTGAAAGCTTGTCTCTTAGTCTTGTCCATCCAAATTGGAAGTCCCAAAAACCAGTTTTATTTGTTATTATCTATCGTCCACCTGGTCGTTACTGTGAGTTTCTCTGTGAATTTTCAGACCTTTTGTCTGACTTAGTGCTTAGCTCAGATAAGATAATTATAGTGGGCGATTTTAACATCCACACAGATGCTGAGAATGACAGCCTCAACACTGCATTTAATCTATTATTAGACTCTATTGGCTTTGCTCAAAAAGTAAATGAGTCCACCCACCACTTTAATCATATCTTAGATCTTGTTCTGACTTATGGTATGGAAATAGAAGACTTAACAGTATTCCCTGAAAACTCCCTTCTGTCTGATCATTTCTTAATAACATTTACATTTACTCTGATGGACTACCCAGCAGTGGGGAATAAGTTTCATTACACTAGAAGTCTTTCAGAAAGCGCTGTAACTGGGTTTAAGGATATGATTCCTTCTTTATGTTCTCTAATGCCATATACCAACACAGTGCAGAGTAGCTACCTAAACTCTGTAAGGGAGATAGAGTATCTCGTCAATAGTTTTACATCCTCATTGAAGACAACTTTGGATGCTGTAGCTCCTCTGAAAAAGAGAGCTTTAAATCAGAAGTGTCTGACTCCGTGGTATAACTCACAAACTCGTAGCTTAAAGCAGATAACCCGTAAGTTGGAGAGGAAATGGCATCTCACTAATTTAGAAGATCTTCACTTAGCCTGGAAAAAGAGTCTGTTGCTCTATAAAAAAGCCCTCCGTAAGGCTAGGACATCTTTCTACTCATCACTAATTGAAGAAAATAAGAACAACCCCAGGTTTCTTTTCAGCACTGTAGCCAGGCTGACAAAGAGTCAGAGCTCTATTGAGCTGAGTATTCCATTAACTTTAACTAGTAATGACTTCATGACTTTCTTTGCTAACAAAATTTTAACTATTAGAGAAAAAATTACTCATAACCATCCCAGAGACGTATCGTTATCTTTGGCTGCTTTCAGTGATGCCGGTATTTGGTTAGACTCTTTCTCTCCGATTGTTCTGTCTGAGTTATTTTCATTAGTTACTTCATCCAAACCATCAACATGTTTATTAGACCCCATTCCTACCAGGCTGCTCAAGGAAGCCCTACCATTATTTAATGCTTCGATCTTAAATATGATCAATCTATCTTTGTTAGTTGGCTATGTACCACAGGCTTTTAAGGTGGCAGTAATTAAACCATTACTTAAAAAGCCATCACTTGACCCAGCTATCTTAGCTAATTATAGGCCAATCTCCAACCTTCCTTTTCTCTCAAAAATTCTTGAAAGGGTAGTTGTAAAACAGCTAACTGATCATCTGCAGAGGAATGGTCTATTTGAAGAGTTTCAGTCAGGTTTTAGAATTCATCATAGTACAGAAACAGCATTAGTGAAGGTTACAAATGATCTTCTTATGGCCTCGGACAGTGGACTCATCTCTGTGCTTGTTCTGTTAGACCTCAGTGCTGCTTTTGATACTGTTGACCATAAAATTTTATTACAGAGATTAGAGCATGCCATAGGTATTAAAGGCACTGCGCTGCGGTGGTTTGAATCATATTTGTCTAATAGATTACAATTTGTTCATGTAAATGGGGAATCTTCTTCACAGACTAAAGTTAATTATGGAGTTCCACAAGGTTCTGTGCTAGGACCAATTTTATTCACTTTATACATGCTTCCCTTAGGCAGTATTATTAGACGGTATTGCTTAAATTTTCATTGTTACGCAGATGATACCCAGCTTTATCTATCCATGAAGCCAGAGGACACACACCAATTAGCTAAACTGCAGGATTGTCTTACAGACATAAAGACATGGATGACCTCTAATTTCCTGCTTTTAAACTCAGATAAAACTGAAGTTATTGTACTTGGCCCCACAAATCTTAGAAACATGGTGTCTAACCAGATCCTTACTCTGGATGGCATTACCCTGACCTCTAGTAATACTGTGAGAAATCTTGGAGTCATTTTTGATCAGGATATGTCATTCAAAGCGCATATTAAACAAATATGTAGGACTGCTTTTTTGCATTTACGCAATATCTCTAAAATCAGAAAGATCTTGTCTCAGAGTGATGCTGAAAAACTAATTCATGCATTTATTTCCTCTAGGCTGGACTATTGTAATTCATTATTATCAGGTTGTCCTAAAAGTTCCCTAAAAAGCCTTCAGTTAATTCAAAATGCTGCAGCTAGAGTACTGACGGGGACTAGAAGGAGAGAGCATATCTCACCCATATTGGCCTCTCTTCATTGGCTTCCTGTTAATTCTAGAATAGAATTTAAAATTCTTCTTCTTACTTATAAGGTTTTGAATAATCAGGTCCCATCTTATCTTAGGGACCTCGTAGTACCATATCACCCCAATAGAGCGCTTCGCTCTCAGACTGCAGGCTTACTTGTAGTTCCTAGGGTTTGTAAGAGTAGAATGGGAGGCAGAGCCTTCAGCTTTCAGGCTCCTCTCCTGTGGAACCAGCTCCCAATTCAGATCAGGGAGACAGACACCCTCTCTACTTTTAAGATTAGGCTTAAAACTTTCCTTTTTGCTAAAGCTTATAGTTAGGGCTGGATCAGGTGACCCTGAACCATCCCTTAGTTATGCTGCTATAGACGTAGACTGCTGGGGGGTTCCCATGATGCACTGTTTCTTTCTCTTTTTGCTCTGTATGCACCACTCTGCATTTAATCATTAGTGATCGATCTCTGCTCCCCTCCACAGCATGTCTTTTTCCTGGTTCTCTCCCTCAGCCCCAACCAGTCCCAGCAGAAGACTGCCCCTCCCTGAGCCTGGTTCTGCTGGAGGTTTCTTCCTGTTAAAAGGGAGTTTTTCCTTCCCACTGTAGCCAAGTGCTTGCTCACAGGGGGTCGTTTTGACCGTTGGGGTTTTACATAATTATTGTATGGCCTTGCCTTACAATATAAAGCGCCTTGGGGCAACTGTTTGTTGTGATTTGGCGCTATATAAAAAAATTGATTGATTGATTGATTGATAGATATTTCCTCCACATAAGCAGCATAGCTGGCACTGTGTGTTCCTGCCCAAAAGACACCGGCACGTGCATGAACTCTCGCACTGGGTTTATGCACGCCTGTACGTCGGCATGATGTTTGGTGTTGCGCTAATCTCGAACTGTTTTGCGCTGTTTCTCCATTTTCGTCCAAATGCCATCCAAACTTCGCACTACGTGTGTGAAGGGGCTATAAGAAAAGGATGTGTGATGTGTTTTTCCTCTAACTTTCTCAGTGAGCAAGTGAAACTGTACACCAAATGCTCTTTAAAAGGTCCAGAACAAAGACATCTCTTGCTCTTTCACTCTCTTACCTGACTCTTCTAACGCTCTTCTTTTTTCTTTCATGCTGTTTGTTTATTGGCTGTCACAGAGCCTCTTGCGGCCTGTCTTTGCAAATGGCCCCTTAACATATAACACAAAGTTGGGCAAATGAGGCTGAAACTGGCCAAAAAAGGCAGAAAAAAAATTGGTGAACCTTGAAAAATTCCAGCAGCTGTCAGGAGGGACAGACGGTCAGACAGCTGTGTACAGATGCCATAGGATTCCACGGTGAAGCTTTCGTGCACACTTGTAAGTAGCAATGACACAGCAGTCAGCTGCAGTGACTTGCCGGCAACACGCCCACCTGTTTGTTGCAACTCACAGCTGGAGAACACATATTGTGCCATGAAGAACATCACCTGTCAACATGCCACTGCAATGTTTATGTGTCGCCAGGCTATCAAGACATGGTGAAATTTAAAAACAAACAAGATCAGCTTTGGATTGCCCCCAGCCACATCTCAGCATGCACAACACTGACCATGCAGCCAGGTTGGGCCATCTGAAATGATCTGTATCATCTTTGTGATTAGCCAGGCTAATGTCCATCGTAGTGGCGTCTGGAGAGGTGATGTTCTTGATGGTAACGATAACACAGCGGTCAGCTGTTGCATCATGGACATGACAGCCATCCAGATATGCACGCTGCATTGGATAGCGATCGCACTCCAGCCACTGTTCGAGCCTTCGCCACCTCACCTACACCTCGACAATGTTAGATCATGCTGTGGAGGCCACGCATGGATCATGCCCCCCCACACGCCATTTGTGTTGCTTGGCGGGGGAGGGGGGGGGGCGCACAACACACTGACCGCCCTTTGAGCTTTCATACACCTGGAAAGCAGCTAGAAAGTGGTTGCTTGTTGTCTACTTTTGTGCCGGCAGCATGAATGGCCCTGCATTTTCTAAGTGCCTTGCGAGTGGTGTTGGATGTTTGTGGGTGGCAGCTGGATTCTGGTCGAGAGTGGGTTGAATGGGTACTCGCACATCATTCGCTGTCATTCGGCCACTGGTGTGAAGGCTGCCTCAATTGCGCCATTGGGCCAGGGTTCAACGTGGCTGATGATTTTGTGCAGCCCCTTGATTGCAACTCGATTTGTTCAATCTGCGTTCGACATGCCGTGCAAATGGGTTGCCAACTCGAACAACACGCAAATGTAAAATGCATGTTCTGTGACCAAATGGTTGTGGCAACTGCTGTACGAGGCGTTTGAGGCCACTCTGATTTTTCATGAGTGACATTCGACATTTGAATGCTTCTTCATGTGCTGTTCAGCCTCAATCATGTTATGTGTGAAGGGGCCATAAATTTTACCACATGGCTTTTGTTCTTTGTTCTTTTGTTTCATGTTTTGGTCAACGGTAACTCGTGGGGTTTGTGGTTTTTCATTAAACTCACGTTGGCTTGGTCACGTTGGCATTTCTATAGCTATTTTCCACTGCAGATATGTAAAGGTGATGCTTGGAACCATTAATAGTGTGAAAACATGAAGTCATCAGAGTGATGTGTACACCAGCGGCACATTGATGAGTAATTAACAGAACCATGTGGATGCGATTATATGGATTGATATAAAACCATGTACCAAGTGATGCATGAAATGGCACTAACAGTGGCTGTATTAGCATCAGAGGACCTTGCAAATGGTGCAATCTGATGTCAGAGTGTATTCAGGGAATGCTTGGATTTTCTTGCAAATTACAATAATTGGCTCATAAACTGATTTTGATAACGAAGGCCACTGATACTGGAGCTGTGTGCACAACTGTGGCCGTCCCAGAGCACAATACAGTGAGGAGCCAGGGGTTGTCTCCGCCCATAGTTACTGTCTACCCTGTGCTTCCTCCAATCCTCCATCCAAATGTCATCAGGCATATCACATTCCTACATTAAAGTGCCATTTGCAGCGAGAGCCGGTTTCCCAAATATAATTGGAGCTATTGACTGCACACATATTCACATCATATGTGATGCGCAAATCCGCATCAGGCTGGTGGCTGGCACAGTGCACGATGGCAGGTGCTTGCTGTGTAAATAGTGTATTTGTGTAAATGATCTGAACATAAACCAGCACGGCTACATTTGGGCATGTGCACATTCAAAATGATTATTATTATTATTAATGTATTATTAAAGAGTGTCTTAACAGGCTTCCTGTGTTCCATATATGTCAATAAATGCATGTGTAAATTGTGAATGTCACACTGTCAGTGGAGATGCACCTCACCTTTTTAACGTCAGTGTGTATGCACTTTTCTGCCTCACACACATATGCGCCATAGCTCCCACAAACATTTTCCCAGTTTCATGATTAATCCATTTAACAGTGTACCAAATAAACTCCCTGCATGTCTCCATGTAATTTCCAGTCATCTACGAGGTCTGTTAGAAAAGTAACGGACCTTTTTATTTTATGCAAAAAATATATGGATTTGATTTATATGTTTTTACGTCAGCCAAGATTGAACCTTCGTGCGCATGCGTGAGTTTTTTCACGCCTGTCGGTTGCGTCATTCGCCTGTGGGCAGGCTTTGAGTGAGCACTGGTCCACCCCCCTCGTCTGATTTTTATTGTCAGGGAAATGGCGGAATGATTTGGGCTTTGCTCCATCAGAATTTTTTCAGAAACTGTTAGAGACAGGCAGCTGGAAACCATTCAGAAAATTAATTTGGCTTTCAGTGAAAAATTTTGGGCTTCACAGAGATTAAGAAGTGCTACTACCGCTTTAAGGACAGCCCACAATGGCGCACGGCGCGCCGAGCCACGATCGACAGGCAGAAACGACCATTTCATTGCTAAACGGATGGCTGTATGGCTCCGGGACCATCGTGTGCAATATCTCTGGTTATCACAAAAGCTGGACATGAGCCATTTTCCGGCAGATTTCACTTTTAACAAGAGATTTTGTCATGGAAAGCCGCGCGAAGGCTTCGTGCGTCACGACGGATTCGCTGATGGAGCGAGACAAAGAACACCTCCGTTTGGAGTGTTAGAGGACAAGTTGGGACATGCCCAGCTCTCCACAATTTCTCTTATACTCACTCGACTGGTAAGCCACTGAAAGCTGAGATAGGCATGTCCAGCTCTTGAGATAACCAGAGCAATTGCACACGATGGTCCCGGAGCCATACAGCCATCTGTTTAGAAATGAAGTAGTTGTTTCTGCCTGTCGATCGCGGCTTGGAGCGCGGTGCACCGTGCGCCATTGTGGGCCGTCCTTAAAGCAGTAGTAACACTCCTTAATCTCTGTGAAGCCCAAAAAATTTTCACAGAAAGCCAAATGAATTTTCTGAATGGTTTCCAGCTGCCTGTCTCTAACAGTTTCTGAAAAAAATTGTAATGAAGCAAAGCCCAAATCATTCCGCCATTTCCCTGACAATAAAAATCCGACGAGGGGGGTGGACCAGTGTTCACTCAAAGCCTGCCCACAGACGAATGACGCAACCGACAGGCGTGAAAAAACTCACACATGCGCACGAAGGTTCAAGCTTGGCTGACGTAAAAACATATGAATCAAATCCATATATTTTTCGCATAAAATAAAAAGGTCCGTTACTTCTCTACCAGACCTCGTATAGCATAATTTGTTTTCTGTGTTCATGTTGTCTGATGTGACATCATGGGGAATCCCTGCTCAAAGGGCCTATTTACATGAAATTTCATATTCAAATGGGGTGTGGCCTGGGAGGACTTTGGTTCTGCGCTCAATATTTTAAGAACTTTTAAATCTTTAAATTGTCTCCGTAATAAAACCATGAATTATTGTTCATCTTCTTAAAATGTCAGTCATCAGGTTTATTCCTTGAATATGTGTAAATAAATGTGTACATATTACACAAGTGGCTTAGATAAGAGACTGATTAATGTTGTTTAAATAATGTTCCTGTGCATAAAACAGGTGATGCTCATTTTCAATGTTTAATAATATTTCATATTTAATTCAGTATTGTCTTAGCTTTTATTTTATTACATAAATTTATTGTGAGCACACATGTGCTCTCCACATTATTAAATATTAAAAATCATTACATCTGCCCATATGTGAGGCACATTCAATTGCATTATTAATCTTAAAGATTAATAATTAGAAATATTTAAAATCATATCTTTATTAAATATTTATATTTGTTACAGGATGTACAAAAGGAATGTGCTTGGATCCATGTACATGCACACTTTGATACATCTGAATATTATTGTGGTTCCAGTGGCGGTCCTAGAGTGATTTACTCCCCGGGCAAAACCCCCTGCGTGTGCCCCATCCGCGCACACTAACGTGGCCACCACCTCCGCCCCACCACCCATGAAAACACTAACTTCGTCCAGAACACCCACAATCCCACAAATTAACTCACAACAGCTATTTTCAAGAACAAATTTCCGGTTTTAATGTCTACTGCAATAACAAACACAAAGATAAACAATAATTACTTCAATAAAGTTTTTGAACATAACAAAAGACTCAGTGACTTCACATTACAACTATGTACAGTAAAGGTATTTAAGAAAGCACAACTGCACTACAGCGCCACCCGATGGTCAATATATTGCACGTCATTCAGTTTTACCAACAGAGTGCACTTTGCATTATCATAGAGTACCATTCACCATAATGAACAAGAGTTAAACCGCCATTAAAGTTGCACCATATAAATAACAAAAGAAGTTAATCTGTATATTACAGAATACCATGAAGTGACAAAAAAATGTACAAAAAAACCCCTATACATTAAAGTGGCAAAAATGGTAAAGCGCAATCATTTATCATAAATAATTGAACTAACGACAGAGGTAAATTCTATACCCATTACTGTACACATAAGAAGAAATAACAAACACTATTGTGTATCATAAGTAACAGGAAGCAACAAGTGAAGAAGTTAACACTCTTTAAGGGAAAAAATGGCAAACCACAATAATTTGTCATAAATAACAAGAAGTGCAAAAGAAGTAAGAGGAAAACAGTCTATATACAAAAGTTTGCAGGAGGGCATCATAACTGTTTGCCACAGTGCTCACTATCCGTGATGTGAAATTCCATCGAGTAGGAGCATTTCTGGGCAACCTTGAGCAGCCTGCAGACTTAAGAAAAGACATCCTCTTTGTGGATTTTGAGAAAAATGTGGCAAACCCAGAGAGTGATGCAAAAAATATTCTGCACTCAGATAAGCATTTAGCCCCCTGAGACAGAACCAGATTCAGTCTGTGTGCATAGCAATGCACAAACATTGACCTGGGGGCTATTGCTTTAACTTTGGCCTGCAAACCATTGAGAGCTGAAGCCATGACAGCAGCCATGGCTTCTTCGTAAGGAAGACTATCAAATGGCTTCACCAAAATCCGGTCCACAACATTCAAATTGTCTGCCATTATGTGCAGCTTGCTACCTAGCTAGCTCGCTAGCTGCGACTGGCGTGAGGCTAGTGTGAAGTTTGTCCGCCTGTGAGTGCTTTGTGACGGTGGAGGAGCTCAGCAGCACCCGCTGCTCGGTAGGGACAGAAACTGCGATAGAAGTCAGAAAGAGTGACAGAAGTCAGTCTCCAAACACAAGCAGCTACAAAAAACACACCAGAAATAGAAGCTCAATTTGTCGCTAGTCGTTTTTAACAAAGAAAATGCCGCTAAGAGGATTAGGAAAGTCTCCGGTTCAACTCAGAACAGAATGAAAATTAAAAAATGCTCCCATGGATGTTTACACCAAAAGATCACTGATTCGCTCATTTCGCTGTCAATCAAAAAGGGATTCAGCCTCAGACAGATCATCCAATCATCATGCAGAAGCTGAGCGTCCGGGCCAGCCGAGGCCCGCCCACTGCCCCATAGACCCCCAGACACGCTGTGCGTCCGATGGGCGGGACAAAGCCCAGCATTTATCCAATGACTCGTCTCGTTTCGCTGCAGTTTTTGCTTCACTATTGAACTGAGTTTAAAGCACTGTGAAGCTGCAGGAATACGTAAATCAATACATACCCTTTTCCTTTGCTCGTTTCTCCTTTTATTCTTTCTTTTTCTTTCTAAATTGTGCACCTGATGGCTTTGATCGTTTCCTATCCATGATTATGTCTTACTCCGTTTCGACCACCTCCTCATCCAAACATTGAATGATTCCCCCCTCCCCCTGCACAAACTCTGCACTGTGCAGCGTTGCTCACCTAACGCGAGCGGTGAGATGGGGGGGCGCTCTGCCGTAACGTAACCACGAACTCCCCCGTCAGGACAACCCCCTCCACCCCGGTTTTATTTATTTATTTTTTGGACAGGGTTTTTTTTTTTTTTTTACCGTTTTTTTTTTTTTCGCACGCTCGTGCCCCCCCCCCCCCCCCCCCCGCCCGGTCGGCCCGCCTCCAGGACCGCCCCTGTGTGCTTCCATCAGTTTCTGGGTTTTGGATTTTGCCATATTTCAGTAGGAAATCCATACATGTCTTTGTACATGAGGCCCCTGGACTTCAGACCAGGTTTTTGCTGGTCCGTGGTGTAAACGCTTTCTGCTGCCATGAGATACTAATGTGTGAGGACAACCCCAACCACACCTCATTTTAAAACCCTGGTCAGGCAAACGTGCTCACTTCAGCTTAGTATTAGCATGCTGGACATGATAAACCATAATTCCATTGGGTGGAAACTTGAATGTATGATAGTGAGTGTTGGACAGAGTCAGTTCATCTATCTGATTTACAAATCCACTTGCTGGACAGTGTTTTTTTTTTTTCTCCTCTTTAAAGTCTTTTTGGTAAACTCGGATCAGTCCATCCCAGACTCTGTGCTGGATCCACAAACATTAAACTGATCAGCTTCCTATCTGACAAGAGATCTGAGGTCAAACATATTTTCCCAAGCTGTTTCTTTAAAATGCTGTGGTGCACCAAAAATTATCAATAAATAACAATGACAGTCCTCAGAAATGAATCAAAACCCAAATGAATCAAAAAGACAATTGTTTAAATGTATCGTCTTTTTATTAGTATGAATCTGGAAAAAAATTAACAAGTTTTATTCGATATTCATCTGAGAAGAATACACTTATCTCATGAATTATTATCTGGGCAATGCAGTTAATGCAGTAATGTCAAAAACACCCATACGTTAACATGTTCGTTTAACCTTGAAAGCACTAATAACAGTTTTCTGCTGTTTAAGGGGCTCATCCCATTATATAAATGACTAGCTGCTATTTTTCTGTGTTCTAATGTTGCAAAACTGAAGTAATTATAAAATGCAAATTGCAGGGTGTGAGCTGTCAGGCATGTGAAAAACAACAAAGAGATGTTTAGCACCACATTTTTCAAATTGACACATTCAGCACCATGGTGAGAACACAATTCTGCATTGTCGAAAAACATATAAGTAGGTAGTAATCAATTAAGTGAGTAGGCTGGAGCAACAACAACAACAACAATAAAAACAAAACACAAATAGATGGTTTATCTTCACAGATTAGTATGATACTAATTTACACTGGACTGTGTGATCGCGTGTGAGCCACATATTGGATTTCAAGTATTGCTTTTTTTATTATTGAATATTGAATATCAGCCACTTTTATTTTTTTGGGGGAGGGGGGCAATGATTGTTTTTTTTTTTTTTTCTGAGCTGTCAAAGTTATTCTCAAAACCCAGAATGCATGTGTATTCCATAACATATTTTATATTTGAACATTTAAATGATTTGAATATTTTAAGACGTGTTCCTCTCATCAATCAGTCACAATGCTGAATCAGTGCACTGGGACCAAAAAACAAGCAGCAGTGTCAGAACGCATTGAGATTACCTCGTCCACACCTGCTCAATGGCATCCAAAGTGCATGTAGACAACAGGTAGATGACACAGACTGCTGTCAGACAGCCATAACAGGCTCTGAAGACTGCCCGATGTCCAAACATCTGGATGGTAAACATGGGACCAGAGTGGGAGGGAGCGCTGTGTTCCTCCCTTTGTACAGTCCCTGCCGGTACTGAACATCAGAGTACAACCAGACTCACGCCATATGTGTCAAAGCTGGCATGGTGCGGTCACTCACTCACTCAGGCAAACACATCTGCACTCATCCTCCTCTTCACAGTGCTACTGACCTCATGTGCGTGTGTATGGGTAGAGCAGAGCTGAACTGATGATGGGATTGCTCAGTGTGTGTATGTTTGTGTGTGTGTGTTCCCATTGGCTGAATGAGCAGCTATGTGTGCACGTGTGTGAACGGCGCATATGCCCGGGGGCGCACGTGTGCACCATTGCCAGTAGCTGGACACTACTGGCATTGAGCCATGCTGTCCTATGCATCAGACACAGCCTTTCCAGAGAACTTTAATTTCTTTTTCTGTGTTTTGGCTCACTTCAGCAGCAGAACACAACTCTGGACACTGCAATGATTGGATTATCACATGGGATTTATTTTTGCGTGGTTGATTTCAGCACATAGCAGCCGGGTGAGAGGATTTTAACCACAGGCTGCGGTCTGGCTCCACGTCCATGTCCGCACTGTGAAACACTCTTGGGCCATTGTTGGAGGTGAGATTCATGTTTATTAATGCTGTCACAGCCTGGCACAACAGTTCTGCGTTATATCTCCTACAGAGTTAGAAGGTGATCATATATTACAGCTGTGAGATCCGTTCAGCTCCGAGCCTGACACGTGCAATGAGATGTTACTGTGCACCATGGAGAGATGCAGCTGCCCGTGGTATATGATATGATGATGATATGATATGATGATATGTCCGGAGGGTTTTGAACATTTGCATCACACTCGGGGCCGCCAACTGTGTGGACTCTCGCACATGGCTGTCAGAACATTTTCAAACTGCAACTAGACACTTTTCGGATGTGCACTGAATCATCATTCTGATGCCATTCTGCGTGATTCTGGCTATGTGTGACAGGGGTTTTATGAGCATTTAGCAAGTTCATTTGGGACAATTCCAACATCACTTATGGATTTTCACAGCACATAATCTGAATCAGTGGCGTCTAAACTATTCCAGAAAGGGCCGAGAAGGTGCAGGTTTTCTTTGCAGCCACTGACTCCAGCAGGTAATTTCACTGATTAACATCATTTTGAGCAGGTGAGTTCTTCAGTGAAATCACCTGCTGGAGTCAGTGGCTGCAAAGAAAATATGCACCTTCTTGGCCCTTTCTGGAATAGTTTGGACACCACTGATCTAAAGTCAAACTCAGGTGCAGGGCAGAGAAGTGCTGCATTTAATCTCTTAAATAAGTCATGAGTGTGTTTTGGAATTCAACCAACCAGACACCATCTATTATTGCTTTTAAAAGTTGTATACTTAAGAGAAAGGTTTTTTAGTTAGGAAATATGATCAAGAGTGTCCAAGTGTGAAAGGGGATCATTGTCATCAAAGCTCCCTATGGTGAAGCAATAAGGTGGAGTTTGGTACTTTTATTTAGGTTTGACTTTAATTTCATTTTTAACATGTTTTCATTTCACTTTTGCTGTGGTTTTTACACACCCCTGTGTGGACAAGCAGAGTGTTACGTGTGTTATGATGTCAACCACAGAAAACTCTGTGCTAGACCTTAGATCAGATTTTTGATAGTCTGTGATGCAGCTGTTTTCTACTGCCTCAAGATAGCAATACAGCTGCACTGCGCCTGACCACATCTCATACCAACACACACGTGTAACATGAGTCACTGAGTGAATAAGGTCTGCTAATATGTAGACTTGGGTTCAAATCTTGCTCTTGTCTGTGTCCTTCAACAAAACACTTAATCTACTGGGTCTCAGTCCACCCAGCTGTAAATGAATACCAGTCCCAGCTGGGGAAGTAACCTGCATCAGACTCCCCTCCTGTCCAAGAGGAGTCATAGACTCTCATCTGCTTGATGCTATGGAATCCAGAAATAAGCACACATAATAATGGGTGCCAGGGCCTATATAGGACCTTTTTATTGCACAGGTGCTCTTGCTACTTACACAGTGTGGGTGCTGGACATGAAAAGGACAACTGCATCAGATGGCCAGTAATAATCACATTTGTATATGGTGCTCTGCATTGTTTTGTGCTAGTTTGTGCTAGGTGCCCTTCCCTACTCTTTGCTTGTTTTTAGTGATACATAGGGCCTTGGACACGGATCACTTGCACACACTACCTGTCATACAAAGTGGCCACCCCCCTAATTATTCTTAACTTTATGGCTTAAAATATCTTAAAACGATAAGTTAAACACAGTACATTTGTTATGAAGGTATTTAATTTGTAAGTACTCGATGTTGGGTCATGATAACTCCTTAATATGAGAATCAAATCTCAAAATTAGTGTTACAAATTTGAAAACTAATTTTTAAAATTGTATTTTTTTCACAGATTGAATAAAGATCAGTTTTTGTGATTGAAAGATCTTTTTTCATCCCATGATCATACAACCAAATAATATCTGTATAACCATAAATTTGGATCACAAATAATTCTGCAAACAATACATCATTAACAGCATTTTACAAATCTTTCAACTACCTAACAATAAGCTGGTCTTCGAGATGAAGCGTGTCGTGGGTCACATTTTGGTGTTCTGGCATTATTATTAACTAGAAAAATATTAAAACATTAAAAATGTTGTTATTATTGTTGCTGTTATCTGGTTGGTTCTCCCTTGTGAGTGGTCTATGGCATTATTCCTGTGTTTCCTTCTCTGGCCTCTGGATGACTTTCTCCCTGTCTCTTTGGTCTCTGCCTCCGTCTAGTGTCCTCTTTGTGCTCTATCCAATCACACGCCTTTCAATGAACGTGCTTGCAACTCTTGTTCCCTGTCTTCAGTAATAAAGTTTTAGGTTCATACTCTCTCATACATGTAGCTGGATTGTGACATGCTTATTTCTTGTGATACAATACTTTTTCCAGTGTTGGCTCCCTATTTACAAACCTTATGCTGCTGTCCTGGATTCCTGATTTTTGGCTGCCATTTTGGACTGAGTGCTTGGTATGAGAACTCCTACTACCTGCATTTTTAATAATCCTCTGCCGCATCCCTATGAAAGACTGTCACCTTGTTGGGATGATCTCCTGTGCATTTTTTTCTTACCTGAGACTGTCTCCTGATACTGAATAAAGAATTCTGGATTATAATAGTTTCATGTGTTCTTTACACTGGGGTCACACCGTTGTACTCACAGACCTCACAGGAAAAATCCTGAATCTGTAAGTTGTAACTGTTTGTAAAAATAGTGTCATGTGCTATGTGTTTATCTGTACACTACCATGCGACTAGACTGAGTTATATTTTTTTTTATTCCTTTACTGGTTGCTTTCAAATAGATTTTGTTGTGAGTCGGGCACCTGCTTATGTAAAGTGTGTCTGAGTGCTGCATCCATTAAATATCACAAGTACGATGCACTGGGCTTTAGACCTGATTTCACAACTGTATCACGTTAGCAGATGATATCAGTGCACCTGACCACGTGTCATTTTAACACCAATATGCCCATGGGTGCATAAATGCCAATTCAGCTTCCTGTTGAAATAATGTAGGCACTGCATGTGAAAACATAGCTGCATCCAGTACAAACTACACACAACAGTTGTGCTGCATGGCGCATTGTTTTGCATCAGGTGAAAGACAATGTTCTAAAGATCTCTGGCATCACATTTATCCAACGCACACACACACACACACAGACACACAAAATTATTGTTCTTGAAGTGATACTAGTATTCATCGAACCTAGCTGTCATCACACCATACAAAAGTAGCAAAGCATGCAGACTTGGCAAATTACTGCATGCCACATATCATGGATATATGTGGAGAGAAAAAAAGAAGCTATTTTGAACAGCAATTATGAATGAAATTTCACATATCCTGTGCATGCAGTCAATTATGGGAAAATCTCTACAGCAGGCATCTATGTCTGGAGTTTGCATGTTCTCCCCATGTTCATGTGGGTTCCCTCTGTGTGCTCTGGCCTCCTCCCACTTCGAAACACATGCACATTAAGCCCTGGTCACACTGAATAATCTGTGAATAATGAGCCACAAATGGATTTCTCAGAAATTTCAGTGATTATTTAAATAATGAGCCACGTACATGATGTTCTTCTAAAGGAATTGCAGGAAACAGATGTTAAAAAGTCTACAAGGGGTTTCTCAGAGTGGAACCTGCTCTGTTGTAGGTAGCCTGACCTGTCCTCGTAGCTGCCATGTACTTGGATAATGGGTTTCTAACAGCCTCATACTCACCACTGACATGCCTCTAAGGCCCCTGTCCCACTGGCATTTAGGAGGATTTGTGTATGGATTGCGCACAAAATTGGCCCATATTCGCCAAACATCCACAATATCCGTGCAACATGCCAGTATGAGTCGGCCGTCATCTGAACACGCCCGTGATCATCCGCAGAAGCACGCATGTCCGCAGCCAGGATTGTTGAGCTGTTCAAAAATCTGAATGTGGATGACCTCCGCCTTACATACTCCATATATACTCAATTCATACACAATACATACTCACTCTATGCGCTGTATATCTGCCGTTAACCGCTGATATCCACAACTGACGGGGATTTGCGGCTTGGCAGCGGACTCGGACAGTGTGTAAAACAGATATATTGCGTGCCCATCATGTCCACATCACAATCTGCTTTGCAGCTGATTTGCGGACAGTCTGTGAATGCATAACAAACACGTCACGTAAACCCAAAGTATTATATGTGGCAGAAAGCGACATACCTGCCAGTCAGTGCCGGTCCGGCTGTGTAAATCCACAAAGACGTAGCTGCTGCAATCCAGGACTTTTATTTAACACCGACAAAAGGAAGAGTTGCTGTTTATCCACAACTCAAGCTGAAGTATGTTTTCTGTGACACTCTCAAAAAAAAAGAAAAAAAAAAAACAGTCTCACACCCCAAGCAGCTTCCCCCCTGCCGCTCCCCAAACTCATGAACAGTTAACCCTCGCATGACAACACTCTGTGATCAACTTGTCCAAGTCCAGCACTTGCTCCAGAGGCTGTATTGTTGGTGTGAATAGTGATGCCGACGGCCCGAGTGCGCTGCTTTTATGACCGCAATGCAGATGCCGTGCACGCGCAACATGTGCGCGATGCATTCATAATACACCTGTAATACTGCCGTGATAATCTCAGTGTGTCGGATCAGTTTCCTCACTACATGCGTTATATAACCGTGATTGTTCATCATATATTCACTATATAATATTAATATAGCCGTAATTCATACTGGGACATTTGTCATTTTTGGCCATTTTTGTTGCGGACGAGAACGAACACCCGCAATTTGTATACTCAATTCATGCACAATTAATCCTCTCCCCAGTGGGACAGGGCCCTAACATCCTCGTTTTGTACTCATAGTACCTCGTACACAAATCGCTCCGATTAATCAGCCTCTAAGAGCTCTAAGAGCCACTATTCTCCCACATTTCTTGAATAACTCCATGCAACATCGGCGCATCATTCATTATTTGGTATGACCAGAGCTTTAGGTAAATTGGTGGCTCAAAACTGCCAATAGCTGTCTATGAATGCATTTGTCTATCTGTATGTGGCTCTGCAATAGACTGGTGTTCTGCCCAGGGTGTACCCCGCCTCAAGGCTTATGACTGCCGGGACAGACTCCAGCCCCCTATGACCCTTGATTGGCATAATCAGGAATGCATGAATGAATGAATGAATGAATAACAATAATATTAGCTGACTAAAATAAACTCAAACTTTATAAAAAAATAATATACAAAAATGAATGTCTGTGAGTGCAATGTTAAGAATATTTCATCAGGTGAAAGATAAAATATTCATCTTTTATTTATTATTTATATAACACCTAAATTACATCCTTGTCCTTTGATATTTTATTATAAGTAATTAAAACAAGAAAAGGGACGTACATTTTGGTGTGTGTCACTCATCTTTTGAGGTCAAGAGGTTCCAAACAGTCCAACACAAACTTCCAATCCAATTCAATGGTTCACCCCACAATCCAATTCAAATTGTTCACAGTCAACTTGCAGCAACAGTCAGATAGTTCAAAAACAATCCAAATCAAAATTGTTCATGTACAGACTGCCATCTGCTTTCCTGTCCAGTGAAAAAAATCGTGACAAAAATTAGGCAAGCTCTTCATCAGGTAGCGGTTCTACTTCAGCTAGAGATGTCCCAGCAAATATGGAAAATTCCTCCAGACGGCTTACAGTGTACTGGATTTGTTTGTGTGTGTGTGTGTGTTAGAAAAATGAGCACCATCCTTAAGCTCATTCAAATCATTCTCTGTCACCAAAACAAACCCCATCATGTTTGTTTTTAAACTAAGGGCCCCTTCACACATAGTACAAATAAGTACAAATCAGGGTGAATCATGGCGGAAAAGCGCATACGAGCGAAGCACGAAAACATTGAGCCAACGATCGATCGAAGATCGATTGTACACCGTGCAAAGGGTTGGTAAGGTTAGACCTTACTTGTGCGAAGTGCCTTGAGGCAAATTTGTTGTGATTTGGCACTATAAATGAAAATGAATTGAAATTGAACATGTCACCCATGGGATTCGAACCTGCAATTTACAAAAGCTCTGATTAATAGCCAGAAACTTTGCCACTGCGCTACCATCGCTGTCCTGTAAAAGGTGTAGAAAAATGCCTGAAATCAACAAGGACATGAATGTCTTTTTTAAAAAAGAGAAAAAGCGCCGCAATAACTGACCAAATGACATTTGTTACGGCGTATTTCTGCTGATACGTTACTGAAAGTGGTGTATTTGAGGCACAGTTGGCTTGTCCTGTGATCCTGTTTCCTATCAGACAGATGTGACATTCAGATCGCCTGCTGCATGTCCATATGAACTGACGGTCCGTTTCAGCTGGGACAGTTGTCAGTGTGTGTGCTCTCCAGCCCGATGCAAAAGCAACATATGTTTTTATGTATTATCCATGTGAGGACAGCAAGCACAAACACGTGCGTGTCCGTCACAACACAGTACGTGTTGTGCAGCTGTGACGTCCAGGACCCGAGTTGTCAACAGCTCCTTGACAGCCAGCCACACCTTCGTCCATTCAGTGCACAGACCAAGGTGTCAATCTGCGATCAGATGAGAGGCACCTCGTCTGCAGGGGTTGCGTGAACCACTCGCATGCACGTGTTGGGGGGGCGGAGAGCGCGAAACACATGCACACGTGTTGTTGGGGAAGTCGACACTCTGGCATGTCACATGTGTACTCGGCAACTCCACAGTCATGGGGGCACCTAGACTAATTTCACTGCCAGCTCTAAAGTGATCATCTGCTGACTGTTTTCATGCAAACAGCGCAAATGGCCACACATTTTCTAAGTGCCAAGCAAGCGGTGTTAGATGTTCTTGTGTGTCACCTGGAATTTGGCCAACACCTGATGCGAGAGGGATTAAATGGGCTCTCACAGGGCACACTCTGTCTTTCAGCCGCTGGTGTGCATAAATAGTTTTACCAACAGGTGTACAAGGCATTGGAGGCAGCTACGATTTTATACGTATTGCATATGATTCCTGCTTCATGCGCAATTCATGCGCAATTCAACCACATTCGTACTATGTGTACTAAGGGGCCCTATGTGCCTTCGCTGTGCCGCGGTGGTCGCAGCAAGAAATGGTGCAAAAAGTATGGAACCAAAATTGCACAATAAATGGAACAAAATGGCAAATGGGATGAATGATCCATCATGAGATCCAAACCACCAATCAAATGAAAAGGATCAATTTTGGCGTTATATAATATACTTTATTTAAAACTCAGTAACTTCATAGGTTATGACATAAAATGTGAAGCATTTTATATCATAACATCTTTTCATAATGGTCAAGGACTATAATTTTAAATCTAATAATAGAAAAGAAAAGAACTAGTTACATTAACCTGCTAATAATGTGTATCTAAAACTGATCAGACCTTTGCATTCTCCGATATGGAATGGTAACACATTTATATATAATGTGGAACCACTGATACTGAAAAAGCTCTTGTGGATTTCACTTCGAGGCGGCAGCGTCTCGCCATTTCAAGTTGAAAACTTCCACATTTCAGGCTCTGTTGACCCAGGAAGTCGTCAGAGAACAGAGAACTTTCAGAAGAAGTTGGCATGAGGAGTTTATATGGACATTCCATTGTTAACGGACATTTTGTAATGAAAGAACGTGCAGGCAGAGTCGCATGTCGGGCCGGACCCGACCGCGGGGGGTTGCGACAGGAAAAACACCTCCATTGGAAACCTTAACGGGCAAGTTGGAACATGTCCAAGCTGTTAAACAATTTCTGAGTTACTCACTTGTTGAAAGCCATCAAAAGCCGCCTGAATTTTACAAATGGTTTTCAACACGGAGGTGTTTTTCCTGTCACGGCGTACACAGATTCGCCGAGTCATCACGGAAATGACTCAGCGAATTTGCGCGCACGTCTTTCATTACAAAATGTCCTTAAACAGTGGAATGTCCGCATAAAATCCTCAAGCCGGCCTCTTCTGAATCTTCTCTGTTCTCTCACGACATCCTGGGTGAATTAAGCCTTAAATTAGGTTGTTTTCAGATGAAAACAGGCTGATGACAGCGCCTGGAAGCGTTGCACGACATCATGCTGCATGGGAAGTCCTTACAGCGACAGAAACACCCCATAATCTCTCATCAGCCGTTAAACTTTTCACCGAAAACCAGCTTAATTTCTCGAATAGTGTCCACTCAGATATTCCTCACAGGTTCAGAAAAAATTTTGATAAAGCAACGCGCGCCGTCTCGAGCAGCGTGTGAAACAAAGGAATTCAGCCGAGAGGGCGGGACCACATCTCACTCAAGGCCTGCCCACAGGGAAATGATGTCACTGACACGCGTGAAAAAACTCACGCATGCGCACAAGGGTTCAAGCATGATTGGTGTAATCGCACGTCATTCAAATCCATATAGTTAAAAAAAAATAAAAGGGTCGGTTTATTATCTAATAGACCTCGTATATAGATGTTTAATGGTCCATAAAAGCCTCCTCATGCAGTCTCCCTCAAACTAGTCTGTCCATGGAAACACACTTGACCCTTCTGTGTTGAAGTAGGAATGACTGAATGGATGCAGCCTTGAGATGCTGTTACAGTTCACAGTGGTCTCAGTTATAGATTCAAAATGAGACTGTAGTCAGAGAGACAGCATTTTTCCAGCAGTGAAACATGACTCATTTTAAAATTACAAAGCATTTAGTAGTTACTTGTCCTACTTGAGCCAGATTTTCAGAGGTTATTTCCTGATCATTATTCTGTTGGGGGCAGCATGGTGGCTTAGTGGTTAGCACTGTTGCCTCACAGCGAGAAGGTCATGGGTTCAATTCCTGCCTCTGGCCTTTCTGTGTGGAGTTTGCATGTTCTCCCCGTGTTTGAGTGGGTTTCCTCCGGGTGCTCCGGTTTCCTCCCACATCCAAAGACACACGGGTTAGGTGGATTGGGATTTTTAAATTGTTCGTAGGTGTGCAAGTGGGTGTGAGTGTGTTTGTTTGTCTGTTTGTGGCCCTGTGACTGACTGGCGTCCTGTCCTGGGTGAACCCCGCCTTGTGCTCTATGACTGCTGGGATAGGCTCTAGCCCCCCGCGACCCTTAATTGGACTAAGCGGTAGAAGATGAGTGTGTATGTGTGTGTGTGTGTGTGTATTCTG
Source organism: Thalassophryne amazonica (assembly GCF_902500255.1). Taxonomy (NCBI): domain Eukaryota; kingdom Metazoa; phylum Chordata; class Actinopteri; order Batrachoidiformes; family Batrachoididae; genus Thalassophryne; species Thalassophryne amazonica. The sequence continues at coordinate 23,472,175 of NC_047109.1, forward strand.
TTGGAAGGCTGAAAAAGACATATGACATGTGTCAGCAAAACATTTTCAATGAAGTAAACAAGTCCACTTGACTGACTGAGCATGTATAGTATCTATGACATAGCTAATTATCATTTGGTAAAGCTGGGAGAGTTGAAAATCATGAAGGGAAGGTCATCTCCAGGAGCAGAGCTAATGATCCTTGCACGAAAACATAGAATGCAAATTCATCTGGGGCATTTACACAAACTTGTTGCTATGTTATGGCACACATAAACTGAGGAGATGGTGGGCACAGTCTCCAAAGGTGCTGGGTTTATTGCACTGGGCATAGGCAAATTGTGAAATCAACCAAATAGCATGTCAACTGTTCAACCAGAATACAAGGCTCACAGTGCTATGGTACTGAACTGATGCAACTGAATGGCACTGACAGGTTTCTGGTGAGGAGACAGTTCTGCACAGACAGCGCAAGTGAGAACACATAGATACATACATCTTCCATTGCTTATGTGGGGGCAACAGCTTCAGCAGGGAACCCCAAACTTCCCTTTCTTGGGCCACATTAACCACCTCTGACTAGGGGAAGTGTTGCCAAGTCAGTGTGGTGATACAATCTCTCCACCTAGGTGGACATGCCTGGAACATCTCCCTAGGGAGGTGCCCAGGGAGCATCCTTACCAGACACCCAAACTACCTCAGTTGACTCAACACAAATAAGCAGTGGCTCTACTCTGAAATCCTTATGGATGCCTCAGCTTCTCACCCTATCTCTAAGGGAGACACCAGCCACGCTCCTAAGGAAACCCATTTCAGCCACTTGCACCCATGATCTAGTTCTTTCCCAACTCTCATGACCATAGGGAAAAGTAGGAATGAAGACTGACCAGCAGATCGAGAGCTTTGCCTTTTTGTTTGAGCTCCCTTTTCATCACAACAGTATGGCAGAGCAAATGCAATACTGTCCCTGCTGCGCCAATTCTCCAGCATTCTCTGTGACATTCAGATCGCCCGCTGTGTGTTATGATCTGACAGTCCGTTTCACCTGGGGTAGCCTGTCAATGTGCACAGAGTGTGTGTGCTTACTGCAGCCCATTGCAACAGCGATATGTTTTCATGTATGTCCAGGTGAGGACAGAAAGCAGACATGCACGAGTCACAGTTGGCAGTTGTTAGTTCATGTCCATCCAAACATGGTGCGTGTTCCCCGGCCATGACGTCCAGAACCACAGATCTCCACAGCTGCTCCTGTTGCTGGACACACCCTGTGCCAGTTCAGCACAAACACCAATGTGTCACTCTGTCTGTTTGCAAAGCCACACTTGTGGGCGTACTTAGACAAATTTCCCATCCAGCTCGATAGTGACTGTTGCTGACTGTTGTCATGCTAATAGTGAGAATGGCATCACATTTTCTAAGTCAATCAATCAATCAATTTTATTTATATAGCGCCAAATCACAACAAACAGTTGCCCCAAGGTGCTTTATATTGTAAGGCAAGGCCATACAATAATTACGTAAAAACCCCAACGGTCAAAACGACCCCCTGTGAGCAAGCACTTGGCGACAGTGGGAAGGAAAAACTCCCTTTTAACAGGAAGAAACCTCCAGCAGAACCAGGCTCAGGGAGGGGCAGTCTTCTGCTGGGACTGGTTGGGGCTCAGGGAGAGAACCAGGAAAAAGACATGCTGTGGAGGGGAGCAGAGATCAATCACTAATGATTAAATGCAGAGTGGTGCATACAGAGCAAAAAGAGAAAGAAACCTCAGTGCATCATGGGAACCCCCCAGCAGTCTAAGCCTATAGCAGCATAACTAAGGGATGGTTCAGGGTCACCTGATCCAGCCCTAACTATAAGCTTTAGCAAAAAGGAACATTTTAAGCCTAATCTTAAAAGTAGAGAGGGTGTCTGTCTCCCTGATCTGAATTGGGAGCTGGTTCCACAGGAGAGGAGCCTGAAAGCTGAAGGCTCTGCCTCCCATTCTACTCTTACAAACCCTAGGAACTACAAGTAAGCCTGCAGTCTGAGAGCGAAGCGCTCTATTGGGGTGATATGGTACTATGAGGTCCCTAAGATAAGATGGGACCTGATTATTCAAAACCTTATAAGTAAGAAGAAGAATTTTAAATTATATTCTAGAATTAACAGGAAGCCAGTGAAGAGAGGTCAATATGGGTGAGATATGCTCTCTCCTTCTAGTCCCTGTTAGCACTCTAGCTGCAGCATTTTGAATTAACTGAAGGCTTTTCAGGGAACTTTTAGGACAACCTGATAATAATGAATTACAATAGTCCAGCCTAGAGGAAATAAATGCATGAATTAGTTTTTCAGCATCACTCTGAGGCAAGACCTTTCTAATTTTAGAGACATTGCGTAAATGCAAAAAAGCAGTCCTACATATTTGTTTAATATGCACTTTGAATGACATATCCTGATCAAAAATGACTCCAAGATTTCTCACAGTATTACTAGAGGTCAGGGTAATGCCATCCAGAGTAAGGATCTGGTTAGACACCATGTTTCTAAGATTTGTGGGGCCAAGTACAATAACTTCAGTTTTATCTGAGTTTAAAAGCAGGAAATTAGAGGTCATCCATGTCTTTATATCTGTAAGACAATCTTGCAGTTTAGCTAATTGGTGTGTGTCCCCTGGCTTCATGATTAGATAAAGCTGGGTATCATCTGCGTAACAATGAAAATTTAAGCAATGCTGTCTAATAATACTGCCTAAGGGAAGCATGTATAAAGTGAATAAAATTGGTCCTAGCACAGAACCTTGTGGAACTCCATAATTAACCTTAGTCTGTGAAGAAGATTCCCCATTTACATGAACAAATTGTAATCTAGTAGATAAATATGATTCAAACCACCGCAGCGCAGTGCCTTTAATACCTATGGCATGCTCTAAACTCTGTAATAAAATTTTATGGTCAACAGTATCAAAAGCAGCACTGAGGTCTAACAGAACAAGCACAGAGATGAGTCCACTGTCTGCGGTCATAAGAAGATCATTTGTAACCTTCACTAATGCTGTTTCTGTACTATGATGAATTCTAAAACCTGACTGAAACTCTTCAAATAGACCATTCCTCTGCAGATGATCAGTTAGCTGTTTTACAACTACCCTTTCAAGAATTTTTGAGAGAAAAGGAAGGTTGGAGACTGGCCTATAATTAGCTAAGATAGCTGGGTCAAGTGATGGCTTTTTGAGTAATGGTTTAATTACTGTCACCTTAAAAGCCTGTGGTACATAGCCAACTAATAAAGATAGATTGATCATATTTAAGATTGAAGCATTAAATAATGGTAGCGCTTCCTTGAGCAGCCTGGTAGGAATGGGATCTAATAGACATGTTGATGGTTTGGATGAAGTAACTAATGAAAATAACTCAGACAGAACAATCTGAGAGAAAGAGTCTAACCAAATACCGGCATCACTGAAAGCAGCCAAAGATAACGATACGTCTTTGGGATGGTTATGAGTAATTTTTTCTCTAATAGTTAAAATTTTATTAGCAAAGAAAGTCATGAAGTCATTACTATTGAAAGTTAAAGGAATACTTGGCTCAATAGAGCTCTGACTCTTTGTCAGCCCGGCTACAGTGCTGAAAAGAAACCTGGGGTTGTTCTTATTTTCTTCAATTAGTGATGAGTAGTAAGATGTCCTAGCTTTACGGAGGGCTTTTTTATAGAGCAACAGACTCTTTTTCCAGGCTAAGTGAAGATCTTCTAAATTAGTGACACGCCATTTCCTCTCCAACTTACAGGTTATCTGCTTTAAGCTGCGAGTTTGTGAGTTATACCACGGAGTCAGGCACTTCTGATTTAAAGCTCACTTTTTCAGAGGAGCTACAGCATCCAAAGTTGTCTTCAATGAGGATGTAAAACTATTGACGAGATACTCTATCTCACTTACAGAGTTTAGGTAGCTACTCTGCACTGTGTTGGTATATGGCATTAGAGAACATAAAGAAGGAATCATATCCTTAAACCTAGTTACAGCGCTTTCTGAAAGACTTCTAGTGTAATGAAACTTATTCCCCACTGCTGGGTAGTCCATCAGAGTAAATGTAAATGTTATTAAGAAATGATCAGACAGAAGGGAGTTTTCAGGGAATACTGTTAAGTCTTCAATTTCCATACCATAAGTCAGAATAAGATCTAAGATATGATTAAAGTGGTGGGTGGACTCATTTACATTTTGAGCAAAGCCTATTGAGTCTAATAATAGATTAAATGCAGTGTTGAGGCTGTCATTCTCAGCATCTGTGTGGATGTTAAAATTGCCCACTATAATTATCTTATCTGAGCTAAGCACTAAGTCAGACAAAAGGTCTGAAAATTCACAGAGAAACTCACAGTAACGACCAGGTGGACGATAGATAATAACAAATAAAACTGTTTTTTGGGACTTCCAATTTGGATGGACAAGACTAAGAGTCAAGCTTTCAAATGAATTAAAGCTCTGTCTGGGTTTTTGATTAATTAATAAGCTGGAATGGAAGATTGCTGCTAATCCTCCGCCTCGGCCCGTGCTACGAGCATTCTGGTAGTTAGTGTGACTCAGGGGTGTTGACTCATTTAAACGAACATATTCATCCTGCTGTAACCAGGTTTCTGTAAGGCAGAATAAATCAATATGTTGATCAATTATTATATAATTTACTAACAGGGACTTAGAAGAGAGAGACCTAATGTTTAATAGACCACATTTAACTGTTTTAGTCTGTGGTGCAGTTGAAGGTGCTATATTATTTTTTCTTTTTGAATTTTTATGCTTAAATAGATTTTTGCTGGTTATTGGTGGTCTGGGAGCAGGCACCGTCTCTACGGGGATGCCAAATGAGCAGTGTTAGATGTTCGTGTGTGTCAGCTGGAATGTGACTGACACCTGCTTTTCAATGGGCTCGCACAGCGCACACTGGTGTGCGCAAATAAATGCTAAAAATGGTAAATGGACTGCATTTACAGGGTCTGTGAGAAAAATATTGGACCTTTTTTATTTTTTTCAAAAACTATATGGATTTGAATCACGTGCGATTACATCAGACAAGCTTGAACCCTTGTGAGCATGCGAGAGTTTTTTTCACACCTGTCGGTTACGTCATTCGCCTGTGGGCAGGCTTTGAGTGAGGAATGGTCCACCCCCCTTGTCGGAATTCCTTTGTCTGACTTCTTCCTGAGAGACTGGCGCTTTGCTTTATCAAAATTTTTTCAGAACCTGTGAGGCAGATCAAAGTGGACACCATTCGAGAAATTCAACTGGTTTTCGGTGAAAATGTTAACAGCTGATGAGAGATTATGGAGTGTTACTGTCGCTCGAAACAGGCGCCGTCGTCAGCCTGTTTTGAGCTGAAAACCTCCAAATTTAAGCCTCTGTTGACCCAGGACATCGTGAGAGAACAGAGAACTTTCAGAAGAGGTTGGGATCAGCAGTTTATCCGGACATTCCACTGTTAAAGGAGATTTAACCAAGAAAAACACCTCTGTTGGAAGCCTTAAGGACAAGTTGGAACATGTCCAGCTCTTAAACAATTTCTCAGATACTCACTCTACTGAAAGCCACCAAAAGCCGCCTGGTTTTTACAAATGGTTATCAACATGGAGGTGCACAAATAATGCCTCACATTCACCCCGATGTGAGGGTGCTGCCATACAAGGCGCACACTACACACTGTAAGCAATAGGAGATTAAAGACCTTGCCCAAGAGCCCTTAGTGATTTTCCAGTCAGGCTGTGATTTGAACCAAGAATCTTCTGGTCTCAATCCCAACACCTTAACCACTAGACCATCACCCCTTGCAGTTTTAGCAACAGATGTACGAGGCATTGGAGGCAGCTCCAATTTTACACATATTGCATACGATTCCTGCTTCATGTGCACTTCATGCGCAATTCAACCAAATTTGCACTGTGAAGGGGCCCTAATGGATGGTCATAAGTGTACATGTTACCAAAGCACTCTAGGCCAAAGGTTGATGATCGATTTTGTGACCGTATCATTTGATCTAAGTCCACATGTTCTAGACATGAAGATAGGGACAGAGCTGTCAACTGATCACCATCTGGTAGTGTAGCGTGCCATGTATATATTTCAAAGACCAGTGGGACTGGAATGCCCAAATTGAGAAAGTGGTTGATTTGACATCATTAGGGTATAAACTAAAGGAAAATCATGGGTGGCATTTTTATTTTTTTGGATCCCCAGAAAGACCCAGAATCAAAGATGGCTGCCATGACCGTTGTGACACATGAAATATATAGAAAATTACATATCTCTAGTACTAATTGACCAATATCAATGAAATAAGGTTTTATATGGGGGTTTTCAGGCATGACTAATCACATACATATTCAGTAGTTTCCAAATGCATGAGATAGTAATGTTTTATACACAGGCAAAATCAGGGGTATTTTTGACTTTTTGTTTGAGAAAAAGGGAGTAAATATTCAGGAATTTGAGGAGTTTTTGTAAGCATTACTGTATGACTCAACATTATTGAACAGCACAAGAAGATTGGACTTAAAATAAATTCTGAAATTATCAAGGTTGATATTCATCAGATGAGTGACACTTTCACTCATCTGATGAACATCAACTCCTTTCTCGCTTCCTAGTGTTGCAAAAGTCATGCCCAGATCTAGTGCCTCTTCTGCCTAAAACTATTGGTCACTATAAGATGGCAGTGATCCCTCTATCAATGTTCGCCTCAGATGGACACACCTCTATCATGCATGCAATTGATGGAACAGAACCCATTACGACTGAACAAATGTCCCAGATTGTCACAAAGGGCTCACTGCAGCCAACTGCACAAAAACTGGTCCAAGAAATAGGACAGTACGATGCACATAATGTCCTCAATATTCCCACTACTGTTACTGTTCAGTCTCACGATTGAAGCTATGGCTGTGGTGCAAGGCATCAAGAAAGGCCCAGGCATGACCAAAATCATTCATTTCAAGGAGGTGACTGTCAGGAAAAGTATGAAGGTGTTAAACCATATGATAAGAGACGCATCATATTTGATCAGTACAACATTGCTTAGTCACTAAAACAAGACAAGGGCAAAGCAGCAAAAGAAAAGGAGATGGACTTTGCAATCCATGATGAAATGGCAATTGCTAAATTTGCCCTTGAATAGCTCCTATCTTCTTCCAAGACCAAGGCAAGCCAAGTGATATTCTATTCATATAATGGATCTAGAAGGTTGTTGTTGTGAAGGGTGCATGTAAATGCACATAAATCAAGCCCACTCCATGGATCAGTCAATGTCCATACAGTCATGAGGATTCTGACACTATAATCCCTGTCCATGTGGTTGATGCCACCAGTGACTCAACTCTCAGGGCAATAGATGAATGGTCACCTGACAGTGATGTGTTAATCCTGCTGATGGATGTTGTTGCAAATGGTCATGTCAGCGCATTCACCAAAGTCAACTTCCTGACAGGTAAAGGCACTACGTTCTGAATAATTAAGATTTGTGAGTGTGTCAGTGCCATTGGTAAGAAGTGCAAGGGATTGATTGGAATTCACAACTTTCCAGAAGCAGATTGGGGAGGCAAATCTGATGGCATCTCAAATGGAGTTGGATTGCTTCATAACTGTCTCTGCCCAGTGAGGATGCCATTATATCTGCATTTCAACTTTCAACTGACTTCTCTAGACTTCTAACTAGACTTCACTAGTTAAGATGAAATAATTTAAACAAGTCTATGCAAATTGTTACATCACTTTTTTTTTTCTCATTGAGACAGTGGTACATTTTTTTAGAGTGTGTCAAATTGTTCATTTCTTTTTATTAGAAATGAGTTAGCTTGCTAGTTGAATATGTAGTGAATCATAGCATTTATAGGCTGATAATTACTGCTGTCCCAATGCTCCTAATGTCATTAGAAGTTCATGTCTGGTTACAAATTCTTTAGTTTTAATTCAGTAGTTCTCTTTGGTTTTATCTTTTGAGCATGTAATAGTACATCAACTAGTACAAGCCATTTATTGTCAAAGAACTGTGTTTATGCTTTTTAAATCATAATGACAGCAGGAATTAACTACATGATCCTGATCAAAAGTTTACCCATACCCTGGTGATTTTGGCCTGATAACATGCACAGAAGTTGACACAAACAGGTTTGAATGTCTACAAAAGGTAACCATCCTTACCTGTGATCTGTTTGCTTGTAATCAGTGTGCGTGTGTTTGGATAAAAGGTCAGTGAGCTTCTGGGCTCCTGACAGACACTTGCATCTTTCATCTCTTGTGGCACTGATGTTTCTGAGTCATAGGGAAAGCAAAAGAATTGTCAAAGAAAAGGTAATTGTACTGCATAAAACATGAAAGGGATATAAAAATATATCCAAGGGACTGAGAATGTCAATCAGCAATGTTCTAATTAAGAGGTGGAAAATGAGGAATTCTGTTGGAACCAAACCACAGTCAGGTAGACCAAAAAAAATATCAGCAACAACTGCCAGGAAAATTGTTCAGGATGCAAAGAAAAAAACCCACAAATAACTTCAGCTGAAATACAAGACTGTCTGAAAAAAAACTGATGTGGCTCTTTCAAGATGCACACAATAAGGAGGCACTTGAAGAAAAATGAGCTGCATGGTGAAGTTGCCAGAAGAAAGCCATTACTAAACAACTGCCACAAAGTATCCCACTTATATTACACCAAACAGCACAGAGAGCAAAGTCATTTGGAGTGATGAGACCAAAATTGAACTTTTTGGCCACAACCATAAACCACACTTGGAGAGGAGACCTACATATGATGAAAGGTACACCCTTCCTACTGTGAAGCATAGTGGTGGATTGCTGATGTTTTGGGGATGTGTGAGCTACAAAGGCACAAGAAACTTGGTAAAAATTGATGGCTGGATAAATGCAGCATGTTATCAGAAAATACGAGAGGAATATTTGCACTAATCAGCTCGGAAGATGCATATGGGATGTACTTGGGCATTCCAACATAACAATAATCCAAAACACAATGCCAAGTCGACCTATTATTGCCTAAAGCAGAATAAAGTGAATATTCTGGAGTGGCCATCTCAATCTCCTGACCTCAATGTCATTGAGCTACTCTTTGGAGATTGTAAACGTGCAGTTCATGCAAGACAGCCCAGATATTTACAAGAATTACAGGCAGGCTTTTTGCTAAGTAGAATGGGCAGCTTTACCATTAGAGAAAATAAAGATCCTCGTCCACAACTACCACAAAAGACTCAAAGCTGTCATTGATGTTCAAGGGGGAAATACAGGGTATTAAAAACTGGGGTATATAGACTTTTGATCAGGGTCATTTGGGTAGTTTCTGTTGCCATTACACTAGTCAACACGATCTTTCTTGGAGGGAGTTTTTATTAGGATTTTGGGTAATTTGGAGGAGCTGAATCTGAATATGGTATTAGTTTTTGCCAATCACTTCACATTTTTAAGATATGAAAATATTTTTTATTTTTATTTTATTTATTTATTTATTTATTTTGCCAAAACTTAAAAAAACAAACAAACAAACAAAAAAAAAAACAAACGTTGGCTTTAAGCACCCATATATGGACTAATGTTTGCAATGGAAGGCAGCTACTCCTTTAAGAATGCATTTCCAAAACGACTTTTATGCTTGCACCCTTTTTGAGCATTATTAACCACACTATACAAATACTCAACAAGTGAAATATATTGAAAAAATATAATCTGGAGCATTATGCTCACCACTGAAAAGCTATTTTTTTCTTAGTTTTGTGTCTTTCTCACAGGATTAAATTTGCAGCTTTAAACCAAAAGCATGCAAAAAAAAAACCCACAATGACATAACACTGTCACTTTAACTCAATTTGCATCCCATGCCTCATGTGCTATATCCTCTTCTTTGTCATCATTATAAGGAGATGAATACGTGGAAGAAGTAAACACATCCTCATCAATGTCTGGGAGCTTGGTGAAAATGGGTACAGGCATTTATTTCATCATAGTGGGGAACTAGTCATATAGCAGATGGTACGCTGGGGTATTGCAAGTGTTGTTTGTTTTTCTTATTAAATCTCTTGATGTTTACAAGGCAGATGTAGCAGTCATTGAAGTGTTTTTTTTTTTTCTTCAAACCATTGGTGCACCAAATTTGAGTTTAGCATTCTTTCCTTGAGACCAGGATCTCAGTGTTTCAACACACGTTGTGCAAATTTGGTGAGGCGCCAAATGTTTGTCCTGGTCACCAAGTGGTACTCTGAAATAAGCAAGATACACTTTTTTGAGAAAAAAAAGTATTGATGTTACATTTTTGAGGTGGTAAAGTGAAGCAATCACAGATATATAAAATATCTGGGTCATTGCAACACTTCCTTTGCTCGGAATTCATAGACATGTTGAAACACATGCTGCTACAGTCAAACATATGTCTAAAAATTACCAGATTTCTTAACATTACTACTTTGTCTGGAAACAGCTATTTTTTCTAACCTTGTGGTTACTTCTCAAATCAAGTATTGAAGCAAAAAGGTGCAGTCTCACACACCTCTTCGGTGCCATAAATGATATTACAGCTCTTTGCTCACATTTCACAAACCTGGTTTAAAACTATGCTTTTGAAGCTGCTTTCATGCATGATTAGTGGTGTCAAAATTTGTGAGTGAATGAACAGCTTTTGCATAATCCATCAATACAGAATGTGCAAAATGCCAAAAATGCGATGTGATAGAGGAAATATGAGCTCAGATTCAGATTCAGCACCCCAAAATGACCCTAAATCACTTGTCAAAGTCCATACAAGATTTTTTTTTTTTTTAATCAGTATTATGATTTTAAAAGATTAAACACAGTTATTTGACAATGAAGGGCTTCACACAACCACTAACTATGAGTGAAAACAAGTTTTTTGTGTGTGTGTGTGTGTGTGTGTATGTGTTATCATTCATACAGTCTGAAAAATGGCAAAAAAAAAAATCTGGCGGGGTATGTAAACATTTGAGCACAACTATATAGACCCTTGCTTCATTGATATTGGTCATTTAGTACTAGAGATATGCCACTTCCTATATATTCCATGTATCACCATGGTCACAGCAGCCACCTTGGATTTTGGGCCTTTCTAGGCATTAAAAAAAAATGCCACTCATTATTTTCCTTTGGTTTATACCCTACGAATGTCAAATCAACCACTATCTCAATTTGGGCATTCCAATCCTATGGAAAATAGAAGGCACTCTCTCACACTATCAGTGTTTATGTCCACTTTATCACATATAAAAAAACTTTAAAATAGCTGTTAATCCATGTTTTAAAACATGTTTTATCCTGTGTGTGTTAACTTGGATATGTTGTGAGAATTGTTGGCTTGAAAACTTTCAGTTTTAAAATTGGGGTGGCTGACATCTTCAGAATAACCTTCAAAAACCAATATTGCACAAACCTTACTTTACTGCAGTCCAGTGTTTTCTTGCTTACATAGTAATAAAGTGTAATAAAAAGCAAATCATTGACAGTTCAGCAACCTTTCATATGCTTCAGTCAAGGGCATGTTCTCAAAGCACAGAGCAAAAGACAACAGTGGTGGGAACTGGGCATTCAAAAAGACAGGGAAAAAACTGCAAGCAATTAATTCTGAGAGTATAATATGAAAGGAAGGGGTCACATTTTACTTTGAACAGAAAACCTTGAAGGTTTTTTTAATCTCTTCTTAGCCTGTGCATACTGGATGTTTCCAATGTGTCAATTTAAAAGTTTAGGTTTTTTTTTTGTTTTTTCTAAATGGAAGAAGATCAGGAAAAAAAAATGTATCTACAAAAAAACAACAGAAAAAAAGTCAGACGATGTGAACAAAGTTGGGACAACACATTGACCAGCGGCACTCATCAAAGCACTATTAACTGCACCAGAGCATCCTCACAAACCTTTTCACAGAGCTTTACAAATATGGTTGAGTAGCTGTGTTGTTCGTTTATTTCTTTATTTTATGAAGGCTCGACAACTAGCCCGAGCAATCTTAAGGGCCCTTCACACATAGTGCGAATTTGGTCAAAGTGCACACGAAGTGCGCATGAAGCAGTGATCGTATGCAAGACATGCAAAATCGTAGCTGCCTGAAACGCCTCGTACACCTGTTCCTACAACTATTTGCGCACACCAGCAGCTGAAAGACAGAGTGTGCGCTGTGTGAGCCCATCAAACACTCTTGCAGCAGGTGTCGGCCAAATTCCAGCTGACACACATGAACATCTAACACCGCTCGTGCGGCACTTAGAAGGTATGTGGCCATTCGCACTATCATCATGAAAACAGTCAGTAGACGATCACTTTCGAGCTGGCTGTGAAATCTGTCTAAGTGCCCCACGAGTGTGGCGTTGCAAAACAGCAACACACATGTGAGCTGCCAGAGTGCTGGCTCCCCCGCACACACGTTCTGTGTGTGTGAATCGCGCGTGTGTTGCGCTCCCCCCACATCTGTAAACATGTGGTGCCGGGGTGGCGGGGGAGAGCGCACTTGCATGAGCTGCTGATATACAGTAGTGTTCAGAATAATAGTAGTGCTATGTGACTAAAAAGATTAATCCAGGTTTTGAGTATACGAGGTCTGTCAATGAAGTATAGGTCCTTTTTATTTTTTTCAAAAACTATATGTATTTCATTCATATGTTTTTACGTCAGACATGCTTGAACCCTCGTGCGCATGCGTGAGTTTTTCCACGCCTGTCGGTGACGTCATTTGCCTGTGAGCACTCCTTGTGGGAGGAGTCGTCCAGCCCCTCGTCAGAATTCCTTTGTCTGAGAAGTTGCTGAGAGACTGGCGCGTTGTTTGATCAAAATTTTTTCTAAACCTGTGAGACACATCGAAGTGGACACGGTTCGAAAAATTAAGCTGGTTTTCAGTGAAAATTTTAACGGCTGATGAGAGATTTTGAGGTGATACTGTCGCTTTAAGGACTTCCCACGGTGCGAGACGTTGCGCAGCGTTCTCAGGCGCCGTCGTCAGCCTGTTCAAGCTGAAAACCTCCACATTTCAGGCTCTATTGATCCAGGACGTCGTGAGAGAACAGAGAAGTTTCAGAAGAAGTCGGTTTCAGCATTTTATCCGGATATTCCACTGTTGAAGGAGATTTTTTTAATGAAAGACGTGCGGACGGGTCCGCGCGTCGACGCTCCGCCACAGGAAAAACACCTCTGTTGGAAGCCTTAAGGACAAGTTGGAACATGTCCTGCTGTTAAACAATTTCTCATACACTCACTCCACTGAAAGCCATCAAAAGCCACCTGTATTTTACAAATGGTTATCAACACGGAGGTGTTTTTCCTGTGCCGCCGCACCGCGTCGGCTGCGTCCCGACGCGCAGACCCGTCCGCACGTCTTTCATTAAAAAAATCTCCTTTAACAGTGGAATATCCGGATAAAATGCTGAAACCGACTTCTTCTGAAACTTCTCTGTTCTCTCACGACGTCCTGGATCAATAGAGCCTGAAATGTGGAGGTTTTCAGCTTGAAACAGGCTGACGACGGTGGCTGAGAGCGCTGCGCGACGTCTCGCACCGTGGGAAGTCCTTAAAGCGACAGTATCACCTCAAAATCTCTCATCAGCCGTTAAAATTTTCACTGAAAACCAGCTTAATTTTTCGAACCATGTCCACTTCAATGTGTCTCACAGGTTTAGAAAAAATTTTGATCAAACAAAGCGCCAGTCTCTCAGCAACTTCTCAGACAAAGGAATTCCGACGAGGAGCTGGACGACTCCTCCCACAAGGAGTGCTCACAAGCAAATGACGTCACCGACAGGCGTGGAAAAACTCACGCATGCGCACGAGGGTTCAAGCATGTCTGACGTAAAAACATATGAATGAAATCCATATAGTTTTTGAAAAAAATAAAAAGGACCTATACTTTATTGACAGCCCTCATATTTCTTATTGTTACATGGGAAACAAGGTACCAGTAGATTCAAAAGATTCTCACAAATCCAACAAGACCAAGCATTCATGATATGCACACTCTTAAGGCTATGAAATTGGGCTATTAGTAAAAAAAAGTAGAAAAGGGGGTGTTCACAATAATAGTAGTGTGGCATTCAGTCAGTTAGTTCATCAATTTTGTGGAACAAACAGGTGTGAATCAGGTGTCCCCTATTTAAGGGTGAAGCCAGCACCTGTTGAACATGCTTTTCTCTTTGAAAGCCTGAGAAAAATGGGACGTTCAAGACATTGTTCAGAAGAACAGCATAGTTTGATTAAAAAGTTGATTGGAGAGGGGAAAACTTATACGCAGGTGCAAAGAATTATAGGCTGTTCATCTACAATGATCTCCAATGCTTTAAAATGGACAAAAAAAAAAAAAACAGACGCGTGGAAGAAAACGGAAAAACAACCATCAAAATGGATAGAAGAATAACCAGAATGGCAAAGGCATTGATCAGCTCCAGGATGATCAAAGACAGTCTTGAGTTACCTGTAAGTGCTGTGAGAGTTAGCAGACGTCTGTGTGAAGCTAATTTATTTGCAAGAATCCCCCACAAAGTACCTCTGTTAAATAAAAGACGTGCAGAAGAGGTTACTATGTGCCAAAGAACACATCAGCTGGCCTAAAGAGAAATGGAGGAATATTTTGTGGAGTGATGCGAGTAAAATTGTTCTTTTTGGGTCCAAGGGCCGCAGACAGTTTGTGAGATGACCCCCAAACTCTGAATTCAAGCCACAGTTCACAGTGAAGACAGTGAAGCATGGTGGTGCAAGCATCATGATATGGGCATGTTTCTCCTACTATGGTGTTGGGCCTATATATCACACACCAGGTATCATGGATAAGTTTGGATATGGCAAAATACTTGAAGAGGTCATGTTGCCTTATGCTGAAGAAGACATGCCCTTGAAATGGGTGTTTCAACAAGACAATGACCCCAAGCACACTAGTAAACAAGCAAAATCTTGGTTCCAAACCAACAAAATGAATGCCTCGCAGATGTGAAGAAATCATGAAAAACTGTGGTTACACAACTAAATACTAGTTTAGTGATTCACAGGATTTCGAAAAAAGCAGTTTGAACATAATAGTTTTGAGTTTGTAGTATCAACAGCAGATGCTACTATTATTGTGAACACCCTTTCTACTTTTTTTTTACTAGTAGCCCAATTTCATAGCCTTAAGAGTGTGCATATCATGAATGTTTGGTCTTGTTGGATTTGTGAGAATCTATTGAATCTACTGGTACCTTGTTTCACATCTTACAATAAGAAATATACTCAAAACCTGGATTAATCTTTTTAGTCACATAGCACTACTATTATTCTGAACACTACTGTATGGATGTACAGATGGCATGTTGGTGTGTGTGCTGAACTGACAGGGGGTGTGTCCACCCACAGCAGCTGCTGTTGGATCTCTGGTCCTGGATTTCACGGCTGGGAAACATGTACCGAGTTTGGATGGAAATGAACTTTCAACTGTCCACTGTGACGTGCATGTCTGCTTGCTGTCTTCACGTGGACATACATAAAAACATATATCACTGTTGTGACAGGCTGTGGCGAGCACGTGCACAGCGCACACATCGACAGGTTGCCCTAGGTGACAAAGGGCCATCACATCATAACATGCAGTGGGCGATCTGACTATCACGTCACTCATGTGAGCTCTGTTCCACATGGACACGCGCGGGGCCGGCTCGACGCACCGGACAAGTAGATGTGGAGATGATAACGGTGCACTGCTCCATTCATGTCATTTCATGACTGTTCGTCTGTGACCATGGGTCATCTGCAGAGGACCAGATGGTTCATACTTGATAAGAGGGTTTTTTTATGGTGTGTGGTTTTATTTTTTTTTAAATACGTCCATCTCATTGTTGATTTCAGGTATTTTCCTGCACTCTTTACAGGCCAATGACGGTAGTGCAGTGGTAAGATTTTGGGCTGGCAATCAATAAAGTGCAGGTTCAAATCCCGTGGATGTAATTTTTTTTCCACAGCAGTGGCGTGATGTGGTTCCACTGATACCAGCTGGTTTTTATTTTTTATTTATTCCACAGCCACGGCGCGATGTGGTTCCACAGGTACCAGCTAGTTTTTATGTTTTAGTTATTCCACAGCAGCGGTGCAATGTGGTTCCACATGTACCAGCTGGTTTTTATATTTTATTTATTACACAGCAGCGGCGCGATGTGGTTCCAAACATACCAGCTGTTTTTTATGTTTTATTTATTCCACAGCAGCGGTGTGATGTGGTTCCACACGTACAAGCTGTTTTTTATTTTTAATTTATTTCACAGCAGGGCGCGATGTGGTTCCACACGTACCAGCTGGTTTTTATATGTTATTTATTCCACTGCAGTGGCACAATGTTTACACATGCTCCAGTTGCTCGCACTGTGTTGGTGCACAAACATGCACAAAACCTTCCCAGCAGGATTATGCACACCTGCCGGTCGGCGCTGTCATGGTCCAGCCATTTTGGGGCCGGCTGTTATGATTCTGAACTTTTTTCCACGTTTGTGCTCCGAGCCTTTTGTTTTTCTTAGTTATGCCATGTATCATAGTCATGCTTAGGTTTTATCTGGTCTTGTTTCTTGTTCATGTCAGGTTTTCATGCTCATGTTATCATTGGTTTTGTTTGTGTTCATCCTCGTATTTGTTCACTCTTGGTTCCTGTAGTTAGTTTAGTTATGTTTATCACATTGTGTATATTATGCTTTGGTTATTATTTACCTTCAAGTGTTTCCTGTGTGGTTATGTTCCTTTTATGTTCCTTTTTTTTTTTTTTAGATTATGTCTCTCACAGTGGACATGCACCTAAGATGAAAATTTCAGACCCCTCCATGATTTCTAAGTGGGAGAACTTGCAAAATTGCAGGGTGTTCAAATACTTATTTTCCTCACTGTATTTATCTTCAGTGTTTTCATGCAGTTGTGTTCCTTTTAGTATTTATTGAATTTTTTGTTACCTCCGCCAGGAGGTTATGTTTTCGGTCGAGTTTGTTTGTCTGTCTGTTTGTCAGCAGGATAACTCAAAATGTTTTGAACGGATTTTGATGAAATTTTGTGGAGTGGTTGGAAATGACAAGAGGAACAAGTGATTAAATTTTAGTGGTAATCTGGATCACGATCCGGATCTAGGAATTTTTGAAATGATTCTTCACCATTGCGGGATAGGGTGTAACATAGTCAAATGTTCTATCAAACAACAAAGTTTGGTGATGATTGGATCTGGATTCTGGATCTGGTGATCCAGAATATGCAAAAATATAGGGAAAATAGAAAATGTGTCAGTGTGAGGTGACAAATGAAGCTAGAGATGCACAACTAACACCAAATTGTAGCTGAATCTGTACTGATTCAGTAAGGTGTTATCAGATTTGACATTTAGCTTCAAATGTTATGGAGCTAGATCCAGAAGAAAACCACCATTACCGAAAAATCGTTTTTATACAATAACGTTTGAACTAATAAAGACATAAAAGTGATTCCAAATTCTAGTGGTATGTTTTCATGGTCAAGGATGTCAAATATAAAGGAAAGAAAAGTGTATGTATCATAGTTTTGGTTGTAACACTGAATTGTTGAATAGATCACTGTGCCAAGGAGGGAATCTCTTTAGGGTCAGTGACCCTATGGCCTTGTTTAGAGAAGTGTTTCATAAATGTTAAAAAAAAAATAATATATTTGCAGTTTAGTTGAATAATAAATTGAATTTTGTCTGTTATTTGTTTTTGTCTATAAGCACATGCAACATCAATATCAGTGATGCCAAGTGCTAAGGATACATGCTATCCAGTCACAGCAGATGAAACTTTTTTTTACTACTGAGAAAACATCATTGTTAGACTTTTAGGTTCAATGATACCACAGCATGTAGATGTTATGGCGTCAGTGACCCCATGGGCTTGGCGGAGGTTTGCACTCTCTGAGTGCTTCTAGTTTATCATTTGGTCACTGGTTTTAGTTTTTTTATTTTCTGCTCATCAGTTGTTGCATTTATTCTTGTTATATGTTGGTCATTGTACTTTAATATGAACTCATAACACATCACTCCCAAAAAACGATCTTTGGTTTATCACGTGAGGTAAATCTGCCCTACGATAAGATTTTGGAAAACCATGTGACGGTGAACCAGTTCCGATTGGACACTCACATTGCGCACATCATGACACAGCTTTTATGGCCGATGGCTGACTCGAAACTCTGCAGAGTTAACTTTTCAGCAAAAAAGTAAGTTTGTATCTCATATCATTAAAACGTTATTTATAATTTAGTAAAGCTTGGTCTCAGCAGTCGTATATGACTGCGTTGGCCCCAGAGGGTTAATTAGTCCCTGATAACCAGACAAGCTCTGAACAAAGGAAATATCTCAATCTTGCTAATTCGCCCTACTGACGTATCCCATAATCCCTTGCGTGCCAGAGAGTCGCTGCAGTCATATAGAGAATCAACACGATGACAGTTGTAAATTAATATTATACTACAAAATGTATTTTTTATGCTTTTCGTCACGTTAATAAGAGACTGTAGCATGATACCCTGAAAACTTGCTAAAACAATTATAACAAATAATCCGTGTCTGTTACGTTTAATCTGCGTGGAATTTAATAATCACAAACCGAATTTCAGACACATTATATATATTAGCCCCAAACAAAAAGGACAAACAATGTTGTAAAGAACAATAATCAAGACATTAAAGAGCAAACTTCACTTGAACAGGAAGTGATTGTACCTCAGCTCCCACTGAAAATAACAGGGAGACAGCCTGTGATTCTCGCATGTTTACCTAAAACACATGCAATAACAATGTCTATAAACCCAGAGTATATATTCACGAGAGTTTTAGGCACAATATAAAAATAGTTTTATGTTGTGATGTTAATGGTGTTGTCTGTGTGCAGCGGACAGTTAAAGTGAAGCGTGATCAGAGCGTCTCAATGCAGTTCTCAATGTTACTGAGATCTCGCAGCGTGGCGACCTCTTTGAGGTTTTGTGGGATTTGAAACGTCAGTAGGGTGAACAGTAAAACATGACATCAACTAAAGGAGACAAATAACAAATACACAAAAATTCACAAAACTCATTTTAATTCCCTGCACTTTCAGTTAAAATCATTATAGAAACATGAACAATGTCCTTTGTTTATTTATGTTTTACTATAAACAACCAAAAAAATAAACTGCTGCAAGTAACATACACTCAACAAAAATATAAATGCAACACTTTTGGTTTTGCTCCCATTTTGTATGAGATGAACTCAAAGATCTAAATCTTTTTCCACATACACAATATCACCATTTCTCTCAAATATTGTTCACAAACTAGTCTAAATCTGTGATAGTGAGCACTTCTCCTTTGCTGAGATAATCCATCCCACCTCACAGGTGTGCCATACCTGATGAGATGCTGATGAGACACCATGATTAGTGCACAGGTGTGCCTTAGACTGCCCACAATAAAAGGCCACTCTGAAAGGTGCAGTTTTATCACACAGCACAATGCCACAGATGTCGCAAGATTTGAGGGAGCATACAATTGGCATGCTGACAGCAGGAATGTCAACCAGAGCTGTTGCTCGTGTATTGAATGTTCATGTCTCTACCATAAGCCGTCTACAAAGTCGTTTCAGAGAATTTGGCAGTACATCCAACCAGCCTCACAACCGCAGACCACGTGTAACCACACCAGCCCAGGACCTCCACATCCAGCATGTTCACCTCCAAGATCGTCTGAGACCAGCCACTCGGACAGCTGCTGAAACAATCGGTTTGCATAACCAAAGAATTTCTGCACAAACTGTCAGAAACCGTCTCAGGGAAGCTCATCTGCATGCTCGTTGTCCTCATCGGGGTCTCGACCTGACTCCAGTTTGTCGTCGTAACCGATTTGAGTGGGCAAATGCTCACATTCGCTGGCGTTTGGCACGTTGGAGAGGTGTTCTCTTCACGGATGATGCAAAGGAGATGTGTTGCACTGCATGAGGCAAATGGTGGTCACATCAGATACTGACTGGTATCCCCCCCCAATAAAACAAAACTGCACCTTTCAGAGTGGCCTTTTATTGTGGACAGTCTAAGGCACACCTGTGCACTAATCATGGTGTCTAATCAGCATCTTGATATGGCACACCTGTGAGGTGGGATGGATTATCTCAGCAAAGGAGAAGTGCTCACTATCACAGATTTCGACTGGTTTGTGAACAATATTTGAGGGAAATGGTGATATTGTGTATGTGGAAAAAGTTTTAGATCTTTGAGTTCATCTCATACAAAATGGGAGCAAAACCAAAAGTGTTGCGTTTATATTTTTGTTGAGTATAAATAACTGAAATCAAACCAGGCTTGTTGACTAGTTTTCTTAACGGCACCCACCTTTTTAAACATGTACGATACATGAGTTAAAGCCTGTAATCAAATTTTATAAACACAAATGGCCAAAAAAATAAATAAATAAATAAAATAAAATAAATGCAGCAGCTCTACATACACTTCACTAGGGATGCACTGATCCTGATACCAGATTCGGGCATTAGCCCGATCCCATATCCACTTGTACTTGTAATCATAAAATGTCTCAGATACTGTGACAAGATACCGCTTTACAGCAGCATGATGTCAACCTCTCAATGTGGGATTTTCACTCACACGCTCTGAAATTTCCGGACTGTAACCATTACTTTTTTCATACATTTTGAACACTGCAGCTTAAATAATGATCTGTCAATGCTGTCCATTAATTGTCTGAAAGCCACTATCCTCATGCGGAGAAAATTCACACAGTGTAAATAAAAAGCTTTACCTGTTCGTGGAATTCATCGTCATATGATCTTGAAGAATAATCCACATAAAGCCTCCTGAGTTTGGAACACAACATCTGAAAATACTTTAATTCCTTGTGTGGTTGAAAAAAAATGTTCCCCCGTGACTTTGGCACTTTGCCCCACAGTTCCACCATCAGAACTCAGATCATGGTTTCAGCGGCGGAGATCGTCCATCAGGTTGGTGAGTTTCAGCCCTTGTTGTGGGTGTTTAGACGTCTCAGTCCGCTACAGGGGTAATCTATTTGCGGAATCTCTGTGGCGCTGCGTTCGGAACCTCCGCTCGCTTCCACAAGCTGCACTTTGCGGCAGAAATTTATTCACTGCGCGTCTCATTCATTAACAGCTCAGTTACCACAAGAAACAGACAATTCTGTCTGAACACGAGGAAATTATCTCATGATCCACAAAGGAAAAATAAAATAATGTTAAAATTGCTACGTATTGCCTCCTTGTGTTGTGACACCGCGTGTGTGTGTGTGTAGTGGGGGGTGGGAACATTTACGGTTTGTATTTGTGTATGTTACTGGTACGTATTTACATAAAAAAAATAAAAAAATAGTGTGGCAAATAAAATGTTGTTTAGCTCAGTGTTATAGATAAAAACAGAAACAGTCTCACAGCTGATAAAGCAGAAAAGCTGCTTTTCATCAAAAAGAATCTGTCCCTCACATTTTCAAAAAAGGCTTTTAGTGTTCACAGACATAAATAAAGTTAGTGATGGACAGTTTCAGTTCTGTTCCTGGTGTTGTGTATTTTGTCGTGTTGAAGTCCACAGGTTACATTTCACGGAGATGTATGGCAGTGTCTTGTTTGTTAAAGAACACACAGTTAATGTTAAAGCACAATTTGTTGTAGCCAAAAAGTGAAGTTACATGATTTAAGTGAAATGTTTGTGAATAAAAATAAAGCTAATTATATTGGTAGAAGTTACAGTCAAAAAGTAAGGAACAACTGATTAATAAAATATGTTTTCAAACTCATCATAAAACTAATGGTATCATTAAGTATTCGTATCGGTACTCGGTAATGATGAGTACCAAAATGTATGTACTCGTACTTGTACTCTGTCTGGAAAAAAGTGGTATCAGTGCATCCCTACACTCCACCATACCCTAAATATGTACACTAATTAAATGTTTGTCATATAAGTAACATTAAAAATAGGAATAATAATTAGTAATTAATTAAGGAAATGAGATGGTATGTTTTTGAAGAAAAGTCCAATTTTTGTGTGATGTAGAAAATCCAAAGATGAACCAGGAGAAACAAATGTTCTACTGCTGAATTACTGAATGACATTACAGAGTAACATTATCCAGAACAATAAGTCAAGTTACATTTTTTTTTTGAGTGTCGTCAGTACTGTTGTACTGAGAGGATTGATATATTTAATGTCAAAATCTGATTGGTCAAAAACACTGTATTGCCTGAAACATTCAGAGTACTTGTATTCAGGAAGCCTCAAATGAACAACATCATGCACAGGAAGTGACAATGACACTTGAGATATATGCACCTAAATGAATAATCTAAACTGAATTCTGAATATCTGTAAATGTCTGCCGACGATGTTGGGCAGAGGTTATGTTTTCACCCCTGTTTGTTTGTTTGTGAACAACCTGTCAGTCACAATTTTTCATATATCATTATGAATTTTTTTACAGATGATTCATATCCTGATAGGCAAGAGCTGGTTCAGTTTAGGTCAAAGGTAAATGTCAGGAAACATTTTGAAAAAATGGAAATATCCCTATCCTTTAACATTAAATGAATTGTCAAAAATGTATAACTCTGTCAAAAATATCAAATTTCTTTCATATTTGAGAGCATTATGCAGGATGGTGTCCTTTATTGACTGACAAAGTATGATTCAGATATGATCCGGATTTTGTGGACATTTGAATATCAAAAGTGCCTCAGTCACTCTCATGTGTGACAATGAGGTGCAAACTGGTACTCTCAATGAACTAAGTTTGAGTCACATCGCGGATTCAGAGGATATTTGTTTTTAACATTGAAAAGTCCTTTTGATCTATATTTTGTATTATATTTTAGCTGATTATATTTTAGCCATTTCTAACAAGACTTTGACCTTGAACATTTTTTTCCAAGCTAAAAATTTGTGGAATTGGAAACTAGTGTTGGCGGAGATTTGCTCTCTACGAGTGCGGTGCTCTAGTGTAGGATGTGTGATGAATCCAGTGTCATTTTGAGTAACATCACTGCTGACATCACCAACTGTCATTTTGACTAGTCCAAATGACATTATAGATATCTTCAATTAAAATTTCTGCTCGTCACATTGAATTTATGACAAGTCAAAATGGCACTGTAATAATAGTCATAGGGGAGGAGATGGTCTAGTGGTTAAGCGTTGTGCTTTAGACCAGAGGACTCTCGGTTCAAAACAAAGCCAGATTGGAAAATCACTAAGGGACCTTGGGGCAAGGTCCTTAATCCCCATTTGCTCCCGGTGTGTAGTGAGCGCCTCGTATGGCAGCACCCTGACATCGGTGTGTGTGTCTGTGAATGGGTGAATGTGAGGCATAATTGTAAAGTGCTTTGAGCTTCTGATGCAAATGGAAAAGCGCTTTATACGAGGGCTGTCAATAAAGTAACGGTCCTTTTTATTTTTTTTGAAAAACTATATGGATTTCATTCATATGTTTTTACGTCAGACATGCTTGAACCCTCGTGCGCATGCGTGAGTTTTTCCACGCCTGTCGGTGACGTCATTCACCTGTGAGCACTCCTTGTGGGATGAGTCATCCACCCCCTCGTCGGAATTCCTTTGTCTGAGAAGTTGCTGAGAGACTGGCGCATTGTTTGATCAAAATTTTTTCTAAACCTGTGAGACACATCGAAGTGGACACGGTTCGAAAAATTAAGCTGGTTTTCAGTGAAAATTTTAACGGCTGATGAGAGATTTTGAGGTGATTCTGTCGCTTTAAGGACTTCCCACGGTGCGAGACGTCGCGCAGCGCTCTCAGCCGCCGTCGTCAGCCTGTTTCAAGCTTAAAACCTCCACATTTCAGGTTCTATTGATCCAGGACGTCGTGAGAGAACAGAGAAGTTTCAGAAGAAGTCGGTTTCAGCATTTTATCTGGATATTCCACTGTTAAAGGAGAATTTTTTAATGAAAGACGTGCGGACGGGTCCGCGCATCGGGACGCAGCCGCCGCGACGCTCCGCCACAGGAAAAACACCTCTGTTGAAAGCCTTAAGGACAAGTTGGAACATGTCCTGCCTGTTAAACAATTTCTCATATACTCACTCCACTGAAAGCCATCAAAAGCCGCCTGGATTTTACAAATGGTTATCAACACGGAGGTGTTTTTCCTGTGCCGCCGCACCGCGTCGGGACGCAGCCGACGCGGTGCTCCGTGGGAAGTCCTTAAAGCAACAGAATCACCTCAAAATCTCTCATCAGCCGTTAAAATTTTCACTGAAAACCAGCTTAATTTTTCGAACCGCGTCCACTTCGATGTGTCTCACAGGTTTAGAAAAAATTTTGATCAAACAACGTGCCAGTCTCTCAGCAACTTCTCAGACAAAGGAATTCCGACGAGGGGGTGGATGACTCATCCCACAAGGAGTGCTCACAGGTGAATGACGTCACCGACAGGCGTGGAAAAACTCACGCATACGCACGAGGGTTCAAGCATGTCTGACGTAAAAACATATGAATGAAATCCATATAGTTTTTGAAAAAAATAAAAAGGACCCTTACTTTATTGACAGCCCTCGTATGTTGTGTGGGCCACTAAAGAGGAGGTACTGCTGGCCCACCACCACAAGATGGCGCCCTGCTTGAAGCGCGGGCTTCAAGCACGAGAGGGCGTTGGAGCGACCGGGAGTGACAGCTGTCACTCATTATCCGTACCAGCTGTCACTCATCCACTACTCATCACCACCACCATAAAGGCCGGACTGCAACTCCACCTCCCCGCCGAGAAATCAGCTACCATTCAGGTAATATTCTCTGCTGTACTTAACACTGACTAATAGTCTGAACTTCTTTGCAGCCGTTTTCCTGTGGGTGTTGCCTTATCTGTGGGATTGGCATTTGGTGTGATCAGCGATGGCTTTGCTTCACACCCCAACCAGATAAGTGGTTAGACAGGAGCTGCACAAGTGTGTGATTGGAGGTGGAGGTTTTCCCTCCTAACTATATACAGACTGTGGGATTACTGAGTGTGCGAACTCACACTCATCAGGACTGTCTCTGTTCTCTGCCAGCAGTACTGGGTCTGACTGCTGAAGACAGCGGCCACCTGGGGCGCAGGGCTTGGTGGCTCCGGTGTTCTTCAGCTCCGTTGGTGGTGGAAGCTGTGTGGGATCTGGCTCTTCTCTCGCCAGGCGTCTTCTATCGTCGAGCCTGCCCACACGTCACTTTGTGTATAATTGACAGTCCACCATATTGTTATTGTCTGTACGTCGTTGTGCGATTCACAACATTAAATTGTTACTTTTGGCTTATCCATTGTCCGTTCATTAACGCCCCCTGTTGTGGGTCCGTGTCACGACACTTTCACAACATTATAAATGCAGTCCATTTGCCATTTAATAGTAATTCCAGATAAACAAACTTAAATGTGAAGATGGCCTGATGTAGAAGCAGTGGAGGAGCGGACATTATGTGATGTCATTACATTACCTTTTACATGTCATATGCAACCTTCCCACCACTGTACTGATTATATCAAATGTTTTGACATACTGAGAAAACCTTTGGCTCTTGTGCTATAAACCCTTTTGTGCTCACTCATCACAAAGGTCAACATAAAAAAAAAACAAACAAACAAAAAAAAAACTACTCCTCTGCTTATGCTACTTAAACACAACACTGAGATCAGCATGAACGAGGGGAACACAAAAGTGGATGTTTTATGAATATTTAAAATAAATCCCAGCAAGCATTTGGACACTGAAAGTTGTTGTAATGACTGCCTGCACCGATGAACCATGAATTAGGACAATATGCTCCAAATGCTGCACCGGAGGTCAAGCTGCACTGTGACAGCATTTATCCTGATGGCAGACAGAAAATGGTACCACAGTTACCACAGTGCATGCCTGAAGAACCATCACATCCTCTGAGGAACATAACAGTTACTTCATATTTTACATTCAGTGGGGGTTGGTTAAATACAATATTACAAATTAATGAATTCAGGAATTCAATTTAGTTTTTTAAATGAAGAACCTCAAGGTATGTATGCCTGTGTGTGTGTGTTTGTGTTTGGGGCGGGGGTGTGACACTTTTGAGTGTATTTACTTGTCAGAACAACACAGCAGAGATTACTCATCGATGCCAGGTCATCTGGCCAAGCTCAAACACTGTACAATCAATAGAATCAAATGCTGAAGGAAGCTGTTACTGATGTGTCCCAGGCTAAGTACTGTTCAGCTCTGGAAACTGGAGTTAATTTTTCTCTCCTCCCACGAGAACCTATTATTTTTACAGCAGACCAGAGCAGGTCCTGCTTAAAGGATTTCCGTTGCATCCAC
The DNA here is from genome assembly GCF_902500255.1 of Thalassophryne amazonica. NCBI lineage: Eukaryota > Metazoa > Chordata > Actinopteri > Batrachoidiformes > Batrachoididae > Thalassophryne > Thalassophryne amazonica. The sequence goes on from NC_047109.1 coordinate 23,498,446, forward strand.
TCACTTACTCTGTCTTATAATTACTCATTTGGTAATTGCTCTCAAAGACTTCAGGACATTATCAATTAGGAACAGCAGATCCTCTGGCAGACTCCTACTTTAATAAAGAAGAAGAAGAAAAAGTGCTGTTTTCTTCAAACTAAACCCCTTTTTAGTGTTAACTTTTTAGGTTAACTTTATTAAAACAAGAAGTGGTTTTCACTGTGACTTAGTTATTCATCTATTTTAAGGAAGAAATAAAATGATGAATTGGTATTTTGTCATAACTAAAAATATGATTTAAATGATAAGCTACAGTCAAGTTAAAGTTTGAAATGTCACGTAAAAGGTGAGAGGGATATTTTTCAGAACAAAAGACGAGATTAAGAACATAAGAGAGCACTCGGTCATATGAAGGGAAACCTTATCAGGTTTATTTTCAGACATACGCTAAATTAAAACAATGTATTATGTACTTTTCTGTGCAAATGTGACTCATTCTATGATGCCCTACTGTGCACAGTTACTGAGGTTTAAGGTTATGTACACACCAAATATGTCTTTTGGCCTAAAGCAGGTCTTTCATTCACTGTTTCGCAGTTATGAATGTTGCGGTCCATGACTCACGTGAGAGGTTGGTTTCAGCCGAGTTCTGGTTTAGGGCACAAGTAAACACACCTCATGAAGGATGGACAACAAGACAACATCGGGGCACAGCAGAAGTTCTCAACTTGAGAGAACGTGTCATCATCATAATCGCTCGTGTACTCACTGAATCGGCACTATCCACATCCTCGCTAGCCATTTGTTTTCATGGCTTTGAAATGGTGCAACTCTGTTGGCACCACGGTGCATTCTAGGAAGTGCAGGGGGATTATGGGACGTTAAAGTACCATACTGCCAAATATGGCACCTCATTTTTCAAAATAAGATGCCAGTTTTATGTGACTCAAAAAACAATCAGATCAGATCAGTCTGTGTATTAAATTATTTTACAATGCAAAGTATTTTCTGTTTTGGAGCACAGCAATTTCATTGACTGGAGCTTGCAGTGCAGTGGACTTTGTGTGTGCAGGTCAGTGTGCTCATAGACTCACTGTTCAGCACAGTCTCACACACATTTTGTGCCACAAACCACTTTTTCAAATCAGTCACTAAATCAGAGGTCTCAAACCCGTTCCAGAAAAGGCAGAGAGGGTGCAGGTTTTCTTTGCAAGCATCCACTCCACCAGGTGATTTCACTGATTAATATTACATCTAGGATTGTGTATCGAGAACTGGTTCTTTTTGGGTATCGTTAAGAAATTATTCGATGCACGATATCAATAGCCTTTTTGCTTAACAATTTCCTTACTGGTCTTTCAGAGCGGCTGGTGTTTTTGAGGGTGTTTGTCGGGAAAACGATCATTTCTCTACGTTGACTGCAGACCCTGCAGTGGGTCTGTAATCAATCGTTTCTGCAGCGTGGCTTTGCTTTGAACCTTGAACCAATGAAGCAGTGCTCTGATCCACTGCTTCACTGGATCTTTGCTTCACTCCTCTTCAGAAGTGGCAACTCCACTTCTTAACGCCTCTCAAAGCCATTAAAATATTTAAATCGTGAATCACTTTTTGTGCAAATTAATGTGACTAACTGGGACTCCTGTCTTGTTACGAGAAAAAAAACACAAATAGTCCTCCGTTCCGTTGCTCCAAATGCTACACCACTGTCTGCTGAGTCGAGTCCGCTCGGAATTTATAACTTCAAAGTGAATCACCATTTAAATCAAATGACACCTCTTTTCAAATGTAATACAAACAATAAATTACAGTCGATCAAAATGTTTTTTTTTCCTCCCAAAATGAGATATCCTGTGCTGCAGCAGCCCAAGACTGTATGGCTGCAATCCTGCAGACTTCAGCAGCCAGCTGAGTTCAGCTCAGATGAATGGAGAGGCAATCATGCCAATAATGTCTGAAAGGAATTTTTTTTTGACAAAAACTACAGATTTTGTTTATTTGTATTTATGTCCAGAGATCAAGGATCCAGTGACCAATTTCATATTTATTTACTTCAAAACTCAATAAAATGTTGCCATAGAAAACCTGCAAAGCCTACTTTTAGTACACAGAAAATTTACAGGAGGTATTTATAAGGGAATTGATAAGGAATCAGATTGATAAGCGTAATCGATAATGGTATCAGTATCGATAAAACCTTATCAATACCCATTCCTAATCACGTCACATGATGACAGATAGGGGCACTGACCAGTGTAAAAATGTGACGAGTTGAGCGTGAAACTGTTACACTTTTTGTTGACCTCTTGAAATCTCATTTAGAAATATCATATACATCCATAATCTCATAAAAGGCATGCCACGCTGTTCATCACAAGAGCATTTTTAGATGTTAACAGATACATTTTAGCTTTGTAGCAATGCGTTGTTATGACTACATACATTAGTGCAGAGATTGCACAGGGTACCACTATGAACACGCCCAGTAGCTCCTGTGTCATGGGGCTGCATTCAACAATTCTTGTAACTAGCAGTAATCTAGTGCATAATCATATATAACACTATGACACACAACGTTTGAATACTGCTGTGAACAGTTGGGCTTGTTTCCTCATTTTTGTACTAAGGACGCCATTTGGTGCTGAAAATTGGCAATGAGATGCCGCCCTGAGACAGACTTCACTTGTAGAAAATAAAGTTTATCACTCCCCCACCACCACCACTCCAACCACATTAAGAAGCTTTTTAAAACAGCCTAAAGCATTTCTTCTTCTTCTTCTTCTTCTTCTTATTATTATTATTATTATTATTTTAATTTTTTGGGGCCTTGTGGGAAGGCAGAGGGAAATCTTTTCAAACTACTCATGCAGCATGTTGTACTGATTTGCTGACCATCTGAATGGGGCATAATTGTAAAAATATTTAGAATGTCTAACTTGTGAACAGCCACATTTAACAAATATATTTGAAAAATACATTTGTTAAAATATATTTTAAAATATCTTAAAATATGGCTATGGTGGATGTGTGGAGGTTGGTGGGTTTGGTCATTCCTGTGCCCCAGCCAGAGCAACACCACAATCAACACCTTTGCTCTGCAGCCCAGCTCATACTACTCCAAAGTCTTCATACAGCTTACCGGTAGAGCTCGGTTGTGGACCATGGCAGAATGGGAGAGACAAGCTCTCATCTGGTTGACTATAAAAGGTACATGGCTATGCCATTGGAATATGGCATCCTTGGTTGAGAAGCAGCACAAGATCTCTGGGCTCTCCAGTAAGGAAAGAGCTGTATTCAGGAGTATGAGATCCAGTTGAGGACTCTCTTCACAGATAGGTAGAACTTCCTGATGCTTTTGATGATGCTATGGCTCTGGCCACACAAAAGAACCATGAGAATCAAAAAGGGAAAGATTGTGCCTTTTTACTGGAGATGTACCATGTTGCCACAGCAAGAAAATTTTTTGGTATCAATAACTTCCAGAGAGCCATCTATAGCATTTCCTCCCTGCATTTCAAGGGAGGAACCAATGCACATTGAATGCTTGTGGCTGACCTCAGAGGAGCATCAACAGTGGTTCTGAGAAGGTCACCACGTTTATTGAGTACAAACAGGGTAACTCATCACCAATTGCCTTTCAAGGTCCACACCTTTAATTATCTGTGGAGTCATTTGTCTGCCATACAATCACCATCTACTTGTTCCAATCACACTACAGTTGGCCTCTGGGACACTGATGGTGGTTGCACTGATAGACTCAGGAGCTAATGAATTTTTTTTTTTTTTATGTCTGGCCATCTAGATAACCACCCCTCTCAAGAATCTCAAACCTCTTCAAGCCAATGCTTAGATGAATGACTACTGGCACTGGGAACTTATAGGACCACACCACTTTTTCTCACCATGACAGGGAAAGGAATCACACCTTGAATTTACAGCTACACATTATTGACTCTCCATGGAATTCTGTGGTACTGGGGTTTCCATGGTTGGAAAAAAACTACAACCCACAGATAGCTTGGGTTTCAGGGCAGGTCATGAGACAGCAATACATACCCATTTATTTTTTTAAATGGGCTTTCCAGGTTTTCCATTTGCCGACAATAAGATGTTCCTCACCCAGAACTTTCATGGGTTTTTTATGGCATTCCATGACCTCAGTGAACTATCATTGGGCCTTTGTCATTGCCTACAGGTGTAGGATTTTCTTTGTTAGGAAAATGGACAAGTCTCCCTGGCACTGTATAGACTGTCTTTGTCTCAAAGAGATCACAGTGAAGAACAGGGATCCTCTCAAAGTCCTTTCTTCTGTGTTTGAATTGATAAAGAACATCAGCATCCTTACAAAGTTAGACTTACACAATGACTATCATCTGATAAGGATAACAAAGTGTGCTGAGTATAAAACTGTGTTCAGGACACCCGCTGGACATTATGGATATTTGGTAATGCCATTTGGTATGGTTAATGTCCTAGAAGTATCCCAATGTCTTGTTATTGATGTGCTGAGAGATTTGCTTAATGTTCCTGTGTTTGTTTTTCAAGATGACATTTTAATCATCTCTAAGAATAAATCAGACCATGTCTACTATGTAAGGCAAGCGTTACAGCATCGATTAGACATTCAATTGTTTGTGAAAGCAAACAACTATTTTGCAACTATTTTCCTTGCTGTGCACTGCAGTTCATAGTTGACTGGGAGGGATATGGCCTAGAGCAATGCTCCCTGATCCCCAATTTTTGTTGCAAAATTGATTGATTACTCTCTGCTTTTTGACTATTACCTGTTCCTGGACCAAGAATAAACAACTTTTACTCACCCAGTCTTTTATTATATCATCAGATACTGACTGATTTTCTTATAACAGAGCTTCACGTTGCCTCAACTAGGCCAATGGTAAAAAAGTAAAGAATCTGGTTAATCTTTTTAACATACGAAGGAGTGGGGATCATCACTGTTTTTTGTTTTTTTTTTTGTGGCAGGAATACACGAGGACAGGAATTTTATGGCTTTTCTTTGACTCCAACAAGACCCAAATCATGTAAAACTTAAAGTGCACATCACTGGTAAGTGAAATGTCGAATGAGCTATTTTAAGGTGCGTTTACACATAACCAAGACGCGTTACGAATGTCATTTTTCTGTCATTCGTGACACATTCCTGACATTCTTAATGTGACTTAACGCATCTGAATAGGTTTTTTAATAGTGCGTGTTGGTGCATGATATTCTTGATATTCGTAGAGCATGTTTTTGCCTGTCAAAAAATCTTCCACGAATGTTACACACCACCCTCATTTCATCTCACGTCATGGAGATCGCAACTGAGCATATTGATCCGTCTTGATGAGTATTGATCCTTAATAGAATGTGACAACGTTCGTAGTGGTTCCTGTGATGGTTCTTGGAGCCGAAACTGTCACGCGTTTTACAAAGTGACACGGAAACTGTCACGTTTTGACACGACTTGTAATACAACGTCACATTTCACTGCGCGCACGATGAATCAGTTTTCTGTCACGTGCGCACAATTAAACTCGGCTCCAAGTGTCGTTCCACAGCTCCTGCTGAAGCTCCTCAGGACGCTCCTGCAGGTGTTCCACCTGCTGTTGTAACCGATGAGCGGGAGAACGAGTCTGAGCAACAAGAGGAGTGAGAGGAGACTCACGTGCAGCCAGACATCTCTGCACCTCCTCCAGTCCGGTGGAGGAAGAAGCGTGTGCACAATTAAACCCTGCTGCACCCCATTCAGTTTGATTGCTGATCATTTCTTAATAACATTTACATTTACTCTGATGGACTACCCAGCAGTGGGGAATAAGTTTCATTACACTAGAAGTCTTTCAGAAAGCGCTGTAACTAGGTTTAAGGATATGATTCCTTCTTTATGTTCTCTAATGCCATATACCAACACAGTGCAGAGTAGCTACCTAAACTCTGTAAGGGAGATAGAGTATGAAGACAACTTTGGATGCTGTAGCTCCTCTGAAAAAGAGAGCTTTAAATCAGAAGTGTCTGACTCCGTGGTATAACTCACAAACTCGTAGCTTAAAGCAGATAACCCGTAAGTTGGAGAGGAAATGGCGTCTCACTAATTTAGAAGATCTTCACTTAGCCTGGAAAAAGAGTCTGTTGCTCTATAAAAAAGCCCTCCGTAAAGCTAGGACATCTTTCTACTCATCACTAATTGAAGAAAATAAGAACAACCCCAGGTTTCTTTTCAGCACTGTAGCCAGGCTGACAAAGAGTCAGAGCTGTATTGACCTGAGTATTCCATTCACTTTAACTAGTAATGACTTCATGACTTTCTTTGCTAACAAAATTTTAACTATTAGAGAAAAAATTACTCATAACCATCCCAAAGACATATCGTTATCTTTGGCTGCTTTCAGTGATGCCGGTATTTGGTTAGACTCTTTCTCTCCGATTGTTCTGTCTGAGTTATTTTCATTAGTTACTTCATCCAAACCATCAACATGTTTATTAGACCCCATTCCTACCAGGCTGCTCAAGGAAGCCCTACCATTATTTAATGCTTCGATCTTAAATATGATCAATCTATCTTTGTTAGTTGGCTATGTACCACAGGCTTTTAAGGTGGCAGTAATTAAACCATTACTTAAAAAGCCATCACTTGACCCAGCTATCTTAGCTAATTATAGGCCAATCTCCAACCTTCCTTTTCTCTCAAAAATTCTTGAAAGGGTAGTTGTAAAACAGCTAACTGATCATCTGCAGAGGAATGGTCTATTTGAAGAGTTTCAGTCAGGTTTTAGAATTCATCATAGTACAGAAACAGCATTAGTGAAGGTTACAAATGATCTTCTTATGGCCTCGGACAGTGGACTCATCTCTGTGCTTGTTCTGTTAGACCTCAGTGCTGCTTTTGATACTGTTGACCATAAAATTTTATTACAGAGATTAGAGCATGCCATAGGTATTAAAGGCACTGCGCTGCGGTGGTTTGAATCATATTTGTCTAATAGATTACAATTTGTTCATGTAAATGGTGAATCTTCTTCACAGACTAAAGTTAATTATGGAGTTCCACAAGGTTCTGTGCTAGGACCAATTTTATTCACTTTATACATGCTTCCCTTAGGCAGTATTATTAGACGGTATTGCTTAAATTTTCATTGTTATGCAGATGATACCCAGCTTTATCTATCCATGAAGCCAGAGGACACACACCAATTAGCTAAACTGCAGGATTGTCTTACAGACATAAAGACATGGATGACCTCTAATTTCCTGCTTTTAAACTCAGATAAAACTGAAGTTATTGTACTTGGCCCCACAAATCTTAGAAACATGGTGTCTAACCAGATCCTTACTCTGGATGGCATTACCCTGACCTCTAGTAATACTGTGAGAAATCTTGGAGTCATTTTTGATCAGGATATGTCATTCAAAGCGCATATTAAACAAATATGTAGGACTGCTTTTTTGCATTTACGCAATATCTCTAAAATCAGAAAGGTCTTGTCTCAGAGTGATGCTGAAAAACTAATTCATGCATTTATTTCCTCTAGGCTGGACTATTGTAATTCATTATTATCAGGTTGTCCTAAAAGTTCCCTAAAAAGCCTTCAGTTAATTCAAAATGCTGCAGCTAGAGTACTGACGGGGACTAGAAGGAGAGAGCATATCTCACCCATATTGGCCTCTCTTCATTGGCTTCCTGTTAATTCTAGAATAGAATTTAAAATTCTTCTTCTTACTTATAAGGTTTTGAATAATCAGGTCCCATCTTATCTTAGGGACCTCGTAGTACCATATCACCCCAATAGAGCACTTCGCTCTCAGACTGCAGGCTTACTTGTAGTTCCTAGGGTTTGTAAGAGTAGAATGGGAGGCAGAGCCTTCAGCTTTCAGGCTCCTCTCCTGTGGAACCAGCTCCCAATTCAGATCAGGGAGACAGACACCCTCTCTACTTTTAAGATTAGGCTTAAAACTTTCCTTTTTGCTAAAGCTTATAGTTAGGGCTGGATCAGGTGACCCTGAACCATCCCTTAGTTATGCTGCTATAGACGTAGACTGCTGGGGGGTTCCCATGATGCACTGTTTCTTTCTCTTTTTGCTCTGTATGCACCACTCTGCATTTAATCATTTGTGATCCATCTCTGCTCCCCTCCACAGCATGTCTTTTTCCTGGTTCTCTCCCTCAGCCCCAACCAGTCCCAGCAGAAGACTGCCCCTCCCTGAGCCTGGTTCTGCTGGAGGTTTCTTCCTGTTAAAAGGGAGTTTTTCCTTCCCACTGTAGCCAAGTGCTTGCTCACAGGGGGTCGTTTTGACCGTTGGGGTTTTACATAATTATTGTATGGCCTTGCCTTACAATATAAAGCGCCTTGGGGCAACTGTTTGTTGTGATTTGGCGCTATATAAAAAAAATTGATTGATTGATTGATTGACACCAAGTCGGCTAAAAGACTAATTTCAGTGCTCTTCAGCGCGCTCCTGCAGGTGTTCCACCTGCTGCATGTGCCTGATGTTTGGGAAAATGCGTGAGACGAGAGCCGCATGAAGCCACACATCTGGCTCTGTCCTCCTCCTCCTCCTCCTCTCTGCGCCACTCCATGGCACAGAGCCCAACTACACATGCAGTCACAAAGTTCTTCTGAAAAACTGGAGCGATGTGAATTCCGTTGGATGAATATGGGGGGGTGTGTGGAAACAATTCACCTCATTCACAACGTGACAGAACTTAACGATGCACTGTTACAAGCAATAGTGCGCAACAACGCAAAACACTGTTCTTGACCGTGCGTAATGGTTCCTGATAATTCTCCAGCAACACGTGCCATTAATCGTAACGTGTGGTAACAGGTTGCAGCAGTTCCTGAGGACACCTGACGCCTCTGCCCCGAATAATCACATTCGTGATCAGCGGCCAAGAATGTGTACTTCGTGGCATTCGTGACTTGTCGTCGTTGTAAACGCAGCATTAAATAAACAAAGCATTATGAAAATATTAAAATATTGGTGCCGCTGAAGAGGAGGTACTGCTGGCCCACCACCACAAGATGGCGCCCTGCTTGAAGTGCAGGCTTCAAGCACGAGAGGGCGTCGGAGCGACCGGGAGTGACAGCTGTCACCCATCATCCATACCAGCTGTCACTCATCCACTACTCATCACCACCACCATAAAGGCCGGACTGCAACTCCACCTCCCCGCCGAGAAATCAGCTACCATTCAGGTAACTTCTCTGCTGAATCTTAATCGAGCATTAGTCTGATCTCTTTTGCAGCCGTTTTCCTGGGACGGATTCCTTGTCTGCTGTGTTGGCGTTTGGTGTGGACTGCGACGGCTTCGCCTCACACCCCAAACCAGATAAGTGGTTGTCTCAGGAGCTGCACGAGTGTGTGATTCAGAGGTGGAGGTTCTCCCTCCTAACTGAACACTGACTGTGGGATTACTGAGTGTGCGAACTCACACTCATCAGTACTGTTTCTGTTCTCTGCCAGCAGTACTGGGTCTGACTGCTGAAGACAGTGGCCACCTGGGGCGCAGGGCTTGGCGGCTCCGGTGTTCTTCAGATCCGTTGGTGGTGGAAGCTGTGTGGGATCCTGCTCTTCTCTCGCCAGGTGTCTTCTATCTTCGAGCCTGCCCACACGTCACCTTGTGTATAATTGACATTCCACCATATTGTTATTGTCTGTACTTCGTTGTGCGATTCACAACATTAAATTGTTACTTTTTGGCTTATCCATTGTCCATTCATTAACGCCCCCTGTTGTGGGTCCGTGTCACAACACTTTCACAACACTGTGTGAAATGTTGATTTCTATGGCATCACTTTAGGAACTGCCCCCAGAGCCACTTCTGCTGATGTATTTAACAGATTTTTTTTTTTTTTTACAGTTGGCATTAGATGTTTTTTGTGGGGTTGGATGGTGAATATGTTGAAATGGTGAACAGGTGTATTTTGGCACAATGCAGCAATAGCCATTGTGATGTTTAATTAGCAGACAGTTTCTCCAAGAATAACATTTTAAGGACACACTTGTGGTAGCCAGCAAGAAAGTTCTGGGAGAAATCTTGTTGGATATTTAAGGGTACTATCTACTGTGCTGTGACAGCTTGACAACGGTATCTACAAGGTAATTCACAACCCTTAGTGAGGAAAAAAGGGAACAGCTGAAGGGACTTAGTATGTCATTGCCAAAAAAAAACAAAAAACGCACACCCCCAAAGCACTGCTGGAGATCTCAACATGTCGCATCACAGAGAAGTGGTCATTCCAATGTGTCCAGGAGTGCTTTGATCAGATCCCCGGGAGAGGAGGACTGGAGAGTTAATCCTGCGGGGACATCATTCTGCAAATCGGTGAGTGCATTGTTCACACTTTTCTTCCAGTTTTTTTTTGTTTTTTATTTTTTTTGTTTTTGTCCTCTACCGTGGAGCCACACTAGGCTTTTTAAAAATGATTATGTGCTATTATTTTATTTTATTTTAATAATATTTACATGGCTCTGCCTTGCTGGCTGTAGTTGGGAGAATTTCCACAACATCCTTTCACATAATAGCAGAATAATACCAGCCCATAGCCATCCTTTGCATCTCTTTGCTTACATACATGCAATGTTTGAACGGGTGATCTTGAAGTCTGCATTTGTTTAGAAATGGCACCAAGAGACATTTCTGACTTGTGTAAATCTACAGTCATCTTTCTCTGATCTGTACTGAATCTTCTGAATGGTTTCCACCTGGCTGTCGCCCAGTTTCTGGGAAAATTTGATGCAGTAGTGCTGCTCCAGTCTTTCTGCCATTTTCCTTGCAATGAAAAACCGCCGAGAGGCGTGAAAAAATTCACGCATGCGCACGAAGGATCAAGGTTGGCTCATGCAAGCACGCTTGATTCAAATCCATCAGGTTTTTGCAAAAAAAAAAAATTAAAGTCGGATACTTTTCTAACAGACCTCGTATGCACTGCACATTTTTGTCATGGAATGTGCTGTTAAACCTGTTTCACACCAGACACCTGCACTGCTAAAGCAAACTTGTCATTAAAAACAAATGAAACAAAAAACAAAACAGTGGTGATTTTAACATGGTCTGAGTAATGGTTTGTGGGACAGAAAATCTCTTGGACATGCTTTAGGGCCCCTTCACACATAGTACGAATAAGTACAATTCAGGGCAACTCACAGTGGAACAGTTCGTATGAGCAAACCATGCCTGCTGACATGCAGGCATGCACGATGACACTGCGACAGTTCGTGCACATGGGAACATAGTGCAAGAAGCTGCAAAGCATCGCACCACTGATGTGGAGAAGAATAAAATAAAAACCACCTGTATAATTAGTGAATATCACTAGGTTGATATAAATGATATATAAAAGGGGACACAATACAGAACCCCGCAGTTAAATAGCCCTGGTTAAAAAAAATAATAATAATAAATGCCACTCACTGGATTCGAACCTGTAAGATCTGATTACCAGACAGAAGCTTTACCACTGCGCGACCATAGCTGGCCTGTAATCGGTGTGGAAAAATGCCAGAAATCAACAAGGACATGGATGAGGTGCTCTGCAGCAAAAGCGAAGGTTGTTTTATATCTTTCCATGTGAGGACAGCAGTCAGAGACACGAGCCTCACGGAGGAATGATGTAAGTTCATGTCCTTCCAAACACGGAATGTGTTCTCAAGCTGTGACGTCCAGGAGCAGAGATCTTTACAGGCAGAGCTCTGGGCAGACACGCCCCCCATCCGTTCAGCACCCAGACCAATGTGTCACTCTCTGTGTTATGTGGTTTCATTTTCATTATTTCTTATGTAATTGCGCATGTAGATAACTGTCCTGGAGGTGTTTGTAATGTGTCTGTAATGTGTGCACTGAGCTGTCATCCAGCTGTTAGTGTGCTGTAATCAGCTGACAGGCACCTCCCCGTGCTGTGTGCGTTCAGACCTGGCTGTCCGGCCCCCCATGTGATCAGATTTGTACATATATTTAAGGCCTGGTTCAAAAATAATGAAGTCAAAGTGTGACATAACCATCAAAATGTAAAAGTGGACTTTTTTGTGAAATGTTATCATTTTAGGTATGGTTATATATCAGAGTTTCAATATTTCTATTGGTCTCGGTTCAGTCATTGCTAGAAATTATCAGTGCATATATACTATAATGTACTAGAGCGTAACACTTGCGACAACAGTTGGAGGTATCTTCTTTAGTCTACAGAAGCCTGAAACAAATAAATTCTGTCCATTAGTTCCTGGTATTATTGACAAGTAATATAATTAGTCTATTGAAGCAGAGTAGGCGATATAGCTGAGGTTTTGACACAAATAAATCAAGGACATATTCTCAGCATTACACTTGCGACAGTTTGACCTTTCTTTAGAAACATGATGTTTTTTCTAGGAAATGACATTTCTTCCTTTACAAAAATATATTACTGTGTGTTAGTATGATGCACAAACAAACTGACAAAATGCAAGGTTATTTCTAGCATTCAACTTTAAATGATAATGCTAAATATCAATGTCAAATAAAATTAATGAAAAAAGTGCTATTTTGTGGGCGAATTTCATTCATATCTCCTTAACCGTGCGGAATTTTTCCATGAAATTTTCAGTACCTATCAAAGAGACTATAGGCAAGTCACAGATAAATCTGGATGGTGCTAAATAAAATAATGCCTTGTTCATGACAAATACAATGCAAATCAGCAGTAAGGCTTCATATTTTTTGAACTAGGCCATAAGCATTTTATGCAAGTGTGCCCCCCACTCCCGGCAGATGTGTTAGGGGGGTGGGGGAGCACACATGTGAGACAAATGCACCACGTGTGTGGCTTATTGCAACTCCACAGTTGTGGGGCATTTTGATAAATTTCACATCCAGCTGGACAGTGATTGCTGACTGTTTTGTTAACAGTGTGAATGGCCACACATTTTCTAAGTGCCAAACGAGCGGTGTTAGATGTTCCTGTGTGTCACCTGAAATTTGCCCTACACCTGCAATGATGCAAATAGTTGTAGCAACAGGTGTATGAGGTGTTAGAGGCAGCTACGCAGCTATTTTACACTTATTGCATATGAGTCCTGCTTCATGCGCAAGTCAAACACATTCGTACTATATGTAAAGGGGCCTTTATCGGTATGTCTGAACTTAAACTTTGGAGAAGAAAGTGGATGCACCCTCAGATTTGTCAGTGCTGAATGGGGGATTCAGACAATAAATATGCACATTAAATTTTCCTTATCCCTGAATATATTTTTTGTACACATACAGTTGTTGAAAAAACAAACAAACTTGTGCACTGTTATGTGAGAAGTATTTTTTTTTTTTGTCTTTTTCTCTTAACCTGCTATGATCACATGTTGCAGGACTGTGGCTGGATTACATGAATAATGAGCAAACCTTTGCTTTGCAGTTCTGAGGACCTTACATTTTTCCCATACAATGCTAAAAAATAGGAAAAGAATTGAGGAGGAAACACTACTATAATTATAGGTCTAGTTATTATAACCAGCAGTTATATTTCAGTTATTAAGTTTGAGTTGCAGGCACAGAAATTAAACAAATATGACAGGAAGTTGGTGTGTTTATTATACTTACATTTGAAAATACACACTACTTAGCCATTACCCTTTAAAATCCTAAAGTGAGTGTGAAAAACCCTTTAAAAAAAATTAAAATGAAGGTAAAGCTACCCTGTGCAGTAAAATTCCATAAGAAACATTTTAGGTAATGCTGAAACAAATAAATCAGGTGTATTTGCCCTATTGAGGTTTCAAATCCTGCAAAATCTCGCAAAACTTCAGAGAGGTCACCGCTCTGTGAGAAGTTATTAACACTGAGAACTGCATTGAGATGCTCTGATCAGGCTTAACCGATGCACACGGACAACAGCATTAACATCGCAACATAAAACTCTTTGTATATTGTGCATAAAACTGTTGTGAATATATTATCTGGGTTTATAGACATTGTTATTGTATTTGTTTTATATAAATGTGAGAAGCTCAGGTTGTTCCTCCGTTATTTTCAATGAGAGTTGCTGTGAGCCGCGATTGCTTCCTGTTCATGTCATTCTGGGGGAACGTGAAGTTTGTTCTTTAACGCCCTGCTTATTGTCCTTTACAACAATGTTTGAACTGTTTATTCCAGAATAATATATAAAATGTCTGAAATTCGGTTTGCGTTTATGAAGTTCCATGCAGGTTGAACGCAACAGTCATGGAATATTTGGAATATTTGTTTGTAGCAAGGGTCTCATGAATGCAGTCTCTTATTAACGTGATGAAAAGTATTTAAAAAAAAATCACATTTTGGTAAGATAATGTTCATTTGGAATTCTTATGTGGAGTCTCTATGCTGTTATGACTGCAGTGACTCTCTGGTGTGCAAGGGATTATCAATAGGGTGAATGGCCTGATGAGTGTTTAATCACACAGTGAGATAGACTACCTGGTGTGCAGAAGCACACCTGTAGGTGGCCTGAGGTGTATTACAATTCCTATTCTCCTGCGAGTCTCGACGGCCTCTCAGAAAATACAGAGAACTGATCAGCAGGTGTGAAATTGTTTGTGAATGTGCTTGTTCTTGTTTTGTCCTATTGCTGGACTCGTCTCTTCGGGATTCAAATTTCAGCCCATTTAGACTGCAACATGGTACTTTGGAAACTGCAAACTACAGGTTTTTGTTTTGTTTTGTGACATCTAAGTACTCAACCTCAATCTTGTGCGGGAGGTTGAGAGATACCGACTAGAGATAGTCAGGCTCACCTCCACTCACAGCTTGGGCTCTGGTACCCAACTCCTGGAGAGGGGCTGGACACTTCATTTTTCTGGCGTTGCCCACGGGGAGAGGCGACGAGCTGGGGTCGCATTGCTTATTGCTCCCCAGCTCAGTCGCCATGTGTTGAAGTTCACTCCGGTGAACGAGAGGGTCGCGTCCCTACGCCTTCGGGTCGGGGACAGGTCTCTCACCGTTGTCTCGGCCTACGGGCCGAGCGGCACTGTAGAGTACCCGACCTTCTTGGAGTCCCTGGGAGGGGTACTAGATAGCGCTCTGACTGGGGACTCCATTGTTATCCTGGGGGATTTCAACGCCCACGTGGGCGGTGACAGTGAGACCTGGAGGGAGGTGATCGAGAAGCACGGCCTCCCCGATCTGAACCCGAGTGGTGTTCAGTTGTTGAACTTCTGTGCTAGTCACAGTTTGTCCATCATGAACACCATGTTCGAGCACAAGGGTGTCCATAAGTGCACGTGGCACCAGGACACCCTGAGCCGGAGGTTGATGATCGACTTTGTAGTCGTATCATTCTGACCTTTGGCCACATGTCTTGGACACTCGAGTGAAGAGAGGTCGCAGAGGCAAAAACTTGGGTCTGGGAGGAGTTCAGGGAGGCCATGGAGGAGGACTATCAGTCGGCCTCTAAGAGATTCTGGCAAACTGTCTGACGCCTCAGGAGGCGGGAGCAGGGTCAACAGGCTCCCCACCCGCACCGTATACAGTTGACCCTGACTGGGGATGTTGTCGGGCGGTGGAAGGAATACTTCGAGGATCTCCTCAATCCATCGTCACGTCTTCCAAAGAGGAAGCAGAGACTGGGGACTCAGAGGCGGTCTCATCCATTACCCAGGCCGAAGTCACAGAGGTGGTTGGAAAGTTCCTCAGTGGCAGGGCTCCTGGGGTGGATGAAATCAGTCCTGAGTACCTTAAGTCTCTGGATGTTTTGGGACTGTCTTGGCTGACACGCCTCTGCAACATTACGTGGCGATCAGGGACAGTGCCTCTGGATTGGCAGACCGGGGTGGTGGTCCCTCTGTTTAAGAAGGGGGACCGGAGGGTGTGTTCCAACTATAGGGGGATCACACTCCTCAGCCTCCCCGGTAAGGTCTATTCCAGAGTACTGGAGAGGAGAATTCGACGGATGGTCGAACCTCGGATTCAGGAGGAGCATTGTGGTTTTCGTCCTGGTAGCGGCACACTGGACCAGCTCTACACACTCCATCAGGTGCTCGAGGGTTCATGGGAGTTCGCCCAACCAGTCGACATGTGTTTTGTGGATGTGGAGAAGACATTCAACCGTGTCCCTCGGGGCACCCTGTGGGGGGGTGCTCCGGGAGTACGGGGTCCGGGGTCCTTTGCTAAGGGCTATCCGGTCCCTGTATGACCACAGCAGGAGCTTGGTTCGCATTGCCGGTAGTAAGTCAAACCTGTTTCCTGCGCACGTTGGCCTCCGCCAGGGCTGCCCTTTGTCACCGGTTCTGTTCATTATTTTTATGGCCAGAATTTCTAGGCGCAGCCAGAGTGTAGAGGGGGTCTGATTTGGGAGCCACAGAATTTCGTCTCTGCTGTTTGCGGACAATGTGGTTCTGTTGGCTTCGTCAAATCAGGACCTTCAGCGTGCACTGGGGCGGTTTGCAGCTGAGTGTGAAGTGTCTGGGATGAAGATCAGCACCTCCAAATCCGAGGCCATGGTTCTCGACCGGAAAAAGGTGCTTTGCCCTCTTCAGGTCGGTGGAGTGTCCTTGCCTCAAGTGGAGGAGTTTAAGTATCTTGGGGTCTTGTTCACGAGTGAGGGACGGATGGAGCGTGAGATCGATAGACGGATCGGTGCAGCATCTGCAGTGATGCGGTCACTGTATCGGACCATCGTGCTGAAGAGAGAGCTGAGTAGGGGGGCAAAGCTCTCGATTTACCGATCGATCTACGTTCCGATCCTCACCTATGGTCATGAGATTTGGCTCATGACCGAAAGAACGAGATCGCGAGTACAAGCGGCCGAGATGAGTTTTCTCCGGAGGGTGGCTGGGCGCTCGGAAGGAGCTCGGAGTCGAGCCGCTGCTCCTCCACGTCGAAAGGAGTCAGTTTAGGTGGCTCGGGCATCTTTTCCAGATGCTCACTTGACGCCTCGCTGGAGAGGTGTTCCGGGCACGTCCCATTGGGAGGAGGCCCCGGGGAAGAACCAGGACACGCTGGAGGGACTAGATCTCTCGGCTGGCTTGGGAACGCTGTGGGGTTCCCCCGGAGGAGCTGGGGTAGGTGTGTGTGGATCGGGAGGTCTGGGTGGGTTTGCTTGAGCTGCTGCCCTCGCGACCCGACTCCGGATAAAGTGGAAGAAAATGGATGGATGGATGGATGGACATCTAAGTACACACATTTGGCTCATTATATAACTCCACAAGTTAACAAGAACAAGTGTGGGTTTTTGTATATGTGTCCCTGACTTCAGGTTGCTTCATTAAAATATTAAAATGTTTACAGAAACAGAAGAGAGAAAAAGTATGCAGTAAATCTGCATGAATTACCTTACATATACCAATATATACCAGTACAATTACTGCATCGACACAAAGGAACAACAATGTATTTTTCATTTCCGTACGACTTTACCCTAACATTTGATTTTTTACCCTATTTTTTACCCCAAATATTTTACGCTATATATATATATATATATATATAGACACACACACACACACAGTGTTTGCTGGGACCTTTTGTGTGATCTTAAGCCATGAAGAGAAATGAACAATGTATACCGAGTGGAACGTGGACTGAATCGTGACTCACACGTGTCCGTGAGTGAGACTGCTGGAGGGCTCATGCAGCTGAGCAAACCTTTGGAATGGATGTGTCTGTCACACTTGGGATCCAAATGTGTGCCACTGCTGCCAGGACTGCAAACTTGTTAAAAACTTCCACCTTTCCTTTGAGGTATCACAAAAACAGTTCGGTAATGTTTGAGCAGTTTATCGGTCATGTTCAGTTCCTACCGAAAATGATTCTGGAGGTTTAATTTTTAATTTCTTGAGGTAATTTGAGATGGTGGTTAAAGTCTAGCTTGGATCCATGGTGACAGCAGAATCCCTCACGTTTCTTATCTTGTTGTCGCCATTGGGCCTAAGTGAATAAATGCAAAGACACCAACCCATATGATATATGTGGAAAATTACAGATAATCTCTTTAAATTGTATTTGAAATTCTATCAATTATTATATTTAACATGGATTTTGATTTTTGCTTTACACTGTGTGAACACAGGTGGTTCTTTAAAATATTCACCAACTCTTTCATGAGCACATCTTTACTGAGTGAGCCTTTCGTGCCCTGGGGCATGTGTTCATGGTAAGAATTCTGCTTTCGTGATATACATACGTTGTTGGAAAAACCTTACCTTTTCAAGTTGTGCACTCTGTTTGGACTTGTAGAGAAACTCTCCCACAGCCACAAACACAGAAAGGACAAGTCCAGCAGCCAGTACGATGAAGATCCCGCCAATGTTTTGCACCCCGAGGGCGCTGGCCTCCTTACTGTCCTCCTCTGGACAGCCGTTTCCCCGCCACCACTTCTCCTTCATCATGTGCAGCTTCCCTTCCTCCTGAAGCTGCAGAATGGCAATTGTAATCTTGTCTCTGTATGGAGAACCTGAGGGACCACAACACACAGAAGGCTAGTGTGAGCGAATGATATGAGGATTTATTGTCTTTGATGATATTAGAGTGAGGATGTCCACTTGTCACCTTTATTGAATTGTTTACTTTGAGGATTAAGCAAAGTCCACCTGCCCCTTGTGCCCAGACTTCAAATATTGCTTTTGTATGAGTCACAACATTAAGAATATATACAATTTTTATCCTGGGACACACTGTTACTGATGTTGTTCTCGTTATAATTGGTCACATAGAAAACAATATAAACAGTAATAAAACAAGTGAAGACATATATTGAGTTGATGTGAGTAGCATTTGTGTGTGTAATGTGTGTATTAGAGCTATAAATCTATTTACTGTTTTTTTTTCTCAAGGTATAAGTCACGCCTTTAGAAAAAAAACAACTGTTGAAGATCAAAAGATCATCTATATGTCACACTGGAGCATAAATCACACCATTTTTCTGTATTATCAGCTGTTTAATTTTGAATTTTTTTGTGCTGCTGTGTACTTTTTGTCATTGTCATTAATTATTACATAATTACTGATAATTTTGTTTAGTGCTTTGACTTCTGGTAAATTAATAGTCATAATAATCATTAATTAGGAATGTGTGAAATTGCTGGAATTCCCAAACTAGTAAATAACAGACACACACACACACACACACACACACACACACACACACACACACACACACACACACACACACACACACACACACACACACACACACACACACACACACATGCACACAACTTATACTTCAGAAAATACAGTAAATATAATGACCTGTGTCATAAAGTGAGTAAATGTGAGGAGTTGCACCTAAGTCCTCCCCCTTTCTTAGCAGGCAAACCACATGAATACACCAGCCAGAGAGGACAGGTGGGCCAAGGGTCAGCACCCCACAGCAGTGGATGCAAGGAGTATCATCATGGAACTAGACCAGCCCAACCCATCCCATGTGCAAGACCAAGCCAGGCATGTGTTAATGAGGTATAGAGCAGAGACCCGCAGCCCAACAAACAGGGTGAGCCAATTCCCCAGGAGACAGACCACAAAGCCCAAGAACCACTATGCCCAAGAGGCTGATGCCCCAGCACCAAAGGTTTCAACACACTTCTTATTTAATTATATAAATCTCTGCCTGGGCAGCACAGTAGCTTAGTACTTAGCACCGTTGAATCACAGCAGGAAGGTCCAGCTATAGCTTCCGGTCTGGTCTTGTTGTGGGATCAGTTTCAAAGTGCACCCAATATATGCAGACAGCAAGCACACAGGATGAGAAAACAAATGTGATTTATTACCAGTTTAGCAGATCCGTATCGGGGTCACACAAAAGGCAATAATTACAAAGAGTTCACAAAATGCCACCAAGAGGAGGTGTCAAAGATAATCACGACCACAAACAGCTACAAACTGAAGGTCAAAAAAGGGAAGTAGTACTCACAAATGTACACACATCTCCACATTGGAAGTGACAAAGAATAAACCGGCAAAGGAAAAGCAGAACGGTACAGTATTTGATGTGACACAAATGAACAGATGAGCGACAGGTGTGGAGTGCACAGGTGAAGAGGAGACTGAGACACAACACATGCATATAGATACACACAGAAAATGATACACACAAAGTGACACAAACCTCAAAAGGTCCCTGGGGGTAAGTGGAAACTGAAACATACCATAATAATAATCAAACTGAAAGAAGAACCACAAAATTACCAAGTAAGAAAACTAACATGAATGAACTTTTTCAATGATGAAAAAGTGCAAAAACAGCAATCAACATGACTAACAGATGAGGACACAGGACTGAAACACAATGACAAATAACCCAGACACAGTGACAAGGGACGGATCACAAACATAACCAAGAGAAATGCACCGACAGAGGGAAAACCACACCAGGTCCTTTCAGTGTGGAGTTTGCATGTTCTCCCTGTGTTTGTGTGGGTTCCCTCTGGGTGCTGCGGCTTCCTCACACTTTCAAAGACTTGCAGATTCTGTGAATTGGAAAAAATAAAATTGCCATTGGCTGCAACAGCTTCTGCTCCGTGATGCAGTGATGTCTAGCAGCGCTTCAGCCATGTGTGTCCTTTAATTTGATTCAGTTTATTTTCGTTTAGTTGAACTCAACTTTACAACACAACTCAACTCAACTTGTTGAGTTCAACGTCCAAAAGAGAGGTAGCAAGTGGACATAACTAAATGCAGCTGCAGTGTTTTAGAGAGACAGAGAGAGAGAGAGAGAGAGAGAGAGAGAGAGAGAGAGAGAGAGAGAAAGCCCACATGTGAGACAAAAACAGATTAAAAATGAGAGTGCTTGTAGTGCTTGTAGACTTGTCCTCCTCAATTGTGCTCCTTGGCCACTTCCACAAGCAGCTCTTCCTCTCCAATCATCTCTGCTATTGTGCAAGGTCACAGGACAAAAGCAATGACTCTGGGAACCAACTGGGAGGAGCGTTGTCATCTTGCCAACTTTGAAAAATTAATTTGTTGCATGACGCTCCTGACGCATGCCAGTGAAGTGAGGGAAGAGCACCACCGAGCGAATGTTGCACGGAATCAAGCGATTTCCCTCATAATTGCCATATGCAGGCTGTTGCAGCCCAGTGAGGTAGGACCCTTACTATATGGTTGTGAAACTTAGATTAAAGAGGATGACTGGACGTCAGTGGTACTATGTTACTGGAATGACTTTGTGTCAAATGAGCGGTTACTTAGGCAGACTCAGACGAGGAGTATCACTTGGCACCAGTGCATGCTTTGAGATTTGACCAGACCTCACAGACTACATTCTTACAAATTGCCAAGAAAATCTGATCATTGTGCACATTTGTTGTAAGACAATAACACAGAGTGATATATGAGTTGGGATCCCACACAGCAGCAGGTATATCACAGCTAATGTACAGGTGGCTATTCAGTTCAACTGTAAAATAAGACTGACTGACTTAGGGCCCGGTCCGACTGGGGAGGGGATTAATTGTGCGTGAATTGAGTATACAGATGTCGGGCGTTCGTTGTCATCCGCCATAAAATTGGCCAGAAATGACAAATTACTCAGTATGACTTACGGATATATTAATAATGTATAGCAAATATATGATGAACAATCACGGATGTATCACGCATGTATTGAGGAAATGATTGGAACGGACACATTGCAATTATCACAGACATATTACAGATGGATTGAGAATGCATCGCGCATGTGTTGCGTCAACAGCGGTTGTATTGCGCATGTGCGGCATCTGCACTGCGGTCATAAAAGAAGCGCACTCTGGCCTTTTGGCATCATTATTCACACCAACACCACAGCCTCTGGAGCAACTGCTGGACTTGGACAAGTTGATTGGTATGTTGTTGGATGGTAGCAACTATCACACTACATCTTTGGGGATCCATAACTACATCGGTACGTCTCCACAGCTGGACTGGCAATGACTGTCAAGTATGTCGATTTCTGCCACATTTATATAGTACTTTGGGTTTACATGAAGTGTTTCTTATGCATTCACAAATTGTCCGCAAATCAGATGCAAAGCAGACGTAATACAAATGCTTTATTCATGGCCAATCTCTGTGCATTCGCTACAATTTAATTTAGCCCGTGATGTGGACGTGTTAGACACGCTATATATCCATTTTACACACTGTCCAGTCCGCTGCCAAGCCGCAATTCCACATCACTTGCGGATATCAGCGGATAACGGCAGATATACAGCGCATAGATTGTGTATGTATTGAGTATGTAAGTATGTAAGGCGGATGTCATCCGCAACCAAAATTTTGTGCAGCTAAAAAATCCTGGCAACGGAAAAACGTGCCTTTGCAGATAATTGTGGATGTGTGCAGCATGTTTCATGGATATTGAGGATGTTTAGTGAATATAAACCAATTGTGTGCACAATTCATACTTAAATCTTCCTAAACGCCAGTGGGACCGGGCCCTTATATTGAGGTCCAAGCGATAAATGATGACGTTCACTCGGGATGAGACAGTAGTTTACAAACTACTTCAAGCAAGGGAGAATTCCATTTAAAAATTATTGAACAGCTTTCTGTCTCACCGAGCAATTTTGTTCTTTTACCAAAGCCATTATCCCACATTATTGTGGGGTTGATTGACAAACTGTTGCTCAAAGTTTTGCAGTTTAAGGGTCAATGTCTTTTTGGTTCGTAAAGAAATCTCTCTATCTGACTCAGGTAGAATCTGTTGCTGTTGTACAGTATGTCGTTACATTTCAGTCACTTAGAATATTCAAGTGTTTTACTTAACTGTACAATAAATCCTTAACATCTTGTAATATTAATGCTAATGTGTGTCATTACAATCCCATTGCCTCCGAAGGCCCAACAATAGTAAAGTAATAAAACTAAAGTGCAATTCTAGGGCCAGCATATTTGCACTCATTGTGCCTCTAATTAAAAGCAGCTGCGATGGTTATTCCATGCTGGTATCAGTTTGATGTGCTTCTTTGGCTTCATACATAACTTAATGTTTGCAAAGTGAAACAAAATGTTTCCAATCTGATCATACAAGATAGCTGCAGAGCAGAGGATAAATCCTTTCGTTTCCCATTAGTGCCAGCACCTCCTCCCCATCAGTTAGATACTTCTTCCACAACTCTGCTGAACAAAACCAGGCACATGTCAAGGTACCTGATTAAACCTCAGGGATCCTGCCAGACTCCCACCTCAAACCTCCCTGTGGTACAGCCCCGACGCTGCAATCAGGACCTTAATGCTGGTGGAATTATTTAAATAACTAATAACACCTATTATCACAAACACTTAGACTGAGACTCGTGCACAGGGAAAGCACGGTGAAATTAGAAGACATTATCAAATGCGTAGGAATCTCTGTGAATAGTAATTAGTATGCAGAGTCACTTGGGCAGCAGTATTTTAAAAATGGACTCAAAAAGAACAACACAGAAAAGCTTTACTCTTTGCATGAGCTGGGCGTTTAGCCCGGTGGCTGCAGTCACAAGGCCACATTCACATTCTATCCATCATCTCCTCTACAGGGCTTCTCGTATCAGACTCTTTATGTCAGAGGAATCATCCAGCTTGTTTCAGAAGCATTTATCACCATGGTGATGGCAAATGTGAAATGTGCTGAGGTTATTCACTGCTGTCAACAGTAGATGCTGTCTCTTCAGCTCTGGAGTGGAACAGCAGCCAGTGTGCATTGGAAAAAAGAAACCAGCAGCCTTGTAACACAGTTAGCTCTGGGGGATCAAACACATGAAAGAACCAGACAGAGCATCACACTGTCATAACCTGCGCCAGCGGGGTTTTTGGCATGTGTCACAATCAACACAAGCATGAGCATGGAATCAGTGAACAATCTGATGCCTTATGTACTGCACAGGAAGAGAGTCTTAAAACTATAATAAGAATAATAAGAAACAACTAAATGAATCATTTTCATACATAAAATCAGATGGCATTGTGAGATTTGCATTGGCTGAAGGAGACACCCAGCCATAACTAGCGCATTGCCCGTGGGGATCCAGCTAACCAAAAAGTTAGCTTCGATAACTGCTAATCAGCTAACTAAAAAGTTATCTTTTATAATGCTAAACCGATAAGCTTGGGACTCTGACGAGAGTGGTCGCATCTCCTTTCTCTTCTGTCTCTGCTTCAACCTTCAAGTCTTCTACTTCACCAGACTGTGAATTCTTCAAACTATATTGGATTAACCATGGAATTGATCAGCTGGTCTCTGAACACTATTGACAACATTTTTTTCAACAAGGAAATCAGGGCCAGGGGACCCTGCATGCCCAGATGGAACCTACCCTGCAGGCTATGTTCTTGACCCCTGGGAGACTTGGCATATTGCAGGCTTGTTGCCATTCTCTGTGGAGGACGTCGAGGATTTATTTATGGTTTCATTGTAGGAGGGCTGGTACTTATTGGCTTATGTGCTGCCCTGACCTACCGGAAAATTGGCAAGACGGCTGCCACCAGAACAACAACCCCTCACTTGTCCATCATGATTAATGAGTTGGGCAAGGCAATATATTCTCAGACTGCATTAAACCTTGAACTCAGATGCAAAATGGATAACATCTCGGAGCAAATGCACGCCTTGCAAAGGAAGATGTCGGCGGCCAGGGAATATTCATAATTGGATCTGGTTGTTCATGTGAAGCTATAAATGTGTTTATCACTGCTCAACCATAAACATGGCAGGCTTATCAGCCTCTGAAGTACAAAATGCCCCATTGTTTTCCTCCTGAGGAATTTCTACGGCCTTAGTGAACCATTCGGCTGCCTTCTTATCTTCTCCACCTCCAGTACACACAGACAGAAACTGACTCACACATGGACAGAGACTGAAAGCATGCTCCCACCTCCTATCTACCCCCTCCTGTCCTCATCCCACATCTCATCCTGGCTCCCGCTACCGCCACCCGCTTTGCCCCTCCGGCATGCTGTGCAGTTTTAGCTGGTGTAGGTCCCCGTTCCCCCCCCAAGCTGGCAGCAGTGCAACTACATGTTGCTGCGGCTCCCCCACACTCAAATCGCCTCAATTTGGAAAACAAGTTTCAAGTTTAGTGCACATAAACAATGTCAAATGTATATGTGTTGTCTTTAATTCTGATTTGTGCCATTATGGTAAACAAGTAATAATTGTGTTTCTTGTGTGTGATTGGAGTCGTGGGCTCTGCATTTCGTAGTGTTTATAAAATAGGGTGCTGACATTTTTCAAGGGTGGTAATAAATTGTGCAGAGTTTCTATAACGAGTTGAAATGGTGTGTGACACCAGAATGTTTTTAGAACCTTCGACCTTAGTCCTCAACATTTTTTAGAAGAATAACTCAACCCTTTTAATTCCTGTTCATTATGTGTTTTTTTTTTTAATTTACTGTTTTGATGTACTTAGAAATTGTTTAGGTTCTTGTCATTATATGCACACTATTATTATCATTATTATTATTACATCCTCCAAGGACGTAATAAACTCATCTGTGTTTATTTATTTATTTGTCTGTCTGTTAGCACTACTGTACAGATTTTGAGGAAATTATCATCACCAGATAGATATTAGGCGATGGAGGAATCCATTAAATGTTAGAGATGATCTGAATCTGGATCCAGATTCTGGATCAAGTTTCACTTCATATAGGCTTTGAAGGATTACATCAAAACTACTTAATGGATTCTCACCAAATTTTCACCACGGATACAGATTAGGCCATGGAAGACTCCATTAAATTTTGGAAATGATCTGGATTTGGATCCAGATTCTGGATCAACATTTCACTTTATAGGCTTTGAAGCATTAGATAAAAACTAACTACTACACAGATTCTCACCAAATTTGCACCACAGATACACATGAGGGCATGGAAGACTCCACTGAATTTGGGAGGTGATCTGGATCCAGATTCTGGATCAAGATTTCCCTTTAGATATAAATTTGCACCACACATAGATATTAGGGCATGGAAGACTACACTGAATTTTGGAGGTGAGCCGGATCCAAATTGGCACACATCATAAATCTCTGATTGCTCTTGTTATTATTATTATTATTATTATTATTATTATATTTTACTTCTATATTGTCATTTGATTTTTAAATGGACAACAATGGAAATAAATGATTTCACTTTCTTGTGGCATCCATATATTTTGTATATATTATATATATATATTATACGAGGTCTGTCCATAAAGTATAGGTCCTTTTTATTTTTTTCAAAAACTATATGGATTTCATTCATATGTTTTTACGTGAGACATGCTTGAACCCTTGTGCGCATACGTGAGTTTTTCCACGCCTGTCGGTGACGTCATTCGCCTGTGAGCACTCCTTGTGGGAGGAGTCGTCCAGCCCCTCGTCGGAATTCCTTTGTCTGAGAAGTTGTTGAGAGACTGGCGCTTTGTTTGATCAAATTTTTTTCTAAACCTGTGAGACACATCGAAGTGGACATGGTTCGAAAAATTAAGCTGGTCTTCAGTGAAAATTTTAACAGCTGATGAGAGATTTTGAGGTGATTCTGTCGCTTTAAGGACTTTTCAAAGTGCGAGACGTCGTGCAGCGCTCTCAGGCAGCGTCATCAGCCTGTTTCAAGCTTAAAACCTCCACATTTCAGGCTCTGTTGATCCAGGACGTCGTGAGAGAACAGAGACGTTTCAGAAGAAGTCGGTTTCAGCATTTTATCCGGATATTCCACTGTTAAAGGAGATTTTTTTAATGAAAGACGTGCGGGCGGATTGCAGCGTCGGCTCGCAGCCGCCGCGACGCTCCGCCACAGGAAAAACACCTCTGTTGGAAGCCTTGAGGACAAGTTGGAACATCTCCAGCTGATAAACAATTTCTCATATACTCACTCCACTGAAAGCCATCAAAAGCCAACTGGATTTTAACAAATGGTTATCAACACGGAGGTGTTTTTCCTGTGCCGCAGCGCCGCGTCGGCTGCGTCCCGACGCGCGGACCCGTTCGCACGTCTTTCATTAAAAAAATCTCCTTTAACAGTGGAATATCCGGATAAAATGCTGAAACCGACTTCTTCTGAAACTTCTCTGTTCTCTCACGACGTCCTGGATCAATAGAGCCTGAAATGTGGAGGTTTTAAGCTTGAAACAGGCTGATGACGCTGCCTGAGAGCGCTGAGCGACGTCTCGCTCTGTGGGAAGTCCTTAAAGCGACAGAATCACCTCAAAATCTCTCATCAGCTGTTAAAATTTTCACTGAAAACCAGCTTAATTTTTCGAACCATGTCCACGTCGATGTGTCTCACAGGTTTAGAAAAAATTTTGATCAAACAAAGCGCCAGTCTCTCAGCAACTTCTCAGACAAAGGAATTCCGACGAGGGGCTGGACGACTCCTCCCACAAGGAGTGCTCACAGGCGAATGACGTCACCGACAGGCGTGGAAAAACTCACGCATGCGCACGAGGGTTCAAGCATGTCTGACGTAAAAACATATGAATGAAATCCATATAGTTTTTGAAAAAAATAAAAAGGACCTATACTTTACGGACAGCCCTCGTATTATATATAATGTTCTTAGCTAATAATTGTAGCTCCTCGAAAAATATTAGTCCTATCAACGTTTGGTTTTGGCACTCTTCATCTATGACCAAAAATACATAACCATACAAAACAGCAAATGTCAGCTCTCCCTGGTTTTGCCATAATTGAAGCCACACACACACACACACACACACACACACACGCGCGCGCACACAGAGGCCACTTGCCTAATATATAGATTTGAGTCACATGACTGCTAAACGTAGCCCAAGGTCCTCATGATGATTAGGTAAGCATAGCTACCTGAGAAGTTGTGGCTAACACAAGTTTCTCATAACACACATACAACACACATACACATAATCAAGCCCATGCATATTTGGATAAATAAAAAAATATATATTTTGCTTTTGTAAACTACCACAATGCACATGACATAAAAAAATAAAGCAATGTAAACTTTCAGCTTGAAGTTAAAGAAGACAAATTAACACCAACACATGTCCTTAGGCTCAACATTACTGGTGTTTACCAAGCGTGAACTATACAAGTGTCGACAACTTCCCCCTGGATGGGACACCAGTATGATGAAGATCACCACATTTTCTAAGGAATAAGTCTTGACTTTTTACTTGTTTGGCAGGTCCAAAGGGCAAATGAATTCCTTCAAAGACAGTGGCCATCAGGTTTTTATGTTTTTAAAATGCTTTGTGCTTTTATGCTCTTTAAAATGTATTTTATTGTTATGTGTTGCCATACGGTACTATATTTCATGGATTTTATATGTGTTCATGCTGGGCAGTGTTCTGCATCCAGAACTGCAGGTGGTCCTCCAGCCTATAAATAATCCTTTCTGGGGAAGGGGGGCAGCATCAGTGAGATTGGCACTTCAGCCACCATTAAAACACCCTGTGAAGATAAAAGATGAAAAGGAAAGATTCTTGTTTCTGCTGTCCATTTTAGTAATTCTGCTGCTGCCTTCCTATGGAAGACATGGTACAATATGAAGGGGATGGGGAAAGCCATAGGATTCCAAGGTTCTTTGGAGGACACTAGTATTGTGATGATGGAGGTAGTTACATTGGTCTTTAACACTAATTTGGGTCAACACTGATTCTTCCACCAATAATTTGATTAAAAAAGGCCACTCTTAAACAATATGAAATTTTCACAGTAACATTAAGGTATTATCATGAATACTATGAGTAAGAAGGATCTTGAGTCTGTATCTGTAAAACTTAAACAAATGTCATCAAACAATTTTACTCAGTTTCAACTTTAACACTAATAAGTAAGTTCTTTCACCTTCTCCTTTTTCACCTGGGGTCACCACAGTAGCTCTGATTTGGGTCTGCATACTGATTTGGCACACTTTTCACAGGAGATGCTCTTCCTGATGCAACACCATAGTGGATGAAGAATGGGCAGGGGCGCCTTGAAATGGAAACCTTGTGCTCTGAAAATAGAGTACCATACACTTGACCACCACACTGGTCCACTCAGTCTTTAGAGTCAGTGCTGGTAAATATTAGCAAACAAACCACAAACCATCATAAAAATCATTTCATGTTTGTATGATAACTTAATTTCATTTGTTATTTTTTTCATATTCAGGAAGTGTCGTGACACAGTCGCAAACGTCAGACAGCATTCTGAGCACAGTCTAAACAGTTGGGCAGAGTCGTGTAGCCGCCCCAAAAGTTTTGTTCATGTTCAAAACAATTGTGGTGCAGTTGAAGTGGAAAAAAAACAATCAAACGGCAGTTGTGCAGTCTGACCACAATCTGACTGTGTTCTACACATTATTACAGTGTCAAAACAGCTTTTGGAAGAGTATGATCACCCTTGAGAGACATTTGGCATGGTCAGGCATGTCAAATCCTGCCAGCATGTCCAGAATGTGGCATGGATGAACCGTATGTGCACCTGCACTGGATCTCATTTGGGGTTTACAAAGGAGATATTTTATGTGCAATGTCTGTGCCACGCATTTATCTTGTGAACTACACGTGAACATTGTGCAATCAAACCGAAAGCACCGTGTGTCCCTGCGAGTCGATGCGTCCCATAGCTGCGGGGCATCGCACACATATCTGAACAGGGTGTTTTATCCATAGTAAAGCTTAGATAGCAGATGCCCACTCTGTCTGTACCTCTCGACTGTGCGTCGAAGTTTGGCTTTTTTTTCATTCTGGCTGATTGGACTTGGCTAATGCTCATTCATACTAAGTGTGAGGGGGCCCTAAACAAAACAAGTGTGATCCGATCCTTCAAATGGCACTGCACCAAGGAAAGTAATTCATCAATAGATGACATGACCACATGGGCAAGGTATTACTTTGTCAAGCATGAGCAAGGTATTACTTTGTCAGGCATGAGCAAGGTATTACTTTGTCAAGCATTGCAATATGGAGTTAGTCACAAGAAGCAGGATTGACTTAGAGGCATCTCGATTGGACCATGACACAGTAGGAACAGGTATTGTGCACGTGACTTGCCAATTACCACTTCCTTAAGCCAGGACTATTGGCCGCCCCTATGATGCAAGTGGATAGCACATGCCAATCACTCCTGACTAGTGTGTGATGCAAACAGGAGTATATATAAAAGGACGCCCACCTCTGCCTCTGCTGCCTCATGTTCCGATATCGATGTTCCTGTATTAGTACAGCCAATAGTGCTTTGTGCCTCTCCTCAGCTTCTGTCATCTGCAACACTCTCAGACATTGATGCGGTATGTCGGCGGCCATTGGTGCCATCAACTGTAATCCTGTATACACTCTGCGTATATATTTTTTTTTTCACAGCTTTAGTCATCATCATATTATTCAATATTACAACAATAACAATAGCTTATTTGGGCATGACACATCATTTTGATAAGAGCCTTGAGGCTGTGCCAGTGCCCAAGGTGCTGAAAGATTGAAAATGCCCACTGTGGGTCTGTACTGCATTATAGGGCAGCGTTCTGGCACTCATCACCATAGCAGACACATCGATCTCTTTTCTTTAAGAAAAAAAAACAAAACTATGCATCACTAGCCTATCTACTGTTGACTTTTATAGTCACAGTTAAATGGGCCAATGAATTTCATTTGCCATTGCATTTATTGCCTGTGTTTAATTGATTGCCTTTTCTCTCTACCCAAAGACCTTTCTTTGTACGTTTTGTGATTTGAAATTGCTACAATACATTTTATTTGTTGTTAAGTGGCAGATAATAGGGGAGGTGATGGTCTAGTGGTTAAGGTGTTTGGCTTGAGTCCAGAAGATCATGGGTTCAAATCCCCGCCTGACTGGAAAATCACTAAGGGCCCTTGGGCAAGGCCTTTAATCCCCTATTGCTCCCGGTGTGTAGTGAGCGCCTTGTATGGCAGCACCCTGACATCGGGGTGAATGTGAGGCATAATTGTAAAGCGGTTTGAGCGTCTGATGCAGATGGAAAAGCGCTATATAAATGCAGTCCATTTATAATGTGTTTTAAAAATGGGGATTCACCATATGGTGGAAAAATACTGCATCAACCAATAGCATCAAGATGCAATGTGTGCCCTACCATCAATAAAGGCTGGGTTGGGAGGGTGGGTGGGGGGAGTCTTGTGCGTACTATGGTATAATCCTGATGCGCCCTCTTTTTATCTTCTCCAGTGGCACAATGCCACATGCTACACAATCAACCCAATATATATATATATATATATATATATATATATATATATATATATATATATATATATATATATATATATATACCCAGAGTCTTGTCAAGCTTACATTCCGTGCGTGGCGTGCATGACACACATATGTGTGGTAAGTGAGATGTACGACTGCTTTGTGGGCGGCACAAATAGTAAGTCTGGAGTACTTGTACTTCTGAAGCACGTCACCCGTACAATGACCGTGGCTCACCCATGTGTTTTACTGTCATCACAAAGCCCCTACTAGCCATACTCCTGACTTGCTTTAGCCGTACAACCAACTATAGGTCCCATACGCACTATGTGCTTTTTAGATTTTTCACAAGGTCTATAGAATTTGCATGAGCAGGATGAATTGTGTCCATGGGCAGTCTGCAACCTTCTATGTTGCTGCACACATGCAGGTAATGTGCATGTCTCAAGCATGGGTTTGCCATACTTTTCCCTTTAGACTGCCCGTAGAAGCACATACCGTGGGTTTTAATTAAGGCTTTAGACATGTTTGCAGGAAGAATAGGACAAAATAACTCGTGAAATGTTTCATCTCCTGGTATTTTCAATGCCAAAACATCTTAAGTGTTGTGAGAAGGAATGGCAACATTGCAAATGTCACAACTTTTTTTATAATGTGTTGAAGGCCTTAACTGCTTTGCTTGCCTCTACTGGTGGTTGGCTCTCACTGCGGTATTGTATCACTTCCTGTTCCGGAGCACAGCGGTGTTTTTCTGTATCTGTTAGCTATTTAATCTGCGCAGTTAGATTGATCTAGTTATCTAGATTACGATTTGTTTCCCAGTGTAATCTTTACGTGCCTTAACTAAAGCACTCCTTCTGCTGAATCACCTCTAAATTATTTACACATTATTCACTTTGCGTGTTTTTAGGAATCCGCTAGCTTAGCGTAGCTACTAGCTCTTAGCCGATTTAGCATGGCGGCTTCTCCTGTCTCTCCCGCACTTTTCTGCTCTGGGTGTGAAATGTTTAGTTATTCCTCGGCCTCCTTTAGCAGTAACAGTACTTGTAATAAGTGTAGCTTATTC
The DNA here is from genome assembly GCF_902500255.1 of Thalassophryne amazonica. Classification (NCBI taxonomy): domain Eukaryota; kingdom Metazoa; phylum Chordata; class Actinopteri; order Batrachoidiformes; family Batrachoididae; genus Thalassophryne; species Thalassophryne amazonica. Next base: position 23,530,574 of record NC_047109.1, read on the forward strand.
GTAGCTTTGGAGGCCAGGCTGGGCGAATTGGAGACTCGGCTCCGCACCGTGGAAAATTCTACAGCTAGCCAGGCCCCTGTAGTCGGTGTGGACCAAGGTAGCTTAGCCGCCGTTAGTTACCCCCTGGCAGATCCCGAGCAGCCGGGAAAGCAGGCCGACTGGGTGACTGTGAGGAGGAAGCGTAGCCCTAAACAGAAGCCCCGAGTACACCGCCAACCCGTTCACATCTCTAACCGTTTTTGCCCACTCGACGACACACCCGCCGAGGATCAAACTCTGGTTATTGGCGACTCTGTTTTGAGAAATGTGAAGTTAGCGACACCAGCAACCATAGTCAATTGTCTTCCGGGGGCCAGAGCAGGCGACATTGAAGGAAATTTGAAACTGCTGGCTAAGGCTAAGCGTAAATTTGGTAAGATTGTAATTCACGTCGGCAGTAATGACACGCGGTTACGCCAATCGGAGGTCACTAAAATTAACATTAAACCGGTGTGTAACTTTGCAAAAACAATGTCGGACTCTGTAGTTTTCTCTGGGCCCCTCCCCAATCAGACCGGGAGTGACATGTTTAGCCGCATGTTCTCCTTCAATTGCTGGCTGTCTGAGTGGTGTCCAAAAAATGAGGTGGGCTTCATAGATAATTGGCAAAGCTTCTGGGGAAAACCTGGTCTTGTTAGGAGAGACGGCATCCATCCCACTTTGGATGGAGCAGCTCTCATTTCTAGAAATCTGGCCAATTTTCTTAAATCCTCCAAACCGTTACTATCCAGGGTTGGGACCAGGAAGCAGAGTTGTAGTCTTACACACCTCTCTGCAGCTTCTCTCCCCCTGCCATCCCCTCATTACCCCATCCCCGTAGAGACGGTGCCTGCTCCCAGACTACCAATAACCAGCAAAAATCTATTTAAACATAAAAATTCAAAAAGAAAAAATAATATAGCACCTTCAACTGCACCACAGACTAAAACAGTTAAATGTGGTCTATTAAACATTAGGTCTCTCTCTTCTAAGTCCCTGTTGGTAAATGATATAATAATTGATCAACATATTGATTTATTCTGCCTTACAGAAACCTGGTTACAGCAGGATGAATATGTTAGTTTAAATGAGTCAACACCCCCGAGTCACACTAACTGTCAGAATGCTCGTAGTACGGGCCGGGGCGGAGGATTAGCAGCAATCTTACATTCCAGCTTATTAATTAATCAAAAACCCAGACAGAGCTTTAATTCATTTGAAAGCTTGACTCTTAGTCTTGTCCATCCAAATTGGAAGTCCCAAAAACCAGTTTTATTTGTTATTATCTATCGTCCACCTGGTCGTTACTGTGAGTTTCTCTGTGAATTTTCAGACCTTTTGTCTGACTTAGTGCTTAGCTCAGATAAGATAATTACAGTGGGCGATTTTAACATCCACACAGATGCTGAGAATGACAGCCTCAACACTGCACTTAATCTATTATTAGACTCTATTGGCTTTGCTCAAAAAGTAAATGAGTCCACCCACCACTTTAATCATATCCTAGATCTTGTTCTGACTTATGGTATGGAAATAGAAGACTTAACAGTATTCCCTGAAAACTCCCTTCTGTCTGATCATTTCTTAATAACATTTACATTTACTCTGATGGACTACCCAGCAGTGGGGAATAAGTTTCATTACACTAGAGGTCTTTCAGAAAGCGCTGTAACTAGGTTTAAGGATATGATTCCTTCTTTATGTTCTCTAATGCCATATACCAACACAGTGCAGAGTAGCTACCTAAACTCTGTAAGTGAGATAGAGTATCTCGTCAATAGTTTTACATCCTCATTGAAGACAACTTTGGATGCTGTAGCTCCTCTGAAAAAGAGAGCTTTAAATCAGAAGTGCCTGACTCCGTGGTATAACTCACAAACTCGTAGCTTAAAGCAGATAACCCATAAGTTGGAGAGGAACTGGCGTCTCACTAATTTAGAAGATCTTCACTTAGCCTGGAAAAAGAGTCTGTTGCTCTATAAAAAAGCCCTCCGTAAAGCTAGGACATCTTTCTACTCATCACTAATTGAAGAAAATAAGAACAACCCCAGGTTTCTTTTCAGCACTGTAGCCAGGCTGACAAAGAGTCAGAGCTCTATTGAGCTGAGTATTCCATTAACTTTAACTAGTAATGACTTCATGACTTTCTTTGCTAACAAAATTTTAACTATTAGAGAAATAATTACTCATAACCAGCCCAAAGACGTATCGTTATCTTTGGCTGCTTTCAGTGATGCCGGTATTTGGTTAGACTCTTTCTCTCTGATTGTTCTGTCTGAGTTATTTTTATTAGTTACTTCATCCAAACCATCAACCTGTTTATTAGACCCCATTCCTACCAGGCTGCTCAAGGAAGCCCTACCATTATTTAATGCTTCGATCTTAAATATGATCAATCTATCTTTGTTAGTTGGCTATGTACCACAGGCTTTTAAGGTGGCAGTAATTAAACCATTACTTAAAAAGCCATCACTTGACCCAGCTATCTTAGCTAATTATAGGCCAATCTCCAACATTCCTTTACTCTCAAAAATTCTTGAAAGGGTAGTTGTAAAACAGCTAACTGATCATCTGCAGAGGAATGGTCTATTTGAAGAGTTTCAGTCAGGTTTTAGAATTCATCATAGTACAGAAACAGCATTAGTGAAGGTTACAAATGATCTTCTTATGGCCTCGGACAGTGGACTCATCTCTGTGCTTGTTCTGTTAGACCTCAGTGCTGCTTTTGATACTGTTGACCATAAAATTTTATTACAGAGATTAGAGCATGCCATAGGTATTAAAGGCACTGCGCTGCGGTGGTTTGAATCATATTTGTCTAATAGATTACAATTTGTTCATGTAAATGGGGAATCTTCTTCACAGACTAAAGTTAATTATGGAGTTCCACAAGGTTCTGTGCTAGGACCAATTTTATTCACTTTATACATGCTTCCCTTAGGCAGTATTATTAGACGGTATTGCTTAAATTTTCATTGTTACGCAGATGATACCCAGCTTTATCTATCCATGAAGCCAGAGGACACACACCAATTAGCTAAACTGCAGGATTGTCTTACAGACATAAAGACATGGATGACCTCTAATTTCCTGCTTTTAAACTCAGATAAAACTGAAGTTATTATACTTGGCCCCACAAATCTTAGAAACATGGTGTCTAACCAGATCCTTACTCTGGATGGCATTACCCTGACCTCTAGTAATACTGTGAGAAATCTTGGAGTCATTTTTGATCAGGATATGTCATTCAAAGCGCATATTAAACAAATATGTAGGACTGCTTTTTTGCATTTACGCAATATCTCTAAAATCAGAAAGGTCTTGTCTCAGAGTGATGCTGAAAAACTAATTCATGCATTTATTTCCTCTAGGCTGGACTATTGTAATTCATTATTATCAGGTTGTCCTAAAAGTTCCCTAAAAAGCCTTCAGTTAATTCAAAATGCTGCAGCTAGAGTGCTGGTGGGGACTAGAAGGAGAGAGCATATTTCACCCAGAATAGAATTTAAAATTCTTCTTCTTTCTGATAAGGTTTTGAATAATCAGGTCCCATCTTATCTTAGGGACCTCGTAGTACCATATCACCCCAATAGAGCGCTTCACTCTCAGACTGCAGGCTTACTTGTAGTTCCTAGGGTTTGTAAGAGTAGAATGGGAGGCAGAGCCTTCAGCTTTCAGGCTCCTCTCCTGTGGAACCAGCTCCCAATTCAGATCAGGGAGACAGACACCCTCTCTACTTTTAAGATTAGGCTTAAAACTTTCCTTTTTGCTAAAGCTTATAGTTAGGGCTGGATCAGGTGACCCTGAACCATCCCTTAGTTATGCTGCTATAGACGTAGACTGCTGGGGGGTTCCCATGATGCATTGTTTCTTTCTCTTTTTGCTCTGTATGCACCACTCTGCATTTAATCATTAGTGATCGATCTCTGCTCCCCTCCACAGCATGTCTTTTTCCTGGTTCTCTCCCTCAGCCCCAACCAGTCCCAGCAGAAGACTGCCCCTCCCTGAGCCTGGTTCTGCTGGAGGTTTCTTCCTGTTAAAAGGGAGTTTTTCCTTCCCACTGTAGCCAAGTGCTTGCTCACAGGGGGTCGTTTTGACCGTTGGGGTTTTACATAATTATTGTATGGCCTTGCCTTGCAATATAAGGTGCATTGGGGCAACTGTTTGTTGTGATTTGGCGCTATATAAAAAAAATTGATTGAATTGAATTGATTGAACTGCAGAAATGGATGTATATGAATGAAGGAAATGAGGTTGAGCACCCAGAACATGAAATACCTTGGGGTCATGCTGTCTGAAATGAAACAGAAGTCAAAGTCAGTGTAAGAACAACTGTATTTTTTCCACTTCTGACTGGGGCTGTGAAACTCAATGGTGTAGATTTAAAATTCAACAGTCAACAGCAAAAATAAGAGCTTTTGTTGATGAGGTAAGTGATAAAGTCAAATGGCTCACTTGTGCAGATGTGAATGATGTACACTTTAGTGACTCCATAAACAAAGTCACTCCTGCTATAACATCAGTCACATTTTCTTGACACTGAAAAGGCAGAGAAAGATTTCTCTCCACTTGTGTCAGGTGATGGATGGATGGTTTGTCATCCTGTCAGTAGTGAATAGAATATTTAAATTTTCAGCTGTAAACATGCCTCCTCAGCATGCTGAGCCATAAAAAAGCACAGAGCCCTCCCTCTGAGGGAACAACGGAGAACCAAGTTACAGGCTGTGGTGAATGCAGAATAAAACACACAGATAAAATCTACCAGATCAAAGCAGAGTAATAGCGCACTGATCCTTAATGCATTATTTTTGTGTGAAGAAGAAACAGAAACTAATGTGCTGCAATACCTCATTTTTGCATGTTTAATTTTAGCCCAGAAAAAAAGCTAAACTATTTCATTTTGTAATACAACTAGATATTTGCTTTGCATGTAAAGACTAAAACTGAACACAAAGAAGAGCAAATAAATAGCAAATGTGTTTAAAATTATGATTTTTTTGGGATTCTAACAAACTGGAAAACATTATGCATGCTATTTCATGAATATATTAAGCAGTTTCTCTTGCCTTGAGTTGCTGGTTATTTGCCATAAGTTCATACATTCAACAAAAGATCAATCTAACCGTCTACATTGATGCCTTCAAGCTGCACAAATACTTTTGACCCTCACTCCTTCTTGTTTATAAATATTTAAATTTCTACACATTTTAACATCAGATTTACTTCTGACCATGTCAATGAGGAATTGTAGTGGAAAAAAATGTTGAATTTTGGAATCTGTGCATTTCAAGAGCAACAAGTGGCGTAATGGCAGATGAAGTGTAAATGCGACTTTTAACACCATCAGTTGTTGGGAAAATAAATACATAAATAAAAACAAAACATGCATTGGCATGAATACCTTACAAAGCACAATATATCTGCAACAGTGTTTAATTTTAACTCTTTTTTTTTCAAAGCAAAATTATGCAGCTTAGTTTAATTTTAACTCTTTTTTTTTCAAAGCAAAATTATGCAGTTTAGTTCACTTTCAGGTCTTCATCATGTTTGAAAGTGATCAGCACTTTATCTGTTAATGCTCACGTTTTGACAATTAAAAGGGTCATTTTGAAAGTAAAAAGGCTGGTAGCAAACTACAGGGTAGCGAACTACATGATCACCAAATTGAAGTTACCAGTACTCAAAATGCAGGGAGGAATCCAACAAAATTCACAAAATACCAACATGACAGTCACACAGACGATATTCCCTTCCACAACGTGATCAAGGGACTGATTTGCTAAATGTTTGCATGTGTAAAAACAAGCACAAACACTTTAGCTTCCCCCTGCCCAAAAAATATGCACTGAGGATTATGTGTTTCAAAAAATGAGCTAAATCAGGGGTGCCCAACCTTTTTTGAACCAAGATCTACTTTTAAAGTTGACAGTGTATTGAGCAGTGGCGGTTTGTCAATAGGGGGTGCTGGGGTGCCGTCAACTCTGAAGTTTTTGATAGTGGAAAATCTACAACAAACCAAAATTTGCAATTATATTATAGCCCCAATTCCAATGAAGTTGGGATGTTGCGTAAAATGTAAATAAAAACAGAATACAATGATTTGCAAATCCTCTTCAACCTACAGTAGTGTTCAGAATAATAGTAGTGCTATGTGACTAAAAAGATTAATCCAGGTTTTGAGTATATTTCTTATTGTTACATGGGAAACAAGGTACCAGTAGATTCAGTAGATTCTCACAAATCCAACAAGACCAAGCATTCGTGATATGCACACTCTTAAGGCTATGAAATTTGGCTATTAGTAAAAAAAAGTAGAAAAGGGGTGTTCACAATAATAGTAGTGTGGCATTAGGTCGGTGAGTTCGTCAGTTTTGTGAAACAAACAGGTGTGACTCAGGTGTCCCCTATTTAAGGATGAAGCCAGCACCTGTTGAACATGCTTTTCTCTTTGAAAGCCTGAGAAAAATGGGATGTTCAAGACATTGTTCAGAAGAACAGCGTAGTTTGATTAAAAAGTTGATTGGAGAGGGGAAAACCTATATGCCAGTGAAAAACATTATAGCCTGTTTATCTACAATGATCTCCAATGCTTTAAAATGGACAAAAAAAAAAAAAAAAAAAACAGAGACATGTGGAAGAAAACGGAAAACAACCATCACAATGGATAGAATAATAACCAGAATGGCAAAGGCTCACCCATTGATCAGCTCCAGGATGATCAAAGACAGTCTGGAGTTACCTGTAAGTGCTGTGACAGTTAGAAGACGCTTATGTGAAGCTAATTTAATTGCAAGAATCCCCTGCAAAGTCCCTCTGTTAGATAAAAGACATGTGCAGAAGAGGTTACAATTTGCCAAAGAACACATCAGCTGGCCTAAAGAGAAATGGAGGAATATTTTGTGGACTGATGAGAGTAAAACTGTTCTTTTTGGGTCCAAGGGCTGCAGACAGTTTGTGAGACGAGCCACAAACTCTGAATTCAAGTCACAGTTCACAGTGAAGACAGTGAAGCATGGTGGTGCAAGCATCATGATATGGACAAGTTTCTCCTACTATGATGTTGGGCCTACATATTGCATACCAGGTATCATGGATCAGTTTGGATATGTCAGAATACTTGAAGAGGTCATGTTGCCTTATGCTGAAGAGGACATGCCCTTGAAATGGGTGTTTCAACAAGACAATGACCCCAAGCACACGAGTAAACGAGCAAAATCTTGGTTCCAAACCAACAAAATTAATGCCTCACAGATGTGAAGAAATCATTAAAAACTGTGGTTATACAATTAAATACTAGTTTAGTGATTCACAGGATAGCTAAAAAAGCAGTTTGAACATAATAGTTTTGAGTTTGTAGCGTCAACAGCAGATGCTACTATTATTGTGAACACCCCCTTTTCTACTTTTTTTTACTAATAGCCCAATTTCATAGCCTTAAGAGTGTGCATATCATGAATGCTTGGTCTTGTTGGATTTGTGAGAATCTACTGAATCTACTGGTACCTTGTTTCACATGTATCACTAAGAAATACACTCAAAACCTGGATTAATCTTTTTAGTCACATAGCACTACTATTATTCTGACACTACTGTATATTCAACTGAATACACCATAAAGACAAGATATTTAATGTTCAAACTGATAAACTTTTGTTGGGTTTCAGTTCTGGGAGTTGTGTTTGATGCGTCCCTGGTCCCCATGTCCTTTCATGTCTTAGTGTTCTCCTGTCATGATGTTTTCTGGTTGAAGGATTGTGAGTGACCATGTCTCTCGCTCTCTCTTCTGTCAGTGGTCTGCATTAGTTGATGTGACTGTGAAGTCAGTGCATGTGTTGTTTGTGGAGTCTATTAACTCTGTCTGTGTGGCATGGTGGCGCATTCCTCCGCTCCTCTTTCCATGACAAAAACTCCTGTAACAGTGGAATGTGCCGAAAAAGTCTTGATGTCCACGTCTTCTGCCATTTCTGTGGTAGTCAGATGACGTCCCGGATCAACACAGTGTTCAGTTTGGAAATGATCTGGTCGTTTGAGCCTGTCGATCGCCGCTAGGAACGCGGAGTGCTCTCAGCCACTGTGGGCGGTCTTTAAACCAGCTGTAACACTCCTCAATCTGTGTGATCCCCATAAAATTGTCCCTGAAAGCCATCTGAATTTAGAGAATGGTGTCCACCTAGCTGTCTCTCACAGTTTCTGGAAAAATTTGATGCAGCAAAGCTCCAAATCATTCAGACATTTCCCTGACAATAAAAGGGGGGTGGGCCAGTGCTCACTCAAAGCCTGCCCACAGGCGAATGACGCAACCGACAGGCGTGAAAAAACTCACGCATGCGCACGAAGGTTCAAGCTTGGCTGATGCAATACACGTGATTCAAATCCATATAGTTTTTGAAAAAAATTAAAAGGTCCATTACTTTTTGGACAGACCTCGTAACTTGCACTTGTAGATGTAGCGATGAACTGTGTTAACTGACAATGAAGTCTTTCTGAAGTGTTCCTGAGCCCATGCGGTAAGATCCTTTACACAATGATGTCAGTTTTTAATGCAGTGCTGCCTGAGGGATCGAAGGTCACGGGCATTCAGTTTGTTTTAGGCTTTGCCGCTTACATGTAGAAAGTTCTCCAGATTCTCTGAATTTTCTGAATACATTATGGACTGTAGATGATGGAATCCCTGAATTCCTTGTAACTGAACATTGAGAGACACTGAACGTAAACTGTTTGACTATTTTTTTCATGCAGTTGTTCACAAAGTGGTGACCCTCGCCCCATCTTTGCTTGTGAATGGCTGAGCCTTTTAGGGATGCTCCTTTTATACCCAATCATGAGTGTCCTCAATTCCCAAACACTTATTGAGTGTTATTAGAAGGAAAGGTGATGTAACACAGTGGTAAACATACCACTATCCCAGCTTTTTTGAAATGTGTTGCAGGCATCCATTTCAAAATGAGCAAATATTTGCACAGAAACAATAAAGCTTATCAGTTTGAACATTAAATATCTTGTCTGTGTGGTGTTTTCAATTGAATATATGTTGAAGAGGATTTGCAAATCATTGTATTCTGATTTTATTTACATTTTACACAATGTCCCAACTTCACTGGAACTGGGGTTGTATTTTGATAGCACCTCTACCTGGATGTGTTGCTGAATGTGATTAAATGATTAAAAAAAATGTTGAAAACATTAAAGGTTCATTCAGTAGTTCAGTGCAGTTGGAACCAAAATGGTGCCATGTTCTGAGTTGATGCCACTCTCCAATCAGGGCACACTAGCTAAGTCCAAACCAAACAAGCATGCCTCAAAGTAACCTTTAAATCCAGCTTCTAGAGAACGGATGGTCGTCTTTAACTTGGTAAGGTGATAGATTGCACACTTAGGCATCGCAGTAAAAAAACAACTGAACAGCCTTATTTAAAACCAGTGTTTCTCTGCTGTAATTTGGTGGATACAGGTCAGGTAGTGGAGCCCAATCACATTGTCATAGCTTAAAACTATTCATAAAAGTAACTATGAAAAAATGTATGACCTAAAAACAAAAAGTAAAATCAGCAATAAAACCCCCCTTAAAGAGCTTTGCAAAAGTTAGACAATGATGTATTTCACATTGACTGACTACCTCCGTGTTCAACTTCAGTGCAGTCTTTGGGTGATAGGCGCGGTATACCCTAGGACAGGCTGTCTGTCTATCACAGCAGTTCAGCTCTATGGTATTTTTTATGTAAATTGAATGCAGTGTGTTGTAACAATTCTCTGATATTTTATCTCCCCCATAAATGTAATCTCATAGGCAGTCTGAACAAAAACTGGGCCTATTACAATAAAATGGCAGTACAGGAGTGAGTCCCATATCAGCCCTAAGGAACATCTGGCTGGTGCTGATCCTCACAGGCTGTAGCCTGACGAGAGTCATGAGTCCCCCTGGGTATGATGTCAGTCAGTTATCTTTTAATGTAAGATTGGAAATAATCAGTCAGTGACATTAGCAACTCCTAGGGATGAATAACTTTCTCCCTTCACCTCATCGTACCATTAGCCACACGTTACTATGGCTCACATTTTTGGAGTTCTCCAATGTGGCAGAAATGCATTTACACTTCATTGTGTTTTTGAGGCCAATCTGATAAGGCTGGCGGGCAGCAGCAGTAATGACTGGAAGGACAGCAGCCCACTGACAAGACGCACACATGCTTCCCTCTTAGCCTGTTTGATTAATGCATCCTAATCAAGCTAAATGAAGATTGATGGTCATCAAGGAGAGAGACAAAGAGTAAGTGGAGGAGGAGAAATGCTGCAAGGCCTCCTGAGACAACAGTCAGAGCAGAGGGAGAAATAAACCTGTAATGCGGTGGAGGTGCACGGACGACTCGTTTAATGACCTACTGCCAGTGTGCACAGTGCAAACACACTGACAAAGAGCACAACAAATGCACAACTAAAGGTGACTCAGTGGCCCTGACTGCATCACACAAGATGCTGCATTCACGCAAGACATCCAGTGAAGAAATGTTCCTGCACTTGCACGGAAAGTGGGACATTTGAACTTGTGCATGATGTAGAATGGAGCACATGATGAAATGCTATTGTTCCTGTTAGACCTACATAACAGCAGGGGGCTAAAATGTTGTTTCTGTTGTGTAACTGCATATGTAGCGGCTGTACTCTTTTTCATGTGAGTTGCGTTTCTGTTGTGATTCCTCCCTTTTGGTCCTCTTGGGATGTTAACTCACAGTCTCCGATGTGGCGGGCGGATGATCTGACCAGCTAGCTAAATACCTGGGCTCAAGAATCAGAATCAGAATCGCCTTTATTGTCATTGTAATTTGCATTGCAACGCGATTTGAGTGAGTGCCTGAGTGGCGAGATAATCCTTTATCTGTCGGGGGAGCAAGGCCTATTGACTATTTATATAACACCTAAATCAATCATTGTCATTTGATTGGTGGTTTGTATGTCATGTGACATGGATTATTCATACCATTTGCCATTGTGTTCCATTTACCGTGCAATTTTGGTGCTATTTAGCGTGCAATTTTGGTACTATACATTTTGTACTATTGCACACCTTGACCACCAGGCATGCTCACACTTGCAGCGACAGCGCTTAGCTTAAGAACAAACAGCAGTGTGGTGGCAGTAATGGAAAGGAAGACTGGATGCAGTGAGGGGGCTCAAGAGTGAGTCTAGGGGGTTCTTGAGAAATCAGTGTTTGCCAGAGGCAGAGCCGTGCAGGCCAGGTTGGCCTCGCTGCAGCTTGGGGTTTGCAGGGGATCCCTGGGGCACTGCACGGTCCATCAGATGGCACCTGGGTGAGACGGGGCAACTTGGGTGTGCTACTGAGCTTTGGCGGACACCGTAGGACCGGGAAGGGGGTAAGACCCTTTTCGCTTGTGCTTGGAGTAACAGTCCTGGTCAGTATTACTAATACCCCCTTAATCTTAAATACATCATTTAAAATATGTTAAAAAAGAAAGGCAAATGAACTAATTGTGCAGAACTGCAAATTTAATAAAATATCAAAACCAAAAACAATGAAATACTTTCATATTCTGAAATAAAAAATACAAATATAAAATGTAATTACTTTCACCCTTTGATGAATTTAAAGAAAATCATCACTGTTCCAGAGAGTTTTCTTAGCACAAGTCAGGGATGATACATGAACATTTTCAAGTCACTGAATATGCTTTGGATAGTTAATGAATACAAACAGCATGGCACTGCACAGTAAATCTGCATGGAATGGGAAGAAATTCATCTGTGGACTTTTTGGTCCAGACTGGCCCACCACTACAATCCGCGTGCAGATACTGTTCCAACTCACCTCCCATTGAACTACAAGTACATATAATCACACAAGCCCTTAATAACACTACGATGATAACCTATATCCCTTTATATTCTGGAGCCTTGAATAAAATAAATGACTGCACAGTATGTTACTGACTTTGACCATTAGGGGCAACCAGAAACGGTGGGGGTTGTTTTCATTGTTTATCCACACCATGCTGGCAGACACCTGCTATTATCGCCACCACTACCAACCTCCTCCTGCTCCTGTACCACCAAAATGGCAATGGGAGCCTCACTGTCACTGTAAGACCACCTGCTGCTGAGAGAGACCTACGGGCACCCCTGCCTGGCTGCACCCCCCCCCCCCCCACACCAGGTCGGCCCCCACAGCAAACATCTCTGAAATTTTTCTGCTCTTAGCAGCATCAGTCACAAGAGCTTTTTCTTTTCCCTCAGTTTTTTTGCCCCGCCTTTCAGTTTTTTTTCCACCATTTTGTGAATCGCTTTGTTTTTGGTGTTCTGCTGTATTGTTTCTCTCTCTCTCTCTCTCATCATGATTGTTCATCATTAACCCTCTGGGGTCCGAGGGCATTTTTTGGACAGTTTACTCGCCTGGCATAAATGTTTTATTATTGCTGTTAACAGCTCTCCCTGCATCCCACAATCAAGTTTTTTTCAGGACAACCTGTGCTTTCATAATATATATGCTTTTGTTGTGTTTTATAAGTGTAATAAAGGTTTACAATCAGAAATGACAAAGGAAAAAGCAAAACGGAAAATGATTTTCCACACACATTTATTCAAAACACACAGCAAACTATAATAAACAACTGTTTTGACACTTTATAAAGGTAATTTGAGGTCTTGTGTGAAAGACTGTACAATAAAAAAGTTCAAACGATAAACACAAATGCACATTTTAACAATATATACAAAATGGCAGTGTTGTATAAAGTACTGGAAAATTACACTTAAGTAAAAGTACAGATACCCATTAAAAAAATGACTTTGGTAGAACTTCAAGTCACTGATTGAAATGCTACTCAAGTAAAAGTCTTAAAGTATCTAGTATTTATTGTACTTAAGTATGACAAGTAATGTACAACTAAATGTACTCAAATATTGAAAGTAAAAGTACAAGTAAATGTTAATAATCAAAAACAGACTGATTTTTTTAATAAAAGTTTATCTAGGCTTGAAAATGACTGGTAGTATTAGTCAAAATACTGAAAATTGTGCACATCACACAAAAACACTTCAGAAACAAGGTTTCAAAACCTAAACGAGAGCAGGCTACTCACTAGGTGTTCACAGGAAACAGTTATTTATTTCTATATGCATTTATTGATTTTCATTGTTACATGCTTTTATCTTTTCTGTTGTGTTTTGTTTCATTAGGTTCTTTTTGTCTCTTTCTCTAAAATTGTATTGTAACATTATTAGTCTATTATGATTGACTATTATTGTCTATTGTGTAGACTATTACTGTTGTTGCTATAATATATGAATAAAAATAAATTAAAAAAATGAAAATTTGACTCTTTTACGACAATGAACGCTGAGCCATTAATTATACAGAAAACAAATCAACACAAACGTGCTGATGCGAACAGCTTAATGCTAACTTTAACATTGAAAACGGCATAGACATGCTAACGTGTTAGCATCGGTCCCGTTTTTAAGTTATAAAATACATCTATCACCTGTTTCAGAAGACCATAACAAGTCGGTTTAACATAAAAATATTAAATATTACTCACAGACATATGCTCTTCAGGGTTTTAGTGGGAAAAATTAGGAAAAAGCAAAATAAAATCCACGAATCGTAGATCAAAGCGACCTGCGAATCACTGCTTCGATTAGTTCAAAGTTCAAAGCAAAGCCACGCTGCAGAAAAGTTGATTACAGACCCGCTGCAGGTCTGTAATCAATGTAGAGAAATGATCATTTTCTGGACAAACACCCCCCAAGTGCGCAACTGAAAAAAAGCCTACCAGACACGCCTCATGACAAATCGGCCTGATTCTGTTGCAGTCACTAGTAATCAGTGGTGTCTCTGGGTGAAAACATGACTTTTTTCGTGTGTGTGTGTGTGTGTGTGTATGTGTGTTTGTGTGGGGTTTTTTTGTAACGAGTAACAGCATGGCGCATAGAAAATGTATCAGAGTGGAAGTATGCAATTAAGGTCGGAAATGTAGTGAAGTAAAAGTGAAAGTGAGCTGAATTTAAAAAACGCAAGTAAAGTACAAAGTCTCCCAAAACATACTTAAAGTGGATATGACACCTAAAAAATTAAAAACTGATATAAATATCAAAATATACATACAGTATAGTAAGTTGAAAGTGGTTTTAATTACTATCACTGAGAAATAAAGTTTGTACAGTTTCTCAAAAGTGTGTTTCTTGGAAAGCGCGCTGGTAGCGTTCCATCAGCGGTCACGTGATGCCGTGACATCACAGCGTGTAGACTCCCGTCTTTGTCTGTTAGATTAACAACAGGAACAGATAGACCTCAGCATGAACAGTGACGAGATCAAGAACTTTTCTAACTCCTCTTCAAGTGTGGATTATTTCTGACTCGGATCCTGAGGATGTCGCAGCAGTGATTAGACCCTACAGATTGGAGCCGTATCTTTAACATTCAAACCAGGAGCATTATGGCAGCGAAAATAATGCCGGCGGTGCTTATGGCGGAGCCAAAGCAGAGGCAAGAGACGTGCCAATTCCGATGGGTTTTGAAAGGCTGCAGAATATGGAATGGTAAGGGAGGCTTTGATTTTTGTTGCTGCTGTTTATAACACTCTAATTACTGTATAGCATTTTCGATTCGAGCGTCTGTTTACTGCCTTTGTTACTGTTCCGGAGCCAGTGTAGCCAGTGTTCCGGACAGTGTAGCTATTACTTGCGGACCACCATCATTACATTCGGATTTTTGCCGTGTTCGAGTGCCTGGCATTGCATTCATCCATGTTTAGTTACATTATTTTCATGAAAGAATAGGAAATAAACGGTGAAAGTTTCGAAAAAGACCGCCGAAAACAACAGTGAACATGCTGCCGCCGTGTTTACTACGTACGTTCCTTGACCATTTCAAGATTATTGTGAACATATTATTTGGGGTTGACATTTTATGTGTTCCTGTGAGCGGTGAGAACATGGAGACAGTAGAGGAAAGTGTCTGCTATTGGGAGCAAATACGTGTGTGCGAGTGGAGGGAGCGGCAGCCTGACATTTCGTGCATCGCACAACAGCGCGGCTTTTGATCAATCTGCCTGGACTTGAAAAGGCTAAAACCTTTCGCCTTGTGTTTGTGCAATATGCTGCAACACACTGGTCAGGCATATCGACAAACAAGTCCCTGAGAGCTGTGTTTAATCAAAGTTTCTGCCGCTAAACAAAATGTAAACAACAGTCGCCAGGCGCGCAAGCCGATAGGGTCTACACGTAGTGACATATTTTAGGCTTGGTGCTCAGCAAGAAGCTGATCAGGGGGCGTGCACATTTTTCAGTGGCGGGACGTTCAAATGTTATATATAACGGGAGAACCGCGTCCATTTTCCCAAAACGCTTAGGTTGACCGAATTATATAACCTTTGTTACATGTAATAAGACTATGTTGTCTTTAAGTCCACTTTAAGTACAGTAGTGAGAAGTTGGATCTCGAGTAACTTCCTACTTTTAAACTTTGATAAGACTGAAATTATGGTTGTTGGTCCAGCAAGACATCGGCATCAGTTTGACCAGCTGGCGCTCAGCCTGGGTTCCTGTGTCATACATCATATGGACAAAATGAGGAACCTTGGGGTAATTTTTGATCCCACATTGTCTTTTGACCTCCACATCAGGGATGTTACTAGGATGGCTTTTTTCCATCTGAGAAATATAGCGAGGATCCGCCCCATCCTGTCCATGGCTGATGCTGAGACCCTGATTCATGCTTTTGTTTCTTCTAGACTAGATTATTGTAATCTATTTTCAGGGTTACCACAGTCCAGCATTAGGGGTCTTCAGCTGGTTCAGAACACTGCCGCCAGACTTCTGATACGTAGCAGAAGGTCTGAACATATCACACCCATTTTGGCATCTTTGCACTGGCTCCCTGTCTCTGTGAGAGCAGATTTTAAGGTTTTGTTATTGACGTGTTGTTCATGGACTGGCGCCATCTTATCTGGCTGATCTGGTGGAACTCTACGTGCCGGCCCGGGCTTTGCGGTCACAGGATGCGGGACTTCTCTGTGTTCCCAGGGTGAAGAAGAAGTCAGCAGGTCAAAGAGCCTTTTTGTATCATGCACCCACCCTGTGGAACAGTCTTCCTGCGACCGTGAGGCAGTCTGCTTCTGTGGACATTTTTAAGTCAAGACTCAAAACATATTTTTATTCTCTTTCTTATGGATAGTATTTATTTTTATTTGTTTTATTCTTTTACTTCTGTCGTATGTATTTGAATTTTTTATTCATTTTTAATTACATATTTAATTTTATGTTGACTTGTTTTATGTAAGGCACCTTGAGCCAGCTTTTGCTGTGATTTGGCGCATTATAAGCTAATTAAATTAAATTAAAATTAGTGAAGTATTTTTACTTCCTTACTATACAATACTGCAAAATGGTCTATGATTTTGGTGGTCTTGAACTCAAAGCAATCTCTGTCTGCTGTTACACAAAGGTCACATCACAAATTTCTATTTCTACTGTGTTTTGGAGTCTTCTGTCTGACTCTGCAAGCAGCTTTCATTTCACACTTTGGTTCCTTAAGCCTCGGTCCCACCGAATAATGAAGGCTGAAGAAGGAGCCACGCATGGGTGTGGGGTGATTATTCGAAGAATGACCCACGTTTTGATCTATCACATATCCACTATGAAGGTGCCACTATGTGCCTCTCTGTACCCCGCATGTGCCACGTAGCAGCCTCTACGCCTCTACAGCCTCTAAATGGACTGCATTTATATAGCGCTTTTCCATCTGCATCAGACACTCAAAGCACTTTACAATTATGCCTCACATTCACCCCAATATCAGGGTGCTGCCATACATGGCGCTCACTACACACCGGGAGCAATAGGGGATTAAAGACCTTGCTCAAGGGTCCTTAGTGATTTTCCAGTCAGGTGGGGATTTGAACCGAGGATCATCTGGTCTCAAACCCAACACCTTAACCACTAGACCATCACCCCCCCCCCCACTAGACCATCACCTCCCCCCCACTAGACCATCACCTCCCCAGACCCTCCCCTCTACAGACCTGTCATTACAGCCTCGAATGGCTCGCATCAGCCACACTAATCCACGTAGTGCCATGATAGCGCCATGATAATGCCATGTTGACACACGTTTAGGCATGAGTTTGGTCCAAACCTCCAGCCCTCCCACACCTGGTCCCTTCAAAGTGTGGGTTTTCAATTCACAGATTCACAGCAGCATTTAAAGATGTCCCTTCTTCTTGTTTTTTTAAACGCAGTCCAAAAATAGACACCTCAACACAGTTCCACAGTTCTGCGCTGTGCGCCAGGCTGCTGTCCACCTGTAATGCACCAGACCAGCTAGACCTGAACCACGGCTTCCTGGAGAGCCGCCTCTGTGCTCCTCGCTGGCTCCGCAGCTCTCTGGCTCTGCGGCTTTAAACACACAAAACTTTATGTTTGTCTGTTTATTTCTGCAAAATCACTCTTTTGTGCGCGCGCTGCTGTTGTCCTTTCATGGACAGCCTCCTCTGTGCTCTTTCTAAGTGGCTTCCTTTCCATCCGTGGCTTGCTGGCTTTATTTTTTCCCTGGCTTTAAAAACAATCATTTTTACAACGTGAATCCACTTTTAACTTTGTGTTTGTCCGTTTATTTCTGCAAAAGCGCTCTTTTGCGTGCGGTGCCGTTCTGCATATATATATATATATATATATATATATATATATATATATATATATATATATATATATATATATATATATATATATATATATATATATATATATATATATATATATATATATATATATATATGAGGTCTCTTAGAAAAAGTATCCGACCTTATTATTTTTTTCAAAAACCATATGGATTTGAATCACGTGTGTTTACATCAGACATGCTTGAACCCTCGTGGGCATGCAAGAGTTTTTTCACGCCTGTCGGTTACGTCATTCGCCTGTGGGCAGTCTTTGAGTGAGGAGTGGCCCACCCTCTCATCATTTTTTTCATTGTTTAGGAATGGCTCAGAGACTGCTGCTTTGTTTGATAAAATTTTTTTCAAAAACTGTAAGGCACAACTGAGTGGACACCTTTCGATAAATTCAGCTGGTTTTCGGTGAAAATTTTAACGGCTGATGAGAGATTTTGGTCTGTTAGTGTCGCTTTAAGGACCGCCCACAGCGCCTGATGGCGATCTGCGCTCCGAGGTGGCATTGTCTCGCTGTTTCAAGCTGAAAACTTCCACATTTCAGGCTCTCTTCACCCAGGTCGTCGTCAGAGAACAGAGAAGTTTCAGAAGAGGTCGGCATCAGGAGTTTATGCGGACATTCCACTGTTAAAGGAGATTTTGTAATGAAAGAACGTGCGGGCAGATTCGCATGTTGGGCCGGACCCGACCGCGGGAGGTCGCGACAGGAAAAACACCTCCATTGGAAACCTTAACGGACAAGTTGGAACATGCCCAGCTGTTAAAGAATTTCTCAGATACTCACTTGTTGAAAGCCATCAAAAGCCACCTGAATTTTACAAATGGTTTTCAACACGGAGGTGTTTTTCCTGTCGAGGCGCAGACGGATTTGCGGCATCGTCACGGAACCGACTCGGCGAATTTGCCTGCACGTTCTTTCATTACAAAATCTCCTTTAACAGTGGAATGTCTGCATAAACTCCTCATGCTGACTTCTTCTGAAGTCCTAATAGAAGTTCTGACTTCTATGCTATGTGTGCAGGCTGCAGCTAAGCTCTGTGGGCCTGTGCATGTCTCTCTACCTGGGCCGGGAAAGTTACCATGGCAAGGCGCAGAAAAAAAAGGCCAGCCATTGTCCCATTATTGATTGGCCCACTAGGAGAAATCCCAGTACTTCCAATGGCCAATCCACCCTTGGGCACAGAGAAAGATTTTCTTTGAAAAAAAGGTGCAGTTCGTCAGAAGGCACATGGGAGACCAAAGTCTAGATCTGACCTGTTTTCTTGCACTAAAAAAAGCCACCTGCCTGATGGATCCACTTAGTTAGGAATATAGAAGACAAGCACCAAACCCAGATTTTACATGCACTGTCTACAGTCAGCCATCAACCGTATTTTATGATCCAAAACCACAGTTCCATGACCATTCTCTGGCAACTAAGGTTTGATGATTGGTTTGACTTTTATGGCCCTTTCATAAACAATTTAGCTCCCATGTCCCTTGCCAAAGTCCTGGCATTTTTTTACCAGAGGTCAAAATCAAAAATGGTCGCAGGCGCCATCTTAAAAAATAACTTTTTGAACCAAAGCACCTAGAATCCTGTACAAAGACACTTTTTCAGGTGAGTCGACCATGAAGATTCTGAATCTGACATTAGTTGATGTCGATGTTATGACATAATTTTAACATGGAAATCCAAGATGGCCACGATCTGGTAAAGTGAAAACATAACATTTGTAACAGAGACCTACGTCCATAAGGATCTCCTGGAGTAAAATCATTAATGGATGCATCACCAGTAAACTCTTTACACTTGAAAACAAGTTATTTTTAATAGCTGTACCCTGACCAGTGTTTAAATGAAACTCTTGAAAACATTTCACCCTGAAAATGGTAGTACAGGACCTGGCTGCATGCATGCATGAGTTTGACTCCTTCCATTTTTGTTCCATCCTTACCCACCCTCCAGACCCTACAGTCAGCCATGCCTACCTCTGATGAACTCGTTGCAGACTTCAACTCAACCCATGCTGTGGGGGAGGCAAAGCTGAATAGCTTCTTGCAAGAGCAGGTGTTCAGTAAGAATCCCTTCCTCCATGCACCTGTCCCTCTGAACAAACGCTTAACGTTTTCCAAAATGCCACAGATGGAGAAGATCAGGGAGGAACTCCAAGCAAGAGCTGCTGAAATGGAGCGGTGTGCTCTAAAGGCAGTGATCAGCATCGTGTTGCAGCGTGTAGCTTTCAACTCCAACAGCACATACAGAAAGACACAGAAGATGAAGCTCATCCAGAGACTGTCTCTGCAATCTGTAGATCTGCAAGAACCCTACACTGCTCTCATTGACATGGGCATGATCTGGAGAATAGCAACTCCATCAGCAGGAGATTGACAGAGGCAACATGACACCCCATACAAGTGGTCAAGCTGTGTTCACAAAATATCATCCATCATCCTTGCCTGCCATGGTGATGCTGAACATACCATCTCTGTGAACAACCCGAACGATGCACCATACCCAACTAAAGATGACGAGCATCACCTACGGGTACAAGGTAAGGCACATATCCCTAACACCTTCATGAAAGCGGGTGACACCTTCCCTTCTGCCGAGGCATTTAAAACACTGTTGTGTTGCTTCAGCAACAAGATGCGGTTGCAAAAACTAATAAGCAACTACCTGGCAGATCTTGCAGAGAGTGTTGATGCAGAGATTGTCTAGTCTTGGGCTGGCTAGCATGCCCGTCACCATTAGCTTAGTAACGGCGGCTGTGGACGATGCCTTTCAGATGGTTGTTAGGTGGAGGAAGTCACGTGTGGCTTGGTGCTCGGTTGTGGTAACTGGATCACCGGCCGGTTTTTGGCCTTGGATATGCCTGTTATTAGCCCTTTAAGCCCATGGGTGACTTCCACCTCTACTTCCAGGCCGAAACACCAGGTGTTAGTGATAGGGGATTCTATCGAATGCAAAGTCAGGACACATGCCCTCTGAAGACGTTAAATTTATTTCTGGTGCCAGAGCTCCTGACACTGCCTCTCATCTTAAGGTGTGGACACTGCAGAAGGGTAGACAGACAAAGGAACATGAAATTATATATAGCCACATAGTTATTCACGTTGGCGCCAATGTTATTACTAGAATGAAGCACTCTGAGGTCACAAAAATGGACAGAGAGAGGACTTGTGACCTTGCCAGAAAGATTTGTCGGCATCAATTAATAGCCTCTGGTCCCCTCCCCATCTGGGGTAATGATGAGATGTTTAACAGGCTGACATTGTTAATTAGGTGGCTGGCACAATTTTGTAGACAGCAAGGCTTTAGTTTTATTGATAAATGGCCTTTGTTTTGTGGCCGCTGTGGCTTGCTGATGCCGGACAGCCTTCACCCTACTGGAGAAGGCACCACCATCTTGTCTGTGAACATGGATAGAACTCTACAGGGAGGGTAACATTAGGACTTTACAAAATTGAGGATGGCCCGCTGGCCATTCTAGCAATATCAAATATTTTGTGTCTGTTACCTACAACCCGCGTGGAATGCCTCAAACCTAAACCTACTACTAGGCATCTTATATATCCTACACTGCAACCACCCCTAAATCCAAACAGTCCAATTATCAACCCCACTGAGGTTCATATTCTGGGTCTCATTAACAAAAGGTTATTGTCCTCAAAATCACTGTTGATTAATGATCTAATTATGGATCACCACTCAGATATGATTGGGTTATTGTGAAAACTGGCTTAAACCTACTGCTGCTCCCCTTAAATGAGGCCTGCCCACTGGCATACACATTTATTCATGTCCTTCATGATACGAAGCAAGGCAGTGATGTTGCAATTATTTATCAATCTGGGTTTATTTTACAAGATGTAAAATTACAATATAATTCATTTCAACATATGATTCTCCAATCTGCTCACAATACTACGTACAGCTAAGGTCACAAGAATAAAAATCAGCCGTATTACTTTGACACTGTATATAGGCTCCCTGGCCCATACTTAATTCTTAGTTGAATTTGGTGAGTTTATTTCTACCCTGTCAACTTGTGCAGATAACTTTCTGATTGTTGGTGACTTCAACAGTCACATAAATAAGTCTCCTGATCCCCTCTGCAAATCATTTATGGAAATTATGGATGCATTAGGATTTCAACAATGTATTCAGGATTCAACACACATTAGTGGAAATACCCTGGATTTGGTTCTCGCATACCTCTTGGGTCAGTCTCTGATAACTCACTTATTATGTTTACAGCTTCGCTGCCATGTTTAGTGGAAAATCAACTCCTCAAATCTGAATGAACTCAGAGCTAGCCCACAAGATATCTTATGTTTGGAAAATGCCCAATCAGTAGACAGTCTTGTGGACAGTATAAACTCAGCTCTCAAAACTACACTCGACATGATTGCTCCACCTATATTAACACCACACCCCCCTCAAAACACAGTCACCTTTGTTCAGTGATTACTTGCGTGACCTCAAGCATAAGGCTAGAGGTCTCAAACGAAAATGGTATAGCTCAAAATTTTCATTTTGTATTTCACCTCATATGGTGTGATGCTATCTCAAACTATAAGCCTTCTGTACTGGCTAGCGGGCCTATTAAATCATGCATTTGTTTCTCCTAGATTGGAATACTGCAATATTCTGTTTTCTGGTTTACCACAGTCGAGCATTAGGGGTCTCCAGTTGATTCAAAATGCTGCTACCATACGTTTGACAGGAAGCAGAATGTTTGACCACATTACCCCCATTTTGGTATCACTGCACTGGCTTCCTGTCCCTGTGAGATCAGATATTAAGTTTTCGCAAGTATCCTATAGAATTATTCAAGGACTAGCACCTCCCTACTTAGCTGACCAAATTAAACCCTACGTACCATCCAGGGCTCCGCTTTCTCAGAGCGCAGGAGTAAGTAAGTAAGTAAGCAAGCTTTATTTATAAAGCGCCTTTCACAGACCAGGGTCACAAAGCGCTGCACATGGCATACAAAAATAATCTAAAAATAACATACGAAAACAATAAAATACAATATTAGGCTAAAAAGCTAACTTAAAGA
The DNA here is from genome assembly GCF_902500255.1 of Thalassophryne amazonica. NCBI lineage: Eukaryota > Metazoa > Chordata > Actinopteri > Batrachoidiformes > Batrachoididae > Thalassophryne > Thalassophryne amazonica. The sequence continues at coordinate 23,553,315 of NC_047109.1, forward strand.
AATGCGTCTTTAGTTGCCTTCTAAAAGTATCTATACAATCCAGAGAACGAAGGGCACAGGGAAGCTCATTCCAGAGGCTAGGCGCCACCGCTTTAAAAGATCTGTCTCCGCGAGTTGTAAAACGGGTCCGAGGAACCATCAACAGGTTCTGATTGGACAACCTGAGGCTCCTGGAGGAAGCATAAGGCTGGATCAGGTCCCTGATGTACTCCGGTGCCTGTCCATGCAGAGCTCTAAAAGTCAATACCAGGATTTTGTAATGAATCCTGTAGGAGACAGGCAGCCAATGCAAAGTATTAAGAATAGGAGTAATATGGTCCCTCCTGCGGGTGCGGGTAAGCAGGCACGCAGCAGAATTTTGCACAACCTGCAGGCGGGCCAACTCCTTCTTATTCAGACAGGTGAAGAGACTGTTACAATAATCCAAACGCGATGAGACAAACGCATGAACAATCATCTCAAGCTCTTTTAAAGTCACCATCTTACGGAGCTTAGAGATGTTCCGAATTTGGAAAAAACAGTTCTTAACCAGGTAATTTGTGTGCTGCTCCAAAGACATCCCTCCATCCAAAATGACACCCAGGTTACGCAGGCTGCTTTTGACCATGCAGCTTAGGCTACCGAGATGCTGCTTAATTCCAGGTACAGCACTATCTGGTGCTACAATCAGAGTCTCAGTCTTATTGGAATTTAACTGCAGACTGTTCTCAGTGACCCATTCCTTAATTTTGGCCAAACAATTTGTGAGAGAGCAGAGTTTCTGTGGCTCAGTTGTCTTAAAAGAGCAGTACAGCTGCAGATCATCGGCATACAAATGATAGGACACATCACTGAACTGCTGGATCAGCTTGCTGAGAGGAAGGAGATACAACGAGAACAAAACAGGTCCCAAGACCGATCCCTGTGGCACACCCCACAGAAGATCTGCAGATTCCGACACTGCATTGCCCACCGTCACACTAAAAGTTCTACCAGTCAGGTAAGAGGTAAACCACTCTAAAACACAACCTGACATTCCAACCAAATCCCGCAATCTGTTTATCAGAATGCCATGGTCAACGGTATCAAACGCCAAAGACAGATCAAACAGAATCAGCACGGAACATTTGCCAGTGTCAGCTGCCATCATCATGTCACTAGACACCTTCAACAGGGCTGTTTCAGTAGAATGAAACTCACGGTACCCAGATTGAAAAGTGTCATGGATGTTGTTAGCCTGCAAAAACAATCTCAATTGAGCACAGACTACCTTTTCCAAGACTTTGGCCAAGAAAGGGGTTTTAGATATTGGCCTAAAGTTCTTGAGCTCTGTAGAATCCAATCCAGCTTTCTTTAACTGTGGTTCCATAATGGCATGTTTAAAATAACAGGGAAACACACCACTCGACAAAGATATATTAAACATTTTAGCAATGTAGGGCCAAATGGAGTCAAATACAGTCACAAACAGTTTAAATGGAAGAACATCCAAAATACCAGAGGATGGCTTCACTTTATTCATGATGGTTGAGATGTCCTCTACAGTAACAGGCTCAAATGAGGCCCAGCACTGAGTGGGAGGTTCCCAGTGCTGGGGACCATGGCATGGAGGCAGGTTGTCCTTTATAACTCTAACCTTATCAATAAAGAAATCCAGGAACTCCTCACAACTAGTTTTAGAGATAACAGGAGTGACGGCAGCAGGTGACACAAGAGAGCTGATTGTGTCAAAAAGCACTTTAGGATTTCTTTTATTGGAGGCAATCAGGTGATTAAAATAACTCGTCCTGGCCTCCTCTATCATCTTATTTAAGGAAGATATTAAGTCTCTTAAATGTAGCCTGTGAACCTCCAGTTTTGTTGACTTCCATAGGCATTCAATCTGGCGACATGTTCTCCTTAGAGTCATAATCCCATCATTTATCCAAGGGCAGAAACTTTCACGAGGAGCTTTATCAGCCTTGAGTGGTGCCACTTGATCCAAGATAGTGGCACAGTGGCTATTAAAGCTATTCATAAAACAATCAGTTTCAGTGAGATTACTAAAAAGTAAAGGGTTGAATTTATCACAGAAAAGTGTAGCTGTTGTCTCTGTGATAATTCTCCTTTCTGCCTTAGTAGAAACAGGTCGAGGCTCAGATGGCACCATCAAATCAAAGAAAACACAACAATGGTCACTCAGAAGAACATCCTCCACACATACATTGGTAATTTCCAGGCCCAGTGCAAAAACCAGATCCAACGTGTGACCCTTGTTGTGAGTGGGACCTGACACATACTGTTTAAAATTAAAAGCCTCTGTCATAGTTATAAGCTCTCTTGCTGAAGTAGAAGAATCAACATCAATCTGGAAATTAAAATCACCCAAAATTAAGACCTTTTCCAATCTAATTATAGACGATAAAAAGTCAGTAAAAGCCTTAAGAAAAGCCCCAGCAGGGCCAGGAGGTCGATAGATCAAAATACTATAAAATTTATGTGAGGAACCAACTTCCATCATGAGCGCCTCAAAAGAGGGGGCGTGGCTCGTATCCGACAGTCTGCATGTGTACCGGTCCCGGTGCACAGCAGCCAGTCCTCCCCCCGCACGACAGGGGCGGGGCTTACCCACTGCTAAGCAACCCGCAGGACAGAGCTCATTTAAATGGATGCATTCATTTTCCCTCTGCCACGTTTCTGTGAGGAAAAGAAAGTCCAAGTTTTTCCTGACAAAAAGCTCATTAATGAAGAACGCTTTATTTGAAATAGAGCGTGCATTCAATAATCCAATCCGACTCAACAATGAGACGGTAGTCGAGTCCGCTGAGCACAGCGGGATAGGCTGCAGACATCTCCCACGGTCACGTGAGGCACCGCTGTATCGGCGAAACCCACGCTGCTCCCGAGATGTAAACACAGAAAACAGGGACGGACCCGGGACCCAAGTGACTCGTCCATCGGGGACCCAGTGATGTCCAGGCTGAGTTCTGCAACACAGAGGAGTGGGGGGATGCATGAACAGGGCCACACCGCCAGCCGTATGGCCCTGCAAGAGTGGAACTGGACGAAGCCACCTGTAGCTTCGGTATCCACGAGCCGCACGCCACACTCCTCGTCTGATCCGAACCTGGACACCCACTCTGCAGCCTCTTCTCCTCTTTTTCGGACTACCTGGATGTCGCCACATCAGGTATTCCCGGGAGGAGGGGGAACACACAAACAGAGGTAGGAAAGTTTGCTTGTAGCTATCCCAGTCATGAAAGAGGCATTCCATTGTCTCTTTAATTTTGAAAAGAGAGTCACGATCATAAATCTGTATTGCACTCACGCAATCGCTATCCGTCAAAGCTGATATGACAGCACACACAATCAGGAAAATAACAGAAAAACGACATGGTAACAGGCAAGCAGCAGCCGGAACACACACAGGCACCATCTTGTCTTGTCTTGTCTTGTGTACTTGAGTACTTTGTGTCCCTAGGATGAATAAAAAGTCTGTGGGTCACACAGCTTTCTCTCATGTACCTGTTTTGTGGAATGATTTCCCCGTGTCAATAAAACAGTCAGATTATGTAGAGACTTTCAAATCCAGACTTAAGATGCATTGATTTTCCATTTTGTATGGCTTGCATACAGGCATAGTATAGTGCTATGCTTCCTACCATTTTAAGTTTATTTTATTATTAAACAGAATGCGTCATAGCCTCAACTTTACCTAAAGTCTGGGTCTTTTTGTGAAGCTTAGGGTGTGTGGCCAGTGATCACCTTAGCATTTCTTGTGTTTTTCTTGTTGCTTAATGCTGACAAATTATTGTCTTTCTGCTGTGTGTGTTGTGTGGGCCGCCAGAAGAGGAGGTACTGCTGGTCCACCACCAGAGGGCGCCCTGCCTGAAGTGTGGGCTTCAGGCACGAGAGGGCGCTGCCGCCACGGACACAGCCAGGGGTGACAGCTGTCACTCATTATCTCTTGACAGCTGTCACCCATCTACACTTCATCATCCCACTCCATAAAGACCGGACGTCATCTCCATCTCGTTGCCGAGATATCGTCTACCTTAGGAGGTACTTTGTTCTCAGCCATTATTTTGTCTACCACAGACAGTATTTGCTTGTGATATTTTTGCAGTCGGTTTTGTGAGTGCTTGCAGCTGGAGGCTGGGTTTGGACTGACATCTTCACTCCAAACTCTTGATAAGTACACATACTACTGCATGTGCCAGCTTTTCTGTATGAGAGGTGGAGGTGGAATTTCCACCATTGTTTGCACTGGGTGTTCACACACCCACATCTGATTGTCTCTGCTCCTCGCCAGCAGTACCGGATCCGACACGCGGAGACGGTGGCCACCTGGGGTGTTCGGGATTTGGCGGCTCTAGTATTCTCCAGGTTCGGTGGCGGAGGAAATCGTGTGGTTCCGGTTCTTCTCAGGACAGACGTCCTCTATCCTCGAGCCTGCCCACACGTCACCCTTGTTAATTGGTTATTGTACACATTCTGTAATCTGCTGTGTTTGGTTGTGCTTTTCACAACAGTAAAGTGTTCATATTTGACTCTTTCATTGTCCGTTCATTTACGCCCCCTGTTATGGGTCTGTGTCACTACACTTTCACAACAGTGTGATTCTGTTTTTTCTCTCTCTGTTTGAGTTGCAGCTCAAACAGAGAGTGGGAGTGGGTGTCTTCTTCTGCAAGCCTCCTGTCCTGGACACCAGCATGGACTCCTAAAATTTCCTCTATATTTGTATTGTCAAGTGTGTCATAGCATGGCCCAAACAGAGGGTCACCCCTTTGAGTCTGGTTTGCTTGAGGTTTCTTCTTCAGAGGGAGTATTTCCTTACCACTGTTGGCTGAATACTTGATCTAGGAGTTGGTAAGGTTAGACCTTACTTGGTGCAATTAAGGCAGCTTTTTTGTGCCTTAGCGCTATATAAATGAAATAAATTGAAATTCTTTTGGCTCCAACTGCACCAGGTTGTCAACCCAGTAGGTAATGGAGGACTACAGCTTTGACTACTCTGAGGCTGACAGTATCCTCTTTTCCACTTATGGAGTTCTGTGCAAGTCAGGCTGCAATGGCCCTGTTGTCATTAATAGTGCTCATGTCGATGCCTATGTTGTGGCAGCAGTGACCTGTTTGGAATGCTCTGTGTGACTGACCAAATGGCAGACTGTTTTGCACAGCTGCACTGTATGACAGGCTGTGATGCCATCTCAGGCCTCTGTGGCAAGGGTAAGAAGCCAATGTATGACAGAGTGGGTGGAAAAGTATGCTGTGGCAACTCTCAAGGTGTGGAGATAGCTTTGATTTTGAGGAGGAGGTACAAGTGGAGCTCTTCCAGTTCACACAACATGTCATCTATGGCACAAAAAAGAGTAGCACCACGGCTGAGGCCCATGCAGTGAAGTTGAAGTCAATGTAGAACAAATCAGTCATCTGGCTCCCTTCAGATGCATACAACCTATGCCAACATTGCCTCGATGCAAACTACTTGATATATCTTGTGCACCACCCCTCCATGAAACACCACCACTCACCACTCAGACATGGCTGGGAGATGGCGGATAGCTGCTGTCTCCCTGTCCGCCACACATGACCTGCTGTCCTGACACATCTACCTGCACTTGGGCCAGCAACAAAGATGAGAGCATGGGGGGGGGGGGACATGATGAACAGTGGAGGAGGGAGGATTCATCGGAATCTGATGATTCAGAATCTCGTAAGGCAGAATGGCCTGATGTGGACTGATCATATCTCTCAAGGCCATACTGATTCATCAGTTACAATGTCATAATCATGTGAAGTTTGCCACAAAAGCATAATACTGGTCAACACGATTTTTCATGCATGGAGTTTTTCAACGGATTTTGGGTAATTTAGGGGTGCTAAATCTGAATCAGGTGTTAGTTTTGCCAGTCACATCACATTTCTGAGAAATGAAAACATATTTCTCACATCAAGCATTGGAGCAAAAGCTGGAGTCTCACACACCTCTTTGGCGCCATAAATGATATTACGGCTCTTGTTCACATTTCGCAAATGAACCTGGTTTAAAAACTATGTTTTTTTAAGCTGCTTTTGTACATGATTAGTGACATCAAACTTGTGAATGAATGAGCAACATTTGCGTAATTCATTAATACAGAACACGTAGGCTGCAAAAAACATGATGTGACAGAAGAAATCTGAGTTCAGATTCAGATTCAGCACCCCAAAATTACCCCAAAACAGTTCTCAACATCCATGCAAAACAAACTTTATGTTTCAGTTGTGGTGTGATGCCATATGTCTACAGAAAATGGGCAAAAGTACGACCATTTTCAGGGCATGATTTTTATTGACATGTTTTCAGTGGTTTCATTCGAACGCTTGTTCAGGTTACAGCTATTAAAAGGAACTTCTTTTGAACTGTAATACGTTTGCTGCTCATGCGTTCATTGATTATTTTACTGTAGGACATCCTTATGGAGGTAGGTCTCCCTTACAAATGTCATGTTTTCACTCTATCAGATGGTGGCCATCTTGGATTTCCATGTGAAAATTATGAAATTATATCATAACATCTCCATCAACTAATGTCAGATTCAGAATCTTCATGGTTGACTTACATGAAAAAGTGTCTTTGTACAGCATTCTAGGTGCTCTGGTTCAAAAAGTTGTTTTGTTTTTTAAACAAGGTACCAGTAGATTCAGTAGATTCTCACAAATCCAACAAGTCCAAGCATCCATGATATACACACTCTTAAGGCTATGAAATTGGGCTATTAGTAAAAAAAGAGAAAAGAGGGTGTTCACAATAATAGTAACATCTGCTGTTGATGCTACAAACTCAAAACTATTATGTTCAAACTGCTTTTTTAGCTATCCTGTGAATCACTAAACTTCTATGTAGTTGTATAACCACAGTTTTTCATGATTTCTCCACATCTGTGAGGCATTAATTTTGTTGGTTTGGAACCAAGATTTTGCTTGTTTACTAGTGTGCATGGGGTCATTGTCTTGTTGAAACACCCATTTCAAGGGCATGTCCTCTTCAGCATAAGGCAACATGACCTCTTCAAGTATTTTGATACATCCAAACTGATCCATGATACCTGGTATGCGATATATAGGCCCAACACCATAGTAGAAGAAACATGCCCATATCATGATGCTTGCACCACCATGCTTCACTGTCTTCATTGTGAACTGTGGCTTGAATTCAGAGTTTGGGGATCAACTCACAAACTGTCTGTGGCCCTTGGACCCAAAAAGAACAATTTTATCAGTCCACAAAATATTCCTTCATTTCTCTTTATGCCAGTTGTATTTTATTTAACAGAGGGACTTTGCGGGGGATTCTTGCAAATAAATTAGCTTCACACAGGCATCTTCTAACTGTCACAGCACTTACAGGTAACTCCAGACTGTCTGTGATCATCATGAAGCTGATCAATGGGTGAGCCTTTGCCATTCTGGTTATTCTTCTATCCATTTTGATGGTTGTTTTCTGTTTTCTTCCACGCATCTCTGTTTTTTTTGTACATTTTAAAGCATTGTAGATGAACAGCCTATAATTTTTTGCACCTGCGTATAAGTTTTCACCTCTCCAATCAACTTTTTAATCAAAAAGGTTCCCATTTTCCTCAGGCTTTCAAAGAGAAAAGCATGTTCAACAGCTGCTGGCTTCATCCTTAAATAGGGGACACCTGATTCACACCTGTTTGTTCCACAAAATTGATGAACTCACTGACTGAATGCCACACTACTATTATTGTGAACACCCCCTTTTCTACTTTTTTTTACTAATAGCCCAATTTCATAGCCTTAAGAGTGTGCATATCATGAATGCTTGGTCTTGTTGGATTTGTGAGAATCTACTGAATCTAACTGGTACCTTGTTTCCCATGTAACAATAAGCAGTATACTCAAAACATGGATTAATCTTTTTAGTCACATAGCTATTAGCACAATACACAATACTATTATTCTGAACACTACTGTATACACACACATATATATATACGAGGTCTGTCCAAAAAGTATTGTACCTTTTTATTTTTTTCAAAAACTATATGGATTTGAATCACTCGTGATTAGCAAAAAAACACCTCCGTCTTGGAAGTCTCACAGGACATGTTGGGGCATGTCCAGCTGTTACACAATTTCTCGGATACTCACTCGACTGAAAGCCATGGAAAGTCGTCTGAATCTTTTGAATGGTTTCCAACACGGAGGTGTTTTTTTTTTTTTTGCTGCGCGTCCTGAGCTGCTTTGTACCGACGCGCGAAATCCTCCGCACGTCTTTCATTACAAAATCTCCTGTAACAGTGGAATGTGCCGCAAAAGTATTATGTCCAGCTCTGTTGCCATTTCTGTGGTAGTCACATGATGTCCTGGATCAACACAGCATTCAGTTTAGAAATGATCTGGTCGATCCAGCCTGTCGCCGCTGTGGGCCGTCTTTAAAAAGGTTTTAACAGTCCATAATCCGCGTGACGCCGACAGAATCTTCACCGATATCCAGCTGAATCTATCGAATGGTTTCCAACTGCCTGTCTCTAACAGTTTCTGAAAAAAATTTCATGGAGCAAAGCAGCCATCTCTCAGCAAGTTCTCAGACAAAAGAAATCCGACGGGAGGGGTGGACCAGTGCTCACTCAAAGCCTGCCCACAGGCGAATGACGCAACCAACAGGCGTGAAAAAACTCACGCATGCGCACGAAGGTTCAAGCTTGGCTGGTGCAATCACACGTGATTCAAATCCATATAGTTTTTGATAAAATAAAAAGGTACGTTACTTTTTGGACAGTCCTCGTGTATATTTATATATATATATATATATATATATATATATATATATATATTAAAGGGCCACAGAAGTCAAATCAATTGTCAAACCAGTGTAGCCAGAGAATGATAACGGAATTTAGGATTTATACCCTATTAATTAATTGTTACCTGCTGTGTTCCACCCCTGGTCCCTGTCATGTATCCAGTTGAATCTAATAATATTTTGGTGATTGTTTTGTTACTTTTTAGCTTTGCTTAATTCTTTAGACATTTTTGAGTTCCCCTTTTGTTTTTTTGCACTGAACTCTATGTCTTTGTGTAGGTTTTCAGTTGTTATCAGTGTTCTATGTTTGTGTTGTTTTTGCACTCACTCTGTTTTTTTGTTGTAGTTAAATTCCAGGTTGATTTCCACTTTGTCACCCTCTGCATTCAGGGGTGTGTTCCTGATATTTTCAGCACAGGTTATTCATTCAGTTGATTACACACACGCCCACAAGTTCTTTTCCTTGCAAGATTATTTTGGCTCTTGTTCTTGCCATCTATCACTTTGTGTTTCTCATTGCTCTATCATGTCATCCATTCATCTTCCCAAAGTCCACAACCTGCTGCTGGTGGGTTCCTGGTTTTTGGACTCTCTTGTTTGGTTAAAAAAAAAAAAAAAAAAAGCCTTTTGCCCATCACTCTCATGTGCAAAGTCCAAAGTGCTTTACAGTAAAATCAAAGATTCACAAAAATAAAACACACAAACAATAAAATTAAAACAGCAAATAAAAACAAAACATGCCACAGCACCACTAGATATTAAAAGCCAGTTCATATAAATAAGTGTTTGGCTTTGATTTAAACAGTGTGAGGTCAGGAATAGCACTTAATAGCATGGGGAATGTCTTGAGGCACACATCTGGGGCGGGTGCAATCTGAGGAAGGGTGCTCATTGGGACCTTTGGAGGTCCCAAGTTTGGTGCCTTCAATTTTGATGCAGGATTTGAACATGCAGAGTGTCACCAAAATATGTGTTGAATCTGCTAATGACAGAGCAGAAGCAACTGTGTCTGGAAATCACACAGAACATGCTACTTGTAGAATGCACAAACAGCAACCCCAAATTCCTGAACACCTTCATCACTGGTGATGAGACATGGGTTCAGTCATTGTAATGCAAACATCCAACATCAGCTAGGCCAGTGAAAGCACAGCAGGTGCACAGCAATGTCAAAGTCATCTTCACTCCCATAGTGTGGTGCATCATAACGTACCACACTATGGACCAGCAGGCTGAAATTAATAAATAGAAATCAAATCAAATCAATTTTATTTATATAGCGCCAAATCACAACAAACAGTTGCCCCAAGGTGCGTTATATTGTAAGGCAAAAGCCATAAAATAATTACAGAAAAACCCCAACAGTCAAAACGACCCCCTATGAGCAAGCAATTGGTGACAGTGGGAAGGAAAAACTCCCTTTTAACAGGAAGAAACCTCCAGCAGAACCAGGCTCAGGGAGGGGCAGTCTTCTGCTGGGACTGGTTGGGGCTGAGGGAGAGAACCAGGAAAAAGACATGCTGTGGAGGGGAGCAGAGATCAATCACTAATGATTAAAAGCAGAGTGGTGCATACAGAGCAAAAAGAGGTGAATAAAAAGTAACACTGGGTGCATCATGGGAAACCCCCCAGCAGTCTAAGTGTATAGCAGCATAACTAAGGGATGGTTCAGGGTCACCTGATCCAACCCTAACTATAAGCTTTTTCAAAAAGGAAAGTTTTAAGCTTAATCTTAAAAGTAGAGAGGGTGTCCGTCTCCCTAATCCGAATTGGGAGCTGGTTCCACAGGAGAGGAGCCTGAAAGCTGAAGGCTCTGCCTCCCATTCTACTCTTACAAACCCTAGGAACTACAAGTAAGCCTGCAGTCTGAGGGAGAAGCGCTCTATTGGGGTGATATGGTACTAAGAGGTCCCTAAGATAAGATGGGACCTGATTATTCAAAACCTTATCAGAAAGAAGAAGAATTTTAAATTCTATTCTGGAATTAACAGGAAGCCAATGAAGAGAGGCCAATATGGGTGAAATATGCTCTCTCCTTCTAGTCCCCGCCAGCACTCTAGCTGCAGCATTTTGAATTAACTGAAGGCTTTTCAGGGAACTTTTAGGACAACCTGATAATAATGAATTACAATAGTCCAGCCTAAAAGAAATAAATGCATGAATTAGCTTTTCAGCATCACTCTGAGACAAGACCTTTCTAATTTTAGAGATATTGCGCAAATGCAAAAAAGCAGTCCTACATATTTGCTTAATATGTGCATTGAAGGAAATATCCTGATCAAAAATGACTCCAAGATTTCTCACAGTATTACTGGAGGTCAGGGTAATGCCATCCAGAGTAAGGATCTGGTTAGACACCATGTTTCTAAGATTTGTGGGGCCAAGTACAATAACTTCAGTTTTATCTGAATTTAAAAGCAGGAAATTAGAGGTCATCCATGTCTTTATGTCTGAAAGACATTCCTGCAGTTTAACTAATTGGTGTGTGTCCTCTGGTTTCATGGATAGATAAAGCTGGGTATCATCTGCGTAACAATGAAAATTTAAGCAACGCTTTCTAATAACACTGCCTAAGGGAAGCATGTATAAAGTGAATAAAATTGGTCCTAGCACAGAACCTTGTGGAACTCCATAATTAACCTTAGTCTGTGAAGAAGACTCCCCATTTACATGAACAAATTGTAATCTATTAGATAAATATGATTGCAGTGCAGTGCCTTTAATACCTATGGCATGCTCTAATCTCTGTAATAAAGTTTTATGGTCAACAGTATCAAAAGCTGCACTGAGGTCTAACAGGACAAGCACAGAGATAAGTCCACTGTCTGAGGCCATAAGAAGATCATTTGTAACCTTCACTAATGCTGTTTCTGTACTATGATGAATTCTGAAACCTGACTGAAACTCTTCAAATAGACCACTCCTCTGCAGATGATCAGTTAATTGTTTTACAACTACCCTTTGAAGATTTTTTGAGAGAAAAGGAAGGTTGGAGATTGGCCTATAGCTAAGATAAGCTAAGCTAAGCTAAGATAGTTGGGTCAAGTGATGGCTTTTTAAGTAATGGTTTAATTACTGCCACCTTAAAAGCCTGTGGTACATAGCCAACTAATAAAGATAGATTGATCATATTTAAGATCGAAGCATTAATTAATGGTAGGGCTTCCTTGAGCAGCCTGGTAGGAATGGGGTCTAATAGACATGTTGATGGTTTGGAGGAAGTAACTAATCAAAATAACTCAGACAGAACAACCAGAGAGAAAGAGTCTAGCCAAATACCAGCATTACTGAAGGCAGCCGAACATAAAGATATGTCTTTGGGATGGTTATGAATAATTTTTTCTCTAAAAGTTAAAATTTTATTTGCAAAGAAAGTCATGAAGTCATTACTAGTTAAAGTTAAAGGAATACTCAGCTCAATAGAGCTCTGACTCTTTGTCAGCCTGGCTACAGTGCTGAAAAGAAACCTGGGGGTGTTCTTATTTTCTTCAATTAGTGATGAATAGTAAGATGTCCTAGCTTCACAGAGGGCTTTTTTTTATAGAGCAACAGACTCTTTTTCCAGGCTAAATGAAGATCTTCTAAATTAGTGAGATGCCATCTCCTCTCCAGCTTACGGGTTATCTGCTTTAAGCTGCAAGTTTGTGGGTTATACCACGGAGTCAAGCATTTCTGATTTAAGGCTCTCTTTTTCAGAGGAGCTACAGCATCCAAAGTTGTGCTCAATGAGGATGTAAAGCTATTGACGAGATAATCTATCTCACTCACAGAGTTTAGGTAGCTACTCTGCACTGTGTTGGTATGTGGCATTGAAGAACATAACAAAGAAGGAATCATATCCTTAAACCTAGTTACAGCGTTTTCAGAAAGACTTCTACTGTAATGAAACTTATTCCCCACTGCTGGGTAGTCCATTAAAGTAAATGTAAATGTTATTAAGAAATGATCAGACAACAGGGGTTTTCAGGGAATACTGTTAAGTCTTCAATTTCTATGCCATATGTCAGAACAAGATCTAAAGTGTGGTTAAAATGGTGGGTGGGCTCATTTACATTTTGAGCGAAGCCAACTGAATCTAATAATAGATTAAATGCAGTGTTGAGGCTGTCATTCTCAGCATCTATGTGGATGTTAAAATAACCCACTATAATTATCTTATCTGAGCTAAGCACTAAGTCAGACAAATGGTCTGAAAATTCACAGAGAAACTCACAGTAACGACCAGGATGATAGATAATAACAAATAAAACTGGTTTTTGAGACTTCCAATTTGGATGGACAAGACTAAAAGTCAAGCTTTCAAATTAATTAAAGCTCTGTCTGGGTCTTTGATTAATTAATAAGCTGGAGTGGAAGATTGCTGCTAATCCTCCTCCTCGACCCGTGCTTCGAGCATTCTGACAGTTGGTGTGACTCGGGGGTGTTGACTCATTTAAACTAACATAATCATCCTGCTGTAACCAGGTTTCTGTAAGGCAGCATAAATCAATATGTTGATCAATTATTATATAATTTACTAACAGGGACTTAGAAGAGAGAGACCTAATGTTTAATAGACCACATTTAACTGTTTTAGTCTGTGGTGCAGTTGAAGGTGCTATATTATTTTTTCTTTTTCAATTTTTATGCTTAAATAGATTTTTACTGGTTATTGGTGGTCTAGGAGTAGGCACCTTCTCTACGGGGATGGGGTATTGGGGTGGATGGCAGGGGGAGAGAAGCTGCAGAGAGGTGTGTAACACTACAACTCTGCTTCCTGGTCCCAACCCTGGATAGTCACAATTTGGAGGGTTTAATAAAATTGGCCAGGTTTCTAGAGATAAGAGCTGCTCCATCCAAAGTGGGATGGATGCCGTCTCTCCTAACAAGACCAGGTTTTCCCCAGAAACTTTGCCAATTATCTATGAAGCCCACCTCGTTTTTTGGACACCACTCAGACAGCCAGCAATTCAAGGAGAACATGCGGCTAAACATGTCACTCCCGGTCCGACTGGGTAGGGGCCCAGAGAAAACTACAGAGTCCAACATTGTTTTTGCAAAGTTACACACAGATTCAATATTAATTTTAGTGACCTCCGATTGGCGTAACCGGGTGTCATTACTGCTGACGTGAATTACAATCTTACCAAATTTACGCTTAGCCTTAGCCAGCAGTTTCAGATTTCCTTCAATGTCGCCTGCTCTGGCCCCCGGAAGACATTTGACTATGGTTGCTGGTGTCGCTAACTTCACATTTCTCAGAACAGAGTCGCCAATAACCAGAGTTTGATCCTCAGCGGGTGTGTCACCGAGTGGGGAAAAACGGTTAGAGATGTGAACAGGTTGGTGGTGTACAGGGGGCTTCTGTTAAGAACTATGCTTCTTCCTCACAGTCACCCAGCCGGCCTGCTTTCCCGGCTGCTCGGGATCTGCTGGGTGACAGCTAATGGCGGCTAAGCTACCTTGGTCTGCACCAACTACAGGGGCCTGGCTAGCTGTAGGATTTTCCAAGGTGCGGAGCCGAGTCTCCAATTCGCCCAGCCTGGCCTCCAAAGCTACAAACAAGCTACACTTATTACAAGTACCGTTACTGCTAAAGGAGGCCGAGGAATAACTAAACATTTCACACCCAGCGCAGAAAAGTGCGGGAGAGGCAAGAGAAGCCACCATGCTAAACCGGCTAAGAGCTAATAGCTGTGCTAAGCTAGTGGATTCCTAAAAACACACAAAGTGAATAATGTGTAAATAATTTAGAGGTGATTCAGCAGAGAGAGTGCTTTAATTGAGGCACTTGAAGATTTCACTGTGAAAATAAATCGTTATCTAGTTATCTAGATCAATCTAACTACACAGATTAAACAGCTAACAGATACAGCAAAACACCGCTGTGCACCGGAACAGGAAGTGATACAATACCGCAGTGAGAGGCAACCACCAGTAGAGGCCAGTAAATAAAAAATAAATAAAGAGTAAATAAAGGATATCTACAGGAGGTCCAATGTTGCCTTTTGTGATGCTGTGCACTCCAAACGACTGAATCTGTGGGCAGCAAAAAGTTGCCAGTTCCATCATGACAATGCACCTGCCCATTCTACTCAGTTGACACAACACTCCTGTTACTTGTCAGGCTTCCTACTCTCCTGACATGGCTCCCTCTGATTTTTGGATGCTCCCAAAGATAAAAACGACACTAAAAGGGACTCAATTTGAGTCATGCAAAGACATTGTATGGAACACAATGGCCCAGCTGGCCACCTTTCCAAAAGAGTCCTTCTAGAAATGCTTCCAACAATGGCACAACAGCTGGGAGAAGTGTGTGCAGTCCCAAGGAGACTACTTCGAAGGGGATTAGTATTTCATACCCCCAGGTGAGTAATTGTACTTTTTATGGCCAAATGTTGAATATTTTTTGAATGCACCTTGTGTGTATGTGTGTGTGTGTGTGTGTGTGTGTGTGTGTGTGTGTGTGTGTGTGTGTGTGTGTGTGTGTGTGTGTGTGTGTGTGTGTGTGTGTGTGTGTGTGTGTGTGTGTATTTTTTTTCTGCAAATCCATTTTATGGTGCACTACAGAATTGAGTTGCCATTGTTGCACATTTTTCATTTCAAAATTCTCCACACATTGTCATCATTCAACAGATACACAAAATGAAACAAAGGGGGGTCGGCATACTCAGAGGAGTTCCTTGCAGAACCCTCACTGTGCAGTCCCCCAACAACTCAACATTCATTCATTTTCTATACGTGGTGATTCTAATTATGGGTCAAGGGGGAGCTGAAACCTGTCCCAGCAGTCCTAGGGCCAGAGGTGGGGTTCACCCTGGACAGGATCACAATCTATTGCATGGTCACATATAGACAGAGAAACACATTTACAATCTCACTTACATGTACTGTTACAATTTAGTTCACAAACGGTCAAAACCGAACCCCAAAATGCAGGCAGCAACACACAGGAGTTAGGTGCAAAGCCAAGTGATCTATTTTCCACAAACTCCTAAAGTGACAATCAGTTCAAATGGTGACAAAAACTAGGCTGAACCTATAGAGTCCAAACATGGAAAATAGCTGAGGCAAAAATAATGACAGGATAAACATGTAACAAGGGAAGCAAATGGCAAAAGCAGAATGCTCACAATGTCAGAACCACAGTGATCACAGGGAATCTACAGGCAAGGACACACAAACATATTAGGTCTAAAATTCCAAAACGAACTAATCAGTGACAGGTGCAAAAACTAAGGGAAAAGGAGGAAGATGAATACAGGTGATATTTAAATAAACATATGGTGACTGTAAACTAAAACTGAACTCAAGAGTAAATAGAAAAAGAATCATAACACAAATACAACAATAACGAAATACAACAGAGTTAGTAACAAAAATAAAATCTAAAACCAACTGCCAAAATAAAGAAACTAATGTGGAACTCAACAAGTGCAGAAGTGAACCCAAGAAAGCTGAACAAGAACAAAGCTCAAATAAATTAACAGAACAATAACTGAAAACTAATACTGGGAACATAAGTGAACACAGTGCTAACTGGGGGCTAAAATAATACATGATCAATATGGCAACACCATGCAGGAACTCAAGGAGCAGAAACACTAGGACAAAGGACAGGGGAACGTAACGACCAAACAGACACCAGAAGGACACACAAACAGGGGAGAGACAGGGGAACATGATGATGCACCACAGGCAGTGGATGGGTGACAGAGACAATGAAAACAAAGAGAGATCAAAGACAAAGACCAAGGACGAGTCACAGTGGGAACCAGACACTGACATGAACAAAGAAAGGCAGGAGACAGGAAACAAATCACAAGACACCGACATAAAACCATAAGACTGGGAGTGCACACAAACATAAACACACACCCAACATCTCCAGCCAATTTAGAGTTTCCACTTCACCTAACCTGCATGTATATGGAAGTGGAAGGACGCCGCAGCAGATGGTGAGAACCTACATGAAACTCCACACAGAAAGGACCAGGGAAGTGATCCCAAGACCTTTTTGTTATGAGGCAACAATGCCAACCACTAAGCCACTGTGCTACCCATCTGTAGCCAACATTCATGTATAGATTAATCATGAAGTCATAAAATTTAAGGAAAAGGTTTTGGATGCTACAAAAGGATGATTGTTTGTTTGATCCATACAGGAAACAGCTGTGTCTCCCCCCAAAGATCAGGTCAGGTCAGGTGAGGGAGCATGTGCTGGTGCCACACATCACCAAGTCCATCACTCTACTACAGGTCTATGTTTTTTTGTTTTTGTTTTTTTTGTTTTTGCTGACTATCAGCTGGTTTTCCAGTGGAGGATTATTGCAGTAAACACTCCATTAGAATAATGTAGAGAACCAGCTGGGAGTTATGTCTGTCCATTACACACCCAGGTACTAATGCAGCCCGGCACACACACACACACCCACACACACACACTCTGTTCAGCTCATGCTAAATGGCCTGGCTGTATGGGAATACAGGCTGCATATGGTAAAGGTACTAAAAGGCTAAGATTAGCAATTTAAATACCTTGTTCTGACTGCTTGTGAATGGGACACGGGGGAGTAATGATGCCACCCCGCCTTGTGTTTTAGCACACACAATCTGTACAGGCAGAGAGGTGAACACACAATTTCCCTTTGTTTCTTGTCGTTCTTTCTATAAGCGATGAACACAGCCGGCCCACAAACAATACACAGACATGTATCAAAAATACACCCTGCACAACATCGTGATGTAAGCCCATCACAACGCCAAAACACACACACACACACACACACGCACATGCACACACACAGACACAATCTGTAGCAAACCTTCAAAGGGCCACATCAGTCAGGAAACACAATCACACAAAGCAAATATCGCTTTCCTCCAGTGTTTTCACACACAGCTTCTCAGGCACTCAAATGACTTTGTGTGGCTGACCAGCAAACACAAACATCAGGAAACAAACACCATCCCACTGGGACACCGGCACAAACACACAGCCGCCCCATGTCCTATATGTGTTTTGTTGATAATCATTCGCAGACTGTGTATGTTCAGAGGTCTCAAACTGGTGACCTTCTGGCCTGTCCTTCATAGTCTATGGCTCGTTCATGTGAATGTACATGTAAGTGCACGTAGAAACTTGCACTGAACTATACTGTACTAAATAACTGTAAGCACTTGGCTGTACAATTTGTCCTAGTTTATTACACCTGGTCTTTTCCTTTTGGTGTGGCCTGCAAAAAATAAACTGATGGCCACCAAATAGGGTTTTTCACTAAAACAACTTTAAACAACATATAAACAACTTAAATATCACAGAGATTCAATGATAAGGGTCTACTGGGACCATTTTGGATGCCAATTTTGAATCTTAAACCCATGAATGAATTTAGTTTAGGCACAAATGAGTTTGCGTCTGCAATCGTCTTCCCATTGAATCTTTGTGATAATTAAGTTGTTTATAGGTGTTTTAGTGAAAAACCCTATTTTGGTGGCCATCTTGGATGACTGGCTTGAGGCCAGTTTTTATTTTTGGAAACATCCTGATTGTGTTTTGGGGTGCAAAGGTAGTGGTCGTAGTTCCCCTAGTACTACAGCAAATGGCACATTTCACCAAAAATGATGATGAAGCAGTAGTTGTTGCAGGCAGAGCTGCCCATTATGATGAAATTACCCGAGGCTGAGTATTGTAATATTTCAGCAATGCAATTTTTTTTGCTTCTCTCAGGAGACCCATACAGTTGATCTTATCTTCATGCACGGATCACATAAAGATTTTCAAATTTCACAATTCAAATGACACCTGGAGCTCTTCTCATTCCTTCTCAACATTATTCTCTTCAAGCTTTCTCTTTACCATCCATGACACAATTTCCTGACAGGCCTTAATCAGATAATACATCACTACTGGACAGTGGAAACTATAAGGACATATATTAATGTGCATACATCAAGGCCCACCATACCTCTTCCTGGTTCTTGTCCTTTATCCAAACCATCCCTAATTTTTTTTTATATTTCTATTCCAGACGAGAACCATCCTTTATATCAAGTTTCATGAAAATGGGTTCATTAGGTTTTGTGTAATCCTGCTAACAATCCAGCACAAGAAGGTAAAAAACTAAGTATTTAGAGATAAAAATGCATGAAATCAACACTGAGTAGGTTGTAGTGTGAATGTTTTCCCACTTACAGCATGAGTATGTTCAGAGGTGTCCACCAGCACAGCACTGATTGGTGTATTCCAACATACGTACCCATTGGGGTGCCAACTCCATACGCTCTGGAGTCGATGAGGCCTCCAATCTGGGTGAGGTTGCAGTTACGTTGTGTGGCAAACTCGATGGTTGTGGACTCCATGAGGAAAGCGTAGTCTGAGGTGAGAACACGATGGATGCCTTCCTCAATGTTCTTCACCATCACAGAGTGCCTACGGCTGCTCATGAACTCCCACATCTTATCATATGTGGAGATCTTGGTTTTCTGTTAGGAGACAACATGATCTGTCAGTAACTGAGTCAAAGTTTCAGGACAGTCAGATGTCTTGCAGGACCTGAGACATAGAGATTTACGTTTATGCTCTTAAAGGCCTGTCAAGAGAAATACATCATTTGTCATGTTTACACCTCATTTTTCACCATGACCCTGATCATACAATACCACATGATGACATGATCTCTGATCATATCTGATGCAGATAGAAAACCTGCATCAGATGGTCAAAGCGCATTACAAATAATGCCTCACATTCACACCGATGTGAGGGTGCTGCCATACAAGGTACTGTATTTTTCGGACTATAAGTCGCACTTTTTTACATGCTTTGGCTGGGGATGCGACTTATACTCCAGAGCGACTTATAAATGAGAAATATACCGGTATTTTCTCATTTAATTTACCGTAATAAAACAATTTTACATGACAGAGTCGCTCAATGTTTTAAAATCGCCACCGGAAACGGAAATGCAATGCATCATGGGCACTGTAGTATGGCGGCCGCCCTATAGGTCACGCTGGTCACGATAACCAATCAGAGAACAGAACATTGGACGCGTATTCCTCACCTCACCCAGACCCACCTGACACAGACAGTGATTGTGAAACAGCGTGTGAAGCAGATGAACACGGTGCTTGCTGTTATTCCGGGAGGGCTAACAAAACAGCTTCAACCCTTGGATATCAGTGTGAGCAGAGTGTTTAAGTTGACGCTGAGAGCTGCTTGGGAGCACTGGGTGAGCGATGGCAGAGGATTAGCGTCTGCACTTGGAAGGAGCTGGCGTCGACACCACTGGGAGGTCATGAGCTGCGCAGGTAGGTGCTGCAAGAACATCGGCAGCTGACACCTGGTGTGTACTATGGTCCACAGTGGGTAATGTGTCAGAAAAGAACCATTCAGCGATGGTGTGGGTTTTGGTTCGGTTGCAGAACCACATTCATGTATTCTGTTGAATAAATCTTCTCAACTCAAGGTGGCGCCATTTCTTCCTTTTGCCGTCACAATATTATCATCTGAACTTTTCATGTTAACATACCTGTATGTCCATGTGACTTATTGTCCAGTGTGACTTATTTATGGTTTATTTTTCTTTATAATGGATATAGTGGCTGGTGGACTTATACTCCGGTGTGACTTATAGTCCGGAAAATACGGTACTCACTACACACCAGGAGCAATAGGGGATTAAAGACCTTGCCCAAGGGCCCTTAGTGATTTTCCAGTCAGGCTGGGATTTGAACAGGGGATCTTCTGGTCTCAAGCCCAACACCTTAACCACTAGACCATCACCTCCCTTTTACTCCAATAAGCAGTGATTTCACACTGCCTTGAGTTGCTTTAGCTCTGTGATAGAGTATAACTCACTCTATTTGGACTGGGACCAAATGATATCCCAGCAGAGTAAATTTTACTCAACAAAATTTCCTGTGTACTTTGACAAATGTGAAGTTGTGGAACAGCAAATTATTTTTTGTGACATTGGGTGTAATTTTGAGAGTCTGAGAGAAACAAGGACAAGCACAGCACTCACTGACACTCACTGAATCCCTGGTAATGCACCTTCTCTGCCTGCTGAACCTCTTCATTTCTATTACCTACAAAATTTCATTAGGAAAACATGCAATTTTTTTCAGCAGCGGCTCTAGCCGTTGCATGTCTCGTGTCTGGCTGGTGATTATCACTTGAAGGAATCTGGCCAACCAGCATGGTAAAGAGCAGTGCAAGTGTCCATCTGCTCTGCGCGAGCTGCTGCTATCACGAACCGATCGGAGCAGCAGTGGAAGCTCCACTTTCTACACCTGTAATCACAGAAAAATCCAAGATGGCATTACTCTCCAGGGGAGCAGATTTGAAGGCCTTTTTGAAGCCATTTGAAACCTAATTAAGTCACAACTTCAAGGTCCTGCCCGCCATTATTGTGTGTAATGACTTTTTGTGATGGGTCGATATTTTAGATCAACTGGCTGATTTGCAGAGTGCCTATCAGAATCGTTCGGAGTCACCCTTGGCAAATCAGGCGACTGAGCATGCATGCTTCAGACTGCTGATAAGGCAAAAGCAGCAGCTGTGTGAATACATAGAGGAGTCAGATAACCGCCCACACTCCACAGCAGGCACAAAGCCTGGGTGGGCTCCTCGGCGCCGCCGCACAGGGAAGCCAAGCTGACTGCACCTTAGCCATGTGAAAAACACAGCAGGTGCACATGATGAAGAGCTGTCAAACCAAAAAAGCCCAACATCACCCACCTGTGGCCTTGCAGAAATGTCATTTTATTTTTCGTTGTTCAAAGTGAAACAGAATATTTGAAGTCGTGCTGCACCGGTGGTTGAGGTTAACGTGCTGCGAACATGCTGTATAATGTGATGCGATTCAATTCTGCCCTCTCCTTGTTTCTACAAAAAGGCAGAATACTCTTTTTTTTTTTCTTTTTTTTTTTTTAAAGAATTTTCAATCTTCAATCATTAAAATTCACCAGGCCTGACAAAAAAACCCTCTTCACCATCTTGTTCTTTCAAGTGGTCACCTGCCAGATTAGTGCTGCAGATAACAGAATATTTGCAGAGGAATTGTTCAAATCTGGTTACAAGCACTAAAATTTGCCCGTGTATACCTTTTGGTATACATTTTAGAAAAATAACGTTAGCCATTTGATTTAAAGTTGCTCCAATTTTTGTAAAACATGATGCAAATTATTGGTTGAGTTAATGGGGTTTTAAAAGGGAATAGTGTGCACCATGTGTCATGCTTAGTTGTCATGTTACGGGGTAACATATGTCCCATGCCATAGAATCCAATGGACGTCGACATTGTTTAACCTTTACCTTACAGACCAAGCAGTCAAAACTATTCAATTTGTTAATCCTATCAACGCAACCAATAATTTGCACCACTTTTTACCAAAATTGGAGCAACTTTAACTTTTGACCCCTGTACAAACTGAAATTGACCTTTGTCACCATTCTTGCTGTTTTTACCCCATAACTCCATAATATTCAGTCATAGATAGTCCAAACTATACCCTTTTGGAATCTTCATGATCAGACAAATAATGTGGTATAGTTTTCAACATGATTGGAGCATTTTAAAATTTTGACCCCTGTGTAATTCTTCAGTTGACCCCTACCTGGCTGCCTATTGAAAATTTAGGTGGCTAATGTGCTTTTACAAAAGAATAATGTCTAAGGTGTTTGTGTGCCAATTTTGGTGCTTGTTTCCAGAAATGAACAATTGTTACAGTTATCTGCTCCATGAGATAAAATTTCCATCTTTTCATCTGCCTGCCTCCTTTGGCAAATTGCGTTTCTGTGTCATCTTGAAGCACGAGCTGCGTAATCCCTTGATCATGTTGAAGTGGTCTGAGATTACTGAGGCTGCACAAGCTCCTCCTGAATCCAGAACTGGCTCATAGATTTAAATGTGTACTGAATGTCCTTTACACACAGAATCGCTGTTCAGTCTTATTAAGACATTTCAACACAACAACACAAAGGTCTATTTTAAGTAGCAGTGATTGATGTGGGGCGATGGAGGAAATGGCCAGCCAAAAACCACCATCAGCCTCACTTAAATCAACACCGTCAGCAACTAACACTCTCCATGACTGCCTGGGACAGTCCTCTTCGAGGCTGATAGGATCTGGCAGCTGAATTTTTTAGCCTGTAGTTTGTTGAACATTCCAAACAGGGTTAGACAGTTAGGGGTGTTATCAGTCCAAACTTATACCGCTCATGTTTGGAATTACTGGAAGCCATCTGTGTATGTTTTAGAATTTGAAGTTTTAATCTCTTTATGCATTTTCCCCAAATATATGAAAACATACGTTATTATCAAGGCCATAAGCAGCATCAAATGAAATAAATGGTTTTAATTTTCTCTCTTGGTTTTATGGTTTTATAAAAAAAAAGGGGGGGGGGGGATGTGAACAAGCGCATTGAGTCTGCATCAACACACAAAACACACAAAACACACATTTCATAGACAAGCAAAAAAAGAAAAAGAAAAAAAAAGAAACTGGTATAATTTCATTTGAACAATATAGTGCAGCAGATAACAGAATATTTGCAGAGGAATCCTTCAAATCCAGTTACAAGCACCAACGTTTGTTTTGGTATACCTTTTGGTACATATTTTAGAAAAAATAACGTTAGCCATTTGAATTTTTAATAGGGGGCCACGTAGGAGTCAGTTGAAGAACTGCCTAGGGGTAAAAAAAAAAGTTCCAATCATATTGAAAGCTATACCACATTATGTGTCTGATCACAAAGATTCCAAAAAGGTATAGTTTGGACTATCTATAACTGAATGTTCTGGAGTTATGGGTAAAAACAGCAAGAATGGTGACAAAGGTCAGTTTCAGTTTGTACAGGGGTCAAAAGTTAAAGTTGCTCCAATTATGGTAAAACATGATGCAAATTATTGGTTAAGATAGTAGGATTTTAAAAAGGAATAGTTTGGACTATCTATAACTGAATGTTCTGGAGTTATGGGTAAAAACAGCAAGAATGGTGACAAAGGTCAGTTTCAGTTTGTACAGGGGTCAAAAGTTAAAGTTGCTCCAATTATGGTAAAACATGATGCAAATTATTGGTTAAGATAGTAGGATTTTAAAAAGGAATAGTTTGCACCATGTGTCATGCTTAGTTATCATGTTACGGGGTAACATATTGTATGTCACATAACATGTCATAGAATCCAATGGATTTCAACATTGTTTGACCTTTACTTTGGAGACCAAACATTCAACACAGTCAGAACTATTCCATTTGTTAATCCTATAAGTTCAACCAAAAATTTGCACCACGTTTGACCAAAACTTAAGCAACTTTAATTTTTGACCCCTGTACAAACTGAAACTGACCTTTGTCACCATTCTTGCTGTTTTTACCCCATAACTCCAGGCCATTCAGTTATAGTTAGTCCAAACTATACCTTTTTGGAATCATTGTCATCAGATACATAATGTGGTATCACTTTCAATATGATTGGAACATTTTTTTTTTTTTTTTCAACCCTGTGCAATTCTTCAATTGACCCCTACTTGGCCACCTATTGAAAATTCAAATGGCTAAAGTTATTTTTCTACAATATGTACCAATAGGTATACACAGTCAAATTTTGGTGCTTGTAACCAGATTTGAATGATTCTTACAGTTATCTGCTGTACTAATAAGACTGGAACAAAATGTCCCTATTTCCAAATGAAAAGTTTCTAGCTGGCTCAGAGATTTGTAGCTGCACCAGACCAAGGACAATCACACTCTTCATCTGTGATCCACAATCCAGAGGTGGCTGCAGCTGCCTTGTAGGAACCTGAAAAAAATTAACTACTCATGAACTTTGCCTAAGATAATGGACTGCGAAGATATTGTTTGTGTCAACATGTGAAATACTGTTTGCTGTATTCTCTCAGGGGGAGAACAATACGTGTCTATGTGGATGACACTGTTAATTTTGTCATTCATTCATTCTCTATACCTACTTACTCTAACCGACGGTCACAGGCATGAGGCAGGGTACATCGTGGACAGGACACCAGTGTATCACAGAGCAACATATACACAGACAAACTTATTCACACACACCTATGGTCAATTTAAGGTTTCAAATTCACCTAACCTGCATGTGTTTGGAAGGGGGTAGAAGCCAGAGCACTTGGAGGAAACCAACATGAACATGGGGAGAACACACAACCTCTACACAGGAAGGCCCAGGTGGAAGTGATCCCACAACCTTCTTTGAATGAGGCAAGAATGGCAACTGCTAAGCCACACTGCCAACCTAATTTTATCAGAGTGGTTAAATATGAACAAGAAAAATCTTTTTCAAGCAAATAATGACAATTAAAGACTAAAACATTTTTATGAAAATCTATTCCTTTCGGCTGCTCCCGTTACGAATCACCACAGCAGAACCCATCGCCATCTCACCCTGTCCTCTGTGTCTTCCTCTGTCACACCAACCACCTGCATGTCCTCTCTCAGCGCATCCATAAACCTCCTCTTTGGCCTCCCTTTTGGGTCCAGGGTATAATTGGCCATTTTTTGACTACTTTTGGTTTTACCTACATAATTTACCTTAAAAGACTGTTTACCTTGCCTTGCTTGGTGTCATTTTTTTTTCCAGCACAACCTCTCCTGTGTGACTTTACAGTTTTTGTTTCATTCTGACATTCTATATTAACATAATGAACCTAAATTCACACATAAACATAAAATCCAAATAAAAAATATACTGTGAAAACCACATACATGTTTAACAATCCATTTTTATAACTTAGAATGCAAACAAAAATTGTAATTTCAAAAACACATGTACAAGTGTAGCAAACAACAAAGTTAAATACAACTATTTATATTAAAATACAGGAAATACTTCAACTGTTTTTGTACAACTATATACAAAACAATAAGATGCCACACAAATTATTTGTGCCACTCAAAAAAACAATTCCTGTCCAACACAAGAGAAGTGCTGCTCCTCCTGTTGTCCACCTGGAGGCAGTGTTAGCATTTAGGTGATTTTGATTAGTTTAGCTCATACATATTTCCACCAATAATAAAGCTGCACGAGGGAGAGCCAACAAGGAAGTGGAAGTAGAAGTCTTGTTTCCTGTGTGTTTCTACAACAATGCGCACAAAATATGATCATACCATTCAGAAAAAAAAAAAAATGGCAAAAATTATTAATCATGATTCAAGTTTTACTGGGCGTATCAACAAAATTTAGAACTGGTATACTTTCAACCCACATTCAAACGGAGACTCAGAGACTGGTGGATTTGATGGAATGACTGCTTAATTCTGCCATGTGTCTTTTATGTTGACACGTCAGACAACTCCAGAGAATTAAATGAGCAATGTATATAATCTGAAGAGTTAACAGAAAGGCTGCTAGTTTACTATATGGGCAGTCGAATTCTATAAACTGGACAACTGCTTGAAATACAGTTATCTAAAATCAATTTGATCTACACAAAGTGCTGGGTGAAAACAGTTTAAATAATGCTAGAGGCAATTTTGTTGAGTATTTACATGGCTACCTGTTGTGTGGGCCGCTGAAGAGGAGGTACTGCTGGCCCACCACCACCAGTCGGCGCCCTGCTTGGAGTGCGGGCTTCAAGCATGAGAGGGCGCCGAGACAGAGAGTGACAGCTGTCACTCATTTACACCAGCTGTCACCAATCACCTGCAGCTCTACAAAAGCCGGATCATTACTCCACCTCCTCGCCGAGAAATCACCTACCGTTGAAGGTAAACCTCTCTGCAGTTTTGGTGCCGATCGCACAGTGAGTTTTTGATTGCCTTGCAGGCGTTCCTGGACCTTTCCTCAGCTGGAGGCTGGGATTGCAGATCCAACAGGAGACGACGTACTTCTCTCCTCACGGATAAGTAGTATCAGGACCTGCACGTAGTTGTTTGGAGGTGGAGGTTTTCCCTCCTTGAAGACCTGTAGAAAAAAGGATTACTGGGTGTGTGGATACACACTCATCATAACTGTTTTTGTCATCTTCTGCCAGCAGTACCAGGGTCTGCAACAGAAGACGGTGACCACCTGGGGACTCAGGACTTGGCGGCTCCGGTGTTCTTCAGGCCGTTGGTGGTGGAAGCTGTGTGGGTCCCGGCTCTCCGATCGCCAGAGATCTCCTATCTTCGAGCCTGCCCGCACGTCACCTTGTGTACAATTGGCATTATCTGTGTCTGTATTCAGTTGTGCGTTTCACAACATTAAATTGTTACTCTTTGTCTTATCCATTGTCCGTTCATTTGCGCCCCCTGTTGCGGGTCCGTGTTACGACCCTCTCCCAACAGGATTTCTCGGCCATTCGTCATGGATCCCGAGGGGCGTCAACCACAGCTTGAACAGCCAATGGGAGAACAAGGAGCGCAGGCATCAGCAGGAGGTGTGGTAAGTGATCTGCAGCAAATCCTTACCGCTTTCACCGCTCAGTTAAATCTGGTAGCCGAGCAGAATGCAGTCCTCAATCGGAGGGTGGAGGCTCTCACCGCCAGAGTGGAAGCGAGCGACTCAAGCGCTGCTGCAGTGACTCCTCCTGCTGGCTCTGGGCCACAGATAGACGTTCCACTGGCCGTTCAACAAACCCCCCCACCATCCCCTGAAGCTTACATAAGCCCTCCAGAACCGTACGGAGGCTGTGTCGAAACGTGCGCAGACTTCTTAATGCAGTGTTCACTCGTTTTTGCACAGCGTCAGGTTATGTACGCATCAGATGCCAGCCGGGTGGCTTATGTGATTAATTTGCTTCGAGGTGAGGCACGCGCTTGGGCTATGGCGCTTTGGGAACAGAATTCGTGGCTCCTGACGTCATACGCTGGGTTTGTATGGGAATTCAAACAGGTGTTTGATCATCCCAACAGAGGCGAGACCGCCTCGAGCATGCTGCTGTCAATGAGACAGGGGCGCCGAAGCGCAGCTGATTATGCAGTCGACTTCTGCATCGCGGCTGCGAGGTCCGGCTGGAATAATGTTGCGCTCCGCGTCGCCTTCATAAACGGACTGTCTGAAGGAGCATTTACTGGCTAAGGACGAACCGCAAGACTTCGATGGGCTTGTCAGTTTGGTTATACGCTTAGACAACCGGTTGAATGAACACCGTCGGGAGCAGGCCGGGGGGCGTGGTCGGGCACAAACCGTCCCTCTCTCCTCCGGGTCCGAAAGGGTGTCGTCTTCCCCACGTTCCACTGCCAGAGGGCTCCGTGTGGCAACAGCTCCCCCTGGTGACGAAGCTATGGACACGAGCAGGGCCAAATTAAAATTAAATATCAGACAAAGGAGGCTGGCCCGCGGGGAGTGTTTTTTCTGTGGCTCTTGTGAGCACATGTTAAAAGACTGCCCCAAACGATCAAACTCCAACGCCCATCCTTAGGAACTGGGTTAAGGGTGGGCCATAATATGTACACGGGGAAAACCCATAAATCTGCACGAATCCTAGTAACAATCCTAAGTGGGGATTTAACCCTTCACGCCCCAGCACTGGTAGACACGGGGTCAGAAGGGAATCTGCTGGATAGCAGATGGGCCAGGGAAGTAGGGCTTCCTCTGGTGGCTCTGCCTTCACCATTGAAGGTGCGAGCACTAGATGGCACTCTACTCCCGTTAATCACACATCAGACACAGCCAGTGACCTTGGTTGTGTCTGGGAATCACAGGGAGGAGATCGTGTTTTTTGTGACACCTTCTACCTCCTGAGTGATTCTGGGATTTCCATGGATGGTGAAGCACAATCCCCGGATTGATTGGCCGTCTGGGGTGGTGACGCAGTGGAGCGAAACCTGCCACCGGGAGTGTCTTGGATCCTCGGTTCCACCCGGAATTACAGCTAAAGAGGAGGTCAAAGTCCCCCCCAATCTGACGGCGGTGCCCGAGGTGTACCACGATCTTGCTGACATCTTCAGCAAAGATCTGGCACTCACTCTTCCCCCGCACCGACCGTACGATTGTGCCATCAATTTGATTCCGGGCACTGAGTACCCGTCCAGTAGATTGTACAACCTCTCACGTCCGGAACGCGAATCGATGGAGACCTACATCCGGGACTCCTTAGCCGCCGGGTTGATTCGGAACTCCACCTCCCCGATGGGTGCGGGTTTCTTTTTTGTGGGTAAAAAAGACGGCGGACTCCGTCCATGCATTGACTACAGAGGGCTGAACGAGATTACGGTTCGCAATCGATACCCGTTGCCCCTGTTAGATTCGGTGTTCACGCCCCTGCATGGAGCCACAATGTTCACCAAACTAGATCTTAGGAATGCGTACCACCTGGTTCGGATCCGGAAGGGAGACGAATGGAAGACGGCATTTAACACCCCGTTAGGTCATTTTGAATACCTGGTCATGCCATTCGGCCTCACTAATGCCCCCGCGACATTCCAAGCATTGGTTAACGACGTCTTGCAGGACTTCCTGCACCGGTTTGTTTTCGTATATCTGGATGATATACTCATCTTTTCTCCGGACCCTGAGACTCATGTCCAGCATGTACGTCAGGTCCTGCAGCGGTTACTAGAAAACCGGTTGTTTGTGAAGGGCGAGAAGTGTGAGTTCCACCGCACTTCTTTGTCCTTCCTGGGGTTCATCATCTCCTCCAACTCCGTTGCCCCGGATCCGGCCAAGGTTGCGGCGGTGAGAGATTGGCCCCAACCAACAAGCCGTAGGAAGCTGCAACAGTTCCTCGGCTTTGCAAATTTCTACCGGAGGTTCATTAAAGGTTACAGTCAGGTTGTTAGCCCCCTGACTGCCCTGACCTCCACTAAAGTCCCCTTCACCTGGTCGGATCGGTGCGAAGCCGCGTTTAGGGAGTTGAAACGCCGGTTTTCGTCTGCACCAGTTCTGGTGCAGCCTGATCCTACCCGCCAGTTCATAGTGGAGGTGGACGCCTCTGACTCAGGGATAGGAGCCGTTCTGTCCCAGAGCGGGGAGTCCAACAAGGTTCTCCATCCATGTGCCTACTTTTCCCGCAGGTTGACCCCCGCTGAACGTAACTATGACATGGGCAATCGGGAACTCCTCGCGGTGAAGGAGGCTCTTGAAGAGTGGAGACACCTGTTGGAGGGAGCTACGGTGCCTTTCACGGTTTTCACGGACCATCGGAACCTGGAGTACATCCGGACCGCCAAGCGGCTGAACCCCAGGCAAGCCCGCTGGTCCCTGTTCTTCGGACGCTTTGACTTCCGGATTACCTACTGTCCCGGGACTAGGAACCAACGATCCGATGCACTGTCCCGGGTGCATGAAGAGGAAGCCAAGGCCGAGTTGTCAGACCCCATCGAGACCATCGTTCCAGAGTCCACTGTCGTGGCCACCCTCACATGGGACGTGGAGAAGACCGCCCGGGAGGCCCTGACCAGGAACCCGGACCCGGGGAACGGTCCCAAGAACAGACTTTACGTCCCACCAGAGGCCAGGGCTGCCGTCTTGGACTTCTGCCATGGATCCAAGCTCTCCTGTCATCCCGGAGTGCGAAGGACCGTGGCAGTAGTCCAGCAGCGCTTCTGGTGGGCGTCACTGGAAGCCGACGTCCGGGACTATGTCCAGGCCTGCACCACCTGTGCTAGGGGCAAGGCGGATCATCACAAGATCAGGGGCCTCCTCCAGCCCCTGCCTGTGCCTCATCGCCCCTGGTCTCACATCAGCCTGGACTTCGTCACGGGCCTCCCGCCATCCCAGGGTAACACAGTCATCCTCACGATAGTGGACCGGTTCTCCAAGGCGGCCCACTTCGTGGCCCTCCCGAAGCTCCCGACGGCCCAGGAGACAGCAGACCTTCTGGTCCACCACGTCGTGCGTCTGCATGGGATACCATCGGACATCATTTCGGATCGTGGTCCCCAGTTCTCCTCGCAGGTCTGGAGGAGTTTTTGTAAGGAACTGGGGGCCACCGTGAGTCTCTCGTCCGGGTATCACCCACAGACGAACGGCCAGGCAGAGCGGGCGAACCAGGAGTTGGAACAGGCTCTCCGCTGCGTAACCTCCGCGCATCCGGCGGCTTGGAGTGGCCATCTGGCCTGGATCGAGTACGCCCACAACAGCCAGGTCTCATCTGCTACCGGCCTCTCCCCTTTCGAGGCGTGTTTGGGGTATCAGCCCCCATTGTTTCCACTTGTGGAGGGAGAGGTCGGGGTCCCCTCGGTCCAGGCCCACCTGCGGAGGTGCCGCCGGGTGTGGCGGACCGCCCGTTCTGCCCTGTTGCAGGCCCGGACGAGGGCTAAGGCCCCTGCATACCGTTGAAGGTAAACCTCTCTGCAGTTTTGGTGCCGATCGCACAGTGAGTTTTTGATTGCCTTGCAGGCGTTCCTGGACCTTTCCTCAGCTGGAGGCTGGGATTGCAGATCCAACAGGAGACGACATACTTCTCTCCTCACGGATAAGTAGTATCAGGACCTGCACGTAGTTGTTTGGAGGTGGAGGTTTTCCCTCCTTGAAGACCTGTAGAAAAAAGGATTACTGGGTGTGTGGATACACACTCATCATAACTGTTTTTGTCATCTTCTGCCAGCAGTACCAGGGTCTGCAACAGAAGACGGTGACCACCTGGGGACTCAGGACTTGGCGGCTCCGGTGTTCTTCAGGCCGTTGGTGGTGGAAGCTGTGTGGGTCCCGGCTCTCCGATCGCCTGAGATCTCCTATCTTCGAGCCTGCCCGCATGTCACCTTGTGTACAATTGGCATTATCTGTGTCTGTATTCAGTTGTGCGTTTCACAACATTAAATTGTTACTCTTTGTCTTATCCATTGTCCGTTCATTGCGCCCCCTGTTGCGGGTCCGTGTTACGACCCTCTCCCAACAGCTAGCGTTCTAATATTTTCCTCTTTTGATTGGATACAGCTGTTCCATTTCAGTTGCTGCAGTTAAAGGTTTCGGTTACTAATCAATTTTTTAGGATACATGTAAGAGTGTCATGTCTGTTGATTTATCTTTGTTGTGAATTAACCACATTGTTACTGCACAACATTATATCCTACATCCATAATTGTACCTTCCTGACACCTGGCCGGTCGTTTAAGCTTATTTCAGTCGATGCATTGTTCACTGTTTTATAACAAAAACATTGCAATGGTGAGAAAATATGATTTGAGACCTTGAAGGATTCTGTGCTCAAACACTTGGGAAGGAGTGTGATTTTAAAGGCTCACTGCACTCGCTGTGTGTTGAACTCTGCAGTGTTGTGACATTCAGCATCTGCTCGTTAAGACTTTCTGCTGCTGTTGGTGATTTTCTGCCTGGCAATGCTGTCACTTATTATTTGGCCTTATTATTCTGGTTTCTTTGATAATTAGAAAGCTGCAGCAGTCAGAGCATAAAAGTGACATTTAGCTGTAAAGTGAGATATTGCTCTTCTCTTAATATTAGCCATCTGCTCAAAATGTTGTAGCTATTGAATACTTTCTAACAAGCATTTGGAGCACAAGGTCCTGACAGAATTCTCCTCAGTTTATATTTTCTGCAAAAACCCATATTTTAAATTCCTACCACCAACTGAAAGTGAACCCATTCTGAAGAATCCCCGGCAGACAGCTCAAGCACATTTCCATACAATGTTCAGTTTTCCATCAGATAACAAGAATTTAATTATGTTGTTTGCTTCATTTTCAAAACTATGAGAGTAAAGCAGGTTTGGCTCAACAGATCCTCAACCACGTCAATCACGTACCAGCTTTCAGTCATCACAGAGCCTCTTTTCTGCAAACAGCAAGGTCACAGGTGGAAACTGAACCCATGACCTTCTTGCTGTGAGGCAACAGTGCTAACCACTAAGACACCATGCTGTTATGGAGCTATGGGGTAAAAACAGCAAAAAGGGAGAAAGGTCCATTTCAGTTTGTACAGAGGTCAAAAGTTAAAGCTGCTCCAATTCTGGTAAAAACTGGTGCAAATGACTGGTTGCAGTAATAGGATTTATAGGATAATAGGAATAGATTTGACTGTGTCGAGTGCTTGGTCTGCAAAATAAAGATTAAACAATGTCAACGTCTAATGGATTCTATGACGTTACATATGTTACCCCATAACACGATAACCAAGCATGACACATGATGCAAACTATTACTTTTTAAAACCCCATGAACTCAACCAATATTTTGCATTAATTTAAGGCACCTTTAACTTTTGACCCCTGTACAAACTGAAACTGACCTTTGACACCATTCTTACTGTTTTTACCCCATAACTCAACAATGATGATCAGCCTGCTTTGTTCAATCACATCCTGACTAAAGAGAGCCTTAAAACAAGATGACGCTGTTAGAAGCGCATGCCTGTGTTGAGTTCCAACAAGGAGGAAGGATCACTGCCCCCTGTGTTTGTCAGATCCACATGTGTTCACAAAGGTTTTGTGAAACTTTACTGTGCAAACTGTTAACTGGACAGCTGTTTGTTGTGAACACTGTATTCCCAGCAAACACAGAAGGTTTTGGTAACATTATATATTGGCTATACAGGTGAACTCCTATGCATAACTTGCATTTCGGCTAAACTCACGGCCAATTTGTGGACCCCGAAAATTTAGACTACTGTATGTTTTTGGTCAGCCTCATTAATTCACAGCTTCAGATATCTTGCTGTTCAATTTTTGTGGAACCCAACTTATGCAAGTTAATGAGGTTCACCTGTATTTAGATTATGGTTATTAGAAACATTTATAGAACATTTTCATAATGTTATAATAATGATATAGTTGCTCCTGGTGTGTAGTGGTTGCCTTGCATGGCAGCAGACTGGGTGAATGTGAGGCATTGTGAGGCAAGTGCTATATAAATGCAGTCCATTTACCATTTATTACTTCCTTGTACATATTGACAAGTCATGTCTATAGTTGATGGAAATTTGA
The DNA here is from genome assembly GCF_902500255.1 of Thalassophryne amazonica. Taxonomy (NCBI): domain Eukaryota; kingdom Metazoa; phylum Chordata; class Actinopteri; order Batrachoidiformes; family Batrachoididae; genus Thalassophryne; species Thalassophryne amazonica. Next base: position 23,586,907 of record NC_047109.1, read on the forward strand.
CAAATATATTAATTAACCGTCTTTCTTACTGTAAATTTCTTTCAATGAGTAGATTATGACTTCAAGTAACGTTACCAGAATGTTCTGGGAACCAAAAAGAAACTTTCCTTAAAAAACGTTGCCAGAATGTTCTGTTTAATGTTTTCAAAATGTTTTTGCTAACATCATCAGATCAGGGAGACAGACACCCTCTCTACTTTTAAGATTAGGCTTAAAACTTTCCTTTTTGCTAAAGCTTATAGTTAGGGCTGGATCAGGTGACCCTGAACCATCCCTTAGTTATGCTGCTATAGACGTAGACTGCTGGGGGGTTCCCATGATGCACTGTTTCTTTCTCTTTTTGCTCTGTATGCACCACTCTGCATTTAATTATTAGTGATCGATCTCTGCTCCCCTCCACAGCATGTCTTTTTCCTGGTTCTCTCCCTCAGCCCCAACCAGTCCCAGCAGAGGACTGCCCCTCCCTGAGCCTGGTTCTGCTGGAGGTTTCTTCCTGTTAAAAGGGAGTTTTTCCTTCCCAGTGTAGCCAAGTGCTTGCTCACAGGGGGTCGTTTTGACCGTTGGGGTTTTACATAATTATTGTATGGCCTTGCCTTACAATATAAAGCGCCTTGGGGCAACTGTTTGTTGTGATTTGGCGCTATATAAAAAAATTGATTGATTGATTGATTGATTGATTGATTGATCATTATTAAACATTGTGGGAACTAAAAAACAAAACAAAACAAAACTTTCCTTTGAAACATGCCGAGAACTTTACAGCTAACACTCTGATAACATTTGACAAACATTCTGATAATGTTTTGGTAACTTTATTTTGTTAGCTGGGTAGGGACTGTATTTTTGTATAATGTTCTGGGGAAATTTTTGAGACTATTACATAGTATGAACACTTAAATCAGGGCTCTTCAACTCCAAGAGGGTGCAGGTTTTCTTTGCAACCACCCACTCCACCAGGTGATTTCAGTGATTAACTGATTCCACCTGCTCAAAGTGATGTTAATCTCTCTCTCTCTCTCATATATATATATATATATATATATATATATATCGTCTTGTTCACAAGTGAGGGACGGATGGAGCCTGAGATTGATAGACGAATCGGTGCAGCATCTGCAGTGATGCGGTCACTGTATCAGACCGTTGTGGTAAAGAGAGAGCTGAGTAGGGGACAAAGCTCTTGATTTACCGATCGATCTACGTTCCGATCCTCACCTATGGTCATGAGATTTGGCTCATGACCGAAAGAACGAGATCGCGAGTACAAGCGTCCGAGATGAGTTTCCTCCGCAGGGTGGCTGGGCGCTCCCTTAGAGATAGGGTAAGGAGCTCGGTCACTCGGGAGGAGCTCTGAGTCAAGCCGTTGCTCCTCTACGTCGAAAGGAGTCAGTTGAGGTGGCTCGGGCATCTTTTCCGGATGCCCCCTGGACGCCTCGCTGGAGAGGTGTTCCAGGCACGTCCCATTGGGATGAGGCCCCAGGGAAGACCCAGCACACGCTGGAGGGACTACATCTCTCGGCTGGCTTGGGAACGCCTTGGGGTTCCCCCGGAGGAGCTGGGGGAGGTGTGTGTGGATCGGGAGGTCTGGGCGGCTTTGCTTGAGCTGCTGCCCCCACGACCCGACTCCGGATAAAGCGGAAGAAAATGGATGGATGGATGGATATATAAATTTAAACTAAGCTGAATCATTTGGAAATGGGCATAAGAACTTTTTAGTTTTGACTCGCTCAACACCCTGTCATAGAACATTTACCTGAATATTGTTCTTTTAACTGTAACATCTGTTTCTTTCTGACATCTCATTTGTCCTTACAAGGTTATAACTTTTTATTGAAATCTTAATAACACATTAAATCACTCTAACCATGCAGATTAACTTAGTTTTGGTTAATTCTTCACTCCTGAACTGTTTTGTTCTGGTTCCTGTTTTGGTTCCTGTGTCCTATGTCGGATGTATGTGGGGCTGAAAAAAAAAACCATCAGTTTGGCTATTTTGATAAGAATGTTTTTATTATTATTATTATTAATACTATTTTTGCTTTCCCAACACCCCAATTGACATTTTGGTCTAATTTGTTATTTTACTACTAACATCAGTATCTTTCTGATGTTATCTCTTTGGGCCATTAATTTTCCTAGAAATCTTCAGAACATTGTGAAATTGACTCTAATCATAAAGATTAACAAGGTTCCTGGTTCAGACCTCACCACTGCCACATGTCTCCATACAATGTGGAGTTGCATCAGGAAGGGCATCTGGTATAAAACTTGTGTTAAATCAATATGCAGACCCACCTTGAATCTGCTGTGGTAGATAGATGATAGATAGATAGATAGATAGATAGATAGATAGATAGATAGATAGATAGATAGATAGATAGATAGATAGATAGATAGATAGATAGATAGATAGATAGATAGATAGATAGATAGATAGATAGATAGATAGATAGATAGCTTTATTTATCATTGTCATGACAACAACGAGATTTGCACACTCACATACCACAGACAAACCGCAATTAATCCACAATTATTACTTGTTCACCATAATAATGGCACACATCAGAAATTAAGACAACACATATACATTTGACATTGTTATGTGCACTAAAACTTGAACAGTCCGTTTTCCCAATTGAGGCGATGTGGTGTGTTACAGCCGCTGCAACCTTGAGTCGCGCTGCCAGTCAGCCAGCTTGGGAAAGTGACGTTGACGGCGTCGGAGAGGGGAGGTGTTGATAAGGGAAGGGAGGGGGTAGGGGGAAGTGAGTAGAACCATGCCTCAGAAGTCTGTCCGTTACCATGGATATTGTCTATGTGGGTTGAGATATGAAGAGCCGAATATCTCACCAAGGCCACATTCCTCAGGAGAAAAAACAGTGGGCAATTTGACCTTGATTATGGCTCACAGCAGTGAAAAACACTTTTCAAAGCTTCACTCGAAACCAAAACCAATTGTGAATTAGGAATATTCCCAATTATGAATTAAGAATATTCGGTGGCCCCTGAAACCTTCAGCTTTAACTGCAAGGCATGCATCAGCTCCAGGGTGTCATCCACTTTGCATCTGAGTTCAATAGTCATCGCAGTCTGAGAATGCACAGCCTTGCCAACCTCGTTAATCATGACGGCCAAGCGAGGGCCCGTGGTTCTTGATGCTGCCATCTTGCCAATTTTCTGGTAGATCAGGGCAGCACATAAGCCAAAAAGTGCCAGCCCCACTACCATGAGACCAAAGATGAATAAATCCTCGACGTCCTCCACGGAGAAAGGCACTAAGCATGCAACACGCCAAGACCCCCAGGAGTCGAGGACATAGCCCGCAGGATACGTTCCATCTGGGCAGGTAGGATCCCCCGGTCCTGAACTTCTTGTAGAAAAAATGGTGTCAATAGCGTTCAGAGACCAATTGATCAATTCCATGGTTAATCCAATAGCAGTCCAATAGATCCAGAATCCAATATACAACCCCTGGCAAAAATTATGGAATCACCGGCCTCGGAAGATGTTCATTCAGATGTTTAATTTTGTAGAAAAAAAGCAGATCACAGACGTGACACAAAACTAAAGTCATTTCAAATGGCAACTTTCTGGCTTTAAGAAACACTATAAGAAATCAAGAAAAAAATATTATGGCAGTCAGTAACGGTTACTTTTTTAGACCAAGCAGAGGAAAAAAATATGGAATCACTCAATTCTGAGGAATAAATTATGGAATCACCCTGTAAATTTTCATCCCCAAAACTAACACCTGCATCAAATCAGATCTGCTCGTTGACATTGACCCTGTGCCATGACATTGACCCTATGTGTCTTTTTGCAAGGAATGTTTTTGCAGTTTTTGCTCTATGGCAAGATGCATTATCATCTTGAAAAATGATTTCATCATCCCCAAACATCCTTTCAATTGTCCAAAATATCAACGTAAACTTGTGCATTTATTGATGATGTAATGACAGCCATCTCCCCAGTGCCTTTACCTGACATGCAGCCCCATATCATCAATGACTGTGGAAATTTACATGTTCTCTTCAGGCAGTCATCTTTATAAATCTCATTGGAATGGTACCAAACAAAAGTTCCAGCATCATCACCTTGCCCAATGCAGATTCGAGATTCATCGCTGAATATGACTTTCATCCAGTCATCCACAGTCAACGATTGCTTTTCCTTAGCCCATTGTAACCTTGTTTTTTTCTGTTTAGGTGTTAATGATGGCTTTCGTTTAGCTTTTCTGTATGTAAATCCCATTTCCTTTAGGCGGTTTCTTACAGTTCGGTCACAGACGTTGACTCCAGTTTCCTCCCATTCGTTCCTCATTTGTTTTGTTGTGCATTTTTCGATTTTTGAGACATATTGCTTTAAGTTTTCTGTCTTGACGCTTTGATGTCTTCCTTGGTCTACCAGTATGTTTGCCTTTAACAACCTTCTCATGTTGTTTGTATTTGGTCCAGAGTTTAGACACAGCTGACTGTGAACAACCAACATCTTTTGCAACATTGCGTGATGATTTAACCTCTTTTAAGAGTTTGGTAATCCTCTCCTTTGTTTCAATTGACATCTCTCGTGTTGGAGCCATGATTCATGTCAGTCCACTTGGTGCAACAGCTCTCCAAGGTGTGATCACTCCTTTTTAGATGCAGACTAATGAGCAGATCTGATTTGATGCAGGTGTTAGTTTTGGAGATGAAAATTTACAGGGTGATTCCATAATTTTTTCCTCAGAATTGAGTGATTCCATATTTTTTTCCTCTGCTTGGTCTAAAAAAGTAACCGTTACTGACTGCCACAATCTTTTTTTCTTGATTTCTTATAGTGTTTCTTAAAGCCAGAAAGTTGCCATTTGAAATGACTTTAGTTTTGTGTCATGTCTGTGATCTGCTTTTTTTCTACAAAATTAAACAACTGAATGAACATCCTCTGAGGCCGGTGATTCCATAATTTTTGCCAGGGGTTGTAGTTTTGAGGAATTCACCTAATGAATTAAATTCTTCCTAATGAAAACAAGGGAGCAGCTGAAGGGTCTTACTTTACCTTTTACTTTCTGAGAATGTTTGGCCTAACGTTCTCAAATCATTTGTGCCAACATTGCTATCAAACGTTCTGGGAACCAAAAACAAACTTTCTTACAACATATTGGGAACTTTATTTTGTCAGCTGGGTTGTGGACTTTGCATTAACAAATAGTTAAAACCCTTAATGTAAGAAGCACCAAAATAAATGAGTCCTAAATAAATAAATGCATAACCAAATGCATATCTCCTGTCTTGTAAACATTTATTCTTGAAAGTATGAAACCCAATTAAAATGGTCACGTGCCACACGCATGCTGCCACTCACCACCAATAGCGGCATGCCAGTGATCGCCACTAACTTGCCACACATGCACAGTGATCACACACCATACACACACGAGTCTCTGGTACTCATGACAAGTGCTGGTGAATATAGCACACCAGTGGTTGCCAGTAACATGTCACTCACACAAACACACACACACACACAAACACACACACACACACACACACACACACACACACACACACACACACACACACACACACACACACACACACACACACACACACACACACACACACACACACACACACACACACTCTTGAGTCTCCTGAAGTACTAAATGCATCCAGTCATCACCTTAAGTCACTGGATCAAAGTCTTACAAGCATAAGACTGGAAACACCAGGACACTAAAGTCCTCCTGTAAATGTTTTGGCCTCACCAAGCACCTCTGTCCAGCGACCTCATGACTTCCCCTTCCAACAATCTTAACATTGTTGTTGTCCACTCAGCTGCTCCCGTTTTTGTTAGAGGTCACCACAGTGGATACAGCCAGATCCCCATTGGTATTTGCCACAGGTTTTATGCCAGATGCCCTTCCTGACCCAACTGCAGTGTAACCTGGAGAAATACAGACAGCCGCTGGTGTTCCAAAGAGGTCTCCCATCCAAGTACTAACCAGACACTGCACTGCTTAGCTTCTGAGATCTGACGGGATCAGGCTTACACAGAGCAGATCACCTTCCGACAATCTTAATGACACCCAGATTATTGTGATGATGCTAAAGATAATCTTATCAAATATTCCTGCCATGTGTGGTGCGTTAAGAGGGCTCTAAGGACGCCGGGACCACTCAGACCGCAAACCTGGGATATTCAACATATTGGATTGTCTTGGCCTGATATCTCAGTTTGTGTTGTTTCCCCCGACCACAAACACCCAGCACACAGCCTGCTGAATATGACGTGTAGCCAAAAAGGAAGCGAGATGACAGACGCACAGAGTGGAATCCAAAATCAAAACAGGTGTTATGGCGCACCAGAAAGTCCGGTGGTCGTGTTGTCACCACTCCTTTAATTTAACGCATTTTCTTTTTTCTTTTTGTATCATTTTTCTCCATTAGAAATAGTCCACAAATGTATCTCCATTGCATCTTCCTCATCCACCATGTCTGTTTACTCTCGAGAGATTTTGCAAGATTTCCCATCTGATCTGGGAATGTTCGTGTGTGAAATCTGTTTGTGTGTGGTGTGTTGTCTTTATCGTGTGGGCTGCACACCACACGCTGTACGACCACAAATGTTAGATCAATGTTTTCTCTTTTTTTGTCTCCATTTGTGTGGTCTCTGAGGTATTGGAAATCTAGAGACAATTTGAAAATCTTGCCGTGTGAAGCAGGCTTAAGTGAAAGAAGCCTTGAATCAACACGACCTCTGACAGTTCACATCAACACTGCACACTTGTTGTGAGAAAGTCTTGCTGATTTTTCCAAGGACTTTAATCGAACGAGTCCAGAGCGGGTGATAGTGTCACACAAGCTATCTGTCAGCACAAACTGCAACTTTTTGTTCTCGGACTTACTACCACCACACTTTACAGATAATGTTTATGATGCAATGAGACTAAACACAAGTGGCTATAAAAGGAAAACCAATTTAGCACTCAGTTACATTTGTAGCTTTGTCAGCTCAAACTACAAGAGCGGATGATAACAGCAGCAGCTCGCAGTGTAACGCTGAAAAATAATCAAGCATTGATTTTCTGCTTCATTCCTTACGGCACCATCTTCATGAGATTTGATAAAAATTTAATCCTTCCTGTGGCTGCAAATCCTAAAAAGCAATGAAAATAAAACATCAGCTCTCGAATTAAAACAAAGAAATAAATGAACACAGTAAGTGAAAGAATGGAGACCCTTCGTCACCTTGGTGACAGAGTTCTATGTTCTTCTGTGGTACCAGTCAAGTGGCACTTCAATGATAATTTGACAGTCACATCACATGACTGAGAGTGAGTTCAGAGGTCAGCTTCCTACTGCATAATATTAAGACAGCCACTATGACGTCCACACTCACACAGTCATCAACTGTTAATGTAATCATCCCCATAACTCATTCATTCACCTTCTACCGCTTAGTCCAATTAAGGGTCGCGGGGGGCTGGAGTCTATCCCAGCAGTCATAGGGCGCAAGGCAGGGTACACCCAGGACAGGACGCCAGTCTGTCGCAGGGCCACAAACAGACAAACAAACACAGACACACCCACACACACACCTACGGACAATTTCAAAGATTCCAATCCACCTAACTCGCATGTCTTTGGATGTGGGAGGAAACCGGAGCACCGGAGGAAACCCACGCAAACACGGGGAGAACATGCAAACTCCACACAGAAAGGCCACGGGAACTGAACCCATGACCTTCTTGCTATGAGGCAACAGTGCTAACCACTAATCCACCGTGCCGCCCATCCCCATAACTCCTCATACATAAATATTAAAACACGTGGGAGCTGACAGGGACAACCACTCAGAGTGGTTTATGATTCCAGCCATGCAACAAAGATAAAAAAGAGTTAGGAATAAACAGAGACAATTCAAAAACTTCACAAACACACGGCAGATAGAGAATGACGTCAGGACACAGTCATTTATCAATGAAGGCTGTTTTAGGCTTGTTCACATTACCAGCTGAAGTGGCCTGAATGTAATTGCATGGGATACAGATTTTTCCATTTCTGACCTAAAGGTCAGAAGGTCAACTTTACATGTTGCTTCCACTGAGCGGGAAACGTTTGACTAATTAAACTGTCTGTCCGGATAGTGTTGAGTTCTGGATTTTCTGTTGGATTTCTTGTGAATTTTCTTGAAATTTTATTACAGCGTCAAACATTGCAGTGGTTGAAGAAACTGTATTAATATTTCTGCTGCAAAAGAGGCAGAAGCGTAGGCACAGGTGTCAAAGGAGGTCTGTATGGCCATTAACTCATTGAGTGCCAGCCATTTTCAAAGTTCAGAACATCCCAGTGCCAGGATTTTTCAGCATTTGAGTGTTTTTTCAAGACCCATAGAAAATTCAGTTCTATGTCCATGTCAACAACAAACATACCAAAAGAAACTTCAGACTTTCCTTTATCATCAGAAAAAAATGTTTGTATGTCTTTCCATTCTTTAGTAATTGTCTGCAGAACATGGCTGGTATCACTAAAAATGCTGATTTCTGACAAAAAACTGAGAAAATTGGCTTTTTGTGACAAGCAACATTTCAAGCAGAAAATATCTTTGATTAGAATTGTTTTTGCTTCAGTAACATCTCAAACATTATGAAAAGTGATCCTATTGTATAATGCACCAAAAAAAAAAAAAAACAAACGTCAGGGGAGGGACTCCGTCTGTCTCTTCTCTCGGCGGCGCGTCTTTTCCCTCTGGCTCGAGCGTATCGGACCTTTTTATTTTTTTCAAAAACCTGATGGATTTGAATCACGTGTGCTTACATGAGCCTGTCGATTGCATCATTTGCTTGTAAGCAGCCTTTGTGTGAGGTGTGTGTCGTGCGCTTGCTGTTTTTTCATTCCAAGGAAAAAGACGGAACGACTGGAGCAGCGTGACTGCATCACAGTTTGACAGACAGCCAGGTGGAAACCAGTCGGATTAGGAGCGGTACAACCGTAAGACGTCCGCACAACGGTGGAGAGCGAGCCGCGCTCTGGTTCACACTCACACTGCTACCACCCACAGAATGGGTTCCCTTGCGATTACAACTCTAGTTTTTTTACACAAGCTAGATCAGCTGATCCCCCCCCCCCCATAAAAAAATGTAATTGGCACGATAACGCGTCTTTGGCGCTGAGCGTTACTATCTGAAAAGACACGTTTAAGTGTCAATGGCACTCAATGAGTTAAATACTTCACTCTAGATTATATCTACAAACCCTTTGTCAAAATATTGCATCATTAGCTGTTGCTGTTGTGTCCTTTTGCTTGATGTTGTGTCTTGCTTGAACTTTGACTACACTGCCATCACAATTTCCAGTGGTACTGCTTCATTTAGTGCATATGTGTAAACTTTCAGAAAAAAAAAAAAAAAAAAAAACATTTCAGGGAATTCTGCTTTGCTAATGGTGCCAATGTGCTTGCTCAAGGGTGGAGAAAGTTAGACCTTATTCATACACAGCCTTCGTTCATGCAATGAGCCTTCATGAGGAGTCTGAACTGTCAAATAAAAATACAAATCTGTCATATAGGTTGTTATGTAATTTCTCTTATTCTGTTTTATATATATATATATATATATATATATATATATATATATATATATATATATATATATATATATATATATATAAAAATATATATATATATATATATATATATATATATATATAGACACACACATTCATTTTTTCCATCAAAACTCTACTTACAACACCCTATAATAACATGATTTTTAAAAATTCTTTCAAATTTATTAAAAATAAAGAAAACAAAGAAATTAGATGTACATAAGGCTTTACGCTATTTGCTCAATACTTTGTTGATGCACCTTTGGCAGCAATTACAACCTCACTTCTTCTTGAATATGATGCCACAAGCTTGGCGCACCTATCTTTTGGCCATTTTGCCCATTCCTCCTTGCAGCACCTCTCAAGCTCCATCATAGTTGGGTCATCTATAGCAGTTCCGTGACCGTGGAGAGTGAAGGTTCTTTTCTCACTGGATTTGTTATCTATAAAAGTTTAATAAAAAAAGAGCCAGGGTGCCCCTCGCAAAAATGTGGGTACATTTTGTGAGAGCCCTAAATCCAAAATGGCTGCCATCAGCTAAGCTAGAAATGACCTCTTTAATGGTTTGGCCCACAGTGCTGCATAACACATGGTTTCTGAGAGCATTTGAGTCATGAAATTCATAAATGTGTAGATTTATCAATTTGAGCTATTTGTGACATTCAAATTCAAGATGGCAGCCAAGTTTTGGCTTTTTAAATGTCAGTTTTTCAAAATCATCACAGAGTCTCAATATTAGGTTCAAATGAAAGTTCTGCTCATACTAAGTTCAGGTAAAGATAGTAAATTTACAACTTATACACATATCATTAAATGTCTGGGGTGGAACAAATGAAAGCAGGAAAATAGAGAAGATTATTTTGCTTGGACTAAAAAGACTCTCCATCTGAATCTGTTGAATCTCCATACTGACTCTTCTCATCATCACTGCTACTCTCATCTGAGCAGTCATGAAGTGTGAACTGCTGGGACAAGGGAGGCAGGGTGTGACACACTGGCTGGCACTTTCCATTCACTATTTCTCAGCCGTGACCAATGGGAGATGGGTGCCCTTGCAGGTAGCTGGCATTTCCATATGAAGATTCAAAGAGTCATCAAGTGGGAGATGGATTGTACTCTTATTCTTCAGTTTGTGCCATTTGGCAGCTTTGGCCTGCCCGCAGCTCACATCTGCGTACTCAGCACAAATGATGGTCAGGACAAATGCCTTCATATCCACTCTGACTTTATGATTTAATTTGAGATTCTCACCCACTCTTCCAAGGAGCTCTCTTGCATCAGAATTGATCTTTAAACTCTTCTTCCCATGCCCATAAAACTCTGAGGTGTGGTCACTGCCCGTGGTCACGTGCGGAGGTATGATGATATCTGCAACCTCTTTCGAGAACATGGTACTGTAGTTGATTAACACGTTTGTGTTTGATCAGTAGATCACCTCTGACTTGCTGCGAGACATAAGCTGCTTGGATATACGCATCTGTGCTCTCACTGTCTAGTACAACAGGTCCAGTGTACTTACTGGCTCTTACCTTTGCAGAGGCAGAAAGCAGCATTGTATCTGCTTCTGGGTGTCTAAAGACATAGTCCCCATTGGCCATGCCAGTGCTGAGGTTGGTTGACGTTTCTCCCTTGCAGTGTATGATGTCACCCTGCACCTGACCCACTTGTGTTTTCAGTTGTTCCTTTACAGGTTTCTATTGTTTGAACTTGGTTCTGGAATTAATCATGAGTTGGTTGAACTCAGCAGCACCTGTCTTCGGGCTTGGGTAAAACATTTTGGCGTTTTGGATGTTTTGCTGCCCGATGATCATGCTCATCATCCTTGATGCTGACGGGCAGGTCATATACGTCATTGACAAAGATGATGAGGTATGCATTGGCGTGGCATGAGAAGATAATAGCACAGATTTTGTACAAGTAGTCACCCCAGTGGTACTCCGAACCGTCCCACTTCTGAGATTGACGGTCTTCAAGTGGCAAGCCACCAGATCATCTGCATGTCCACAATGCTAACGTGGTCTCTTGGTTTTTCACTTACTGCCTTTAGCTTAAAGACCTCTAACAACTTGTTCTTCACAGTCTTCTGTATTGACCCATCTACACTGTAGAGTGAAAAATACTCCTTTGTCACTCTCCTCTCAAGGGCTGACTCAAGATGGATCATTCCTGATCCCTCTTCAAGGTCCACTAGGGCTGCCAGCCCTGATCGCTCCATATGGGCAACCTTCATCTGAGCACCAGGTGGTGTACAGATCATTTCTCCAACAAAATTCCACCTCTTATTCTTGTGGATGGTTGCAGTGAGAGGCTTGATCTTTGAGAAGACTTGATCCTGCAGGAAGGTTTCAACCTGAGCTTGGGCATTAGGAAGTGCAGTCTTTAGGTCATGCACTAACTCTTTTGAGCCGACTGTAGCAACCTCAGTGTAGGTGAAAAGATGTCAAAGGACCCCACTTCAAAATCCTTAATGCATGCCTGCAGATCCTGAACTGGCTGCTCATCCTTCCTTGTCCTTGATGTTTGGCATTCAACATGTTTCCTATGGTGGCACTGGCACTTGAGGCTCTGCTTCACAGTAGAGACTTTGAAGTCCAGACTTGTTTTCCCTTTTGTATGGCTATCATACTGGCATAGTATGTTGCTATGCTTTTTACTCATTTTATTAGGAAACGGAGTGTGTCACGGCCTCAACTTTAAATTCTGGGTCTTTTAGTGAAGCTTAGTGCTAGTGGCCGGCGATCACCTTAGTATTTATTGTGTTCTTGTTGCTTAATGCTGACAAATGACACTGTATATGCTGTCTTTCTGATGCCTGATTTAGGTTTTTTTTGTTGTTGTTGTTTTTTTTTCCTCTGTTTGAGGTGCAGCTTCATCCAGAGATGGTTGTGGTGTCTAGTTCTGAAACCTTACTGTCCTGTGCCCCGGCAACATTTCCTGTATATTCATTTTGTGAATTGTATTGTAATTTGTGTCGGTAGCATGGCCCAAGCAGAGGGTCACCCCTTTGAGTCAATTTAATCAATTAAAAAAAGTTATTAGAGAACACATGCTACTACTTTATCATCCATCCATCCATCCATCCATCCATTTTCTTCCGCTTTATCCGGAGTCGGGTCGCGGGGGCAGCAGCTCAAGCAAAGCCACCCAGACCTCCCGATCCACACACACCTCCCCCAGCTCCTCCGGGGGAACCCCAAGGCGTTCCCAAGCCAGCCGAGAGATGTAGTCCCTCTAGCGTGTCCTGGGTCTTCCCTGGGGCCTCCTCCCAATGGGACGTGCCCGGAACACCTCTCCAGCGAGGCATCCAGGGGGCATCCGGAAAAGATGCCTGAGCCACCTCAACTGACTCCTTTCGACATGGAGGAGCAGCGGCTCGACTCCGAGCTCCTCCCGAGTGACTGAGTACTTTATCATATATTGATTTATTAAAGAACTGCAGAATTATCAGACAACACTTTTGAACCTGTGAATTTTTATTCAAAACTCTTAACTTTTATCAAGTTTTATGAACAGTATTCCAACTCTCCACACTTTTAATGTGAAGGATGTGCTTGGAAAGAGACACACAACTCTGTTAGATCTGGTGTAATAGGTGAAAGTCTGAGTCTTAAGTCATTTTCAACACACCGTCTTGCCCTGTACTTTGTTTTCATATTTGTGAGAGCTGAAAATCCACTTTCACACAAATAAGTAGTAGCAAAGGACATCAAAGTCTTCACAGCTCGTTTGGCTAGCACAGGTTGCTCTGTGAGTAGTCCGATCCAGAAATCTGGCAGTGATTTCTGATTAAATTCAACCTTTAAGGCTCCATCTGTGGCGATCTCAATAAGACTCTCCTGATCTACTGTTGGTAAGTTTACAGGCACAGAGCTAAACAGGTGGCGTATCCATAGATCTGATCCATTAGACTCCGGGAAATACAGGCATAGTTGTGCAGCCAGTTCACCAAGGTGCGAAGTAATGTCACGGTTCACACATCTTGTTAATGCAAGCTCATTTGCGCACAAAACGTCATGCAGCAAAGGAAAGGTCTCGGTTTTGTTGTTGTCCATGCAATTTGCCCAGAGGTTCAACTTCTTTATCATGGCCTCAACTTTATCTTGCACATTAAATATGGTTGCGGAAAGTCCTTGGCGTCCAAGATTCAATTCATTCAAACGAGAAAATACGAGGTCTGTGAGAAAACTATCCGACCTTTTTATTTTTTCAAAAACTTTATGGATTTGAATCACGTGTGATTGCATCAGCCAACCTTGAACCTTAGTGCGCATGCGTGAATTTTGTCCCACCTGTTGGTTGCGTCATTCGCCTATGAGCAGCCTTTGTGTGAGGAGTGGTGCTGTGCGCTTGGCGGATTTTTGTTGCAAGGAAAATGGCGGAACGATTCGAGCAATGCCATTGCATCAAATTTTGCCAGAAACTTGGCAACAGCCAAGTGGAAACCATTCGAAAAATAAAGACGGCTTTCGGGGATGAAGCTATGGGCGCCACACAAATTAAGGAGTGGTACAACCGGTTTAAGGACGGACACGTAACGGTGGAGAGTGAGCCGCACTCCGGCTGACCATCGACGTGCTGAAATGAGGAGACCATTTCCAAAGTGAACACTGTGGTGATGCGGGACCGTCGAGTGACCATCCGAGAAATTGCGGAGGAAGTGGACATTAGTACTTTTTCAGCACATTCCATCATGACAGAAGATTTGGGCATGAAGCGAGTGGCTGCAAAATTCGTGCCGAGGTTGCTGACGGCGGACCAAAAGCACCTCCATGTTGAAGTCTCACAGAACATGCTGGACTCCATTCACACTGATCCCAGCTTTAAGGACACTATTATCACCGGTGATGAGTCCTGGGTGTACGGGTATGACCCGGAAACGAAATTCCAGTCGTCACAGTGGAAGCATTCCATGTCGCCACGACCGAAGAAGGCGCGCCAAGTGCGCAGCAATGTGAATGCTGTTTTTTTTTTTACTCCTGCGGTGTGGTACACCACGAGTACGCACCAAAGGGTCAAACAATAACGAAGGAGTATTACAGGGATGTCCTCCGTCGCCTTCATAATTCTGTATGGCGCAAGAGACCGGAGTTGTGGGCCACAGGAAATTGGCGCCTCCACCACGAGAATGCTCCTGCACATTCCTCAAACTTAATTCAGACTTTTTTTGTCTCAAAACCAAACTCCTGTGGTTCCACAGGCTCCATACTCTCCTGACATGGCCCCTTGCTACTTCTGGCTGTTCCCAAAAATTAAAACACCATTAAAAGGAACGTGTTTTGAGACGAGGGAGGACATCATGGCTGCAATGACGGCGGAGCTGCGCTCCACCCCAAAATAGGCTTTTTTGGAATGCTTCCAACAGTGGCGACACTGCTGGGAGAAGTGTGTGGAGTCCCAAGGAGACTACTTCGAGGGTGATTAGGTTTCCAACCCTCCAGGTAAGCCAGTTTTTTTTCTAGCATTGTCCCAACTATATCTGAGGCGGCAGGTAATATCAAGTCCTCCACTATAGTGTGCGGCTTACTAGTTTTAGCCACTCTATAACTCACCATGAAGGATGCTTTTAGTCCGTTCTTGCAATCATTATCCGTCTCCCTTAAGCACGTTTTACTTGTATGAAGGGATTTCAATTGCTGCTCAAAATAATCCCGTGGCTTGTCTTTCAAATGGGAATGTTTAGTTTCTAAATGTCTTCTCAACAATGAAGGCTTCATCGAATTATGAGACAGTACTCTTGCACAAATAACACACTGTGGTCGCGAAAATCCACCAGTATTGATAGAAGTAAATCCCAGGAAAATGTAGCTCTCGTCATATTTGCGTCTTTTAGTTTCTCGATCCGTGGCAATGTCCTTCCCCTCAACACAAAGTGAAGCATCCAACCCGTCATCGCTGTCCATAGCCAGGGAGCTAGGAGCAGCCTGGCTAGCAACAGAAGCACCGCTGCTAACATCCCGGGTCAAAGTAGTGTACGGCGTATTATTGTCGCTGGCTGGTGCATCCTCTGCTGTTGACCTGGGGGTTGTAATCTCCAATATCTCTCTGGATGGAGATTTTTTCTTTTTTAGCCATCTGTCCATTTTAGCTGCCTCAGCATTGTCGAGCCAATGCGGCGTTAATTGACAGGTGTTGGATTCATCACTCTCGGAAGTCACACCTATCGTCCCGCCCTACTGCTTTGACAATGCAATAATTTTGTTGAACACTAAACACTAGATGGTAGTATTTTCATGTGTATTATTTGGTAGCCCGAGAGTCTATTTGTCTATTTATGTGTAGTATAAATCTTTGTTGTTGTTTTTTTTTTTTTTCAAAATTTCTTGCGTACCCCCTGCGCTCCCCTCACGTACCCCCAGGGGTACGCGTACCCCACTTTGGGAACTCCTGGGTTAGACCTTACTTGTGTGAAGCGCCTTGAGTCAACTTTGTTGTGATTTGGTGCTATATAAATGAAAATAAATAGAAAAATAAATTAAATTGAAAAATAGACTTCACTCTTGCAACATATTTTGCATTTCTTGTTGTTGAGAACAGTTGCTTCTCATTCTGTAGAATCCATCCTTGCTTTAGCTTTGAGTTCAGATTCATAGACAGAGGGAAAGCTTGCTCGCACATCACTTGAATGTGGGGCTGACTGATTGGGAGTGAGGTATGGTTTGTTGAATTACTGCATAAGACAACTTTAGAAATATTTTATGCTATTGATAACTGTTAAATTATTTTCCAGTTCATGATGAAATGATGGGACCAATTGATCAACAGAATTCAGGTCACTAATGGAAAAATAGGACATCAGCAAATTTTGTTACCCAAAAAACCTTTTGACCTGTGAGGTGACTTCTGCATAGCATACTTCGAATGTACTATCCTTACCCAAACTCAGTATGAACACAACTTTCATTTGAGACTAATACTGAGGCTCTACGTCAATTAAAAAAAGTAGGTCAATTAAAAAAAAAGACATGTAAAATGCAGAAAATTGACTGCCATCTTCAATTTGAAGGTCAAAAATAGGTCACATTGATAAATCTACATCATTTATGCATTTCTTGACACAAATGCTCTCAGAAATAATGTGTTATGCAACCCTGTTGGCCAAACCATTAAAAACATCATTTCTGGCTTGGCTAACAGTAGCCATTTTGGATTTAGGGCTCTCACAAAATTTTCCCACGTTTGCGAGGGGCACCCTGACTCAAATTTTTAGTTAACCTTTATAGATAACAAATCCAGTGAGAAACTAACATTCACTGTCCACAGTCATGGCATTGCTATAGATGACCCAACTATCAGATTGAATGGGGAGCACTGGTACACAACCATTTTCAGATCTCTCCAGAGATGTTCAATTGGATTCAGATCTGGGCTCTTGCTCGGCTACTCAAGGACATTGACAGAGATGTCCTGAAGCCACTCTTTTGATACCTTGGCTGTATGCTTAAGGTCATTGTCATGCTGAACGGTGAACCATCACCCCAGTCTGAGGTCAAGAGCGCTTTGGAGCAGGTTTTCATCCAGTATGTCTCTGTATATTGCTGCATTCATCTTCCCGTCAATCCTGACTAATCTCCCAGTTCCTGCCACTGAAAAAATCCCCACAGCATGATGCTGCCACCACCATGCTTCACTGTAATGATGGTGCCTGGTTCCTTCAAACATGACACCTAGCATTCTTGCCAAAGAGCTCAATCTTTGTCTCATCAGACCAGAGGATTTTGTTTCTCATGGTCTCAGAGACCTTCAGGTGCCTTTTGGCAAACTCCAGTTGGGCTGCCATGTGCCTTTTGGTAAGGAGTGGCTTCCATCTGGCCACTCTACCATACAGGCCTCATTGGTGGATTGCTGCAGAGATGGCTGTCCTTCTGGAAGGTTCTCCTCTTCCACAGAGGAATGCTTTAGCTCTGACAGTATGACCATTAGGTTTATGGTCATCTGCCTGACTAACGCCCTTCTTTCTCTATTGCTCAATTTAGACAAGCGGCCAGCTGTGGGATGAGTCCTGGTGGATCCGAACTGCTTCCATTTACAGATGATGGACGCCACTCTATCCATTAGCATCTTCAAAGCAGCTTTCTTGGAGGACTACAGACAATTCCTTTGACTTCATGGTTGGTTTGTGCTCTGACATGCACTATCAGCTGTGGGACCTTATAGGTAGACAGGTGTGTCTTTCTAATTCATGTCCAATCAACTGAATTTACCCCAGGTGGACTCCAACTAAGCTGTAGAAACATCTCAAGGATGATCAGTGGAAACAGGGTGCAGCTGAAATCTATTTTGAGCTTCAGTGCAAAGTACATGTGATTTCTTAGTTTTATTATTATTATTATTATTATTATTATTATTATTATTATTAATAATAATAATAATAATAATAATAATAATAATAATAATAATAATAATAATAATAATAATACATTTGCAAAAATCTCAAAAAGTTTTTTTGACATGGTACATTTGGGTTATTGTGTGTAGAAAAAAACAAACAAAAAAACAAACAAACAAAAACAATCCAGTTTGGAATAAGGCTGTAACATAACAAAATGTGGAAAAAGTGAAGTGCTGTGAATACTTTCCAGATGCACTGTATGTGTGTGTGTGTATAGAAATCTACAGTCTTCATCGTATCTACACTTGCTATCTTAAACCCCTTGAATTCAAGCTGAAAATCTACACTACAAATCATTATCTTGGTTGTTTCAACTCCACGCCGGTGGCGTTCAGAGCCAAAATTACATTTGCATCCATAAACTTATGGGCCTGACTGGAGCTTTCACTTAAATGCTAATGAAAGGAGAATGGTGTGTTTTAAGTGAAGATTATTTTAAACTAATGAAAAGTCTGAATTAATTTCCATAACTCCATCCATTATCCTACAAATTTCTTAATAATTGTGCAACCGGAGCAAGTTTTATGAAAGACCATTTTTCTTCTAACGTTCACTGCCTTTCTGCTGACACTCAACCACTGAAGCACATCATGTGGAAAAGTAATCTCAGCTTCACCGTATCACTGTGCTGGAGGTAAGTATTCCTCTCTTCTCTTTTCCAATTAATGAAAAACACCACAGACCAGCATAGGAACATGAAGCTCGGCACCACAGAGCCACAGCGATGCGCAAGGCTTCAGGGTCGCACATCAGCCGAGTGCACAAGGTGAGGAATCAGCACTGCTTTTAATAAGACGTGATTTTATTAGGCAACAAGTAAGACACAGCAGCAGCAGTGTGTGTTTGATTATTAAATTATTCAGTGTTATTGTAATGCGGTCCACAGGGAACGTCCCTGCTTAGCTGAGAAGACGAATGAGACGCTTCACTGCTTCAGAGATGCATAGACATTTACATAATTAGTCACCATTAGACTTTTACAGCATAAGTCAATAATTACCCAGAGGCTGTGTATTTTGTGTTTTATTTTTTGGGTATTTGAACAGTGATTCAAATTCACACACACGTCATCTGTGAGTGCAGCACTGAATCAGCTATGACTGATAAGTCTGATCAGTCATTATCATCGAGGTGACAACCTCGGACAGGAGATGTGTCCAGAATACATTTACTCAGTTACAGGACAAGCAGGTCCTGCATTCACTCTGAGGCTCAAAATGCACAAATGAATAAGGAAGTCACAGAGAGAAACAGACTGCGGCTTATTTTTGACTAAACATGGTACAAAACATTTTCAGATTCCACACAACCTGATCATACTGTGACGTTTTAGGGCCACATTAAGAAAGAAAACTTTGAAAAAAGCTAAAATGCTGAGAAGGAAGTTCATTTGGGGTGTGTCCAAAACACTGTTTACCGGGCGTTCAGTATGAGTGCAAAATGGGTGATGACCGCCATGAGGGTGCAATAAACCTTTTTATCAGTCATGGGTGTGTTTTGGGCATGACATGAAGTCAGTCATTATTCCCTTTGAGATGGAGCATGCCGGGTGCATAGCACGCTGATATTGGCAAATGAGATGAAAACACCAAGTGAAGCACCAAGGTGAAGTTTTGTATTTCCATGCTTTATTATAGTGACACATGCTGATGCTGCATATCACCACACCCACTACACCACTGAACTGCATCCAGTCCTGGATGGCATCCACTCAGGCAGACACGGCATAGTCTCACGTTTTTTTGTTTTTTGTTTTTTTTGGGGGGGTCCTCCCGTCACAAAATTTGTCAAATTTCCATGATGTTTTTTTTTAACTCACTATTACTAACCCTAATCCTACTCCTACCCCCAACCTCCAGTTTCACCTGGAGAAACACACACACCTGCTGGTGTTCCAAAGAGGTCTCCCATCCAAGTACTAACCAGATGCCACACTGCTTAGCTTCTGGGATCTGATGGGATCAGACTAACACAGAGCAGACTGGCTCCTCCTTGTGCAAGTAGACTATACACTATAAAAAGATTTTGGCTGAAAATCAGGATGAGTCATCTCTGCTACATAATGTATAAATTATATGTATAGAATATGTAATGTATATAATATAATATAATATACAATCCAGAAGTGTTTATATAATGGCTGAGTAGATCCTTGGCGTTTGATTGGTGCTTTGTATGTCACATGACATGGATTAATTCATCCAATTTGTGTTGCATTACATTTAGAGTGCAAATTTGGTTCCATACATGGTACCATTGCACTCTGCACACACATGCATACGCATATGTGCACGTCTTTGTCCATGCACATACACGTGCGCACGCATGTACATGTGCCCACACGTACTTGTACACCCACATGCACGCATGCCCACACATGGGTGTGCGCGTACACACACAACACATGTGCACACGCACACAGAAAACAAATCCACTGTGCTGTCTGGAGGCTGTTGGCAGGAAGTTGGAATGAAAAGATGGACTTATTTCTGACATGATTTTTTTTTTTTTTTTTTTTTTTGCTGCACTGAGGATGTACTTTTTTTTAATGGAAGTCCGAAGTCAGTGCACAGCATCACTGGACTACATGTTACAATTTGGACTTTAGCAGCAGTGGAACACCAAAATGTAAGTCCCTTTTCTGTTGTTTATAAATTAATAAAATATCAAATGACAAGAATCTATATTAGCTGTTATATAAAACAAATAATTAATGATTTTACATTATTTCAATGGAATGAATATTTAATGCGGTGAAAGCTGGAACAAACCATTCAGTGCGGCGAAGCTGAGTTGAATGGTTTGTTCCAGCTTTCATGAAATATTAGAACCATTGAACTCATAAACATTCATTATTTGTTTATATATATATATATATATATATATATATATATATATGTTCTCCACTCAGATTGCAATAGCCAATCACAGATTAGCCTTTCTGTCCATTTACCTGTATTTTGGCATTCTTGGTGCCAGAAATATTTATATATTTATATATTACCACTGCTCACACAAAGCCTGCTCACAGGCAAATGACACAACAAACAGGCGTGAAAAAACTCACGCATGCGCACGAAGGTTCAAGCTTGACTGATGCAATCACACGTGATTCAAATCCATATGGTTTTTGAAAAAAATAATAAGGTCGGATACTTTTCTCACAGACCTCGTATATATGTATATATATATATTGATAGATAGATAGATAGATAGATAGATAGATAGATAGATAGATAGATAGATAGATAGATAGACACACACACACACACACACACACACACACACACACACACACACACACACACACACACACACACTTTTGAATTGTATTTGAATATAAGGTCCCACTTTGTTAACTCGCAATCTGTGTTACTGTGTTTTTGACTCTATGTTACTGACTTTTTCTGTCATTCTGGACTTCTCTTTCTGCCTGTTATTTTTGATCTAGTTAGAGTGTGTTTGACATTACAGACCCATGTTGCCATTCTGGATTCTTGTCTTTCACCTGCCATTTGGACTCTGACGTATAACAATCTCTTGTTTTGAATGCATTCTGGGTTTTGGGAAAAGTCCACTGCTCAAGCTCCAGAAAGATTAATGAACTGTTTTTTCGATTACTCTACTGTGTTTTTCACCTCAGAGAGGTTGAGGCTATTTTTGGGCTGATTATTACTGTGCCCGTGGCCTGAGCCTAGTTACATACCGTTCTCCCTGCCTGCCGTTTTGTTGCTGTAGCTGTGCACATCATTATTTGTGAACAATAAAACCTGTGCAAACTATCCTTCTTCTTGCTTCTCTGCATTTGGGGTCCTTGACTAGTTCCTTGAAGTAAACATTCAACTGTAAATACAGTTTGGCCTGAGCCTGTGACTTCCTTGATGTTTTCTTCAGTTTTCTCAAAAATCAAATTTCTTTGCTCCTGGTTGACCCTCAATTGTTTAACCAAGTTTCGTCCAAATCATATCACAACTCCTCAAATTATTTTGTGTGCACACTGACAGATGAACATGCTGACACACCAGACCAAAACCAATACCCCTGCATGCACTGCTGCTGTGTGCGGGAGCAATTACATGATATTTTATGAATACATGGAGGCAAATCCTGAGTGACTGGAAAGTATCATACAGTATTTTCAGATAAGAAGTGTTCTGATTTAATGGTCTCATAACTGTTGCTAATTAATACTTAAATGGCTCCTCCCTTCAGCTTTATTGACATTGTTTATGATGTCATTTGCTTCAATAATCCACTTCAAATTAAAGGCAATATAAAATAACTGCTATATTTTATCACTGCAAGTGGCCATTGTAGACATTATTCAATTCACAATGGACAATGACTCACACAGAGACAGCACAGCCACCGTGCTTTGGTGTACAGATCTCAGAAGAGGGGGCATAGCCAGAAATATTACTATGATTGTGACTGTGGAGTTTTAGGTGGCCTTCAACAACAACAACAATAACAACAACAACAAAAAAACAGTATTGAAATAAAGCAGTTTTTATTCCAGTGCCACAGGCAGGGGTCAGCACACACACAGATCCCTGCCTGTCGTGCTGAAGGTCAATTACGGCAGTTGCAAAACGGACTATGCTCGAAGACTGGACCTGAAGACCCAATGCTCCCCCCCAACCAATTGGTGCTGTCCTGGATGTCTGTGTGGACTTAATAATTCTCAAAAATTTGATGTTCTTCTGTATTGTTAAAGATGTTTTTATTAGTATGACCTAAGCAGTGGGTCACCCCTTTGAGTCTGGTCTGCTTGAGGTTTCTTCCTCAAAATTATCAGAGGGAGTTTTTCCTTACCACTGTCACCTGTGTGCTTACTCTAGGGGTTGGTAAGTTTAGACTTACTTGTGTGAAGTGCCTTGAGGCAGCTTTGTTGATTTGGTGCTGTATAAACAAAATAAATTATTCTTAATTTAACATCTCATATAAATAAGCATTTGCAGCATATTTATTGTAACAATATAAAATTTGTTCTGGGGAGCTGCAAAATATGGGTTATTAGAAAATGCATCCACTGCTTGTTTTTCCTCTTCTCTGTACAGTACAGTACTTTAGGATTCAAATGGACTTATCGAGGTTATAATTAGGTCTATTTTACAACAACATACATGGAACAGTCATGGCTAAAAATAAAAATTTAAAAAAGAGATGCAGATATTGGCAGAATTGATTTTTGAACTATGCTGAATAATGCTTGGCAAAAATTCAATTCAATTCAGTTTAATTACATAGCACCAAATTACAACAACAGTCACCCCAAGGTGTTTCACAAAGGTAAAATTTGACCAAGTGGCAACAGTCAAGCCTAAATTCAGGCCCTAAAGCAGATGCCATTTTTCTTGTTGTTCCTTGACTGGCTGCTTGAGGCTGGCTCCAAAACACAGAAATTTCCCATAGAACTCCATGTTAAAGGGTCCAACTTTAGAGCAAAAATAAGCATTTTTACAGCCTGGTACAGCAAACGGTTTTGCTGTGCCAGTTTTCACCTTCATGACCAATGTACAGGGGTATTTTTTTTTTACTAACTTCTCAGTTTAAGACATTTTAAGTAATAAAGTTCTCTATAATTATACAACCCCTGGCAAAAATTATGGAATCACCGGCCTCAGAGGATGTTCATTCAGTTGTTTAATTTTGTAGAAAAAAAAAGCAGATCACAGACATGACACAAAACTAAAGTCATTTCAAATGGCAACTTTCTGGCTTTAAGAAACACTATAAGAAATCAAGAAAGAAAGATTGTGGCAGTCAGTAACGGTTACTTTTTTAGACCAAGCAGAGGAAAAAAATATGGAATCACTCAATTCTGAGGAAAAAAATTATGGAATCACCCTGTAAATTTTCATCCCCCAAATTAACACCTGCATCAAATCAGATCTGCTCATTGACATTGACCCTATGCCATGACATTGACCCTATGTGTCTTTTTGCAAGGAATGTTTTTGCAGTTTTTGCTCTATGGCAAGATGCATTATCATCTTGAAAAATGATTTCATCATCCCCAAACATCCTTTCAATTGTCCAAAATATCAACATAAACTTGTGCATTTATTGATGATGTAATGACAGCCATCTCCCCAGTGCCTTTACCTGACATGCAGCCCCATATCATCAATGACTGTGGAAATTTACATGTTCTCTTCAGGCAGTCATCTTTATAAATCTCATTGGAACGGCACCAAACAAAAGTTCCAGCATCATCACCTTGCCCAATGCAGATTCGAGATTCATCACTGAATATGACTTTCATCCAGTCATCCACAGTCCACAATTGCTTTTCCTTAGCCCATTGTAACCTTGTTTTTTTTTCTGTTTAGGTGTTAATGATGCCTTTCATTTAGCTTTTCTGTATGTAAATCCCATTTCCTTTAGGCAGTTTCTTACAGTTCGGTCACAGACGTTGACTCTAGTTTCCTCCCATTCGTTCCTCATTTGTTTTATTGTACATTTTTCGATTTTTGAGACATATTGCTTTAAGTTTTCTGTCTTGACGCTTTGATGTCTTCCTTGGTCTACCAGTATGTTTGCCTTTAACAACCTTCCCATGTTGTTTGTATTTGGTCCAGAGTTTAGACACAGCTGACTGTGAACAACCAACATCTTTTGCAACATTGCGTGATGATTTACTCTCTTTTAAGAGTTTGATAATCCTCTCCTTTGTTTCAATTGACATCTCTCGTGTTGGAGCCATGATTCATGTCAGTCCACTTGGTGCAACAGCTCTCCAAGGTGTGTTCACTCCTTTTTAGCTGCAGACTAACGAGCAGATCTGATATGATGCAGGTGTTAGTTTTGGGGATGAAAATTTACAGGGTGATTCCATAATTTTTTCCTCAGAATTGAGTGAGTCCATATTTTTTTCCTCTGCTTGGTCTAAAAAAGTAACCGTTACTGACTGCCACAATCTTTGTTTCTTGATTTCTTATAGTATTTCTTAAAGCCAGAAAGTTGCCATTTGAAATTACTTTAGTTTTGTGTCATGTCTGTGATCTGCTTTTTTTCTACAAAATTAAACAACTGAATGAACATCCTCCGAGGCCGGTGATTCCATAATTTTTGCCAGGGGTTGTATTATAATTATGACTTCTCCTCTCGTAGTCTCGGACCGTATCTCAGAGTCCGCTGTCAGCAGCCACTCGCTGTTGTGTTGTGATGTGTGTAATTGTTTGGAGTATTTTATTACAGGCACCTGAAATAATATGGCTTGTTGTGCGGTGAAACGTCCTAACGGATCATCTAAGACATCCCTGTTGCAATACTGATGCTGAGTGAAACTGGTCTTATTTAATGTTGAGTGCTACAGTGCTTTTAGCAACTCTTGGTACTTAATGCAGGGTTACTGTGGAAACACGTGGCGCATAAATGCTTTGCTGTCCCCACCAAAGCAAACTGTTAAGGCCCCTTCACACATAATGCAAATTTGTTTGATTTGCGCATAAAATGCGCATGAAACGCAGGAATCATGTGCAAACCGTGTAAAATCGCAGCTGCCTCGAAAACCTTTTGCTACAACTATTTGTGCACACCAGTGGCTGAAAGACAAAGTGTGCACTTTGCAAGCCCATTGAACCCTCTCGCGGCAGGTGTTGGCCAAATTCCAGGTGATACACAGGAACATCTAACACCACTCGCATGGCACTTAGACAATGTGTGGGCATTCGTTCTATTAATACAACAACAGTCAGCAGACAATCACTGTTGAGGTGGATGTGAAATTTGTCTAAGTGCCCCACGAGTGTGGCTTTGCAAACACACACACTGACACATTGGTGTGTGCGCTTAACTGACAGGAGGTGTGGCCGCTGACAGAAGCAGCTGTGGGGAGCTGTGGATCTCGTTGTCCCAGCTGGACAACACGTACTGTGTTTGGACAGACATGAACTAACAACTGCCCATTGTGGCGCATGTGTGTCTGCTTGCTGTCAATCTGACTGTCACACCACCCATGTGAGCTCTGTTCCACATGATGTGATGTCAGTCCTGCTGCACGGCCTCCACAAGACACGTGGACAGAACACACGTGTGCAGCTGGCAGGATGCACCGAACCAGTAGATGTGGACATGAGAAGAGTGAACTGCTTCATCATTCATGTCATTTCATGACTGTACATCTGTGACCATGGGTCATCTACAGAGGAACAGACAGATCATATTTGTGTTGTCCATTTTATAAGAGGGATTCAATATAATGCAGTGTTTTTACATGGTGTGCAGTTTTATTTATTTTTTAATATGTCCATGTCCTTCCTGATATGAGGCAGTTTCCCGCACCTTTGCTAGAACAGTAATCGTAGCTCAGTCATAAAGTTTCAGACTGGCAATCACAGGTTTTGATGTGGGTTTGATTCCCGTGGGTGGCATGTAATTTGTTTTATTTTCACAGCAGCTGCGTGATGTGTAACCACATTGCGCAGTTGCTGTGAAAAGCTGCTGCGTTCCCGCGTGCACAAAACCGTCACAGCATGTATTTTAAATTATTTATTTATTTATTTATTTTTCTTCATCACATCGTGCAGCTGGTGGCACTGTGTTCCTGTGTACATGAACCATTGCACAGGCATCATGCACGCCTGCCCATCTGCGCGATGTTTCGTGGTGTGCTCATACGAGCTGCTCTGACGGGTGTCGCCCTGAGTTGTACATATGTACTATGTACTATGTGTGAAGGGGCCCTTAGGAGAACCACCACGCAGTCCCCAAAAATATGATTTAGCCCTTTGGGGCTGACGCACTGTGTACCACGGCTAAGACCAAGCTTTACTAAATTATTAATAACGTTTTAATGATATTAGACAGAAACTTACTTTTTTTTGTTGAAAAATTAACTCTGTGGTGTTTCGAGCCAGCCATTGGCCATCTTTGTACTCCTCATAGAAGCTGTGTGATGACATGCACAATGTGAGTGTCCAATCAGAATTGGTTCACCGTCACATGGTTTTACAAAATCCAATCGTATGGCAAATTCACCTCACGTGAAAAGCCTTTTCAGGAGTGATGTGTTACTAGATGGCCTGTTTGAATAGCCCCCTGGGTGCTCCAATGAGTACATACTATTAGTACATACTCAGTGCACCCTGCGCCATTATGCACTGCGAAAGTGAAAGCACATGGGGCAGACGGAGAGCCTCTGATGACAATCTCACATGCTCAAACAAACAGTGTGTAACTATCAGGATTGCTCCACTAGTTTGCATGTGAATGTTACTGGATAACTCTGTTGCTTTCTCTGCGTAAAGCACCGTTTACCATATCAAAACAACAAAACGCATAGACCATTTTGTATCTATTGTTCAAAATGTGCATTTGTGTTTATTGTTTGAACCTTTTTGTTGTGCAGTCTTTCACAGAAGTCCTCAAATTACCTTTATAAAGTGTCAAAACAGTTGTTTATTGTAGTTTGCTGTGCGTTTTGAATAAATGTGTGTGGAAAAATATTTTTCGCTTTACTTTTTTCCTTGCCTATTTTTGATTGTAAACCTTTATTACACTTATAAAACACAACAAAAACATATATATTCTGAAAGCACAGGTTGTCCTGAAAAAAGAGACATTAAACTTGATTGTGGGATGCAGGGAGAGCTGTTAACAGCAATAATAAAACATGTATGTCAGGCAAGTGAACTGTCCAAAAATGCCCTCGGACCCCAGAGGGTAAATAAACACTTGAACCGAGGTAAGCTTGTTAGCTGGTGATTCAGACTTGGATAGAGGGGCATGTTCAGGCTTACTTCATCACACACAGAGCCACCCACATGCTGCCCCTTTATGCACTAATGAGTTTATCATGAATCAGTGTAGGTGGGGCTCTCAACACGGCGATGTCCAGAAAAGGGGTCATTTCAACTGTTCCAGGTCTCTACAGAAAACCAATGTGTGACATATTGCAGGGTTTCTCCAATACATATACAGCATATGGGTTTGACCTTATCCACCTCCAGAACAAGCATTCTGGCAACAGTGAGAAGGGAAAAAAAAACTCTCTTGGGTGTTTGTTTTTTTTTTTTAACTGAAGGAAGAAACCTCAAGCAGACCAGATTCAAACAGGTGAACATCTACTTTGGCCATATTAACAATAACTAAAGGTAAAACAACATACAGCAAATAATTATCCATCATGCAAAGCCAGATATGACTTAACTAGGCAACCAGGTAATTGTCAAGCCATGTGGATATAATGACCATGAATCAACCAGGTGGAAAAGATAGTGGACTTGTGTCCATCATGGTGGCTAACAGACAGTTCAGTCCCTTAAACCTTCAATGGCACTGGCACTTAAACCATATCAATACCCCATTTACTGTCAGTTTGAGTTGGGGATGTGCTTTTTGGGATGCCTGTGATGACCCTCTTGTGCAATACATCTCACGAATGATAATCTTTTTGCAGCTTCATCATCCACAACCAAATGGGTAAACACAACAGAAATTGATCAGCCGGAACAAAGAACTCACAGGAGCAGCATCTTATGACAGCAAAATAATGGAGGCGATGCTGGCGTAATTGCTGGAAACATACCCCGATGTTTCACGGACATTCCAAGAGTCCAGTTCTACAGATAGTAACATAAATTTAAGACAGACAACTGAGTACAAACCTATATTAATCATATAAAAGAGAGAACAGACGAGTCTTTAATTTGGATTTGAATGAATCAGTGAAATCAGATATTTTTTTTTTACCTCAGCAGGCAGACTGTTCCACAGAAAAGGTCCACGATAACAAAAAACTCTGTGACCTGCTGACTTCTTTTTAACCTATGGAACACACAGTAATCCCACATTCCAAGAACACAGAGCCATAAGAGTGATACATAAGGTTTAAGTCAATCAGCCAGGTTGGGAGGTACTTGTCTATGAACACTTTGTTTGTAAAGAGCAAAACCTTATAATCTGATCTCACATGAACAGGATGCCAGTGGAGGGAAGCCAGAATTGAGGTGATATGATAAATCTTTCTTATCCTAGTCAAAACTCTAGAAGAAGGAAAGGAGTGTCTGGAGAAAGCAGACAGGCAGAACATGCAAACTCTTCACAGAAATGCCTCGGCAGGAAGCAATCCACAACTAACTAACAACTAATCCAGTGCGCCATCTGATGTTAAATCAGATGACGTCCAATAATCATCATCTTGGTTTTATCAGAATTTAAGATTAAGAATAGGAATCAATACTGTAATGAGTCCTATTTTTTTTTTTTTTTTTCTTTTTTTTTTCTAAGGGGAGGTGATGGTCAAGCGGGAAGCATTGGGCTTGAGACCAGAAGATCTTTAGTTCAAATCTCAGCCTGACTGGAAAATCACGAAGGGCCTCTGTCCAGTTCAAAGGTTATGTTTTTTTTTTTTTTTTTGCTAGAAATAGGGTGAATAAACAGGGTGGAAGTGTGGCATTTTGTTAGATCTAGCCATCACTGTGTTCAAAATATGTCATTTTCTTTGGACATTATGGAATGTATCACTGTGGAAATTACATGTGAAAAATGTGGGGAAAAAGTGCTTCAGTCATCATGTGAAAAAAAACCCCAACATAATTATAAGTTGCATCTATAGAGTTCCCGGATCCAGCATAAATATTTTTGTGGAGAAATTGACGGAATTGTACAACTCATTTAAAAACAATAAGCTTTTGTTTGTCTGAGACTTTAACTTAGATTTTCTAAATCCTCATAACCAAATACAAATAGCTGAATTTTTAGACTCTGTGTTTTGTATGAGATTGCATCCAGTGATAAAGCATCCAACTAAGATTATTGCATGTCATTGTTGGGAATTTAACGGGTGGGTTACTCATTAGTGACATTAGTGATCACTTGCCAGTCTTCCTTGCTTACAATTCCTTAGTTGATAAAATTGATCATACTAAAATTACAAATTTCAAAAGGAAAATAACAGAGGAATCTATGGCAAATCAGAGCAGATTTAATGCACCAAAACTGGCCTGATACTCATACCGAGGAAATTGATCAATCATACAAATTATTTATCTCCATTATTTCCAATTTATATGATAAACATTGTCCACTATAAGCCAATTTCATTGTTACCTCAGTTTTCAAAAATTTTGGAAAAGGTATTTATTAAGAGGTTAAATTATTTTTATATCCAAACATCACCTACTAAATGAGCAACAATATGGATTTAGAAAAAAAATGGACTACTTCATTGGCCGTGATTCATTTTGTGGAACATATTACGAATGCAATTGAAAACAAGCAACAGTCATTAGTTACTTATATCATTCATTACTAGTTCTGATGAGGCGTGCACGATATCCACTGATTTCAAGTGCAGCACGCCTGATGTGACTTTGTTTCTGTTCACATGGGGAATAAACACACAGCGCACAAAGGATTATGAGCTGAAGAATGCTTTTGTGCGGGAGTTACAGTATGCGCTTTCGTAAGTAAGTAAGTATGATTTTTTTTTCTACTTCTCTAACTCTCTCTTTGCATAGCTTTGCATGAATTTATATGTTCAGTTAGCTGTTAGCTGTTTTTCAGTTAGCTTTATATACATTTAACTGTTTTCACAGCGATAAATACATTTTTAGATTCAGACAGTTATTTTAAGTAAATTTTAGATTGATATCTTCATATTCATTTAGCTATTTGCATAGCTTTGCATGAATTTATATGTTCAATTAGCTGTTTTTCAGTTAGCTTTATATACATTTAACTGTTTTCATAGTGATAAATACATTTTTGATTCATATAGTGTTATTTTAAGTACATTTTTAGATTGCTAGCTTTATATTCATTTAGCTAGTCACATAGCTTTGCATGAATTTATGTTCAGTTAGCTGTTTTTCAGTTAGCTTTATATACACTTAACTGTTTTCATAGTAATAAACACATTTTTAGATTGAATTTATATGTTCAGTTAGCTGTTTTTCAGTTAGCATTATATACATTTAACTGTTTTCATAGTGATAAATACATTTTTAGATTCATATAGTGTTATTTTAAGTAAATTTTTAGATTGCTAGCTTTATATTCATTTAGCTAGTCACATAGCTTTGCATGAATTTATGTTCACTTAGCTGTTTTTCAGTTAGCTTTATATACACTTAACTGTTTTCATAGTAATAAATTTTTAGATTCAGATAGTGTTATTTTACGTCAATTTTACAATTTTACTTTGTTAGCTTTATATCCATTTAGCTATTGCTTTGCATGAAATTATGTTCATAGTGATAATACATTTTTAGATTCAGTGTGATTTTAAGTACATTTTAGATTGCTAGCTTTATATTCATTTAACAATTTGCATATCTTTGCATTAATTTATGTTCAGTTACCTGTTTTTCAGTTACTTTCAGATTCAGTTAGCTTTATACACACTTATCTGTTTTCATAGTGATAAAGGTTGCGACTGTGATTGTTTTAAATGCATTTAGATTTGGTTAGCTTTATATTCCCTCAGCCCCAACCAGTCCCAGCAGAAGACTGCCCCTCCCTGAGCCTGGTTCTGCTGGAGGTTTCTTCCTGTTAAAAGGGAGTTTTTCCTTCCCACTGTCGCCAAGTGCTTGCTCACAGGGGGGTCATTTTTGACCATTGAGGTTTTTCTGTAATTGTTGTATGGCTCTTGCCTTACAATATAAAGCGCCTTGGGGCGACTGTTTGTTGTGACTTGGTGCTATATAAATAAATAAATAAATTTGATCTGATTTGATATTCCCTTTGTTAGCTTACAAGCTATAGTTACGTTGCACTAGATGAATTGTTTTCGGTTTGATTGAGTCAGATTTATTTTCAGTCAGTTTTAGATTGTTTCAGGTAGGTTTTCCTGGAGCTGCACTTACTTTGGTTTTGATAAGGTTGGCTTTGTGTTTTTGTTGTTGTTTTACAACACAGATATTGTTTATTCAAGTATGGCAGTGGTAGGTCCATGACCTATATGGGATCTAGGCGCTCCCGCGATCACGAGCCTCCCAGCTGACTGGGTTATAGCAGTGGGTAGATGGGACTCATTAGCCCTGTTAAGGTGGTCCACCTAGGGGAAGGAAAACCCTGATGTTAAACCCCCAGCCTGGGTTACTGCCCCCGTGCCTCCGAGGAAGGTTCTTTAGCCAGAGGCTAGGAGAAGGTCACTCTGATGTAAAACCTACAGCCTGGTGGTCGCCACAGCCATCTCAACTTGTCTGTGCCAATGTCGAGTGCCACCTTGCCTAAAGAGTGGAATTGGTGTGCGCGAGCTGATCCCCACTTTAAGCAACGAGCGCAAGTGGGAAGGAAAGCCCTGCAGCGATGGGAAGAGGCGAAAACAGCAGGTGTATGATGGCACTGGGAGCTGCAGTCTCGATCCTGCATGCAGACGACTCAGGAGCTATGGTCGTTTGATTGCTGACCCGAGACAACAGCATCATCTGGCAGGGCCCTGGGTGACCAAGCAGCCTTGTTTAGGGATAGCCCTGCTTGCTCCACATGGAGACAGACCTAGAAAAGGTGGTCTAAACATGGCTTATCTCACTAGACCCGGTTGGCTCACCGCTGCCAACGGGCATCACTACACGCGGTGCGAAAAGAAAAACAAAGAACCTGAAAATTGCGTGCTGGAATGTACGCACAATGATGGACTCAGACAATAGCGATCGTCCTCGAAGACGCTCAGCCTTAGTCGCCAAAGAGCTAGCAAGGCTGACATAGACATTGCTGCACTCAGCGAGGTGCGCTTTGCAGACCAAGGGTCATTCACCGAGGAAGGCACAGGCTACACACTGTTCTGGTCAGGGAAGGCTAAAGAAGATCGTCGACTCTCAGGGGTCGGGTTCATGATTAAGAGCGCCATAGCATATAGGTTACACAGTTTGCCAGTTGGACATTCTGACTGACTCATGTTACTCCGGCTCCCCATCAACAACAAGGATTTTGCCACTATTGTTAGTGTGTATGCCCCAACCATGCAGGCCGACATCGGAGTTAAGGAGGCTTTCTATAGCGATCTGCACAACCTTCTACAGCGCGTCGACACCCAGGACAAGCTCCTCATCATGGGAGATTTCAATGCCAGAGTGGGCCGCGACTCTGATGTATGGAAGGATGTGCTAGGGAAACATGGCATAGGCAACTGTAACGACAATGGCCGCCTGCTGCTGGAGTTCTGCTCTGCATATGACTTGACGATCACCAACAGCCTGTTCCAAACAGAAAGAGAGATTCAAAGCAACCTGGAGACACCCACGCTCCAAACACTGGCACCTTCTGGACTACGTTCTGACACGACAGCGTGATAGAAGAGATGTACTACATACCAGGGTGATGCCTAGCGCGGATTGCTATACGGATCATCGCTTGGTCCGTTCCAAGATTGCTTTCACTTTCAGGCCCCCTCCTAAGAAGAAAGGCCCACAGTTTAAGAAGCTACAAGTCCACAAGCTGCAAGACATAGACACAAAAATGGAGTTCCAGGCCAAACTAGAGGAGAGACTGGGTGGAGAAGAAGGCCTGCCTGATGACCCTGAACAACAGTGGATGAGATTAAAGACCATCCTTCAGGAGACGGCAGCAGAAGTAGTGGGCTTCTCAGCCAGGAAAAATAAAGACTGCTTTGATGAGTCTGATGCACAGATTCAGGAACTACTAGAAAAGAATGCCATGCCACAAGACTATTTTAGCTAAACCTGATGACCACTCTGCCAAGACAGCTTACAGAAATGCCTGCTCCACACTGCAAAGCAAGCTCCGCATATTGCAGAACGACTGGTGGCTAGCTTTTGCGGAGAAGACACAACAACATGCCGATGCCGGAGACATGTGCTCCTTTAATGAAGCCCTTAAGACCATCCATGGGCCAGCACATCAAGTGCAAGCACCCCTGCGCTCCTCAGATGGCTCCACCCTTCTGACGGACAAGGAAACCATTATGCAGCATTGGTCAGAACACTTTGAAAACCTCTTCAGTGACAAGCACACTGTGCAAGAGTCATCAATCGAGAAGATTCCCCAGGTGGAGGTGAAATGGGAACTTGATGACACTTGAAGAGATCTGAAAGGCCACCACGCAGCTGAATCCAGGGAAGTCTCCTGGCATAGATGGCATCCCAGCAGAGGTGTACCAAAATGGAGGTGAGGCAGTGCTCGACAAGCTTCAGATTCTCTTCTCCAGTTACTGGGAAAAGGAAATGGTTCCACATGACCTTCGGGATGCGGTCATTGTCTCCCTGTACAAGAACAAGGGCGACAAGTCTGACTGTTCTAATTACCGGGGCATCACTCTCCTCTCAATAGCAGGTAAGATTTTGGCTCGAGTGCTGCTCAACAGACTTACCCCTACCATAGCTCATGAAAATACTCCAGAGAGTCAGTGCGGATTTCGGGCCAACAGGGGAACCACCGACATGATCTTCATCCTGAGACAGAGCCAAAGAACAGAACATGGCCCTTTATACAGCCTTCATAGACCTAACCAAGGCTTTTGACACGGTCAGTCGTGAGGGTTTGTGGAAGATTCTTGCACGCCTTGGCTGCCCTCCAAAGCTCCTCACCATCATCCGCCAGCTGCATGAAGGCCAGATGCGACAAGTGAAGTACAACGGGACTCTGTCCGGCAGCTTCCCCATCTCAAATGGCGTCAAACAAGGTTGCATCCTCACGCCCACTCTGTTCTCCATCTTCTTCAGCATGATGCTTCATGAGGCCAAAGAAGACTTGACAGACGGCATCTATAGCCGCTTCAGAACTGACGGAAGTCTGTTTAACTTGCGGCGCCTTCTGTCCCACACTAAGATCACAGAACAGCTAATCATGGAGCTGCTCTTCGCAGATGACTGCGCCCTTGTCGCCCATACAGAGCAAGCCTTGCAGCACATTGTCAACTGTTTTGCTGAAGCAGCAAGAGCCTTCGGCCTCGCCATCAGCCTGAGAAAGACAGAAGTGCTATATCAACCGGTCCCCCATACAGCATATACCCCATCCCCAAATCAACATCGAGGGTACCAGCCTGAATGCAGTAGAGCACTTCACGTATCTCGGTAGCGTTATCTCAAATGACGCATCTGTTGCCAAGGACCTAGACAGTCGCCTTTCCAAGGCCAGCAGTTCTTTTGGTCGACTCTCAAAGAAAGTCTGGCAGAATCATGCACTGGCCTTTCCACAAAAGTGCAGGTCTACAGAGCCATTGTGGTCCCTATCCTCCTGTATGGAGCTGAAACCTGGGTTCTGTATCGCCAGCAGATCAGATTACTGGAATGCTTTCATCAGCGTTGTCTCCGAAACATCTTCGGGATCAAGTGGCAGGACTACGTCTCAAGTGAGGACATCCTTACCAGAGCCAAACTGCCCAGCATGGAGTCTATTATACTCAAACAACAGCTTCGTTGGGCAGGCCACGTAGCCAGGATGGATGATACACACATGCCGAAATTAATTCTCTTTGGCGAGCTCAAGGAAGGGAGACGAAACCAAGGGGCCCCCAAAAAGCGCTATAAGGACCAGCTGAAGAAACAGCTCTCTCTTGCAGGCATTCAGCATCAGTCATGGCAGCATCTAGCTACAGATAGACTCAGCTGGCATTCCAGCATCAAATCCGCCAGCCTGAAGTTTGAGGCAGAAAGAAGTGAGGCCTCACACCAGAAGCGTCAAAGACAGAAAGAGCGGGCAGCCTACTCAAGTGTTCATTTGTCCCAAGTGTAACAGGTCTTGTGCATCCCGCATCGGACTTTTCAGCCACCAGAGGGCTTGTAGAAAATAAACTAAAAAAAAAAAAAAAAAAAGGCCTTCCCACTATCCTTGCAAGCGAGGAAACTGCCAACAACTAGTTCTGTACATTACCTATTGCATTGAAGTTTGGGGAACCACCTACAAAACAAATACAAATTCAATCTTCTTACTACAAAAGAAAGACATAAGAATTATTAGTAATAAACCATATCATGAGCCAACAAATCCATTGTTTGTCTGTTTAAACATATTAAAATTTTGGGACCTGATTGATTATAGCATAATACAAATTATGTTTAAAGTAAAAAATAAACTTTCACCACAACATGTCCAGGACCTGTTCAAAATGAGGGACTCCAGCTATAATTTGCGAGGAACATTATTATTTCAAAAACAGAAGATTCGAACTACAGTAAAAAGACACAGTGTTTCTGTTAAAGGTGTTAATATTTAGAATTTGTGCCTGGATAACATAAAGTTGCTCGGTAACTTGGTTGGCTTCAAAAGACTCATCAAAAAATCATTTAACTACTTGTATAGCATGATGAATTAAGTTTATTGATTTTGTTTTTTGGGGGGTTTTTTGTGTATGGTGCACTACTGTTTGTATGTTTGTGTTTTGAAATCTTAGTTCAGTGATTACTTTAAATTTTGTATAAGTTATCATGAGTGTATGTATGCTTTTTTAATATACATATGGATACATTTACTTTTTGGTTAAAGGGGTGGATGTTTATAAGCTCTTGCTTCTGCCCACACCTTTTCAGACATATGGGCGCATTGTCAGATTGTTTTCTTTGTTTTCGCTGTGAGGTTAATTTGTTATTTTTGACTGTGTGCTGAATAAATTCATTCATTCATTCATCATTAATCCCTTAGTTGCTCCCGGTGTGTAGTGAGCACAGGTGAATGTGAGGCGTTATTGTAAAGTGCTTTGAGCATCTGATGCAGACAGAAAAGCACTATATACTGCAAATGCAGTCCATTTACATTTTCATTTACATATTTTTTGTTCGCAGTGTGAATTGAAGGAATTCAATCAGCTTTTTCACTTGTGTTGCATAGCTATAGCCTTTCTTGTTAACAGTTTCAGTTAAGAGTGCAGTTTTAATGTGAGTGATGAAGGGCTTTGGACTAGTGATGGTGACAGAGCAACTCTGTGGTTAATAATAATGTGCGGTTTATTATTACTTGGCATTTTGGGCTGTAAATTTTACTGGTTTACTATTTACATTAATTAAATGCCCCCCCCCCTCCAAAAAAAAAAAAAAAAGTTCAAAATGTTCAAGTGCTGGAAGAAATGGCTGTATTGAAACCTGCATTCACATTGTGACTTCATTTACCCTATTTTTGTACTTCTTTAGGGGTGCACGTTCCTGCAAGCTGCATGCAACTCTCAGCAGGCAGCCACCATAACACCTGCTTCTGGCTAGACATAGCAAAAGGCCCCTTCACATATAGTGTGAAGTTTGGATGATATTTGGACAAATACAGCAAAACAGCACAAAACAGTTTGAATTTGTACACCAGGAAACATCGCACTCATGGGCAGGCGTGCACGATCCCGGTGCGAGAGCTCGTGCACGCAATGGTGTCTTTCAAGCGGGAATGGTGCGACGTGCACCACATCGCGCTGTTTATGTGGAATAAATAAAAAAAACAAAAAAAAAAAACAGCTGGTACCTGTGGGACTACATCACGCCGCTTATGTAGAATAAAAAAAAAAAAAACAAAACAAACAGCTGGTACCTGTGGGACTACATCGTGCCGCTTATGTGGAATAAATAAAAATAAATAAATAAATAAAACCAGCTGGTACCTGTGGGACTACATCGCGCCGCTTATGTGGAATAAATAAAAAAATAAAACCAGCTGGTACCTGTGGGACTACATCGCGCCGCTTATGTGGAATAAATAAATAAATAAAACCAGCTGGTACCTGTGGGACTACATCGCGCCGCTTATGTGGAATAAATAAAAAAATAAAACCAGCTGGTACCTGTGGGACTACATCGCGCCGCTTATGTGGAATAAATAAAAAAATAAAACCAGCTGGTACCTGTGGGACTACATCGCGCCGCTTATGTGGAATAAATAAAAAAATAAAACCAGCTGGTACCTGTGGGACTACATCGTGCCGCTTATGTGGAATAAATAAAAAAAATAAAACCAGCTGGTACCTGTGGGACTACATCGCGCCGCTTATGTGGAATAAATAAAAAAATAAAACCAGCTGGTACCTGTGGGACTACATCGTGCCGCTTATGTGGAATAAATAAAAAAATAAAACCAGCTGGTACCTGTGGGACTACATCGCGCCGCTTATGTGGAATAAATAAAAATAAATAAATAAATAAAACCAGCTGGTACCTGTGGGACTACATCGCACCGCTTATGTGGAATAAAAAAAAAAAAATAAATAAATAAAACCAGCTGGTACCTGTGGGACTACATCACACCGCTTATGTGGAATAAATAAAAATAAATAAATAAATAAAAGCAGCTGGTACCTGTGGGACTACATCACACCGCTTATGTGGAATAAATAAAAATAAATAAATAAATAAAACCAGCTGGTACCTGTGGGACTACATCGTGCCGCTTATGTGGAATAAATAAAAAAATAAAACCAGCTGGTACCTGTGGGACTACATCGCGCCGCTTATGTGGAATAAATAAAAATAAATAAATAAATAAAACCAGCTGGTACCTGTGGGACTACATCGCACCGCTTATGTGGAATAAATAAAAAAAAAATAATAAATAAAACCAGCTGGTACCTGTGGGACTACATCACACCGCTTATGTGGAATAAATAAAAATAAATAAATAAATAAAAGCAGCTGGTACCTGTGGGACTACATCACACCGCTTATGTGGAATAAATAAAAAAAATAAAAAAATAAAGCCAGCTGGTACCTGTGGGACTACATCACACCGCTTATGTGGAATAAATAAAAAAATAAATAAATAAAACCAGCTGGTACCTGTGGGACTACATCACACCGCTTATGTGGAATAAATACAAATAAATAAATAAATAAAACCAGCTGGTACCTGTGGGACTACATCACACCGCTTATGTGGAATAAATAAAAAAATAAAACCAGCTGGTACCTGTGGGACTACATCGCACCGCTTATGTGGAAGAAATAAAACCAGCTGGTACCTGTGGGACCACATCACACCGCTTATGTGGAAGACATGAACACCACCCACTGGACGCGAACCCGCACCTTCCAAAAGTTCTTATTGTTAGTCAGCAACTTTACCACTGAGCTACGGAGCTATTCTTTGAAAGCTGCGGGAATCTGCCTCATATCAGGAAGGACATAGAAGTATTACAAAAAATAATTAAAATCACACACCACATAAAAACACTACATTTATCAATTGAGCAATACAAATGCTGTCCAAAAAGTGTCTGTTCCTCTGGTGATGACCCATAGTCACAGACATACATGTAATGACATGAATGAGAAGTATTGTGCTCTGATGTCCACATCTACTGGTCCTGTGCATCCAGTCAGTCGCACGCATGTTCTGCCCGATACGCTTGTCTTGTGGACAGTGTGCCACAGTACAGACACAGCATCATGTGGAACACAGCTCACGTGGGTGATGTGAAGGTCAGATCGCCCACTGTGTGTTCTGATCTGATTGTCCGTTTCAACCTGGGGGGCTGTCAGTGTCCACTCCGTACGTGCGTTCGCTTGCTGCAACTTGTTGCCACTATGGTGATATATGTTTTTATTTATGTCCACATAAGTACAGCAATCAGACACATGCGCCTCACACTGGACAGTTGTTAGTCCATGACTGTCCAAACACAGTAGGTGTGGTCCAGCTGGAATGTCCAACTCCACAGATTCTCACAGCTGTTTCTGTCAAAAGCCACCCCTCCTGTGAGTGGAGAGCACACTCCCACGTGTCAGTGTGTGTTTGCAAAGTAGGTGTTCCAGCTTTAGATTTAGGTGGTACAGGCCAGATACACCTTTCAACTGCACAGTGGCTCACTTTGGAACACCAGGGGCTGTGTGTGCATCTGAATGTATCACTGGAGTTGCATCAGGAAGGGCACCCAGTGTAAAATCTGTGCCAAATCCCAATGTGGATCTGTACTGGATCCACGGTGGTGACTGTGACAAACTGAGAGAAGCCGAAAGACCAACAGCACCAACAACAGAATAGAGACATGAAAAGTTTGGGTTGTTCACCTTTTTTTGATTTTTGCACAGAACCTTATTAGCTCTGCCACAGAGGTTGAAATTTCAGATGCATTTCTGTCTTATTTCATTGGAATTTCAACAGTGCTCATCTCATCAAAATCCAATAAACTGGCCTCCATTATACTTTGTAAATGAAGCTGATTTTTGAGCCTGGAATAGAAAACTGTTAAACAACATTAAACATTAATGTACTTGCATGTTTTTTGCGTATGCGATAGACAGGGTGCATTAATATCACTGATTTTTACAATATTTGGTGGAAATGGTGGGTCTGTCCGAACTAGTCAATCTGTTGAAGAGTCTAATTTACTGCTCTGCAATAATGTTTTTAGGTGGATGTCAATTAGCCACTGATCACGTGATGATAAGCATTGTTAGACTCCATGAGACCTTCACCAAGACGGGAGCCGGACAAAACAATATATGAGATGTCAGGGGGCTGGGCAGGACCACTAATGCCTGTGACTGATTGAAACCCACCTTCTACTTCCTGACACTTTGCAGATGTGCACTGTTGCCTCTTAGTGTTCAACATTATGAACGCAAAATACATAATCTGTGAGGAGACAGATCATAATGTTAAGGAATAGGGTTGAAGCTAGCATCACATGGAACAATTGGTCTAGTCTCCTTGTAGGTTTTGAGGCCCTGTATGGTGTTTGGTCTGGGGGTCTGTGTCATGCTCCTGTGGCTGTGAACATGGATGCAACTCCTCACAGTCACTCATGACTCTTAACATCTAGAGCCACATTACATTTACCATACTTTGCAAACAAATCCATAGCTCTCCTACTAATTGGATTGACAAATGGTAGTTTGGAGTATGATGAATGCTTGGTCTCCAAAGCAATGTTTGAACAAGGTCAATGGCCATTGGATTCTATGACATGTTACCCCATAACATGATTAGAATGCAGTTAACTCCAACAATAATTTGATTTTTATTTTTTTATTTTTTAACCAAAAGCACAGTTTTCACAAAAAGTGAAAAATACACCAAGATTTGCTAGGGCTGTAAGGAAGCTTTGATTCAAAATCATATTTTCTACACATTATCTTGAGATATGTAAGAATACATGTTAAAAATATGAATGCGATGCTCAAATACCAACACTGTCATCTGGGGTGCAGAAAATCGGCATATTTTGAAGCGTGTTCAAAATTAGCAGATTTCTAATGAATATAGATTTTGCTCC
Organism: Thalassophryne amazonica; assembly: GCF_902500255.1. Classification (NCBI taxonomy): domain Eukaryota; kingdom Metazoa; phylum Chordata; class Actinopteri; order Batrachoidiformes; family Batrachoididae; genus Thalassophryne; species Thalassophryne amazonica. The sequence goes on from NC_047109.1 coordinate 23,627,978, forward strand.
AAACAATATGATTTATGATTTGTCTGTATAGATATTATTGGCATTTGTCTGTATAGATATTATTGGCATTTAGCTATGCCAATAATAAACCGTGGGTCACCAAAAATTTAAAGAGTGTTTTAAATAAGAAGAAAAATTTTTTTTATATAGGAGATAATGTGGAAAAGAAATAAATTAACAAGGAGGTTAGGAACAAAATCCGTAAAGCTAAAAGAGCTTAAAAAAGCGGAAGTGGTGCTCGTCTACCTGTGCGACACTGTGCAGCCTGCTGAGGCGTATGTTCTGAGTGCTGGGTGTCGTTGTTGTTGTCGATTGTGTGTTATTGCTGTGGACTTCTATGCCTGTATCTGTTATCGAGGACTAAGTGGAGTTACGCGGAAACATGAAGGGAGCTTACATCGGGATCTTCGTTGCTCTCTGGACTCTGTTATGTCGGAGCATTAGCGGCTACCAAGATGGCGGAGACGTGAGTGCTGGTAGGATTATCTACAGTCGGGAACTCTTGTTGTCTCTCCGTCTGCCAGAAGCGGGTTCAGAGTCCTTGCGTCCTCCTGGCTTGCCGGGTGGGTTTTTCGACACTGCAGAAAGTGGATTGGTACCGAGGAAACGCCGGAGAAGAAGGGGGAGGAGGGGTGGCGTCCAGCACCGGCTGAGAAGAATTAGACTTGATGATAGATGCCGGCTCCCACCTCTCCCAATAGTCCTTCTTTCCAATGTTCAGTCTATCAGGAATAAGATGGATGAACTCGAGATCTACGCAAAGTGGAAACATGAGTTTAGAGAGACTTGCCTCCTCGCGTTCACTGAAACATGGCTGGGCTGGGAGAACGAGACAGGAATGAGGATTTCTACTTAACCGGCTTTGGACTCCCCATTCGTCTGGACCGCTCTTCTTTCATTACAAATAAGTCTAAAGGAGGTGGGGTCTGTTTTTATATTAATGAGAGATACTGTAAAACTGTTGTGGTGCGAGAGAAAATATGCACCTCAGATATTGAGCTTTTGAGTATCTCACTTCGCCCCTTATACCTGCCGAGGGAATTTCCTCAGTTGTTTTTTTCCCTGGTTTATATTCACCCGAGAGCTGACGGCACCGCAGCTATTTAAATTTATTTTGGGGGATTTTAACCACTGCCGATTAGACAGAGTACTGAGGACATACGAGCAGTATGTTACTTGTTCAACAACTATGGGGAATTCTATTGTTGACCAGTGCTATGGCTCAGTAGCCAAAGCTTATAGGTCCATCAGTATGCCCCCTCTCGGAGCCTCATACCATAATAGTGTTCTTCTTTTGCCGACTTATAAGCCAGTCTGTAGACGTCGGGAGCGGACTATAAAGACTGTGAGGTGTTGGTCCGAAGACTGCATCGACAAACTGAAGGCTTGCTTCAAATGGACTGCGTGGGAGGTTTTCTATGATACATGCTCTGATCTGAATGAACTGACACAGACTGTTTCCTCTTATATATCCTTCTGTGTGGATATCAACATTCCTCAGAAGAATATTATTAGCTATGCCAATAATAAACCGTGGGTCACCAAAAATTTAAAGAGTGTTTTAAATAAGAAGAAAATAATTTTTTATATAGGAGATAATGTGGAAAAGAAAGAAATTAACAAGGAGGTTAGGAATGAAATCCGTAAATCTAAAAGAGCTTACAAAGACAAGGTAGAACATATGTACAGTAGTGGTGATCTGCGGGCAGCCTGGATAGGCATTAAATCTATGGCTTCAGTTACTAATGTCCAACAGGATAATAATAGAGTGCCAATTAAAGTAGAGGGGAGCTACAATGAGGATCTGCCGAATGCATTTAACTGTTTCTATTCTAGGTTTGAGAACTATGAGGTCGCAGATAAACTCCCCCTTGAGAGCACTTCCTCTGCTATTGACGATGGTATAATCATTAGCGAGGATAGTGTGAAAAGACTTCTGGAGAAGGTTAATGTAAGGAAGTCTTGTGGTCCAGATGGAATTTGTGGACGTACACTGAGGTATTGTGGTGAGCAACTCAGCAGTGTCCTCCTCTATATCTTTCAGAGGTCACTTAGTTGCGGCCGAGTGCCAGATTTATGGAAATCATCACTTATAATTCCTGTCCCGAAAAAGTCATTTCCTAAACAGTTTAATGATTTTAGACCTGTGGCACTTACATCACTGTGTATGAAGGTCTTTGAGAAAATTATGAAGAATATGATAATGTCAAATATGAAAGGGAATATTGATCCACTTCAATTTGCATATCAGGTGGGTAAAGGAGTAGAAGATGCTAAGCTTTTTATTCTCAACTGTCTTTACAGACACTTGGAAAAGCCTCGAGCTCATGCTCGGCTTTTATTTGCTGATTTCTCTTCAGCTTTTAAATTGATGCAGCCTTGCCTTTTAATTAAGAGGTTAAGGTGTGATTTTAAATTGCCTCACCAGATGGTTGAATGGTTGGCGGACTTTTTAACGAATAGGAGACAGACAGTTTTGGTAAATGGATGCGTTTCAGACTCCTTAGTTTTGTCCACAGGCTCACCACAGGGCTGTGTTCTTTCCCCCTTGCTTTTCATCTTATATACAGATGAATGCAGAAGTGTCAGGCACCGCAGCTATTTAGTTAAGTTCTCTGATGATACTGCTTTGCTGTCCCTTCTTCAGGGAGAGGAGTCAGGACATGGGGAGGCCCTTGCTGATTTTGTTTCATGGTGCGATACAAATCACTTGGAGTTAAATGTATCTAAAACGAAGGAGCTTATAATTGATTTTAGACGTAACTAAGGGTTTGCTATAGACAGCATTAGTCATGGGAAAGCTGTAGAAAAAGTTCCTGCATATAAATATCTGGGCACTTTTTTTGATGAGAAGTTGAGATTTGACGTAAATTCGGCAGACATTGTGAAGCGAGGGCAACAGAGAGTGTACCTCCTTCGCAAATTGAAGTCCTTCTCTGTCAGTTCTGTTATTATGGGTCGTTTTTATCAGTCCTTTATTGAAAGTCTTTTATGTTTTTCTTTCATCTGCTGGTTTCCTAGCCTGGCACTGAAAGATAAAAGTAGCTTGCATAGTATCACAAAGACATGTTCAAAGATCACTGGAGTGGAAACCAGAGACCTAGCTAGTTTTTGTGAACAGCAAATGGTGAGGAAGGCAAATTGTATTTTGTCTTCTCCCTTTTCTTTGTTGCCTTCGGGCCGTCGTTATGTTTCACCTGTCTGCAGGACGAATCGGTTGTTAAAATCTTTTATTCCTTCTGCTATCCGTCTTTTAAATTCCTTGTAAGGTGTAGATGTATGGGTATGTGGATGTAGTATGTTGCACATTTTATGGGGATGTAGTATGTTTTTTTTTCTTTGTTTTTTTTTTTGTGATGTGCTGGTATGCAGGCTGCTGAAATTAATTGCCCCTGGTGGGATGAATAAAGTTGTCTAAGTCTAAGTCTAAGTCTTTCATCTGCTGGTTTCCTAGCCTGGCACTGAAAGATAAAAGTAGCTTGCATAGTATCACAAAGACATGTTCAAAGATCATTGGAGTGGAAACCAGAGACCTAGCTAGTTTTTGTGAATAGCAAATGGTGAGGAAGGCAAATTGTATTTTGTCTTCTCCCGGACATGTGCTGGCAGGTGAATTTTCTTTGTTGCCTTCGGGCCGTCGTTATGTTTCACCTGTCTGCAGGACGAATCGGTTGTTAAAATCTTTTATTCCTTCTGCTATCCGTCTTTTAAATTCCTTGTAAGGTGTAGATGTATGGGTATGTGGATGTAGTATGTTGCACATTTTATGTGGATGTAGTATGTTTTTTTTTTTTTGTTTTTTTTTTGTGATGTGCCGGTATGCAGGCTGCTGAAATTAATTGCCCCTGGTGGGATGAATAAAGTTGTCTAAGTCTAAGTCTAAGTCTAGATATGCTGTAACACATCATAAATCATGGTGCAAACAATTAGACTCACATAGCTAGTGTAGCAATCAGAAATATGAACAACATGTCAAATTTTGGTGTTGCTATCATTTTCAGGCCTTTGTGGAAGCCGGAACATAAAATATAGACCAAAATTCGTCCCACTCTACACCAAAAGTTACAACAGGGTGAACAGTTCGCACCTGTGAAGCTAACAGCAAGCTAGTTATAACATCTCAAGTTAGTACCAGCACCATTTTCGCAAATGTGAAAAATTCACCAAATTTTCCTGAGGCTGTAACTTCAAAACTTTTCAAGATACAGACCAAATATTTGGCATTTCATCCTTACTTTGGAATATGAGTGACATATCAAGTTGACAGAACAGGACTGAGATGTGACCTGGGAAATATTTTAAAACTGGGTGAATTTAACATGGAATAACATACTGTCAATGTGGTTACTGAAAAAAAGACCTCTTGCCATCTGCTGCTGCAGATGGAATTCTGTTGTTTTTTTTTTTTTTTTTTCCTGCTGCCAAACTGAGAAAGCAGCTGAACGGACATCCACTGGCAAGCTATGATCAAGTACAGGACAAAACAAATGCACAACCATCAGGAAAGTTCTCTGTCTGACATATGCTCATAAAAGCTTTCAGCATGCACAAAACTTTCCAGTGGACTCACTAGACATCAGCAGGCAACAATTGACAAGGAGCACATTTAATGAATGAGAAAAAGATTTGTACAGGACAAAAACACATACAAATGAGTGAGTTGTAATTTGCTAAAGTAATATCGGGCAAGATTAGACATCTGTCCACCCCCTCTTCAGACAGAATTTCACCCAGGGTGCACGTGTGCACGTAAGTCTGAGCTGTACTGCACAATTAGCTTGAAATCAGCATTTTTACGTGTCTGAGGTTGGGCTGGAAATTAGAGTTGCACAGGGACATCAACATACAGGTCGTCATAAAATTAAAAGCACACATGCTGCTTGTATACTAACTGCTTCTTTCATTCTTCTGCATGGTGAAATAATACGATGAAATAATACATATGGTGTGCATCTATCAGGGTCACAGTCTTAAAATGAGTAGTGTGTTTCCATGTGAAAATGAAACACTACATATGCAAACATATTCATCACAAATGTGTCAGAGTGTGTGAGCAATACCTTAGAAAGCATGTGTGCCTATATGCAGACAGAGGGGATGAAGTGTAAAAAACAAAATGTGAAACCTGTCAGAACACCATCAACATGCTTCTGGGTGAAGAAATCATACATGCAGGAGAGATATAACTGAAAGAAGTTACACATGGCTGGATTAAGATGCCATCCTCAATATGCAGAAAGTAGACTTTTCTATCACTCACAGTATCAGTGGGGCTGCACTGTTACATGGTTTCAGGCACTTTCACTGGTTAAAAGGTGCCCCAGTATTTGATCAGTGACACGGTGCATCAGTGAATAAGAACTGCTGCTTCACACCAAAAAGACTCTGAGTTTGAACATGACCTTGCTTCCTGGGGCCTTTCTGTGTGGAGTATGCATGTTCTCCCCACAGGCAAAAACATTCAGTTTAGGTCAAATGGAAAGTCTAAATTACCTGTAGGGGTGAAAGATAAAATGATAGCCTGGACCTATCCAATTCCTGAGCAGCCCTGAACAGCTGACATGGTTGCAGGACAAGAACAGTTGTCGATTTAAAGCATTATCTGAGAACAGCAAACACAGCTAAAAATCTGTGATAAAGGGTGCCTTTGTTAAGTGCCTCTTCACACATAGTACGAATAAGTACAAATCAGGGAGAAACAGCTTGTATGAGTGAACCACAAAAACGTCGAGCCGACATTAGGAGGGCCACATGGTTGGGCAAGCGTGAACGACGCTGCTGCAAAACCGTCACAGCGGGACCACAGTGCGAGCAGCTGGAGCATGTGTAACCACATCGCGCAGCTGCTGTGAAAAAAAAAAAAATGCATGCCTCCCACGGGATCCGAACCTGCAATTTAGAAAATCTCTGATTGCCAGCCAGAAACTTTACCACTACACTATCATTGCTGTTCGACAAAAGGTGCAGAAAAATGTCTGAAATCAACAAGGTGATAGAGGTATTTAAAAAAAATACAACCACACACTATATAAAAACACCACATTTTATTGAATCCCTCTTATCAAGCAGACAATACAAGTATGAACCATCTGTTCCTCTGTAGATGACCCGTGGTCATAGATGTACAGTCATGTAATGACATGAATGATGCAGTAGTACACTCTTATTATGTCCACATCTGCTGAACCTCGTGTGTCCAGCCAGCCCTGCATGCATGTCCTGTGGACAGCGCACCGCAGGACAGACACCGCGTCATGTGAAACAGAGCTCACATGGGTGATGTGACATTCAGATCACCCGTTGCGTCTTATGATCTGATGGTCCGTTTCAGAGCCAGCTTGAAAGTGATCGTCTGCTCACTGTTTTTGTGCTAATAGCACACTCTAAAACATGCAGTTGCATTTAGTTATGTCCACTTGCTACGTCTCTTTGACATAAATAGCTTTTTACAAGTTTGGATGTGAACTCAACTTTACAACTCAACTCAACTTGTAAAGTTGAGTTCAACATCCAAAACCTGTAAGAGCTCTTTTTGTTAAAGAGAGGTAGCAAGTGGACATAACGAAACACAGCTGCATGTTTTAGAGTGCATAAATGGCCACACATTCTCTAAGAGCCAAGTGAGCGGTATTAGATGTTCATGTGTGTCACCTGGAATTTGGCCGAAACCTGCCGCAAATGGGATCAAATGGGCTCTCACAGGGCACACTTTGTCTTTCAGCCGCTGGTGTGTGCAAATAGTTGCAGCAACAGGTGTATGAGGCATTGGAGGGAGCTCAGATTTTACACGTATTGCATACAATTCCTGCTCCATGTGCAATTCAGCCACATTCGTACTAAGGTACGAATACCTACCCTACATACCCAACATACCTAAGGTATGTAGTAATGTTGAACCCAAATACGCAGACAGGGAAAAAAAACTCAAGGATGTGAAAAAACTCTGAGGTTTACTGGCAGAGTCCAAGTGCAAACACTTCAACAGTTAGTGAGATTAGTGAGACCACAGGTGCATAAAAGACCCCCCCCCCCCAAAAAAAGAACAGTGGAGGCAAAAGACCAATAGACTGCAGGGAAGATAATAAAAAGCAGGAGGAACAAGACAAGCACATGGGAATTCCACTGATCACAACAATACTCACTTCCTAAACATAGAGCAGACACAGTAAAATGCAATGACTACGACCATGATAGCAATAATGAACGCAACAAGAAACACAGAATGTGCTTAAATACTGAAAACAACTATGAGAAGGTGCATAACAAATGAAAGAAGGAACAAAAGTGCACATGAGAAAGTTGGTGTACAAGGGACAGAACTAAATTGACAGGTACAGTGATCTCAGAGTAAAGGACAACCAAGGGTGAATTGAAAATAAATAACAAAACCCAAACATAACCATCATCAGAGAAATAACCACATGAAAACAAATAATGAGTAAAGGTGGGTGCAGCAGGATAAACACATATAAGAAAGCAATAACAAGTGATCAAACCTAAACAACAATCAGTACAAAATAAAGACAAAAACCAAAATCCAGAAACGCAAGAAATACAATTAATATTTCGAACTCAGCAATAATAACCATGAAAATATAATGAACCAGAGATGCAGGGCAAGGAATTGGATCAGACAGAATATTTTTCACAATTTATTTCATTATATAACACAGAATCACAATAAATTTGCCTAAAGGCGCTTCACACAAGTAAGGTCTAACTTTACCAACCCCCAGAGCAAGCACACAGGTGACAGTGGTAAGAAAAACTCCGACCTCCCTCTAATGATTTGAGGAAGAAACCTCAAGCAGACCAGACTCAAATGGCCCTTTGCTTGGGCCATTCTACCGACACACGTGACAATACAAATATACAGGGTCCATGCTGGTGTCCAGGACGGGAGGGCTTGCTGAAGAGGGGAGGGAGGGGAGGGGGTTTGGGTCCACAGATCCCATCTATTTCATGAGCATTACAAAAGAACACACTCACTCCCACTTCTAGATGGAGCCTACTTCAGACAGAGAAAAAAATAAAAACAGAATCAGGTGCAGAAAGACTACAAATAAGGTATAATTTGTCAGGATTAAGCAACTACAAAAACAGAAAGTACTAAGGTGATTGCCGGCCACTAGCCCTAATCTTCACTAAAAGACCCAGACTTTAGATAAAGTGGGAGGTCGCAACCTGCTCTGTTCACGAATAAAATGAATTTAAATGCTAGGAAGCATAGTACCATACTATGCCAGTATGCTAGCCATACGAAAGGGAAAATAAATAATTGTGTCTTAATTGTAGACTTGAAAATCTTTACGGGATCTGACTGTTTTACTGACGCAGGGAGATAATTCCACAAAACAGGTGCACAATAAAAGAAAGCTCTGTGACCCGCAGACTTTTCATTCACCATAGGGACACAAAGTAGCCCAGCGCCCTGAGAACACAGAGTCCGGTTGGTACGCAGAGTTTAATTAGGTCAGCTAAGTAGGGAGGTGCTAGTTCATGAATAGTCTTATAGGTTAATAGCGGAACCTTAAAATCTGATTTCACAGAGACAGGAAGCCAGTGAAGAGATGCCAAAATGGTTGTAATGTGGTCAAACCTTCTGCTTCCTGTCAAACGTCTGGCAGCAGCATTTTGACCCAATTGGAGACGCCTAATGCTGGACTGCGATAAACCAGAAAACAGAATATTTCAGTAGCTCAATCTATAAGAAACAAATACATTAATCAGGGTGTCAGCATCAGCCATAGACAGGATGGGACAAATCTTCACTAAAATTCAAAATTACCCCAACATTCTTCCTCACTTTGTCAGTGTGATGTATGACACACAAGCCTAGACTAAGCGTTAGCTGGTCAAATGGATGCCGATGTCTCAGTGGACCAAGAACCATCATTTCAGTCTTGTCAGAGTTTAAAACTAAATAAATTGCTAGACATCCAGCTTTTCACTGAGGCAAGGCAATCCTCTAAGGATTTTATGTGGATGAGATTACCAGCAGTTATCAGCATGTATAACTGAGTATCATAAGACTAGCAATGAAAGGTAATCCCAAAACGCCACAATATGTACCCTAGGAGTGGTATATAAACAGAAAACAAGGGGGCCTTAGACAGACCCCTGTAGAACCCCAAATTTCATGTCACTAAGGTTAGAGGTAGTGTTGTTGTACAAAACACAGTGAGAACGACGGGTCAGGTATGATGTCAACCATGCAAGGGCACTCCCAGAAATCCCAAAATGATTCTCCAACCTATCTAGTAGAATATGATGATCCACGGTATCAAATGCAGCACTAAGATCTAACAGCACCAGAACTGTAATGGTGTCCAAATCCATTGCAAGCAGAAGATCATTCACCACTTTAGTGAGAGCTGTCTCTGTGGAATGATATTTTCTAAATGCAGATTGCAGTGACTCTAAAACATAATTCTCAGTAAGGTGGTCCACGAGCTGGTGTGAAATCACTTTTTCAAGAATTTTAGAGCAAAATGATGGATTTGATGTCGGCCTATAATTTTTCAACACACCAGGGTCAAGATTAGATTTCTTAAGTAATGGTTTAATAACTGCAGATTTGAAACATTTAGGAACAGATCCAGAGGTTAATCAGCGATTAATCATTTCCAGCACAGTCGACCCAAGAGTGGGCCACACGTCCTTAAACAGTTTTGTTGGTATAGGACCAAATAAGCAGGTTGTGCTTTTTGTAGATGTCAGTAAGTTGTAAGTTGTTGTAAGTTTCGTCAGCACACCTACTGAGATACTATCCAATGCTGTACATCTGGGTAATACCTCAGTGATGGCAGAGTGTAGTGGCTGGGTTACGGCATGCTGGGATATGTTTAACTTAATGTTGTCTGTTTTCTTCACGAAGTAAGCTAAGAAACCTTGTGAAAGCTTATTCCCCCAGGCCACCCTTTTACTGAATTTAAAATAGGGAATTTCAGTTTTCAGTTTTTCTTGCATATTTAACCCCCCATTACATTTTGCATAACCCTCTGACAACTCATCTGCATATTTGTGCATCTGTAAATAATATTTTAAGTATGTGTATGTATGTATGTGTGTATATATGTGTATATATATATATATATATATATATATATATATATATATATATATATATATATATATATATATATATATATATATATATACACATATACACACATACACTAGCTGGGGTACCCGGCGTTGCCCAGGTTAACCTGTTGAAGATATAATCTACAAAATATTCCAAAGTTTATATTTTGTCATAATTGTAGATATCTTATAAGTATATATGTAGTCCGAATGGGCAAAGGTTTGAACTAAAAACCCAAAATAGGTGGAATCCCCAAACCAAGAGAGAAAACTGAATTTTGCTGCATGCAAGAAACAACAATGAAGTTCTTCAGACTTTATATTGCAGATCAAGTATGCTCATAATCATTAATCAGAATTGATGTTATGACCTTTATAATTGTTAATACATTGCAAATCTAGTTTATAAGAATGCTACAAAAATAAAATGGCTTTTAAGCAAATGATTTAATTAATTTTAGATTTGAGATGTTGAATATATTTTTAAATGTAGCTTTTACTGACCAATAGTTCTGAAGAGCCTCTTGGTAGACAATGTTCCTTGTCCTTCTGTCAGGAAAGTGGATATACAGCTGATTGGGGTTACCAACTCTGGAGCATCTGACTAACTAACTGTGGAAGATCGCAGGTTCTGCCATATTCAGGCCAGCCACATTATCAGCAAAAGTAGTGGTTTCTTTTTGCACACTTTGAGGCATTCCATCTTTAAATGGTGTAAATGTTGCCTTGCATATTTCTTAAAGTTATGCATTCATTGGTATAGTTAGAGAACAAACAATCTTTTCAACTGTAAAAAAGAGGTTTGACCACTAAAAACAGTTTGAGCCATGAAACATCAACATACCAAAACTATTAGATCAACCGCAAAGCTAGTGCACTATTATAATAGGACAGCAGGTTGTGAAGAGTTGATAAATAACAAAATTTAATTTATGATATTTACATCATAATGAGCAGCCTATATACAACGCGACATTGGAGAACACAGGCGCTATGCCCGCTTACTGGCTGATTGAAAGGGCGCTGCCCCATCAGCAGTTAGAACTACATCACTTTTCAAGTGATCTGCAGAGTGCCATTGTGATACAGAAAACATGCATTTGCCTGATACATTATGATCAACGTGAGGCAAGTGATACACTTCATGTACACTCTACACCTTTATTTTTAGAAAATGTGCAAATGTTTAGAAATACATGTACAAATTGCAAGAAAAGACAAAGCTTGATATTTTATCCAGTAAACTTTTAAATTTTCATTTACAGCCTTCCAGTAAACTTTTAAAGTTTAATTTACAGCCTGTGGTTGAAAGCTCTCTGCTAAGAGTGAAAACCTTCATTCCAAGAAGGAATAGGCTGTATTCTGATACAGCCTATTCATGACATGATCTCTATGACATGACATCACTATGACATGATCTCATGCTATAGTGATTGTGTATAAGTTTGATCAAAATTCATGTGGATTTACCCCCCCAGCCACCAATGCCTGGCATGGGGAGAACCCATCTACGTCTCTGAGCTGGCACCTTATCTGCAGGTCTAAATCCTTGTTCCTGGGGACAGCATTATGAAGAGTTTACCCTGTATTTATTTTGAAGTTGATAAACATAACGCAGTATTGGCCATTAGGTACAGAAAAATCTCAATTTGAGGGTGCATATTACCATAATGATTAAACCAGATTTAAGGACTATTTTTATATGGCATATCTACTCATTCACACATGGTGTCAAATATCATGGGTGTAATATTGGTAGAGGGGAGTATGGGGATAACAAAGCACATGGAAGAAAGTTACTTTGTCTTGAATTGTGTATTTATATTCTTACAATCAAAATGTTCAGTATATGATTAGTCAGTAAATGACAGAATACTCACATTTGTTTTTGCTATAAACAGGTCTGAAAACACTAAAGTTTGTAGAGTTGTTCAAATCTTTTCAAGGAGAGTCAAACAGGTTTGTAGCACCCACGTGAAGCATGTGCAGAGAAAGGATGCATTCATATCAAGGTGGATATTTGAATCTGCTTGGTTATACAACCAAGCTGGCATGCACACCCACGCTATGTGTGCTAGCCAGCAGCCAGCAGCAGATAGCCCAGGAGTCTGGGCTCTGTTTATAGCAGTAGGCAGGCTACTGAGCTCCTGCATATATGCATAGGGCCAGCGGCCAGCTATTAAAGCTGAGAGGTTTGTGCTGGAGTACAACTGCCACTGAGGTACATATGGTTCAACTGTATGTATCAGATTATTGCTAATATTGTTGTCTTAATATTAATTTTTTTGTTTGAAAATAGTACCAGGTTGTAGCCCATGTCATGGTGGTTCAGAATATGTATCTTTGGAGAGTTCACCTTTTGTAGTTTTAGAGCCTATTCCGGACAGACAGAAAGACAAAAGTAGCCATTTATGTGTATAATATATATAAATGCAACACTTTTGGTTTTGCTCCCATTTTGTATGAGATGAACTCAAAGATCTAAAACTTTTTCCACATATACAATATCACCATTTCTCTCAAATATTGTTCACAAACCAGTCTAAATCTGTGATAGTGAGCACTTCTCCTTTGCTGAGATAATCCATCCCACCTCACAGGTGTGCCATATCAAGATGCTGATTAGACACCATGATTAGTGCACAGGTGTGCCTTAGACTACCCACAATAAAAGGCCACTCTGAAAGGTGCAGTTTTATCACACAGCACAATGCCACAGATGTGGCAAGATTTGAAGGAGCGTGCAATTGGCATGCTGACAGCAGGAATGTCAACCAGAACTGTTGCTCGTGTATTGAATGTTCATTTCTCTACCATAAGCCGTCTCCAAAGGCGTTTCAGAGAATTTGGCAGTACATCCAAACAGCCTCACAACCGCAGACCACGTGTAACCACACCAGCCCAGGACCTCCACATCCAGCATGTTCACCTCCAAGATCGTCTGAGACCAGCCACTCGGACAGCTGCTGGAACAATCGGTTTGCATAACCAAAGAATTTCTGCACAAACTGTCAGAAACCATCTCAGGGAAGCTCATCTGCATGCTCGTCGTCCTCATCGGGGTCTTGACCTGACTCCAGTTCGTCGTCGTAACCGATTTGAGTGGGCAAATGCTCACATTCGCTGCCGTTTGGCACGTTGGAGAGGTGTTCTCTTCACGGATGATGCGAAGGAGATGTGTTGCACTGCATGAGGCAAATGGTGGTCACACCAGATACTGACAGGTATCCCCCCCAATAAAACAAAACTGCACCTTTCAGAGTGGCCTTTTATTGTGGGCAGTCTAAGGCACACCTGTGCACTAATCATGGTGTCTAATCAGCATCTTGATATGGCACACCTGTGAGGTGGGATGGATTATCTCAGCAAAGGAGAAGTGCTCACTATCACAGATTTAGACTGGTTTGTGCACAGTATTTGAGGGAAATGGTGATATTGTGTATGTGGAAAAAGTTTTAGATCGTTGAGTTAATCTCATACAAAATGGGAGCAAAACCAAAAGTTTTGCGTTTATATTTTTGTTGAGTATATATATATATATATATATATATATATATATATATATATATATATATATATATATATATATATATATATATATTAGTTCACTTTTATTTATTGAACCTTTTACTTTTTTTAGTGTTTATGATTGCGTGCTTTTGCTATGTTGTTGTTATTGTCTTGTCAGCGCAGGTACAAAGACACTTTTCACTGCATTTTACATATTGTATATTTGCATGTGACAAACATCTTGAACATCTTGAATGTAAATCCTGTAAAAGGAGAGTGACTTACAGGTGGTTGTCCATTAATAAGTGTTGCCACTGTGTGGAACAAGAACTTTGAGAATAAATAACCACAGAAACACATGACACAGCGGGTGGTCGGAGCAATGCACCTCCACAAACCAGAGTGGGAGGATGGAGACACCACAAGCACACAGATGCAGGATGCAGGGGGTCGAATGGCAGACACACGCTCACATCCAAACACTGGAGGAGGGAAACTAATCAATACCCACACACACAGATGCACACAACAGACATGGGGAGACACACACATACTCTACACAGGGAGGGCAGAACAGGGGACACATGACAGAAACAAGGAGACACACCCACACAAGAGAACAGAAAACAATGACAGATTAAAAAAAAACAAAAACAAATACAAAACCTCAAAAACACATCCAAACAGGTCCTGCTTTTTTCAACACTTTTCAGAGATATTTGTATATCAGACAATGCGTTCTAGAATCTAACATGTTTTACTTTTGATGTTAATGAGGTTTGAGCTTTTGTAGACTGCTAATACTCAGAAAAAGTGTTAAGTAAATTAATGAATATTTGAAAATACACATTTAAGAGGCTTAACTGTACATTAACTATTCTGGAAATTGCCCATAAATGACATAAATTTCAAACTGATCCACAGTCTTGTCATAACCAGAAAGGTTCTGATGTGAATCTAAAGTTAGGTAATGCCTCTGTATTTCCCTTTTTGCACGAGTCGAAGTACTGTGATACCCCAAAGGTGGAGACGATCTTTACAAGCCTTACTTCTGCCAGTCCAGAAATACTATCCCCCTTCCTCATGGCATTGAAGATGCATGTCACCAAAGACACCCTGACAGTGTTCACAGCCTTAAGCATCTCAGACGAATATCATCAACCCCAATGCCACAATACTGTGTAGCTTTTTAATTTTCTAAGATATATTTGCTTAGAAAAATGGAAAGATCCCCCTCTCTAAGAATTCCATTCAGTTTATTTGTACAGAATCAAATCCCAACATAACCACCCTCTTTATAGAGGGTGATTATTCTTCTCTACAAGAGTCAAGACAGAAGTCAGACCACCAGAGCAAGAATTTTAGCTGAGGAAGCTTCTGCGATTTGAAGCGAAACGTCCTCGCGTCAAGCAACCCAGTCCAGTCGAAGATTCAAGCTTCTCTACTATTCACATAAATTATGTTAAATCTAAAATTTCAATGATGTTACTCATGGTGATGTCGCCAGTGGACCAATAGCTGTTGAAATGTGCATACGCCAGCCAGGAATTTTGCGTGGTGCACCACGCATTACCATGGTCATTTCACTTTTGATACATGTGGATGTTAGTGTGTAGACAGACATATGCCACGTTTTTGTGTGTATGCACCCTGTGTACATGAGGCCCTTGAACCTCTGTGTTCTCCCTTATTCCTCACAGTCCACTGAAGGTATGGCCAATCCATATCATCACATGATATTCCCAGTCAGGTTGTCCAAGCTGAGTACACCTTGTGCTAAGTCCAATAGTCTGCTCATTTGTTGGTACAGTTTACTAGAATATTTTTCAAGCTAACTCAGTGGCTGAAAACCTAACTGCAGTTCTTCTGCCATGCCAATAGTCCACATGTGCTTCCAGGATGTGGAAAATGTGTTTGTGCCTAACAGTGTCTTGTCGGTGCTATCGAGGCTATTTGTCTTCCAATGATGACAGTGGATGCTGAATTCTCCCCATGAAGTCAAAGATGTTCTCAGTGGGTGTTTCACTCCAGTTGTAACTCGTCACTGATTGTGTGCAGCCTGAACATGCAGAATGTCCATTATGCTTTGCGTAAGTGCAGTTTGCAGGTTTGAATTAAACTGCATACACTAAAACAGAGGTTGTGAAATGATGACGGATTAAAAAATAACAAATCATGCCCAAAGTGTGGCAATGCGTACCTCTATATTGATTCAAATAGTCAAAAGAGGAGATAACATGTAAAAGTCTGTATGTTCTGGAAACAAACTCTGGAACAAATATGGAATACAGAAGGATCTGATTCAAACTGGGTAATCTGCTATATGGAATAAGCGTTCCATCACATGAAAAAGTAGGTTCATCTGTGTTTTGTTTTTGGTTTTTTTTTTCTAAAGTTCCAGTGTCTAATCAATTAAAACAACCTTAGTTTATCATGACCCAATGCATAAAATATTGTACAGTATGACATACAACCCCTGGCAAAAATTATGGAATCACCGGCCTCGGAGGATGTTCATTCAGTTGTTTAATATTGTAGAAAAAAAGCAGATCACAGACGTGCCACAAAACTAAAGTCATTTCAAATGGCAACTTTCTGGCTTTAAGAAACACTATAAGAAATCAAGAAAAAAATATTATGGCAGTCAGTAACGGTTACTTTTTTAGACTAAGCAGAGGAAAAAAATATGGAATCACTCAATTCTGAGGAAATAATTATGGAATCACCCTGTAAATTTTCATCCCCAAAACTAACACCTGCATCATATCAGATCTGCTCATTAGTCTGCATCTAAAAAGGAGTGAACACACCTTGGAGAGCTGTTGCACCAAGTGGACTGACATGAATCATGGCTCCAACACAAGAGATGTCAATTGAAACAAAGGAGAGGATTATCAAACTCTTAAAAGAGAGTAAATCATCACGCAATGTTGCAAAAGATGTTGGTTGTTCACAGTCAGCTGTGTCTAAACTCTGGACCAAATACAAACAACATGGGAAGGTTGTTAAAGGCAAACATACTGGTAGACCAAGGAAGACAAAGCGTCAAGACAGAAAACTTAAAGCAATATGTCTCAAAAATTGAAAAATGTACAACAAAACAAATGAGGAACGAATGGGAGGAAACTGGAGTCAACGTCTGTGACCGAACTGTAAGAAACCGCCTAAAGGAAATGGGATTTACATACAGAAAAGCTAAACGAAAGGCATCATTAACACCTAAACAGAAAAAAACAAGGTTACAATGGGCTAAAGAAAAGCAATTGTGGACTGTGGATGACTGGATGAAAGTCATATTCAGTGATGAATCTCGAATCTGCATTGGGCAAGGTGATGATGCTGGAACTTTTGTTTGGTGCCTTTCCAATGAGATTTATAAAGATGACTGCCTGAAGAGAACATGTAAATTTCCAGTCATTGATGATATGGGGCTGCATGTCAGGTAAAGGCACTGGGGAGATGGCTGTCATTACATCATCAATAAATGCACAAGTTTATGTTGATATTTTGGACAATTGAAAGGATGTTTGGGGATGATGAAATCATTTTTCAAGATGATAATGCATCTTGCCATAGAGCAAAAACTGCAAAAACATTCCTTGCAAAAAGACACATAGGGTCAATGTCATGGCATAGGGTCAATGTCAATGAGCAGATCTGATTTGATGCAGGTGTTAATTTGGGGGATGAAAATTTACAGGGTGATTCCATAATTCTTTCCTCAGAATTGAGTGATTCCATATTTTTTTCCTCTGCTTGGTCTAAAAAAGTAACCGTTACTGACTGCCACAATCTTTTTTTTCTTGATTTCTTATAGTGTTTCTTAAAGCCAGAAAGTTGCCATTTGAAATGACTTTAGTTTTGTGTCATGTCTGTGATCTGCTTTTTTTCTACAAAATTAAACAACTGAATGAACATCCTCTGAGGCCGGTGATTCCATAATTTTTGCCAGGGGTTGTACTACCAGCAGTGGTTGTTGATGATGGTGACTACATCAACTCTTCAATGACTTGAGCCTATAGCTATAGCCACAACCATTTTGGTGTCTTTCATTATTTGTTTTTTTTTAACACTATTAAATTTATATGTATATTTAGTATGTATATGGATCATGATGATGACTATTTCAGTCATCAACAGCATCAATAAAATGCCCTCACTGTGACTCTGTTGGAGATGTGGTGCATTCAGACACTACAATACAGATGACTGTAACTTTCTTGGCAACTAACCTTAAAAAAGGTCATGGTAGCTCCATCCTCGACCACACCATACTCTATCTTTGTCTGCTTGGCCAGGTCATCCGCTGAGTCGATGGGTGACTCCATCCTCTCCACGGTGAGGAAGGCTGCCAGGTTTGCCGTGTAGGAGGAAATGATGATGAGGGTAAAAAACCACCAGATTCCTCCTACTATTCTGGTAGAGAGGGCTTTCGGCATGAGCTCAGATCCTGAACAAGAGGAGCAGAAGGAGGGGGTGAGGTCTGTTTCAGCACTAGGGTGGAGACGGGGCAGAACCCAGGCCTCTGCACCTGCTGCCTGGATCATACACTCAAAAATAACATCACAGAGTGGGCAAAGTGGTCAACGTATACAGAAGGCTGCCATAATCTACAAAACGTAGACTCCACTGGACTTTACTGACAATAGAGCAATAGGTCCTCATTGTGTATCTACTGAAAACTGAACATGGTGGTGCCAGTCCTAGTGGAGTTTTGGTGTCAGTTTTGAACAATGGCGGTAAATGGGGGTTGATGAATATTAAGTCTTACTTAAGGGCCCCTTCACACATAGTGCAAAGTTTGGACGAAGTGCACACTTAGTGTGCATGGCGCAGGAATTGTGTGCAAACTGTGTAATGTCGGTTCCTGCCTCCAATGCCTTGTACACCTGTTGCATCAACTATTTGTGCACACAAGTGTCTGAAAGACAAAGTGTGCGCTCTGCGAACCCATCGAACTCTCTCGTGACAGGTGTCGGCCAAAGAGACTGCAGACGACCACTGTCATACTGGGAGTGAAATTTGTCTAAGTTCCACATGACTGTGGAGTTGCCGAGATGTGGCGTGCCATCCCCCCACAACATGTGTGTGTGTGTATGTGTGTGTGTGGTTCCCTCCATAGGCAAGGTGCATCTCATATGATCATAGAGGGACACTTTGGTCTGGGCACTCAACGGACGGGGGTGTGGCAGTTGCTGACATCTCTGGACCTGGACATCAGAACTGCAGAACACGCACCATGTTTTGACAGACACACGCATCTGTGTGCACGCTTGTACTCACATCAAAAACATAACAACATATATCGCTTGCGACGAGCTGGAGAGTGCGCACACTGACAGGTCCAGCTGGACCGGAGCGTCAGTTATGTGAATGTCACGGCTGTCTGACAGGACAGTGACAGTCCAACAGTACGACAAATACGCCACTTTCAGTCACATATCAGCAGAAATACACTACAGCAAATGCTGCTTGATCAGTTATCACAGTGCTTTTTTTTTCTTTTTTTGAGGAAGTATGTTTGTCTGCTTGCTGTTTAGAGACATTTCACACTCCTTTTATAAAACAGTGATTGTGGTGCAGTGGTAGAGTTGCTGTCTGGTAATTAGGACATGTGGGATCAAATCTTGTGAATGGTGTGTTTTTTTTTTAACCAGGGTTATTTAACCGCAGAGTTCTGTATTGCGTCCCCTTTTATGTATTATATATATCAACCCAGTGATATTCACGAATTATACAGTTGGTTTTTATTTCATTTTCCTCCAAATCAGCAGCGCAATGTGGTGCAGCTTGTCCCACGGAACACACTGCGAGCAGCTGCAGCAGCGTGAGCGTTGGCGTCGTGCACGCCTGCTCGTAGATGCGATGTTTGGTAGTGGTCTAATTTTGCGCTGTTTTGCCGTTTTCGTCCACACGTCCTCTACACTTCGCACTATGTGTGAAGGGGCCATAGGTCTTCAGTCTTATTGTGCTCTGAACTGAGCCACAGTTTTTTTTAGTTCAATTTCGAAAGCTAACAGGTGAAAATCACAACATGATGTTTTATTTCTAAGTAGACTTTTACTCTGTCAGATAATACAAGTATTTTCTGTTTGTAAGGCGACCTTTCTGTTTTCATTCATGTTTTATGCTGGATGCATGAACAAGCACTTCTGTGTGTGAGTACATTCTGAGGTTTCTTGTCTGGGTGAAAGAAGGTGGGCCCGGGTTATATCAGGACTATTCTACTCAAGTGGATTAAGCAATTGAAAGCTGGGATTTTGCACACTAACTCAAAGCCGATAAAGAGCCAGAAAGATATGAGGTCAAGAACTGTGTGTTTGGCTCCTTTTGTGGGACAGTCAATGTGCACGCTCCTTTTCATCAAACTTCCTGTCTTTGCCGCGATCCCCTGAGTGAGCTGTTTGAGAACACAGAGAGGAATATGTGAGCCAGCTACAGCTTGATATCACTGCTGTAGACTGGGAACATCACTGCTTCAGCCTGGACGTCCACACGAATTTGGAACCTTTCCCACATTTATGGAACACAAACTGCCTTTGCAACACCATGGTGATAGTTACACACAATACTTTTTTGTTTGTTTTGTTTTTTAACAGAGGTATTGGTTTGTATTGGCTTGCTCTGCCACATTTTTAGCTCTACAGAAGGTGAAATTACGTGATGTGCAAAGTAAAGGTGAGATTAGAGATAATACGTCTTTGTGGTTTCAAAGGTTTCCACAGGAACTGAAAAACCCTTCCAGTGGACTGAGTCAGACTTAAGCAGAGACAAAAGAAATATTCTGACTGTGTTGCGATACTATGTGAAATAATGAGCAGCAGAAAAAGGTATTAGTGTGTGAAGTGTCACTGATTCTAACTCCAGACATACGATAATTATTGAGCCCTAAATGGCTTTAAGTCCTCGAATGAAGTGAATAAATGTGACATTAATTTCCTTTAGCTTTTTATATTCAGTACATTTATGCTTCATGAAAATAGTGTATATTAATAGTCATGGAAGAAGATGCTAATTACTCCAACAAAAGAGTCAATGTGTCAAGTAATATATTTGCACAAATATGAAAAGCTCAATTAATTAAAATGTGTTTTATGAAATTACTATTTCATACCTTCTTGGTGCACACATTTTGTACAGTTTGACTTTATTTGTTAGACACTTTGGTTACAATATGTTTTATGTAAGCTGTGGATATTGTTTTTTTCTGTTTGTCTTTTTATTTTTTATTTTTAATTGTTACTAAATAGAACCAAAAGACCAGGGGAACAAAGGACAATGAGCACAGTGATGACAGGAATGCATAGCTCAGTGGATTGTGGTTCACTGGAACGAAGTGGGCCCATGAAGACCTCTGCATGAAAGAGATTTAACTCTGTTATAAACACCACACTGCAACAATGCAAAATCCAAAAAGTATATCTGTGTAATTTCAAGTCAAAAATGTAATCTACTACACTTTATATAAGACACACTTGCAGCAACAATTTTCGTAAGCTACAAACCGTTTAAACTTGCAACTAGTAAAATGAAATCACAGATTGGAACAAGTTAGATTTCACTTAAGATGTCTTGAAATAAGATTTTGAAATTGGCTGTGGAGAGTCATTTTGAGCTTGATGTGTGTAATAGGTATTGTCACATCTTTTATAAACAGCACACCATCTTTAATATTTCACAATGATGCATCAAAAATGCTTGTTTTGACTCAAAACAAGATGTTTCCAAGAACATTTTCAGTGAACAAGATTTAGGGCCCCTTCACACATCATATGAATGAGTACAACTCAGGGTGAATCATGGTGGAACAGCTCGTATGAGCGAACCATGAAAACATTGAGCCAACGGGCAGGCGTGAACGATGCTGCTGCGATGGTTTCATGCACACAGGAACACAGTGCAAGCAGCTGTGCAATGTGTAACCACATCGCGCAGCTGCTGTGAAAAATAAATAAATAAAACATTAAAAAATACATGCTGCGACAATTTCGTGCACGCAGGAACACAGGGTGAGCAGCTGTGTGATGTGTAACCACATCGTATTAGGAATTGTCACATGTTTTTAGAAACAGCACAGGCACGATGTGTAACCACATCATGCAGCTGCTGTGAAAATTTTAAAAAATACATGCCATCCACGGGATTTGAACCTGCAATTTCTAAAAGGTCTGACTGCCAGCCAGAAACTTTACCACTGAGCTACCATCGCTGTCCTGTAAAAAGTGCAGGAAAATGCCTGATATCAAGATGGACATGCACATATTTAATTCAAAATAAAACCACACACCATATAAAAATACAGGATTTTATTGAATCCCTCCTATGAAGCGGGCAATATGTACGATGGATCTGTTCCTCTGTTTATGACCCATGGTCAAAAAAGGACAGTCATGAAATGACATGAATGATGAAGCAGGGCACTCTTATCACGTCCAGATCTGCTGGCGGCATGTCTGGCCGGCCCCACACACGTGTCATGTCCGACACGCGTGTCTTGTGGACAGTGCACTGCAGGACAGACACCACATCATGTGGAACAGAGCTCACATGGCTGACGTGTAATTCAGATCGCCCACTGTGTGTTATGATATGACAGTCTGTTTCACCTGGGGTAGCTTGTTAATGTGCACGCTGTGCATGCGCTCACTGCAGCCCATTGCAACAGTGATATATGTTTTTATGCGTGTCCACGTGAGGACAGCAAGCAGACACATGCCCATCACAGTGGACAGTTATTAGTTCATGTCTGTCCAAACATGGTACGTTTTCCCCAGCCGTGACATCCAGAGCCACCGATCTCCACAGCTGTTTGGACACACCCCTTCAGTTCAGTGCACACATCATCATGTCACTGTGTCTGTTTGCAAAGCCACACTCATGGCAGCACTTAGACAAATTTCACATCCAGCACGACAGTGATTGTCTGCTGAGTGTTGTTGTGTTAGTGCAAATGACCACACATTTTCTCAGTGCCAAGCAAATGTTGTTAGATGTTCGTGTGTGCCAGCTGGAATTTGGCCGACACCTGCCGCAAGAGGGTTCGATGGGCTCTCACAGTGCACACTCTGTCTTTCAGCCACTGGTGCAAATAGTTGTAGCAATGGATGTATGAGGACAGAGGCAGCTGTGATTTTACACGTATTGCATACGATTGCTGCTTCATGCGCAATTCAACCACATTTGTACTATGTGTGAAGGGGCCCTTAAAAATGTGATATCTAACAACAGGGCAGCACAGTGGCTTAGTGGTTATCACTGTTGCCTCACAGCAAGAAGGTTATGGGATTGATTCCTACCTGTGGCCTTTCTGTGTGGAGTTTGCATGTTCTCCCTGTGTTTGTGTGGGTTTCCTCTGGGTGCCTGACTTCCACCCACATCCAAAGACAGACAGGTTAGGTGAATTGTAAACATTAAGTTGCCCGTAGGTGTGTGAGGGTGAAGGTGTTTGTCTGTCTATATGTGGCCTGGCCTTGCAACAGAGTGCCGTCCTGTCCAAGGTGTACCCTGCTTTATGCCCTATGACTGCTGAGATAGGATCCAACCCCCCACCCTCCTACAATGATCCTAAACTGGAGTAAGCGGGTATAGAAAATGGGTGGATGGTTATCTAAAAACAAGACCTTATATATTCCTGAAATTTGACTTAAGTGCTTGTGCCTCATATTAAGTGTAGATTACATAGATTACATATTTTTACTAAAACTTGGACATATGTCAGGTAATTTTATCCATTGCTTGCACAGACAGTATTATCCTAATTCAGGATTGGTCCAATTTGAAGCAATCTTTACCACATTACAACAGTACTATAAAAACAAATCAATACTTTCAGGCTGGTTCATTGTACTGCTGGGCTACAGTGTCACATTTGCTGTAACTACTCTGTAGCACAGATATGACAGATACCGTACAATAACTGGAGCCTTGAAAACAGAGAGGTATTGGTTCTTCACTTATGAAAGTGTCATTTGTTCAGTACTGTTGAGTGCAACGTGTAAAGGGAGCGTTAATTTGAGAACCTTTTTCGGTAAATACCAAAACATAATCTATAACAGCTATAACCTGTCCATCAACATACATTCTGGGGAGACATCTATTGCTGCTTACTTTGTGTTTAACACTCAAAATTACTGTTAAACTGCCAACATTTGTGTTAATTAGTATCAAATAATACAATGTTAAATTTGAGCCTTGTATGACCTTTCATGGTGCAAAGATGTGAAAACCTTTTTATTTTGTTATTTGGTCTTTCTTTTCATTTAGAAATCAAAAACAGCCCAAAGCTGGTTTTATTGTTTGTAGTCTGTTATTGCACAAGTTGAAGATGCTAACTCAATAGCATGTAATCCACTGTCACACTGTATCCATGAGTATACTGTGCATAAAAAATGGAAAATGGCGTGATGTCACATGACATATGGGACCTCTGTCTCTGTCTCTTCAGTCAGAGCAGCTGTCCAATCAGAACATGGTCAAGTGTTTGGACAATCAGGTATTCTTCCCAACAACTGACTCTTGCCAACAGCTGGTCAGTAAACACTGATTTGTTGTCTTTTGGCTCGTGTTTATTTTCACCTTTAGTTGTTTCAAGTGCAAACCTACCATCTCCCATTTGATCCTTTCTTATGTGAAAGTAGGCAGTGGTTTATATACTGTATATTTTCAATGTCATCTCACTCAGTTTCCCACTATAACTAGTTTTGGAAACTCTCCAGGTGTGTTTCAGAAGTTTTCTACTGATAATCACAATGATAACCTTTTCATCAAACCCAAAACCAATATAAGAAGAACTTCTGCATTTGCTAGGTATGAAATATCATGAGATTTAATGCCCTAAATACCCTTGGAGAGTCTTTCCAAAATGTATCCTTCACCTAGTGGAATGCAGAGTTACACAGTCAGCTGATAGTAGAGTTGTGACCACTTTGGGTTGGATGTCTTAAAGAGTCTTACTACTCGGAATATAATTATGACATTGGCTGGTACACAGCACAGAACATCTTCTGAGTTGAACATTTCAGTAAAGTCCAGATAATCGCATCCAAACTGGCATCAGAACCACATGAAACTAACCACTAGCCACCCACTTTGCCCATTCATCAAAAGACTAGCATCAACTGCAATCAACATAATGAGTATGGAAAGAATCACATATTTTTCAGTCTAACCAGCAGGAGATTTTTGTTCTTGTGTGTCGGATCTATAGAAGTTGTATTGTTTAAGTAAACGTGGAAGGTCAGGGCTTCTTACCAGGGTCCACCTCAGAAACCAGAACAGAAAAGAGGAGCAAACCACTCAGAGAGGCAAGTTGAACCCAAACAGAGACTGGCTGGTGCTGACTGTCATGTACCCAAGGTAACGTCATAAGCAAACAGCACATCCCACAGATTTCTGGGGGAGCGGGTCAAGCCACTGAGCAGAGGAGCCTCTCTACAATGTAGACTAACATGGTGTCACTGCGGACCCAACCAAATTTTACACCCCTCTGATCCTCAGCCACATCTTCTCAACCAGTCAACCCCCCAACCAGGGTGTTCTTCAGAAACACTGTGCCACATCTACCTAACAAAGACCATTATTTTAAATGGCCTGTAGAACTACAGTAGTGTTCAGAATAATAGTAGTGCTATGTGACTAAAAAGATTAATCCAGGCTTTGAGTATATTTCTTATTGTTACATGGGAAACAAGGTAACAGTAGATTCAGTAGATTCTCACAAATCCAACAATTCCAAGCATTCATGATATGCACACTCTTAAGGCTATGAAATTGGGCTATTAGTAAAAAAAAAAGTAGAAAAGGGGGAGTTCACAATAATAATAGCATCTGCTGTTGATGCTACAAACTCAAAACTGCTTTTTTTAGCAATCCTGTGAATCACTAAACTAGTATTTAGTTGTATAACCACAGTTTTTCATGATTTCTTCACATCTGTGAGGCATTAATTTTGTTAGTTTGGAACCAAGATTTTGCTGGTTTACTAGTGTGCTTGGGGTCACTGACTTGTTGAAACACCCATTTCAAGGACATGTCCTCTTCAGCATAAGGCAACATGACCTCTTCAAGTATTTTGACATATCCAAACTGATCCATGATACCTGGTATGCGATATATAGGCCCAACACCATAGTAGGAAAAACATGCCCATATCATGATGCTTGCACCACCATGCTTCACTGTCTTCACTGTGAACTGTGGCTTGAATTCAGAGTTTGGGGATTGTCTCACAAACTGTCTGTGGCCCTTGGACCCAAAAAGAACAATTTTACTCTCATCAGTCCACAAAATATTCCTCCATTTCTCTTTAGGCCAGTTGATGTGTTCTTTGACAAATTGTAACCTCTTCTGCACATGTCTTTTATTTAACAGAGGGACTTTGTGGGGGATTCTTGCAAATAAATTAGCTTCACACAGGCATCTTCTAACTGTCACAGCACTTACAGGTAACTCCAGACTGTCTTTGATCATCCTGGAGCTGATCAGTGGGTGAGCCTTTGTCATTCTGGTTATTCTTCTGTCCATTTTGATGGTTGGTTTCCGTTTTCTTCCACGTGTGTCTGGTTTTTTTTTTTTTTGTCCATTTTAAAGCATTGGAGATCATTGTAGATGAACAGCCTATAATTTTTTGCACCTGCGTATACGTTTTCCCCTCTTCAATTAACTTTTTAATCAAACTGTGCTGTTCTTCTGAACAATGTCTTGAACATCCCATTTTCCTCAGGCTTTCAAAGAGAAAAGCATGTTCAACAGGTGCTGGCTTCATCCTTAAATAGGGGACACTTGATTCACACCTGTTTGTTCCACAAAATTGACGAACTCACTGACTGAATGCCACACTACTATTATTGTGAACACCCCCTTTTCTACTTTTTTTACTAATAGCCCAATTTCATAGCCTTAAGAGTGTGCATATCATGAATGCTTGGTCTTGTTGGATTTGTGAGAATCTACTGAATCTACTGGTACCTTGTTTCCCATGTAACAATAAGAAATATACTCAAAACCTGGATTAATCTTTTTAGTCACATAGCACTACTATTATTCTGAACACTACTGTACATGTTATGCCCCATTTACACCAAGCTTGCATTGTGACTGAATTGTGTGAGTGAAAAATATGCCAATATCCACGATCATGGACGCAACCCCATGCAGAGTCAATTGAGAGTCTATTACGACCCACAGGATCAAGTTGAGAGTGAGCTGAGACATGTGAGAGTTTATCAAGCCTGATTAGGAGACCCATGTATCTGTTAACTGGTCACACAACTTGTACAAATGTTTTGAACAGTTCAATAAACTTGCACACCCGTTGGAGACCGATGGGGAGTGATGGAGAGTGATGGCAACCAAGAGGGATCTTTTCTCAGACCATGGAGACCCCATTGTGACCAGCCTGCAGCCCCATTGGGAGGCATTGAGAATGATGGCACGCAGAGGCCATTTTTCAATCGCAACTCGGTCATGGACTCAGTATAAACAGGGTATTAACCCTCTCAAGGCACGTGCTGCAGATTTGCAACAGCTAAATATCTGATTTTTCCTGTTACTAAAAATTAATTTGAGCCTGAGAGGGTTAAAGCATTTAAATTCATACTTCATTATTTACAACAGCCATTTCAAATTTTATTAACCTGTTTTAAGAATGACACATA
The DNA here is from genome assembly GCF_902500255.1 of Thalassophryne amazonica. NCBI lineage: Eukaryota > Metazoa > Chordata > Actinopteri > Batrachoidiformes > Batrachoididae > Thalassophryne > Thalassophryne amazonica. Next base: position 23,655,229 of record NC_047109.1, read on the forward strand.
TAATTCCCCACCCCCAAATTATTTCATAATTTATTTTTTGCAGAAACTCTTATTTCATTTGCATTTCCTAAACATTTTTATTAGACTTGAGTTAAAGGGAAACCACTCAACATTGTTTAAATATATTTAGTTTGTCCAGTTATTTATGCCTCTAAAAATTAAGAGACTGTGTTTGAAAATGGCTGTAATTCCTAAATGGTTCACATAATATTTTTGTTAAACCCTTTGAATTAAAAGTGAAAAAGCTACACTACAATCACATCTTGATTGATTCTTCGAATTTCCATTGTGGTGTAAAGAGGCAACATTACAATAATTGTATCTCTGTCTGAATATTTATGGACATGACTGTACTTCAAACTACAAAAATAAACTGCATCTTTGGAATAAACTGAGTACCAATCAAAACAATAAAAAAAAACAAAACAAAACACTAATTTAGGTGTAATCATCGGGGATGCAAGCTCTAAAATCCATAGAGTGCAACCAGCCATCCAGAAAGAAGTTAACATTAATCAGCTGGGACTCATGCAAAGGTGTCCATATTTGGATCCATTTGACATTGTACTGCTATTGGAAGTGGAACATATCCTTTTGTATTTATGTTTGTGTTCCATTTCACAGCAATGCATGTGAAATTGTCCCGAACCACAGCCATACTGTCAGTGGCAATAAAAAAATAGGATATCATCCATTACAGAACTGTCCTAGTGCCTATTTGAAGAGACATGTAAGGGTACCTTTCACATGCAACACCAAAGAAATAGTAAAAGTGATGCAATGGAAATCTTGGGATGAGAATGCATTGCACTACTCAGCTGAAAATTCCTTTGACAGACCTGCATATCTGGAGATTTGAAGGAGTTATTCATTGGCTGTATACTGTTTCATGAGGCAATTACTGACAGACATTGAGAGGAATACAGTATTATTATTTGCTTATCTGGTCACATAAGAGCATGTTGTCATGAAGAACGATCACAGCAATAAAACAATGAAATATATGACACTGAGAACTTGATGACATCGTGACTATGTGCAGGTCAGTCATGCACCTATCATTTCTTCTGTAGTGTGTAAGTAGGTTGTTCAGGCTGTCTGCTCATTTGACTGCATCATAAAGTGTGACTTTATGATACATTATGTGACTGTAGATGAAGATAGAACCACCAGTCTTGACAGTTAGCTCTTTTCAAACACCTGTTAGTGCATTTTTGGTGTCAGATTTCTGAAGAAAAATAAATTATAGCTAGATATTCTTTTTTAAACTTTGCACACTTCATAAAAACTATGTCTTCCATATTAAGGATTTATTTGAAAGCTCAAAACAGTATGATAAATTATAGCACAATGTTACTTTGGTTAGAATTCCCAACACACAGAAACGGAGGAAACGGAGCGTGCCGCGGCCTCAACTTTACCTAAATGCTGGGTCATTTAGTGAAGCTTAGGGCTAGCGGCCGGCGATCACCTTAGTATTTCCTGTTTTTCTTGTTGTTTAATGCTGGCAAATTATACAGTATTTTTTGTCTTTCTGATGCCTGATTCTCGTTTTTTCTCTCTGTTTAAGGTGCAGCTCCATCCAGAGATGGAAGTTGTATTTGCGCCTGCGACCCTCCTGTCCTGTGCACGAACAGCATTTCCTGTATACAGTGGTCCCTCACTATAACGCAGTTCACCTTTCGCAGCCTCACAGTTTCGCGGATTTTTTTAGTGCGATTTTGCATGCTTTTTTTTTTTTTACAGCGCATTGTATTCTGCGTCCTTATCAGGTGGGCCGGTCGCGGCACCGGTCGGCATCACCGCGATTGCTCTCAATGCCTCTGATGTGCTTACTGAGTCTGCAGGCTCGGTAAATGCAGCAGCGGGTCGCTCACACCGCCCTCCTGTCTGCTGTGCGGAGCTGCGCCAAATCTGGCAACAGGTCCAGAGACTACGCTCGCTGTTTTGATGCGGATGTTGACCACAGCCGCAGAGCTCCGTGGCCACCGAGAGAGGACTTGGATTCTTTGTGTGTCCCGTATCCGTACCTCCGGAAGCAGTGAGCGAAGGGAGAGTTCTGCGTGTGTCTGTTTATAATCTTCTCGCCCAGAAGAAAAAAGACAGTGTTTACACAGGAGAGAAAAGTGAGAAAATGTTAATGCCTGTTTGAGAAAAGTGTGTAAAAGTGTGTAGTGAGGGGTTTTACAGCCTTAAAACATCTATAATAATTGCAAAAAATAGCGCTGACTACTTCACAGATTTCGCTTATCGTGGGTTATTTTTAGAACGTAACTCCCGCGAGAAACAAGGGACCACTGTATTCGTTTTGTGAATTGTTTCTGTGAATTGTTCTGTAATTTATGTCTGTAGCTTGGCCCAAGCAGAGGGTCACTCCTTTGAGTCTGGTCTGCTTGAGGTTTCTTCCTCAGAGGGAGTTTTTCCTTACCACTGTTGCTCTGGGGGTGAGTAAGGTTAGACCTTACTTGTGTGAAGCACCTTGAGGCAACTCTGTTGTGATTTGGGCAGCTCAGTCTCACATTTTTTTTTTTTCGTGCTCCCATGATGAGATGAGTTATATTTTCATGACGGGGTTTTTTTTTTTAACTCATTATTCCTAACCCTACTCCTACCCCCAACCCTAACCTTAACCATAACCTAATGTTACTCTTTCCCCCCACCTTAACCATAACCACTCCAGACCCCCCCACTTCACTTTTAATTTTGTGCAGCCATCACAGAATGAATGAGAATGAATTTGTGCTGCTGTGACAAAATGAGGAGCTTTTCGTCACAATATCACAAACCATTAGATTAATGTATATTTCGTGCTGCTGAATCACGACTTGTCGTGAGACCAGGTTGGATTTGGCACTATATAAATGAAAACAAATTGAAACTGAAAATTGAAACACACACACACTTTGAGTGCAGTACTATCTGTGACATCAGCGTACAACACAGGTGTTAAACACATTCATTGGGTTGTTATGTTTTTTTCACAGAACACTTTGCTGGTTTATCTGTGTTATTTTGCTTTCCCATTGGTCTTATGTTCTCCCTCATGCCTGTGCTTTTTTCTGCTGCACTTTTTTGTGCTTCCTCTCTCATGCTCTCTGCAAAAACTGTTTATTATTAGCTTCCCTCATGATTGTGGCTTTATTGATGTTCAGTGTTATTAGGGTTTCCTCATGCACCGGTACTTCTGGGATTTAATTCTGCAAGCTCTCATGTTCTCACACTCCACTGTTTATGGGCGAGTGCCCTTTTAAAGTTGATTTATTCCATGTGTCCCCACCCAGATCATTGTGGCTCATTTCACTTTTTTACAGTCTCATGTTCCTTGTGTTCCAGTCATTATTCCGTTGACCTTTTGGGCATCCTTTGACTTCTGGGTTTTACCTTAATATCTCAAAGAAACTGTACTACTGGTGGACTGCTTCTGTGGAACTCACTCACTATCTGCTTAGCAGTCCTTTAGAGGGTAAAGAAAGCAGCAGGATTGTTACCAGATAACCTGCTTTAAAGTACCAAACTTTAGTGAGAAATGCCTGCCAGATTGGAAATCCACTTTCTCTGGACTGCTTCACTGTGTATGACCAAAGCATGTTCCTATTTTTTCACTGTACTAAATCCTGTTTAAGCCACTCAGCGTTGTCTTTCACTGTGAGGGCTTCTTGTCCATGAAAGTTAAATAAACTTTATCACAGTGATATCAAGTCTATCACAGTGCAAAATCAGTAAGAGTCACTTTTGCTGTGACAAAGTTGAATTTCTCACTATAGCAGAGTTTATATTACTGTTTTGTGGAGTGAGACCAAATGTAGCCCTTACAGAGTAAATAGGTCTCAGCAAAATTGAGTGTGCATTACTAAAACTTCTCATGGGAAACAAAAAGCAGGCTGGAATGCATTTCTCTTTAAGACCCTCCAGTCATCCCATGTTCTGCTTTTCCCACAGTTGGGTTATAGAATGAAGTTGCTTCCCATAGGTCCCAAAATTGAAGACAGTCACAAATTTACGCCAAAATTTCTCACATGAGTAAATCTGCTGACTGTGATTGTTTCACTGAAAGGAATTGCTTTTGTAAATACAGGTGAGATGAGCAACTCCTTTGGCAGCATGCTCAATAAAAATGGATCATATCTCCCATTTTAACATGCAGCTGAGACAAAGGGGGCCACTGGATTAAAATGACAACATTCCATTTTGTATAAGGAGGCAGTTTTTATATATATCATATATATATATATACAACCACTGGCAAAAATGATGGAATCACCGGCCTCAGAGGATGTTCATTCAGTTGTTTAATTTTGTAGAAAAAAAGCAGATCACAGACATGACACAAAACTAAAGTCATTTCAAATGGCAACTTTCTGGCTTTAAGAAACACTATAAGAAATCAAGAAAAAAGATTGTGGCAGTCAGTAACGGTTACTTTTTTAGACCAAGCAGAGGAAAAATATATGGAATTACTCAATTCTGAGGAAAAAATTATGGAATCACCCTGTAAATTTTCATCCCCAAAACTAACACCTGCATCAAATCAGATCTGCTCATTGACATTGACCCTATGCCATGACATTGACCCTATGTGTCTTTTTGCAAGGAATGTTTTTGCAGTTTTTGCTCTATGGCAAGATGCATTATCATCTTGAAAAATGATTTCATCATCCCCAAACATCCTTTCAATTGTCCAAAATATCAACATAAACTTGTGCATTTATTGATGATGTAATGACAGCCATCTCCCCAGTGCCTTTACCTGACATGCAGCCCCATATCATCAATGACTGTGGAAATTTACATGTTCTCTTCAGGCAGTCATCTTTATAAATCTCATTGGAAAGGCACCAAACAAAAGTTCCAGCATCAGCGTCTGTGATCTGCTTTTTTTTTTACAAAATTAAACAACTGAATGAACATCCTCCAAGGCCGGTGATTCCATAATTTTTGCCAGGGGTTGTATATATATTTTTTTAACTTTCCACATTTTATATTGTTTTTTTCTGACAGCCAACAAGTTGAGAAGATATGGCAGGACACAATCCAAACAGGCAGGGTAAGTCTCACATGTTTAAATTAGGCTTACCTGTGCAGATAGCTGTGAAAAAGCTGAGAGAGGAGTACAGGTAGGAAGGATGGGAAGACTTATGAGGTAACATGCAGGGACACCTTGTTTGACTGTCCTATCTCTCAAGACATACTCAGTCCTCTCTGTTGGACTCACTCCCAGAGTAAAGTGCCTTGTTACATGCACAGAGGCCCCCATGCATGCTCACGGGCCTGGTAAAGAGCAAAGTCGCCCCCCAGCAAAAGGTGGGATATGTGTTTAAAGAAGGAGGGGGCAGGCAGAGGCGTCTACCTTGCTGCATGAGAGCTCCAACTCCGAACCAGAAACTATTTAGCAGGGTGAAATTGTTTTCCACTACATCCGAGTCAGGGTTGCAAGGGTGGGGGTTATACCACTCGTAGGGACTAAACCTGTGACAGTTGACAGAAAAGACACACACACACACACACACACACACACACACACACACACACACACACACACACACACACACACACACACACACACACACACACACGTTTACTGCAGGTTCATAATGAAATAAAAGCACAACAATAAGAGACCAGCAGTGGTCCATTCTACCTGTGGAGACAGGAAGAGAAAACAAGCATCAGTACATCATGTTCAGAGAGGACACACATATCATGGCTTATCATGGAGATATATATATATATATGTTCACTGATTATCCACGTCTTCAATATAAAGCACAAGAAAACATATTTCTGATGTTTCTTACTATTAATAAGGCAAAGTACTTTGGGAGTGGGTTTGAATTACACCACTCATACTCCAAAAGTGGCTCTTCGTGTGGGCGTGCTCATATCAAAGGCAATTCCCTCAGTAATTTAATCGATGGGGTCTGAAAATAACTTCATTGTCAGCTGAGAAAAGAACTAATAATCCTCATAATCTTGGAGGAGCATTAATATTCAGCAGATCAAACGGCTCATTCCCATCATGCCCACGCCAGCAGCAACACTCACCCTCACTCTGCACACTCCTCAAGCAAAGACATTTCTCATTTATTCATGTTAAATAAAAGTGACATTACATTAGTAAAGGTTGATTGGTCTACAATTAAGCATGCTGACCTGATTTGGTTTGTGCTGGAGTAGGGGAACTGGGGCACTATCTTGACTCAAGCTGTTTAACAGACACAAGAGTTTGACTAATCAAATTGCAATGCATAAAGTGGTCCTGCCTCAGTGTGGGCTTCTTACTGTGCTGGGAGTCAAAACTGATAACCCTGTGTGGATTTAACATATGCATGGATATTAATACTGATGAAACAGTACCCTGCTGAGTCTGGCCATTGTAGAAAAAAATGACTGACTGCATAGGTCAAACTGCATAGAAAAATGGCCTATGTTCGTATTTTCCTCACCAACGGCCTCTTTTCAGGTCTGGGAGCATGCAGTGATGCTGCATGTCACTGCATCCACCACACCGTGGAACTGCCTTGGTTCCTGGATTGCATCCAGTCTATCCCCACCATCAAATTAACCATCTATATGCTACAGGCGTCCGAGTTTGAAGCCATTCCAAAAGTGACATTCTATTTTATTTATATTGCAATGGCTTGGCAATACAGTTGGAATGCCATTCCTCCTAAAGGGTTTGATGGTGTACATGTCATAATATGTGTATTATAGCTGTGCCGCACTGCGCCAAGCCTCTGAGATGCAGTAACTCGCTGTGGGGGTGCAGCGTCGTGCAGCACATCTGCACAAGGTGTTACAGCTATGATGATCATGTTATTTCACCTACATTATCTAACCCATGAGGTGGGAATGGCAGTGTATCTGTAATATAAAGTTTATTATGACTATTACACCCTGGTCAGATGTGTGTGCTGCTACGCGGCTCTGAGACGCATTGACTCGCAGTGACACACAGTGCTTTCAGTTTGATTGCACAATGTTCATGTGTAGTTCACAAGATGACTGCGTGTGACAGATGCTGTGACAGTGATACTGTGACAATATTTAGAACACAGTCAGATTGCGGTCAGACGGCACTTCGACTGTGCCACGATTGTTTTCAACATGGGCAAAATATTTGGTGTAGCTGCACAACTGTGCTGACTGTGTGCATTCAGAATGCTGCCTGACAGTTGCAAATGCACCTCGACACATCCTGAATATGGGTCAAAATTTCATTTGGTGTGTGTGTGAATAGAAATCTACATTCTTGATCCTATTTACACTTGCTAACTTAAACCCTTTGAATTCAAGATGTAAACCTACACTACAAATCATTATGTTGGTTGTTTCAACTCCACGGTGGTGGTGTTCAGAGGCAAAATTACATTTGTGTCCATATACTTATGGGCCTCACTGTAGCTTTCACTTAAATGTCAGTGTAAGGAGAAAGGTGTGTTTTAAGTGAAAATTACTTAAAAACTAACAAAAAGTCTTAACTAATTTCGATGAATCCATCCATTATGCTACTAATTTGCATGTGCATGTATGTGTGTGTACATACCTTGCTGTACTGGGTTTGGACTATACTTTGCTGGAACTGGACCAGAATTTGAACTTTTGCAAAAGACCAAGCTGGTGTACTGTGTGTCAGGTACGATTTTAGTTCTAAGTACGAGGTCTCTTAGATAATAAACCGACCCTTTTATTTTTTTTTTAACTATATGGATTTGAATGACATGCGATTACACCAATCATGCTTGAACCCTCGTGCGCATGCGTGAGTTTTTTCACGCGTGTCGGTGACGTCATTTCCTTGTGGGCAGGCCTTGAGTGAGATGTGGTCCCGCCCTCTCGGCTGAATTCCTTTGTTTCACACGCTGCTTGAGACGGCGTGCGTTGCTTTATCAAAATTTTTTCTGGACCTGTGAGGAATATCCGAGTGGACACTATTCAAGAAATTAAGCTGGTTTTCTGTGAAAAGTTTAACGGCTGATGAGAGATTATGGGGTGTTTCTGTCGGTGTAAGGACTTCCCACGGAGCGGGACGTCCTGCAGCGCTTCCAGGCGCTGTCGTCGGCCTGTTTCGAGCTGAAAACATCCTAATTTAAGGCTTAATTCACCCAGGACATCGTGAGAGAACAGAGAAGATTCAGAAGAGGCCGGCATGAGGAATTTATGCGGACATTCCACTGTTTAAGGACATTTTTTTAATGAAAGACGTACGCGCAAATTCGCCGAGTCGTTTCCGTGACGACTCGGCAAATCTGCGTGCGCCGCAACAGGAAAAACACCTCCGTGTTGAAAACCATTTGTAGAATTCAGGTGGCTTTTAATGGCTTTCAACAAGTGAGTAACTGAGAAATTGTTTAACAGCTTGGGCATGTTCCAACTTGCCCGTTAAGATTTCCAACGGAGGTGTTTTTCCTGCCGCGACCCCCCGCGGTCGGGTCCAGCCCGACATGCGACTCTGCCCGCATGTTCTTTCATTACAAAATGACCGTTAACAATGGAATGTCCAAATAAACTCCTCATGCCGACTTCTTCTGAAAGTTCTCTGTTCTCTGACGACTTACTGCGTCAACAGAGCCTGAAATGTGGAAGTTTTCAACTTGAAACGGCGAGACGCTGCCGCCTCGAAGCGCAGATCGCCGTCAGGCGCCGTGGACCGTCCTTAAAGCGACACTACCAGACCAAAATCTCTCATCAGCCATTAAAATTTTTACCGAAAACCAGCTGAATTTATTGAATGGTGTCCACTCAGTTGTGCCTTACAGTTTTGAAAAAATTTTTATCAAACAAAGCAACAGTCTCTGAGCCATTCCTAAACAATGAAAAAAATCGACGAGCGGGTGGACGACTCCTCACTCAAAGACTGCCCACAGGCGAATGACGTAACCGACAGGCGTGAAAAAACTCTTGCATGCCCACGAGGGTTCAAGCATGTCTGATGTAATCACACATGATTCAAATCCATATGGTTTTTGAAAAAAATAATAAGGTCGGATACTTTTCTAATAGACCTCGTAGGTCGGGGAGATGGACAAGTTCATGATCTGGTTAATACATTCTTTTTGCATGATTTGCATGATGGCAGTAATGTTCAACTTAAACAGGATATGATGCGCCTCTTGTACATCAAGAGGAAGCACCTTGAATCATTTTTACAGAGGTTAATTGGGGGACAAACAGCCGGGTGTTAATGTAAAGAAATTAGCATGCCAATGTTCCCAGCAGTGCTGTGGTTCTAAATACCATGTATGTCCTGGTCACGGGAAAAATTTCTTTTCATGTGATATTTCTAAGCACTATGTGGAAGAATAAAACCAACAATAAGCCATATATTGATTTTTCCTTTACGCCGTTCTGCAAATAAGAAAATCGACTGCAGGTGAATGGAGACGCTGATGAAATAGCTCTAAATATAAGAATAGCTGAGGTCAGGCAATTCTTCTTTATGGCTTTCACTTCAGATGTATAAAAAAAGATCTCGTAGGTGATTTGTGTAACATAACATTTCCGAGCACACAAAGTGAAAACCATGAATGATGTTCCAGTTCTATTAATGCAAATTGTGCCACCTTTTAACTACAGTTGTTGTATATGTAGGACTGTCAGATCCTTATCTTCTCATCTACATTGTTTAGTGTCCATGTATTTTATGTATTGTGTGAAAGCATGATGCAGTACTGTCTTTGAAGCTTTGATGCCCTGTCCTCTGACTAATATAACCTAAGCTGGTGTGTTGAATGTGATAATTTACAACTTCCTCTGAAGATGTATGACTGAATCAATGTAATGACAGCATCATAACTACACCCTGTCACTGATGAATGGACTTTGCCATTAGAATGTGGTTAGCAATGGCATTCCTTTTCACCACATGACATACACGAGGTTATTGTCTTGTGTAACTCAAGGACTTCTGAATGTTCCCCTGATTTCTGTTCAAGGAAATCCTTGGCCTGAAATCAATCTGTCCATTCACCCAATTTGCTTCAGATTTGTTTGCTTGTCAAATTGCAGTACCAAACTGACATTAACTAAACTGAGACCATGCCAGAACAATTGAGACGATGTGACCGATTCCCCTGTTCAGAGGTGCCAGAGTGTTTCCTCCAGTCTTCCACTGAGCATTTAATGGCCTCTTGCCATGGTGATGAATGAGGGAAGTTGTCATTAGCAGTGTGTTGAAGTCTCAGAGTGAGCAGCCAGACTGCTGCTGGTGTTTGACTCAGGAAATACTAAACTAATGTCATTTACAGGAGATACCTGAAGCTGTTTCTCATGGATGCACTGTTTGGTCTGTTTGCTGTCATTTTGATTCAATTACACTCCTCCTGACATTATCTCAGGTCATCTGTGTTGCACAGGAAGAAACTTTGAGCAAGGTCAGTGCAGAGATAAGGCCAGACGAAAAGCGACAAATTAATCAGCATTGCAGAAACAATGTGAGGCTTTTATCTATCCATAGGGGCAGGGTCATCTGGCAGAAAACTCCGGTGATTGTAGGGAAGATAATGTCAATGTCAGATGAGATGACTCAAAAGTCCTGCGGGTCCACACAAGCTTTTTCATCCTTTTCTATTTTAAACTCTTCAGAACTGCAACACAGTATTGTGCATTAATGAAACTATATATATATATATATATGTTCTCCACTCAGATTGCAATAGCCAATCACAGATTAGCCTTTCTGTCCATCATTTACCTGTATTTTGGTATGCTTGGTGCCAGAAAGTTATGTTGGGTCCAAAAGGATCCAAAAAGGCTAGGACCAAAAGTTATATTGGATCGGTTCCCACTGACCAGTAGCGTTAGAGCTTACTGCCAACAGCAAGCCAATCAGAGCGCGGCATACGAAGGTCAGGAACTAGCTGACAGACGCTGGTTGAAAAAATGGCAACAAACATGTCAACAACAGCAGAAAATCGTCTGCCAGGGAGGTTTGCTGAGTTCACAGAGGAGGAACTGGTGGAAATATTGAACTCCAAGGATGCCAAAAACACTAAGAAGGTAGACAAGCACTCTACTGATGTTTTAGAAGCATTCATCTGAATAAATCATATGCTGTTCACAACAAAATAAATTGATCTAATTTACTTGGTGTTTGCTTAATTTGGGAGGGGGGTGGAGAACATAACAATTGATGGATGGCAAGTCGTCCAACATAGAGAAATATTGGATTCAGAAAAGTTATATTGGACGAGGCCATCCATTATTTGTATTATATATATATATATATATATATATATATACGAGGTCTGTCCGTAAAGTATCGTACCTTTTTATTTTTTTCAAAAACTATATGGATTTCATTCATATGTTTTTACGTCAGACATGCTTGAAACCTCGTGCGCATGCGTGAGTTTTTCCACGCCTGTCGGTGACGTCATTCGCCTGTGAGCACGCCTTGTGGAAGGAGTGGTCCCGCCCCCTCGTCGGATTTTCATTGTCTGGAAATGGCGGAATGAAAAGGACTTTTTTTCCATCAGAATTTTTTCAGAAGCTGTTAGAGACTGGCACCTGGAAACCAAAATTTATCTGGCTTTCAGTGAAAATTTTACGGGCTTCACAGAGAATAAGGACTTTAACTACAGGTTTAAGGACCCCTTTAAAGGACGGTCGGTGCGCCGCGCTGCGAGCTGCGACGAAGCGGCACAAACCACTGGATCATTTCTAAGCTGATGGCTCTGTGGATACGAGACCATCGTGTGCTCTTTCTCTGGTTATCACAAGACCTGGACATCAGCCATTTTCTGGCAGATTTCACTTTTAACAAGAGATTTTGTCATGGAAAGCCACGCGGAGGCTTCGCGCGTCACGACCGATTCGTTGATGAAGCGAGACAAAGGAACACCTCCGTTTCGGAGTGTTAGAGGACAAGTTGGGACATGTCCAGCTCTCCACAAGTTCTTTTATACTCACTCGACTGGTAAGCACTGAAAGCCGAGATAGACATGTCCCAACTTGTCCTCTAACACTCCGAAACGGAGGTGTTCCTTTGTCTCGCTTCATCAGCGAATCGGTCGTGACGCGCGAAGCCTCTGCGCGGCTTTCCATGACAAAATCTCTTGTTAAAAGTGAAATCTGCCAGAAAATGGCTGATGTCCAGGTCTTGTGATAACCAGAGAAAGAGCACACGATGGTCTCGTATCCACAGAGCCATCAGCTTAGAAATGATCCAGTGGTTTGTGCCGCATCGTCGCAGCTCGCATCGTCGCAGCTCGCAGCACGGCGCACCGACCGTCCTTTAAAGGGGTCCTTAAACCTGTAGTTAAAGTCCTTATTCTCTGTGAAGCCCGTAAAATTTTCACTGAAAGCCAGATAAATTTTTCGAATGGTTTCCAGGTGCCAGTCTCTAACAGCTTCTGAAAAAATTCTGATGGAAAAAAAGTCCTTTTCATTCCGCCATTTCCAGACAATGAAAATCTGACGAGGGGGCGGGACCACTCCTTCCACAAGGCGTGCTCACAGGCGAATGACGTCACCGACAGGCGTGGAAAAACTCACGCATGCGCACGAGGGTTCAAGCATGTCTGACGTAAAAACATATGAATGAAATCCATATAGTTTTTGAAAAAAATAAAAAGGTACGATACTTTACGGACAGACCTCGTATATATATATATATATATATATATATATATATATATATATATATATATATATATATATATATATATATATATATATATATATATGTAGCGGGATGAAAGTCCCGGGTCCCAATTGAAAAGACGTTCCCGCTAGCTTGGCTAACGGGGAGTTCCCCTTTGGCTGACCTGGTAGAGGAACGGCCTTTTGTGCGTGCCGCGTGGGTTCAATCCCCACCGTCGTCCCGGCCACGAAGGTCCTGCTGCTTCAATCTGGCATCACGAACAGGATGTGGGTCACAGAGTATGCTAACATGCACCTGTGACTTCGGGACAAAGTCAAAAATGGTGGGGAGATGTGTAGCGGGATGAAAGTCCCAGGTCCCAATTGAAAAGACGTTCCCGCTAGCTTGGCTAACGGGGAGTTCCCCTTTGGCTGACCTGGTAGAGGAACGGTCTTTGTGCGAGCCGCGTGGGTTCGATCCCCACCGTCATCCCGGCCACGAAGGTCCTGCTGCTTCATATATATAGTATAGTATTTATTCTGTGAAAGGTCCCCATAGTCTCTTTTCAGACTGAGACCAAATGTTATTTTACTCAGCAAAATTTCCTGCGAGAGAACCGGGTAAAATAAAAATGAAACATTTCTACCTCATTGCCACAAACTCTCAGCAAGCCTGTTCTGCTTTCTGCGTTGCTTATATGGCCGCAGTGTCTCATATTTCTAACCCTTCCTTGTCATCCAAACGCCTACCGTTCTCCGTTTCTGGAACCATTTTATCAGCTCCTCTTCAAAGTCCTGATAGCGTACTTTTCTCTCCCCACCATGCAGCTGTTTTGCTGTTTTGTCCAGGGTTGCAAGCTTATCCTTGTTCCTAGACCACTTCGGTACGTGTTTCCTATCGACTAGGAAAATCCGAGCAGCACGGTGCTTCCCCTTCTCTTCTGATTCTTTCACGACTTTTAGCTTGAATACTGACGAGTAGCAATGTGTGTGAGTACCTATTTTATGTAACTTTGCACAGCAGCTACTGCATGCAGAAAAAAAACTATTTGTTTCGAGTCTGCACTGCTTCTCTTGCATGTAGTACATGTACCGTAAGGCTGTACTGTGTACAGCATGCATGCAAGCATATATTTGTGTGTGTGTGTCTGTTGGTATTGCACGCAAGATACCTCAGCTCTATCCGACTGAAGACTCTCGATCCTGATTCACAGATCCTTGCATCACTACATGCCCTGAGCTGTTTTACCATCTTTGTAACCTCAATCAGATGCAGTTGGGACTGGCAGTCAGCCACCAGAACCCTGGCACGAGAAGAGTCCGTCATCCTGGCAGCAGGATCAGACTTGCACAGCTGCTTTGCGTAGGTAGCCCAACATTCCACCAGACCAGAATTAACTGTCAGGACTGTAGGGAGGTCGAGGGTCAACAGACCTCAATGAATCCTGTAATAAATGCATCCTTGTCTAACCTCGGTGTCGTCACAACTCTTGCACAGCCTGGAAATGTGTCCAAGCAGAGCACTACAACTCCTATGGAGGACATTCAATGTGGTTATAAACTATACTATACGGGTCTTATCATTGAAGAACTCCTACATTCTATTTGGCATCAAATAAACTCATGAGGTGTGTTTAAGTGAAGAGTTTTTTTTTTGTTTGTTTTTTTTTTTTTAGGGATTGTGGTGAACTAAGAGGTTGTTTATAAATTAATCAATGCACTTTTGTTATCCAAATCCAGATATTGAGGTTGTACTACAGATATCCAAGGTTCAGACATCTGAGATGCTACAAAAAGAAACTCTAACATCACCCAGAAATCACAAGATGCGCTTTGTGCGTTTAATATGAGCATGTCCTGAGCAAAGACATTTAATTCTCAAACTGGAACTTTTTATTCTTACTGTGAAAGGGAAGTTTACACTTTAATGCGAGGGGAAAAAAAATATTTTGCACACTGAGAACCATCTTAATTTTTAGAAAATAGGCAGGAAGCCAATGAGAACACAAGCCAAAAATTTGCAGAAATATTCCGCACAAATGTGGTAGATTAGTGTTACTAAGCTTTGTTTCTCAGTTATCTTTGTTCTTTGTTCCTTTGACATTTGCTTCACATGGAGAATTTGATTCTCCAAAGTATAACAAAGCGATAATGGTTTTGCACAGGTGTGATGTGCTGTGGAGGATTATTTTTTGAGTTGTTTCATCAGCTGTGCAGAAGCAGCAGCAGCAGTGCCACTGATGCCGTTAGAGAAAACACAAAAGCAATAAAACCAACATGGACATCTGTGACTGCAGATATCTGTGCAGCTGTTGGTAAAACACAGTTATCGTGTCAAACTGTCTAACTAACACTTTTTTTTGTCAGACTCAGTGTCGCATTTCACTCATACAGTCACACAGTATAGCACAGACACAAGCAGAGATAGATTTAAATGTGCAGTTTGAAACACATACACACATACCCAGTATATAAATACTCTTTCCAATAAAGCTTGTGCTGTTACATTGTGCTCTCAACTTTTGTTTCCTTGTGTTTGAGCTCACAAAATTTCACAAAAATTCCAATTTTTAATAATAATAATAATAATAATAATAATAATAATAATAATATCCTACAATTAATGAGTGAAAATACAAATGTTGACTTTCTAGTGGAATTTCTGTAGTTATCAATAAACTTAAAATTGTTCAATTGCGTTTTGAAATGCAGCAACAGCAACCGTCTGTATTTTGCCAATAAAATAATGAATCATAATAAATAAATATTTTAAAAGTTCACACCAGCTAAATTTCAGTGCAAAGTGATTCTTCACCTGTCATTTGTGGCTCATGACACACAATATGACAGGAATTCTCACTTTATTCCTACAATTATTTTAAACAAAAATGGTAATGATGGAGGACATTAGGCTTGCAGAATTCTGCCATAAGAGAACCATTTAAAATTTGAATTAGACTTAAAAATGGGGCACAATATTCCGCTATGTTTACTTTCACATTAATCATATTTTCTGGAGTATAAGTCATACATTTACAAAAGGAGACAAAGCAAAAGAGAGAGAGAGAGAGAGAGAAAACATATTTACATGTCACACACAGGAGTATAAGTAGCACCTTTTATCTGTGTTATCAGCTCTCTAATTTTAATTTTAATTAATTGGGATTTTTGTCAATTCTTGCTATGTACTTTAATTGTTGGCATTTACTATTTTATTACTGGACTTTATTTTATATAGCTCTTTAATTCCTCGGGAAACCTAAAATAGTTATGATTGTGGATGATTTATTTAATAGTCAATTATTATTATTATTATTATTATTATTATTATTATTTGTTATTATCTATCGTCCACCTGGTCGTTACTCTGAGTTTCTCTGTGAATTTTCAGACCTTTTGTCTGACTTAGTGCTTAGCTCAGATAAGATAATTATAGTGGGCAATTTTAACATCCACACAGATGCTGAGAATGACAGCCTCAACACTGCATTTAATCTATTATTAGACTCAATTGACTCTGCTCAAAATGTAAATGAGTCCACCCACCACTTTAATCATATCTTAGATCTTGTTCTGACTTATGGTATGGAAATTGAAGACTTAACAGTATTCCCTGAAAACTCCCTTCTGTCTGATCATTTCTTAATAACATTTACATTTACTCTGATGGACTACCCAGCAGTGGGGAATAAGTTTCATTACACTAGAAGTCTTTCAGAAAGCGCTGTAACTAGGTTTAAGGATATGATTCCTTCTTTATGTTCTCTAATGCCATATACCAACACAGTGCAGAGTAGCTACCTAAACTCTGTAAGTGAGATACAGTATCTCGTCAATAGTTTTACATCCTCATTGAAGACAACTTTGGATGCTGTAGCTCCTCTGAAAAAGAGAGCTTTAAATCAGAAGTGCCTGACTCCGTGGTATAACTCACAAACTCGCAGCTTAAAGCAGATAACCCGTAAGTTGGAGAGGAAATGGCGTCTCACTAATTTAGAAGATCTTCACTTAGCCTGGAAAAAGAGTCTGTTGCTCTATAAAAAAAAGCCCTCCGTAAAGCTAGGACATCTTACTACTCATCACTAATTGAAGAAAATAAGAACAACCCCAGGTTTCTTTTTAGCACTGTAGCCAGGCTGACAAAGAGTCAGAGCTCTATTGAGCCGAGTATTCCTTTAACTTTAACTAGTAATGACTTCATGACTTTCTTTGCTAATAAAATTTTAACTATTAGAGAAAAAATTACTCATAACCATCCCAAAGACGTATCGTTATCTTTGGCTGCTTTCAGTGATGCCGGTATTTGGTTAGACTCATTCTCTCCGATTGTTCTGAGTTATTTTCATTAGTTACTTCATCCAAACCATCAACATGTCTATTAGACCCCATTCCTACCAGGCTGCTCAAGGAAGCCCTACCATTATTTAATGCTTCGATCTTAAATATGATCAATCTATCTTTATTAGTTGGCTATGTACCACAGGCTTTTAAGGTGGCAGTAATTAAACCATTACTTAAAAAGCCATCACTTGACCCAGCTATCTTAGCTAATTATAGGCCAATCTCCAACCTTCCTTTTCTCTCAAAAATTCTTGAAAGGGTAGCTGTAAAACAGCTAACTGATCATCTGCAGAGGAATGGTCTATTTGAAGAGTTTCAGTCAGGTTTTAGAATTCATCATAGTACAGAAACAGCATTAGTGAAGGTTACAAATGATCTTCTTATGGCCTCAGACAGTGGACTCATCTCTGTGCTTGTTCTGTTAGACCTCAGCGCTGCTTTTGATACTGTTGACCATAAAATTTTATTACAGAGATCATAGCATGCCATAGGTATTAAAGGCACTGCGCTGCGGTGGTTTGAATCATATTTATCTAATAGATTACAATTTGTTCATGTAAATGGGGAATCTTCTTCACAGACTAAGGTTAATTATGGAGTTCCACAAGGTTCTGTGCTAGGACCAATTTTATTCACTTTATACATGTTTCCCTTAGGCAGTATTATTAGACGGCATTGCTTAAATTTTCATTGTTACGCAGATGATACCCAGCTTTATCTATCCATGAAGCCAGAGGACACACACCAATTAGCTAAACTGCAGGATTGTCTTACAGACATAAAGACATGGATGACCTCTAATTTCCTGCTTTTAAACTCAGATAAAACTGAAGTTATTGTACTTGGCCCCACAAATCTTAGAAACATGGTGTCTAACCAGATCCTTACTCTGGATGGCATTACCCTGACCTCTAGTAATACTGTGAGAAATCTTGGAGTCATTTTTGATCAGGATATGTCATTCAATGTGCATATTAAACAAATATGTAGGACTGCTTTTTTGCATTTGCGCAATATCTCTAAAATTAGAAAGGTCTTGTCTCAGAGTGATGCTGAAAAACTAATTCATGCATTTATTTCCTCTAGGCTGGAATACTGTAATTCATTATTATCAGGTTGTCCTAAAAGTTCCCTGAAAAGCCTTCAGTTAATTCAAAATGCTGCAGCTAGAGTGCTAACAGGGACTAGAAGGAGAGAGCATATCTCACCCATATTGGCCTCTCTTCATTGGCTTCCTGTTAATTCTAGAATAGAATTTAAAATTCTTCTTCTTACTTATAAGGTTTTGAATAATCAGGTCCCATCTTATCTTAGGGACCTCATAGTACCATATCACCCCAATAGAGCGCTTCGCTCTCAGACTGCAGGTTTACTTGTAGTTCCTAGGGTTTGTAAGAGTAGAATGGGAGGCAGAGCCTTCAGCTTTCAGGCTCCTCTCCTGTGGAACCAGCTCCCAATTCAGATCAGGGAGACAGACACCCTCTCTACTTTTAAGATTAGGCTTAAAACTTTCGTTTTTGCTAAAGCTTATAGTTAGGGCTGGATCAGGTGACCCTGAACCATCCCTTAGTTATGCTGCTATAGACTTAGACTGCTGGGGGGTTCCCATGATGCACTGAGTGTTTCTTTCTCTTTTTGCTCTGTATGCACCACTCTGCATTTAATCATTAGTGACTGATCTCTGCTCCCCTCCACAGCATGTCTTTTTCCTGGTTCTCTCCCTCACCCCCAACCAGTCCCAGCAGAAGACTGCCCCTCCCTGAGCCTGGTTCTGCTGGAGGTTTCTTCCTGTTAAAAGGGAGTTTTTCCTTCCCACTGTTGCCACGTTTTTGCTCACAGGGGGTCGTTTTGTCCGTTGGGGTTTTTCCGTAATTATTGTATGGCTTTTGCCTTACAATATAAGGCGCCTTGGGGCAACTGTTTGTTGTGATTTGGCGCTATATAAATAAAATTGATTTGATTTGATTTGATTATTGGAGTACGGGTCATATTGGAGTACAAGTCATAGGACCTCTCAAACTAATAAAAAAAGACATGATTTATAGTACAGAAAATACAGTATATGGCACATTCAACTTTAAAATGAAAAGTTGACTTGCTTTTAAATTCAGAATTTTGCTGTTGACTGAAAATTACACAACAATTCAGTTGAATTCTTGATGAAATTAAAAACCAAACTTTCCATTTTGTTTTCTCATATATTGTTCATGTGTAAGCAAGTTTCAATCAGATTTCATAACTGGTGTCCTGAATGTCGACACACAGCAGTGACACTACTGAGAATTTATTATTTTCCCCCTGGAAATATTTGTGCTCACAAAACTAAATCTGGATTTCTGTTTCTTATTTCATGAAATTTTGTGAGGCCATTTTGTTAAATACTAAACAGCAAAATCATGCGACTGTAGCTCGGCATGCATTTTGTGTGTAGAGGAAAAAATCAGGAATAGAGTGAAGGGGAATTTGCAGACTTACCCAAACACTGACTTATTGGGATAATAAATAGAGAAAGGTGCATATTCTGAGCCAACTTAGATGACAGTTGTCGCTTTTCATTCTGTTGTGTAATCATATTGCCAGTAACATCGGAAAACACATTAACAGTAAAACTGTTGGAATCACAACACTGCAATAGTGCTGATGTCTCCCAGAAGTTTTAGAGTTAACACAAACTTTTCTTTCTCTTATTCTTCAACATGCTTCAAACTGCAGCAACAAATAACATTATGTAAGTGAACAAGTGAATGAAAAGATATGTCTGCAGAGATGCTGCTCCAAACATTGGGCTCTGATTTTACCCACCATTGCTGATGTTGGCTTCATCAGTCAGACCAACACCTCAAACCTCCAAGAGAGCAACTCCACTAATGCATGTTAGCCAACTCTCACTTCATGTTCATATACAGGACCCTGTCATGGAACTGCAGACTTTTTCCTGTCTGCATACGATGAAACAAACCTTTGACATTTGAGAAAATGAGCCTCATGTAATATCATCTGAGCAAACTTCTCTAAAATGTGTTGTACTTATTTTAGCATGATGGCAGATTATTGTGTAAAATACATCTGTAAAGCTGCTGATTTCACTGTGTGTAATTCAGCATGTTCAAGAAATGTGTGACTTAATAACCTAAAACATCAAATACGTCCCGATCCCCAACCCCCATCCCATATCAGATCACTGAGATCAATGACACTGAGGGAGGTTTTTTTTTTTTTTACTAAAATGATGCCCTTTGTCAGAACAACACAGAACAAACTCTATAACTGTAAACAGCTGAAAAAGTAGAATTAAGGAATCTGTTAAAATCAGGGAATCGGACCAAGGGATTTTAATTCCTTCTGAATTGACTGTGTCACTGAAATAAGGAACTAAGGGTTTAATGAAAAATGGATTTCAAAACCTCTTGACACATAAAGCTTCTCTGTCTCACAAAGGAATGAATGCAAAGTCTTCATGTTGGGGATGAATGGAAATGTAGTGTAGCGCCATTCTACTAGGAAGGCTCAGCTTTCAAAGCTTTCATGCAAATTCACCTAATCAATAACTGCAGTCTGTATTGGAAGCAGATGGTCCCCACGTTAGTCATCAACTCACTACCAGGACAAAATATTTACTGTATTAAAAAAATGTCACATCTGACTCACCTCTTCTGCTGCTTGCAGTTGCTGACCTGGATGCTACCTCCTCCACCCTAGCACCATTAGTCAGTCCCTGTCTTACATCTGGGGTTTGGTTCAAGCCCCTTCCTTCTTCTGACACGAGGATCCAAGGTCTACATACCCTGACACTCTGATCTGATTTGAACCCACACCATACATTTCTCCACCACTGGACTAATAAAGTAACAGCTTATCATATTTTACTGTATAATAATGCTGTCATTAAACTTTATAAATAAATGTAGAATTATGTGATATTTCAGGGTTAAGCAGGATAATGTCAGTGCAATATGACATGATTTGTGTCAGATTGTCAAAGTAAAACTGCGTCAAAGCAAAATGCTGAATAAATTACTGAAAACTTAGGTTTGGATGATGGCAGACTAATTGCACTTGACACGTACTGCAGGTCGTACAATTTCTTTGTATCTATGAAAAACTGAAAATAAGAGAAAACCGATGAATGCAGGAAGTCCTATTAAGTTATTCATATCCCATTTCTGAACAAATCTGTTTGAACAAATGGTTCTTACATGAGGCTCATCGTCCAGCCATATTAGAGAAATATTTACTGCTTCACTGAGGCCTTCCAAAGATGATTTCTGACACAGATCAAAAGCACTTTGAACAATTTGACTTGTGCAGTTGCACAGGTTCTCCAAACACTTTTCCTTCTTTAAGCTGTTGGCCACAGCCTACCGACAGGCAGGTGTGGAGAAAGAAAAATGATCCAAACCAGAAAAAGACCCACAATGTAAGAAGCTGAGAAATGGTTTTTATCTTCCTACCAGACTCTCACACTTTGAATAGTTCACATGAAACACTGCAGTATTTGAACTGATATATTCTGCCACATCGTTGTGGCTTCTGATCACGAGACGTCCAACAGTTTTAACTCTTACAAACAGGTTTAACCAGATACAAAACCACCCACTTGCAAATCTAGTATAATTTAAAGTAGTTTAATAGTGAACAAAAAAAAATCAGTACAGTTGTTGTCAGTGACCTGTTTGAAGCAAGATGGACATGAGAGAAAGGAAAAGGCAGCATGGAGTTTGAGAGAGTGGGGACAGCAGGGGAAAGGTGGGAAGGGGGCAGCAGCCATTCACATGGAGACTGACAAATCACACACCCATCCACACACTTTGCGCCGTTCCTTCAAAAACACACACAACCCTGAAATGGTCGACAGGCCAAGCCTTCTCTGACTAAGGTGTCTGCACTCTACATGTCTCTCTAGCACCTGGGATTCTTTCTTTCTGTTTTGAATGAGATATTTTTATGACAGCAGTGTGAGTTGAAACAAGGCAGGAAGAAGCCAGAAGACCTGTCAACTGCCAATCACAAATAGTCAACATTTGAAACCTGATTATATGGAACCGTCTTTTAGTAAAACAGCCAAATATACTATGAGTCATTGTGGTTAAAGTGCAAGAGACACAGACAAAGAACAGTGTCTGTGCTACATACATAAACATTGATTAGTGTCAGTATCGTCACTCGGTGGGAAGTACGACTATGGATTCAGGAATCCTGTCATTTCTAGGATTAGCTTGTTGTTTGTCAGATAGACATGTGAAGCTGTAATCTCTGGAAGTGGCATGTTACCTGGCTATGACAAACAGCACACAACTGACACCCAAGTAAGCCAGCAGAATATACATCCAGATATCAGGCGAGAGAGGGTTGAGGAAGGAGAAGACTCCAGGGTTGGTCCCGTTGGGCTTGCGGTACAGTATACTTATACCCAGCGTCATGAAAGGCTTGGAGAAGTCAATAACCTTCTCGCGGACGTATGTGATGGCAAGGGGAGCCACTGCAAGATCAGCTCTCTGTCAACATCAAACATAAAAGAGGAAAGGGATAGACTATAAGTCAGCAGCACAGGAAGCATTTAGAGGCAATCAAATTAAGAAAACAGGGACTTCACACACTACGCAGTCTGTTCCAAGGCACTTAAAAAATAAATTAATTAAAGCCCAATTCTTCTTCCCAGCCATCAAGTATTCCTTCACCACTAAACCTTTTCTTGATGGAGCCCAAATCAAATGTTTTTTTCTTTTAATTTATTCTTGAACAACTTAATGAGTATTATGGCAGAGGTAAAACAACTTTCTTGTTACAAAGGTGTATGCTTTGTTTGTGCTCAGTGCACAATTTCTCAAGAAATGGGGAACTTTCTGAGAACTGGAGGCAAATACCTGTTAGAAACTATAATCTGTCCTGATTACTAGGTGCCCCTTATTGAGGCCTGCAGGCTACAATGTGAACAACAAGTAGGTTGCAGTCACAGTCAGGTTTAATATGTTCAGGTGCACTCAAAAAACTCAATTCAATTATGTGCAGGATTTCCATCGAATAAATATATGTAGCCCCAACTCAAATATGGCACATCCATGCAAGATAATTTTATTCAATTTAGTTGGGACTACATATATTTATTAGATGGAAACCCTGCACATAATTGAACTGACCTCATCCAATGAACTCAGTTTTTTGAGTGTACAAGCTTTTGGTGGAATGTTGTGGAGATTTGCAAAATCATGCATTTTTGAAAAGTGCATGCAAGAGTCAAAATTCCTCATTCCATTTCCCTGGAAGCTACCATGGTAGCGATCTGGGATTTGTACTAATGGCAGCTTAACCACTGGAAATATGACCCTGTGTCATCTAGAAACTGAGATATTGGGTACATTCAACTGTATGGCACTGGATGGTACTGGCTTAGGGCCCCTTCACACATAGTGTGAATTTGGTCGAATTATGGTGAAACAGTGCAAAACAGTTGGAATTAGTACACCACAAAACATCACGCCAACGGGTAGGTAGAGCACGCGATGGCAGGGCACGCGATGGTGTCTTTCGAGGAGGAACACACTGTGGGATGACCTGCACCACATCATGCTGCTGATGTGGAGGAAAATAAAAAACAGCTGTATAATTAGTGAATATCACTGGGTTGATATAAGTAATACATAAAAGGGGATGCAGTACAGAACCCCACGGTTAAATAACCCTGGTTAATTAAAAAAAAAATGCTACTCACAAGATTTGAACCCACACACTCTGATTACCAGACAGGAACTTTACCACACTGCCACAATCACTGTCTCATAACAGGAGTGTGAAATTGTTCAAATCAACAAGCAGACAAACATACTTTCTAAAAAAGAAGAAAAAAGCACTGTGATAACTGACCAAACAGTGTTTGGTACTGTGTATTTCTGTTGATGTGTGATTGAAAGTGCATATTTGTCATACTGTTGGCCTGTCATATGGTCCTACGGCATGCCGTTCACTGTCCTGTCAGACAGACGTGACGTTCAGATCATCTGCTGCATGTCCACATGAACTGGCGGTCTGGTACAGGTGGAACAGGCTGTCAATATGCGCACTCTCCACCCCGTCACAGAAGCAAAATGTTTTTATGTATTTTGATGTGAGGACAGCAAGCATACACACGCCGTGTCCATCAAAACACGGTGCGTGTTCTGCAGCTCTGATGTCCATGACCAGAGTTGTCAACAGCTGCCACGTCCCTGTCCGTTCAGCACATGGACCAAGGTGACACTCTGTGATCAGATGAGAGGTGCCTCGCCTGCTGGGGGGCACGTTAATCACACGCATGCATGTGTTGGGGTGGGGGTGGAACACACAACATGCACACGTGTTGTGGAGGGAGCCAACACTCTGGCACATCAAAAGTGCACTCGGCAACTCCACAGTCGTGGGGCACTTAGACACATTTCACATCCAGCTCGACAGTGATTGTCTGCTGACTGTTTTCGTGATGATAGGCCACACATGATAGTACAAATGGCCACACATTTTCTAAGTGCTAAACGAGTGGTGTTAGATGTTTGTGTGTCAGCTGGAATTTGGCCGACACCTGCTGCGAGTGGGCTCGCGCAGTGCACACTCTCTCTTTCAGCCACTGGTGTGCGCAAATAATTGTAGCAACAGGTGTACGAGGTGTATGAGGCAGCTACGAATTTAACATGTTTTGCATAAGATTCCTGCTTCATGTGCACTTTGACCAAATTTGCACTATATGTGAAGGGGCCCTTAATGTGGTGCATTGTTGGCATAATGCACTACAAGAGCAGTCAGACTTTCTGTGGCACAGCACTAAATCATCATGTCACATGAGTGTAAAGCATCACTGGAGTGAGCTGCCTGCAGTCAAAACCTGCAGTTGCTTTTCACCAGCTGCATCATCTGAGAACAGCCCATGTGCCAACATAACCTTCCCTGATTGGCTACGGGCTTCACTGACCCTGATGTTTTATCTTAGTTCTATGGTTGTAGTTCAGTGAACTTCAGACCTGTTATCTCCAAATTAAGTAACACATATTTATTTCATAAAAACAAATCATGGTTTCTTGAACTGTCTTGATAATAAAATTATGTGGATGGGTCACCTTTTCTGCAGGGAGGCTCTGTTATATTTAACCTTGACGTGTCACCTAATACGCTATATTTTTGCGACTGCTGCTGCTTAAATTTACAATAATAATAATAATTTTAAAAAATCTAAATGGTGAAGATGGCAAAAAATCAGTGTACCAATGTCAATCAATATATATTTTACACATTTTCATATCCATGACCATATTTTTTAAACAATTCTTTCCTGCTCTGCTCAAGGAAATTGAGAAACACATGTTCACCATCTGCAGCATTACAAATACAAAACTAAATGAGACTTCAATCAATCAATCAATCAATTTTTTTTTACTTCTGTTTGTTGTTTTTATATTTAAATTTCATGTAACATAAGCCTTATCTTATCACCCCAAGTTGGTAAATTTTTATTGATTTCCTTCGTTAATAATTGTAGATGCTTCTTTGTTTGACTGTTTAGTCTGTTTGAAATGTTCTCACTTGTGCTTAGAATTTTTAAAATAAAAACGGAGTGAAAATACATGAAACAAGAGCAATCAGAGATTTCTGATGTCCTCCAAGGGTTGACGAGGACTCAAAATAAAAGATATGTCGTTCAAATTGTGACCTGGACTGGACTGCCTGGATCTGGATTCCACAACACAATGCAAGAACTGCATACTGATCCAGAATGATCAAGCTGCTGCAATCTGATATTTAATTCACAATTCACATTCACATAAAATAGTGTCTTCCTGATTTTGGTTTTACATCGTGATGTTATATATTTCTGCTGCAGAACCTGCATACTGATCCAGATCACTCCCCATATCCAACACTAACAGAGCACTAAAATTTTGTCAAGCTCCATCAAACAGATTTGAAATGATTCTTGAAATGGTGAAAATTTAAGAAATGGACCACATTTGGGATCTTGATCCTGATCCACTCCAAAATTTAATAATTTAATATCCATTTGTGGTGAAAAGTTAATGTAAATCCATGCAATATTTTGACATAATCCTTAAAAGCCTGTAAAGTGAAATCTTGATCCAGAATCTGGATACCGATCACCTCTAACATTCAGTGAAGTCTTCAATGCCCTAATATATATTTGTGTGGTGCAACTTTGGTGAGAATACGAGGTCTGTTAGAAAAGTATCTGACCTTTTTATTTTTTTCAAAAACCTGATGGATTTGAATCACGTGTGCTTGCATGAGCCAACCTTGAACCTTCGTGCGCGTTTTTTCATGCCTGTTGATAGCGTCATTTGCTTGTAAACAGCCTTTGTGTGAGGATGGGTGTAGTCTCTCGTCGTGTGACTATCCAAGAAATTGTGGAAGAGGTGGGCATGTCACAGCATGTCCTGTGAGGCTTCAACACGGTGGCGCTTTTGCTGCGCCATCAGCTTTGTGCCAAAGCCATTGGCATGAATTTCGCTGCAACTCTTTTCATGGCAAAATCTGCTGTCACAGTGGAATGTGCCGAAAAAGTGCTGATGTCCACCTCTTCCACAATTTCTCGGATAGTCACACGATGGTCCCGCATCACCACAGCATTCACTTTGGAAATGATCTGGTCATTTCAGCATGTTGATGGCTGACCGGAGCGCGGCTCATGCTCCACCGTTGCGAGGCCATCTTTAAACCAGTTGTACCACTCCTTAATCTGTGTGATGCCCAGAGGATCATCACCAAAAGCCGTCTGAATAATCCGAATGGTTTCCACCTGGCTGTCGCCCAGTTTCTGCCAAAATTTGATGCAGTCGCTCTGCTCCAGTTGTTCCGCCATTTCCTTGCAAAGAAAAAACGACGAGAGACTACACCCATCCTCACACAAAGGCTGCTTACAAGCAAATAACGCAATCGACAGGCATGAAAAAACTCAACTCACGCAGGCACATGAAGGTTCAAGGTTGGCTCATGCAAGCACACGTGATTCAAATCCATCAGGTTTTTTTAAAAAATAAAAAGGTCCGATACTTTCCTAACAGACCTCATATCTACAGTAGTTTTGACGTAATCCTGCTAGCAGACAGACAAATAAATAAATAAACACAGATGTTTTTATTACATCCTTGGCAGACTTAATAAGAAAATAATCTCTCTTATATCTCCCAAATGGGATATAATTCACGTGATCATCTGAATGCTGTTTAGTTTGTCATATATGACACCACAAATTTTCAGCAAGAGGAAAAGTTTACTTCAGGAGATTGTTGTTGTAAGAATACTGTCCATGCACCTCATATTTTGTTTTTTAAGATTTCTTTCACCCATACAAATGAGCACATATAATACATTTTCATCTGATAAGAAGAAAATGGCAAGCAGTATGACATCAGTCATCATGGACACAACATGGAGATGAATTTGTCCAACTTCACAACTGAGTTTTTAGACTACACCCCTGCAGGTGACCAAAGATCCTTTCAGGCGAATCTAAAATGGTCATGACACTGAAAACAAGGAACATTCTGATCATGCGCAAGCGATGTACACATTTATGTCATGTAAATCCAACTTTTTTTTTTCAGTGCATAGCCACAGTCCATTTTCTGATTGGCTACTGCGTGCACCTTCCAAAATGTAAAATTTTACTAATCTCTTCAAAGTTCCAACAAACTTACATAACCAATTTCACCACCATCTGTTACATCATAAATTCAAGCTATCTTTGACATCTGAATTCTAATAATTCAATCATTAATATATATATATATATATATATTAGCTTCAATAACTACTAATCCGCCAACTGAAAAGTTAACTTTTATAATGCTAAACCGATAAAATGCTAAAAATTTTAGCAGAAGTTACAGCATAGCAAAAGACTGGTGTCCTGTCCCGGGTGTACCATGTCTCATGCCCTATGACTGCTGGGATAGGCCCACCCCCCATGACCCTTGATTAGAGTAAACAGTATATAAAATAAATGATTGCATGTCACACCTATTTTGGATACATGCAGGTAGAGTGTATGTATGTTTTGAAGCCACTTATGCATGTAATGCTCCACATTTTGTAAGGCTGTAATTTGAGCATTTATCATAACATCAACCAGTGTCACTTGTCCCCCCTTTATACAGGAGTGTATAAGGTGCACAGCGCTGTGGTATTCAACAGATGCAAGAGAAAGTGCGGGGAGGATTTCTAGTGAGGAAATGGACCAATCAAAAAACAGATAATCCTGGATTTTGAAGTAAAAGCTTTTGTGAATATTGCATCCTTGAGAGCTGTGAGTGCAGATTGAGTGCATTGTCACCTGCACTGTTTTTTAAAGCAAGTTCAGGGTTATTGTCTATCTTCAACTGTGATGTGCTGTGGTACAGTTGCACCTGTATGTTATAAGGTTCAAAGAGATGATTAATGTTTCTAAAGTGTTGTGTATCAAATCACAGTCATACTGTAACAGATTGAGTAAACTGGTTAGTTATGAATTGAAATAATGTGTCTAATGGCAAAAAAAAAAAAAAATGCTTAATCCATCATTCTCCAATGGATTTGGGCCTCTGATGGAATGTTGGTCCACAGCAATGATTCCGGATGCAAACACATGATGAACAGATAATGCACAGATGAACCTAATGGCTACTGGATGGCCACTGGCAAGCTAACAAACAGGTATAGGACAGTATGGTACAGTATGGTCAACAAATGTGCAACCATCAGGTAAGCTCTCTGTCTGATGTCAGTTCAAAGTGTTGAGCATGCACAAAACTTTCTGAACATCAGAACATTTAATGAATGAGAAAACGATTTGTACAGGACAAAAATGGACACAAATGATATCTAAATATCAGTTCTGTTCCTCATACTTTTCCTTAATTCATCACAGTGCAAGTGTATTAACTGTGCTGTACCCACAACTAACTGCACTATCAGCAGCTATTCTTTCATTTAAAACTATGTTTAACATCAACACAGTCCCAACAATGAAATGAGGGAAAAGCTCCCATCGTACAAAGCAGAGTTGTCAAAGTTGTGCTTTTCATCAACTGTTACTTTTGTATTTCATCGTTTTTGTGTTCAATTCTACACTGTGTTCCAGTTTGTGCTATTGTGCATCACTATACATAAAGTGTACATGTGTGGTGAACCTGATTATGTTAAGTGTATCTTAAAAATACCACAAAGTAACTGCATTACTCTTTAGACCTGATCTTAGGTGGTGTAGAGCATAAAAACTTTCTTGTGATGAACATAAGGCCCCCTTCACACAACACGACGTTGGGCAAAAGAAGCGGAAACTGGAAGACAATCCAATCCAATAGCCCCGGCTTTTGGATGTTCGAGTGTGACACCTGGAATTTGTCTGACACCTGCTAAGAGGGGGACTGAATGAGCACTCGCAGGGCACTCATTGTCTTTTGGCTGCTGGTGTGCACAAATGATTGTTTTGAGGTGGCTCCAATTTCTAGTTGCATTTGACTCCTCGTTCATGCGCCATTCTGACTCAATCATGTCATGTGTGAAGGGGCCCTAAGGAATTCAAAGATGACCGTGAGTTTGAAATGGAATGAACATGACCACTGTGCTGAGTGAAAATTACCACTGACACTTGCAGAGAAATTTTTGGAACACAAAGAAGTCAGTTGTTCCTCACAGACATTTGTTTTCCTTCTGAAAATAACAGCATATTGAAAGAGGATGAACAATTTCTAACTCCACAACACTTATTCATAATAAGGCATAATCCCTCCTTTGACAAACAGAAATCCCTGTTAAACTGTTTGGGAAAACTGTTTTTCTGGGATATGACAAAGTTATAAGCAGAGGCACCCCAGGAAAGTCCTGTTATGACAGAAATCGTGTTGCATTGTTGACAGTAAATACGCCTTTGCCTTTGTGTCTATAAATGTTTGACATACACAACAAGGTCAAATTGTTCATTTCTTCAATATATGTGCTTTTGTCTGATGAAAGCTGCCATAAATCATTTCAGGATGAGCTCGCTAGGCTCACAGCTGTGATCCATAAAACCTTGTGCTGGTGTCAGGCACTGCAAACATACAACTGCCTCTATTGTGCAGTTGGACACTTTGTATATTTCGTCAATGCTTTTCGGTGGAATGTGTCGGGATTTGTTTACTCAGCTTTGAGCATTAGACAGGGCAGATACTTTTACTAACTTCCTTTGACAGAGCATTTCCAAATTGTTCAGTTCACTTCAGCACCCCCCACCCCCCTCTCCCAGTCCTACAACCTTCCCAGTGAGCTGACACTCCCCACTCGAGGGCTTGTCTGTCACAATCACCATCTGTCTGAATCAAAAAATGGGACAACCCCACATTGAAAATGGGCTCCGAGGACTCGGGGCCCTTAACCCATGAAACGACGAGCATATCTGCCATGACAGCCAATCACTGTGCTGATTGGAATGGAAGCACAAGGCAAGTAAGTCTCAGTGAGTTAAGGGGGACTTGACCCCACACAGGTGCTGCTTCTAATGGGATCAAATATTGACTATCGAACGTGCTGCACTTGTGATTTTTCCGGCCATGCAGTTTATCCTAACCGAGACATTGTGAGGCGTAATGATTTACTCTGTGAGCAGACTGTGTGTTTTAATAAGCTCTGTAGGGGAAACAACTCGGGACAGAATCTATGCTCTCCTCACATCGCTGAACTCTGCAGTTGTGCTTGCTGCTACCTCCCTCTTCTTTATTTAACCTGTTATTTACTGATTATTATCTCTCAGTTTGACACAGCTTAATCTTACTCTGCCACTTGCTCAGCTACGTAGCATTCAAATGTTGAATGCTAGAAAGTCAACTACAGTATTGTTCTGGCAACCTATGAAATGTGCTCTAAGTCATGGACAAACATCCAGTTGTCTGCTGCACCCATTTGTGAAAGTTACCTTAAATATTTGTCAGAGTTTCGATTTCATAGTTTTATTAACGCTTTTCCCAAAATAAAATAAATAATAAAAACAGTGATAATAATACAACCCCTGGCAAAAATTATGGAATCACCGGCCTCAGAGAATGTTCATTCTGTTGTTTAATTTTGTAGAAAAAAAGCAGATCACAGACATGACACAAAACTAAAGTCATTTCAAATGGCAACTTTCTGGCTTTAAGAAACACTATAAGAAATCAAGAAAAAAAAGATTGTGGCAGTCAGTAACGGTTACTTTTTTAGACCAAGCAGAGGAAAAAAATATGGACTCACTCAATTCTGAGGAATAAATTATGGAATCACCCTGTAAATTTCCATCCCCAAAACTAACACCTGCATCAAATCACATCTGCTCGTTGACATTAACCCTATGTCATGAAACTGACCCTATGTGTCTTTTTGCAAGGAATGTTTTCACAGTTTTTGCTCGATGGCAAGATGCATTATCATCTTGAAAAATGATTTCATCATCCTTAAACATCAGAAAAGTGTCCAAAATATGAATGTAAGCTTGTGCATTTATTGATGATGTAATGACAGCCATCTCCCCAGTGCCTTTACATGACATGCAGCCCCATATCATCAATGACTGTGGAAATTTACATGTTGTCTTCAGGCAGTCATCTTTATAAATCTCATTGGAACGGCACCAAACAAAATTTCCAGCATCA
Source organism: Thalassophryne amazonica (assembly GCF_902500255.1). Taxonomy (NCBI): domain Eukaryota; kingdom Metazoa; phylum Chordata; class Actinopteri; order Batrachoidiformes; family Batrachoididae; genus Thalassophryne; species Thalassophryne amazonica. Next base: position 23,686,770 of record NC_047109.1, read on the forward strand.
TCACCTTGCCCATTGCAGATTCGAGATTCATCACTGAATATGACTTTCATCCAGTCATCCACAGTCCACAATTGCTTTTCCTTAGCCCATTGTAACCTTGTTTTTTTCTGTTTAGGTGTTAATGATGGCTTTCGTTTAGCTTTTCTGTATGTAAATCCCATTTCCTTTAGGCGGTTTCTTACAGTTCGGTCACAGACATTGACTCCAGTTTCCTCCCATTCATTCCTCATTTGTTTTGTTGTGCATTTTCGATTTTTGAGACATATTGTTTTAAGTTTTCTGTCTTGACGCTTTGATGTCTTCCTTGGTCTACCAGTATGTTTGCCTTTAACAACCTTCCCATGTTGTTTGTATTTGGTCCAGAGTTTAGACACAGCTGACTGTGAACAACCAACATCTTTTGCAACATTGCGTGATGATTTACCCTCTTTTAAGAGTTTGATAATCCTCTCCTTTGTTTCAACTGACATCTCTCGTGTTGGAGCCATGATTCATGTCAGTCCACTTGGTGCAACAGCTCTCCAAGGTGCGATCACTCCTTTATAGATGCAGACTAACAAGCAGATGTGATCTGATGCAGGTGTTAGTTTTGGGGATGAAAATTTACAGGGTGATTCCATAATTTATTCCTCAGAATTGAATGAGTCCATATTTTTTTCCTCTGCTTAGTCTAAAAAAGTAACCGTTACTGACTGCCACAATCTTTTTTTCTTGATTTCTTATAGTGTTTAAAGCCAGAAAGTTGCCATTTGAAATGACTTTAGTTTTGTGTCATGTCTGTGATCTGCTTTTTTTCTACAAAATTAAACAACTGAATGAACATCCTCCGAGGCCGGTGATTCCATAATTTTTGCCAGGGGTTGTAGACAGACTTGCGTCCTGTCCAGGGTGTACCCCGCCTCGCGCTCTATGACTGCTGGGATAGGCTCCAGCCCCCCGCGACCCTTAATTGGACAAAGGGGTTGAAGATATGTGTGTGTGTGTGTGTGTGTGTGTGTGTGTGTGTGTGTGTGTGTGTGTGTGTGTGTGTGTGTGTGTGTGTGTGTGTGTGTGTGTGTGTGTGTGTGTGAGAGTAATAATAACCATCACAATAATAATAATGATAATAAATAAATAAACAAAAATCATAACAGAACAATAAAAACTATGTGTAACAAGGGCAGCAATGTATACTGTTGCATCACCAGAACATCAAAGACCAACTAATTTTCAGATTTGAGGCGAGTGGTCCACTGTGTGCATGTCAGCATGATCACCAGGCTGAGAAAGGCAATCTAAGAATGATTGCTACAACCCCAATTCCAATGAAGTTGGAATGTTGTGAAAATTGTAAATAAGAACAGAATACAATGATTTGCAAATCCTCTTCAACCAATATTCAACTGAATACACCACAAAGACAAGATATTTGCTCATTTTGAAATGGATGCCTGCAACATGTTTCAAAAAAGCTTTGACAGTGGTATGTTTACCACTGTGTTACATCACCTTTCCTTCTAACAACACTCAATAAGCATTTGGGAACTGAGGACACTAACTGTTGAAGCTTTGTAGGTGGAATTCTTTCTCATTCTTGCTTGATGTACAACTTAGTTGTTCAACAGTCTGGGGTCTCCATTGTTGTATTTTGCACTTGGTAATGCGCCACACATTTTCAATGGGCGACAGATCTGGACTGCAGGCAGGCCAGTCTAGTACCCGCAGAATGTGGCTTGGCATTGTCTCGCTGAAATAAGCAGGGACGTCCCTGAAAAACACATTGCTTGGATGGCAGCATGTGTTGCTTGAAAACCTGGATGTACCTTTCAGCATTGATGTGCCATCACAGATGTGTAAGTTACCCATACCATGGGCACTAGCACACCCCCATACCATCACAGATGTTGGCTTTTGAACTTAGCACTAGTAACAATCTGGATGGTCTTTTTCCTCTTTGTCCAGAGGACACGACATCCATGATTTCATAAACAATTTGAAATGTGAACTCATCAGACCACAGCACACGTTTCCACTTTATGTCTGTCCATTTCAAATAAGTTTGGGCCCAGAGAAGGCAGCGGCGTTTCTGGATGTTGGTGATGTATAGCTTTCGTTGGTAGAGTTTTAACTTGCACATGTAGATGTAGCAACAAACTGTGTTAACTGACAATGGTTTTCTGAAGTGCTCTTGAGCCCACACAGTAAGATCTTTACACAGTGATGTCGGTTTTTAATGCAGTGCCACCTGACGGATTGAAGGTCACGGGCATTCAGTGTTAGCTTTTGGCCTTGCCGCTTACTTGTCAGAAGTTCTTCAGATTCTCTGAATCTTCTGATTATATTATGGACTGTAGATGATGGAATCCCTAAATTCCTTGCAATTGAACATTGAGAAACATTGGTCTTAAACTGTTGGAATATTTTTCATGCAGTTTTTCACAAAGCGGTGATCCTCACCCCATCTTTGCTTGTGAATGGCAGAGCCTTTTGGGATACTCCTTTTATACCCAATCATGACATTCACCTGTATCCAATTAACCTGTTCACCTGTTAAATGTTCCAAACAGGTGTTCTTTGAGCATTCATCAACCTTCCCAGTCTTGTGTTGCCCCGTCCCAATTTTTTTGAAACGTGTTGCAGGCATCCATTTCAAAATGAGCAAATATTTGCACAAAAACAATAAAGTTTATCACTTTGAAAATTAAATATCTTGTCTTTGTGGTGTATTCAATTGAATATAGGTTGAAGAGGATTTGCAAATCATTGTATTCTGTTTTTATTTACATTTTACACAACGTCCCAACTTCAGTGGAATTCGGGTTGTATATAATGTAAAATTTCTTAAGACTGTCCATCACTCCATATTGGATTTTCTCCATATGCAGTAAATTCCTCAGTTCCTTTATCCGCACTTTAAACTTGGCCACAATGTCCGATTTCCAGAGTCTTAAAATCAGTCTCTTAGCAATTACCATTCCATACATAATACTATTCTGCACCGAGAGGCTGTCATTTTGTAAGGACAAAGAGTATCCAAACAGCGCTGTCTCTGGATCAGGACGAAACACACAATGAGAGGACCACTTAAATATTTCACACCAAAATTTAAGCAATTTTGGACCGGTCCAAAAAAGATGGGCCAGGGAGCCCTCAGCAATCCACACCAGTCACACAAGAGAGAAATAGAAGGATAAATTCTATTTAATTTAACTTTCAAGTAATGTAGCCTGTGCATCACCTTAAATTGAATTAACAGATAGCATTAATAGAACAGGAGCAAGTTATAATATTCCTGCCAGTAAATAAGAGCCCTTAAATTTACAGCCCAGTAATAATGCTGAAAACAAGGTAGCCCGAATCCTCCCATCTCTTTTGGTTTGTATAAATGAGTTTTTGAAATCCTATGGGCTTTAAAACCCCAGATAAAAGGCATGAGCACTGACTCTATTGATTTGAAAAATGACTGTCAAAAAGATAGGAAGATTTTGAAATAAAGAAATCTCTGCAGTATCATTTTAATAGCATTTATGCAACCCACCAAGGAAAGAGGAAGGGTGCGCCATTTATCAATGCCCCCTTTCAGCCTGTCCAGTTTTTCAAGAAAATTTGGTTTAAAATTGAACCTATGGTCTTTTTGTAAAACCACCCCAAGGTTCAGTACTTAAGTCTTTCCGTGACTTTAAAAGGAAGATTACCCAAAAACTTAGCATCAAGGTCCAAAAGACATAAATTTACTCCTTTGCCAATTAATAGTATATCCAGAAATAACACCAAATTACTTTATAAGTGTTGGGAAGGTGTCGTGACACGGACCCACAACAGCGGGCGTTAATGAACGGACAATGGATAAGCCAAAAAGTAACAATTTAATGTTGTGAATCGCACAACGAAATACGGACAATAACAATATTGTGAATTGTCAATTATACACAAGGTGACGTGTGGGCAGGCTCGAAGATAGAAGACGTCTGGCGAGAGAAGAACCGGATCCCACACAGCCTCCACCACCAACGGATCTGAAGAACACCGGAGCCGCCAAGCCCTGCGCCCCAGGTGGCCACTGTCTTCAGCAGTCAGACCCGGTACTGCTGGCAGAAACAGAAACAGTTAGTGGTGGGTGTGTGAACACACACCCAGCAATCTTACGGTGTTTGATTCCTCCAGGAGGGAAAACCTCCACCTCCAGATACAGAATCACCCGTGCAGCTCCTGTCAGTCTCTTCCCTGGAAGGAGTGAGAGGCGAAGACGTCGCGCTCACACAATCCACCAATCCAGCTTCAGACTGTATCCACAGGAAAAATGGCTGCACACAGAACAATGTTCAAACACTCAGAAAATTACAGCAGAGAACGATTACCTGAACGGTAGCTGATTTCTCGGCAGGGAGGTGGAGTTGCAGTCCGGCTTTTATGGAGGATGAAGTTGATGAGTGACAGCTGGTGTTGATGATGTGTGACAGCTGTCACTCCAGTAGTTCCGACGCCCTCTCGTGCTTGAAGCCCGCACTCCAAGCAGGGCGCCATCTGGTGGTGGTGGTCCAGCAGTACCTCCTCTTCAGCGGCCCACACAACTGGATCCCCCCCTCAATGGGCGCCTCCTGACGGCTGTAGAAATCGGCCAGGAGGGCCGGGTCCAGGATGAAGCTCCTCTTCACCCAGGAGCGTTCTTCGGGTCCATACCCCTCCCAGTCCACCAGATACTGGAACCCCCGACCCTTACGACGGACGTCCAGGAGCCGACGCACGGTCCATGCCGGCTCCCCGTCGATGATCCGGGCAGGAGGCGGTGCAGGTCCAGGGGTGCAGAGTGGTGAGGTGTGATGGGGTTTGAGACGTGACACGTGGAAAACCGGGTGGATCCGCAGTGAAGCTGGCAGCTTTAGCTTCACTCCGGCCGGACTGAGGACCTTGAGGATGGGAAATGGTCCGATGAACCGGTCCTTGAGTTTTTGTGACTCCACTTGCAGCGGGATGTCCTTGGTCGATAACCACACCTCCTGCCCGGGCTGGTATGCAGGGGCCGGGGAACGCTGGCGGTCTGCATGGGCCTTGGCCCTCGTCCGGGCCTTCAACAGGGCAGAACGGGCGGTCCGCCACACCTGGCGGCACCTCCTGATGTGGGCCTGGACCGAGGGCACACCGACCTCTCCCTCCCCAAGCGGGAACAATGGGGGCTGGTACCCCAAACACACCTCAAACGGGGAGAGGCCGGTGGCAGACGACACTTGGCTGTTGTGGGCATACTCGATCCAGGCCAGATGGGCGCTCCAGGCCGTCGGGTGCATGGAGGTTACGCAGCGGAGGGCCTGCTCCAGCTCCTGGTTAGCCCGCTCTGCCTGTCCGTTTGTCTGAGGGTGATACCCGGACGAGAGACTCACGGTGGCCCCCAGTTCCCTGCAGAAGCTCCTCCAAACCTGGGAGGAGAACTGAGGACCACGATCCGAGATGATGTCCGCTGGTATCCCATGCAGACGCACGACGTGGTGGACCAGGAGGTCTTCTGTCTCCTGGGCCGTAGTGAGCTTCGGGAGGGCCACAAAGTGGGCTGCCTTGGAGAACCGGTCCACTATCGTGAGGATGGTGGTGTTGCCCTGGGACGGCGGGAGGCCCGTGACAAAGTCCAGGCCGATGTGGGACCAGGGGCGGTGAGGCACTGGTAGGGGCTGGAGGAGTCCCGAAGTCCTCTTGTGGTCGGCCTTGCCCCTGGCACAGGTGGTACAGGCCTGGACGTAATCCCGGACGTCGGCCTCCATAGACGCCCACCAGAAGCGCTGCTGGACCACTGCCATGGTTCTGCGCACCCCAGGATGACAGGAGAGCTTGGAACCATGACAGAAGTCCAAAACCGCAGCCCTGGCCTCTGGTGGGACGTACAGTTTGTTCCTCGGGCCGGTCCCCGGGTCCTGGTTCCATGTCAGGGCCTCCCGGACAGTCTTCTCCACGTCCCAGGTGAGGGTGGCTATGACAGTGGACTCGGGGATGATGGTCTCTGTTGGGTCCGACAACTCAACCTTGGCTTCCTCTTCGTGCACCCGGGACAGGGCATCTGATCATTGGTTCTTGGTCCCGGGGCGGTATGTAATCTGGAAGTCAAAGCGCCCGAAGAACAGTGACCAGCGGGCTTGCCTAGGGTTCAGCTGCTTGGCGGTCCGGATGTACTCCAGGTTCCGATGGTCCGTGAAATCCGTGAAGGGCACCGTCGCTCCCTCCAACAGGTGTCTCCACTCTTCAAGAGCCTCCTTCACCGCCAGGAGTTCTTGATTGCCAACATCATAATTCCTCTCAGCCGGGGTCAACCTGCAGGAAAAATAGGCACAAGGGTGGAGAACCTTATCGGACTCCCTGCTCTGGGACAGCACGGCTCCTGTCCCTGAGTCAGAGGCATCCACTTCCACTGTGAACTGGCCATTAGGATCAGGCTGCACCAGAACTGGTGCAGACGAGAACCGGCGTTTCAACTCCCTAAACACGGCTTCGCACCGATCCAACCAGTTGAAGGGGACCTTAGTGGAGGTCAGGGCTGTCAGGGGTCTAACAACCTGACTGTAGCCCTTAATGAACCTCCTGTAGAAATTTGCAAAGCCGAGGAACTGTTGCAGCTTCCTACGGCTTGTTGGCTGGGGCCAATCTCTCACCGCCGCAACCTTGGCCGGATCAGGGGCGACGGAGTTGGAGGAGATGATGAACCCCAGGAAGGACAAAGAAGTGCGGTGGAACTCGCACTTCTCGCCCTTCACAAACAGCCGGTTCTCCAACAACCGCTGCAGGACCCGACGTACATGCTGGACATGAGTCTCAGGGTCCGGAGAAAAGATGAGTATGTCGTCTAGATATACGAAGACAAAATGATGCAGGAAGTCCCGCAAGACGTCATTAACCAACGCTTGGAACGTCGCGGGGGCTTTTGTGAGGCCAAACGGCATGACCAGGTACTCAAAGTGACCTAAGGGGGTGTTAAATGCCGTCTTCCACTCATCTCCCTTCCGGATCCGAACCAGGTGGTACGCATTCCTAAGATCGAGTTTGGTGAATATTTGGGCTCCATGCAGGGGCGTGAACACCGAATCCAACAGAGGTAATGGGTATCGATTGCGAACCGTAATCTCGTTCAGCCCTCTGTAATCGATGCATGGACGGAGTCCGCCGTCCTTCTTACCCACAAAAAAGAAACCTGCGCCCATCGGGGAGGTGGAGTTCCGGATCAACCCGGCAGGTAAGGAGTCCCGGATGTAGGTCTCCATTGATTCGCATTCCGGACGTGAGAGGTTGTACAGCCTGCTGGACGGATACTCAGCGCCCGGGTTCAAATCGATGGCGCAATCATACGGTCGGTGCGGGGGAAGGGCGAGTGCCAGATCTTTGCTGAAGGCGTCAGCAAGATCGTGGTACTCCTCCGGCACCGCCGTCAGATTGGGGGGGACTTTGACCTCCTCTTTAGTTGTCACACCGGGTGGAACCGAGGATCCTAAACATTCCCGGTGGCAGGTTTCGCGCCACTGCGTCACAACCCCAGATGGCCAATCAATCCGGGGATTGTGTTTTAACACCCATGGAAAACCCAAAATCACTCAGGACGTAGAAGGTGTTACATAAAAGACAATCTCCTCCCTGCGATTCCCAGATACAACCAATGTCACGGGCTGTGTCTGGTGTGTGATTAATGGAAGAAGGGTGCCATCTAGTGCCCGTACCTTCAAAGGTGAAGGCAGAGCCACCAGAGGGAGCCCTACTTCCTTTGCCCATCTGCTGTCCAGCAGATTCCCTTCCGACCCCGTGTCTACAAGTGCTGTGGCGTGAAGGGTTAACTCCTCACTGAGGATCGTGACTGGGATTCGTGACGGATCTACGGGGCTTCCCCGCGTGCATGTTATGGCCCACCCTTAGCCCAGTTCCTAAGGACGGGCGTTGTAGTTTGACTGTTTGGGGCAGTTCCTCTGTATATGACTGCTAGAGCCACAGGAAAAACACTCCCCGCGGGCCAGCCTCCTTTGTCTGTCATTTGGTTTCACTTTGGCCCTGCTCGTGTCCATAGCTTCGTCAGCAGGGGGAGATGTTGCCACACGGGGCCCTCTGGCTGTGGAGCGTGGGGACGACAGCACCCTTTCGGACCCGGAAGGAAGAGGGACGGCTCGTGCCCGGTCACGCCCCCCGCCCTGCTCCCGACGGTGTTCCTCTAAGCGGTTGTCTAAGCGTATAACCAGGTCGACAAGCCCGTCAAAATCCTGCGGTTCCTCCTTAGCCAGCAGATGCTCCTTCAGGACCGGAGACAGTCCGTTTACGAAGGCGGCGCGGAGTGCAATGGTATTCCAGCCGGACCTCGCAGCCGCGATGCGGAAGTCGACTGCATACTCGGCTGCACTCCGGCGCCCCTGTCTCATTGACAGTAGCACGCTCGAAGCAGTCTCGCCTCTGTTGGGATGATCAAAAACCTGTTTGAACTCCCTTACAAACCCAGCGTATGATGTTAGGAGCCGTGAGTTCTGCTCCCAGAGCGCCGTAGCCCAGGCGCGTGCCTCTCCTCGAAGCAGATTAATGACATAAGCCACCCGGCTAGCGTCTGATGCGTACATGACGGGACGCTGTGCAAAGACGAGCGAACACTGCATTAGGAAGTCCGCGCACGTCTCGACACAACCTCCGTATGTCTCCGGAGGGTTTATGTATGCTTCAGGGGACGGTGGGGTGGGGGGGGGGGGGTCGTTGAACGACCAGTGGAACGTCTGTGTCTGACATGGGACCAGCAGGAGGAGGTGCTGCAGCAGCACTTTGATCGCGTGCCTCCACCCTGGCGGTGAGAGCCTCCATCCTCCGACTGAGAATAACATTCTGCTCGGTTACCAAATCCAACCGAGCAGTGAAAGCGGTTAAAATTTGCTGCAGCTCACCTAACACGCCTCCTGCTGGCGCCTATGCACCTCGCTCTTCCATTGGCTGTTCAAGCTCTGGTTGACGCCCCTCGGGATCCATGACGCTGGCCGAGAAATCCTGTTGGGAAGGTGTCGTGACACGGACCCACAACAGGGGGCGTTAATGAACGGACAATGGATAAGCCAAAAAGTAACAATTTAATGTTGTGAATCGCACAACGAAATACAGACAATAACAATATTGTGGATTGTCAATTATACACAAGGTGACGTGTGGGCAGGCTCGAAGATAGAAGACGTCTGGCGAGAGAAGAACCGGATCCCACACAGCCTCCACCACCAACGGATCTGAAGAACACTGGAGCCGCCAAGCCCTGCGCCCCAGGTGGCCACTGTCTTCAGCAGTCCGACCCGGTACTGCTGGCAGAAACAGAAACAGTTATTGGTGGGTGTGTGAACACACACCCAGCAATCTTACGGTGTTTGATTCCTCCAGGAGGGAATACCTCCACCTCCAGATACAGAATCACCCGTGCAGCTCCTGTCAGTCTCTTCCCTGGAAAAAGTGAGAGGCGAAGACGTCGCGCTCACAGAATCCACCAATCCAGCTTCAGACTGTATCCACAGGAAAAATGGCTGCACACAGAACAATGTTCAAACACTCAGAAAATTACAGCAGAGAACGATTACCTGAACAGTAGCTGATTTCTCGGCGGGGAGGTGGAGTTGCAGTCCGGCTTTAATGGAGGATGAAGTTGATGAGTGACAGCTGGTGTTGATGTTGTGTGACAGCTGTCACTCCAGTAGTTCCGACGCCCTCTCGTGCTTGAAGCCCGCACTCCAAGCAGGGCGCCATCTGGTGGTGGTGGGCCAGCAGTACCTCCTCTTCAGCGGCCCACACAACAATAAGGTCCAACTAAATGTGGATAGACTGGTCAGACTGTGAAAAAAATATTACCACATCATCTGCATACAAGGAAATGTGGGGGTCCACATTACCGAGCCGTATAGGTGTAAGAAAGGAGTGTTGTCTTATACTAATAGCAAGTGGCTCATAGCAATTGCAAAAAGCAAAGGACTAAGGAGACAAGCCTGACGGGTTCCTCTGTAAAAAAATGGAGCTGATTTTTTAAGATTTGTTAAACTAGAAGGAGATGGGTAGGCATATATTGTTTTAATCCATGGTACAAACCGAGAGCCAAATCCAAATTCCTCTACACCTTCCACATATATGGTCATTCCAACTGATCAAATGCCTTCTCTGCATCTAAGCAAAGAGCAGCAGCCTTTTGATCCTTATCATAATTGTGATGTAGTAAATGAATTAGCCTTCTGACATTGAAGAAGGAAAATCAATTAGGAATAAAACCAGCTTGATCTGCATGAATAATAGAAGCAATGTATTTGTTTAATCTATTTGTGAAAACCTTCAAAAAAAAAAATCAGAATTCAACAGTGCAATTGGTCTATAAGATGCAGAATCTTTCCCACAGTGGTGGGCACAGCTAACCAAAAAGTTAGCTTCGAGAACCATTAATCCGAAAACTGAAAGGTTATCTTTTATGACGCTAAACCGATAAACTGCTAAAAAAATGTATCTTGATAACCGATTACCGATAACTTTTAGTATTGATTCGGACGTGGCCACATCAGATTACACTGTCGGCTTCTGATAAACCAGTTTCACTTTCACTTTTTGCTGCTGGCTAAATTCAAGGATCACAAACACATAAGAACACACAAAAAATGAATGAAGAAAAATAAAACCCCAAACACTGTCATCATCTTTCAAAAGCAGTAAAACACAGTATTAGTGTTATGTGCAGACACGAGTTGAGGAGCGGACCAGCGTCTGACTGAACCCAGCGCTAAAATAACCAGAAAGCGGTTCCAAAAACAAAACAAATTTATTTCCCTTTTGTGCAATAATTGTGTACAACATAAATGTGCGTTTGTCTGGCGAGGTGAAGGACGGCGCGCTCTCCAGCGCCCAAATGGATCGAAGCCCGACGCTTCTGGACCCAGACTCACGCCGAACACCCCCCAGGTGGACACGACAAACTGACTCTGTGAAGGATGGAAAAGGTGAGGTAAGTCAACAGCTACAACAAATATCCTTCAAAGGCACACATTATCAGCAACACATTCAGGTCTGAATTTAAGCTTTATGTAAATGAGCAGCCTCTCACAACAGGTGGAGGATCATCATTCCGTACACCACGGCAGTGAGAAGCGAGCTGCACAATTCTCATCAATGTTCAAATATACTGCGTAACAAAATATCAAATTACTGTTAACACTTATTCAGACAATCATCACCTCTGATGTGTGCTGACAGCATGTGTCCCTCACCCGTCCTCCTTCACAGGCACGATGTGTCAAACCCAGGCGTGGTCCTCAGCGTCTCACAACCGAACGTCACAAGGTCGAGTTCCCGGCAATTCTGCTCGAATCACTCATGGCTTAAATGCAGAATGCCATCTCATTATCTGCTTCAGCTGAAAGTCTTTAAGTTTGCACGTGAGCATCATCCACAGGTGCTGCAAGTCATTAGGACTGCACGTGAACATCCTCCACAAGTGCAGCCAATAATGCTGATGAGGGTGAAGGACTCTTCTGCCAGCACCTTCTCCACAGACAAAAAAACAGTTTGCATACCACCTGGAGAGCAAAGAAAAGAAAACAACACCAAAATGTCCAGCCAAACCCCCCAACACAAAACAATTAGAAGTCACAGGTTATCTCGGTATTAGATACACCGTCATTTATGAGCTAAAAAGCTGCTGCTTTTTTCACATGCTTTAAACCCTGCAGCTTAAACAACCGAAATACATCTATTAGTGCATTGATTGGTAGAGTAAAAGACACGTAGTAAATATAAATTCTTACCTGTTAGTTTCAGTGGGATTCATCTGAATAAATAACCCACATAAAGTGTCCTTTTTTTTAAATCCAAAACAGTGTCTAAACATGAAGAAAAGTCCCTCTATACACACAGGTGTGCCCTGAGAGCGCCTCTCCCCCACCGAGTCTTGGCAATTAAATTATAGCCACAAGGAAATAAAATAAAATAACATTAAAAATTAGTCTGTTTTGTTTTTGTGTCGAGCGGACTCACTCACTGTAACATCCAAAGTGATCATGAACTATATTACCCACAATGCTCCCTGTGTTGACCGGCCAATCATGTTTTGCGCTTAATGATGATGTCATCAGCAAGTGACAGGCAACCAGTTTGCTACAAACACACAACAGATGGACTAAAATGTTTGATTTTAGGGTTTACAAATGTTTTTTGACCATTAAACCTTGCTCAGTTTAACAGCAAAAAAAAATGTTATCAGACTGAAAGTTATCAGAATGAAATTTATCGGAAGATAATTGGTCCAATGATGGTTTTAAAACTTATCTTAAAAGCTAATCTGCTAGAAAAAATATTAGCTTCCATAATTATCTTTTACCGGATCAGCTGAACTGTGCCCACCACTGCTTTTCCAGATCTAGATCTAAATTCTTGTATGAGCCTACTGGCCTGCAAACCCCTCAACTGTCGAGCCAGGCTAATAATTTCTGGGGTTTGTCCCCCATTTCAAAATATTTACGTTTTAATTTAAACAGTTGGTCTTGCATCTGATCAGATAAAGTAGTATTGTATTCATACTTAAATTTAAGAATATTTTCTAGTGTAGGTCTTAAAGAAGCTTTATAAGTAGTTTCCAAATGTGTTAGCTCTTTTTCAATTTCCAGAGGGCTTTTTTTTTCTTTTCTTTTATCCTAGCAATTTCAAAAGAAATTATATGCCCTCTGATTATGACCTTAAAAGCCTCCCATAATATGGAATCTGTGACCTCCGAGTTATCATTAATATTTGTCAGAGTTGTGGGAAATAAATGTGGTTAAACATTCAGAAAATGTTGGTAAATGTGGAAAAACCTGCAGTGATTTTTGCAAGGGTTAACTGAAAAGTTCTGTTGACTATGCGATTAATTCAATAACAAACAAAATACTCACATGAATTGAAAGTCTGCTTAAACCGTTTAATGTTCTCTATCAAGCAGTCTCATTACTTTTCAATGTAGTCATTTTGCCTTTCCACACACTTACACCAATGCCGGACAAAGCTTTGCAGAGTTGTAGGCTTACACACCTCTCTGCAGCTTCTCTCCCCCTGCCATCCCCTCATTACCCCATCCCCGTAGAGACGGTGCCTGCTCCCAGACCACCAATAACCAGCAAAAATCTATTTAAGCATAAAAATTCAAAAAGAAAAAATAATATAGCACCTTCAACTGCACCACAGACTAAAACAGTTAAATGTGGTCTATTAAACATTAGGTCTCTCTCTTCTAAGTCCCTGTTGGTAAATGATATAATAATTGATCAACATATTGATTTATTCTGCCTAACAGAAACCTGGTTACAGCAGGATGAATATGTTAGTTTAAATGAGTCAACACCCCCGAGTCACACTAACTGTCAGAATGCTCGTAGCACGGGCCGGGGCGGAGGATTAGCAGCAATCTTCCATTCCAGCTTATTAATTAATCAAAAACCCAGACAGAGCTTTAATTCATTTGAAAGCTTGTCTCTTAGTCTTGTCCATCCAAATTGGAAGTCCCAAAAACCAGTTTTATTTGTTATTATCTATCGTCCACCTGGTCGTTACTGTGAGTTTCTCTGTGAATTTTCAGACCTTTTGTCTGACTTAGTGCTTAGCTCAGATAAGATAATTATAGTGGGCGATTTTAACATCCACACAGATGCTGAGAATCAATCAATCAATCAATTTTTTTTTTATATAGCGCCAAATCACAACAAACAGTTGCCCCAAGGCGCTTTATATTGTAAGGCAGCCTCAACACTGCATTTAATCTATTATTAGACTCTATTGGCTTTGCTCAAAAAGTAAATGAGTCCACCCACCACTTTAATCATATCTTAGATCTTGTTCTGACTTATGGTATGGAAATAGAAGACTTAACAGTATTCCCTGAAAACTCCCTTCTGTCTGATCATTTCTTAATAACATTTACATTTACTCTGATGGACTACCCAGCAGTGGGGTATAAGTTTAATTACACTAGAAGTCTTTCAGAAAGCGCTGTAACTAGGTTTAAGGATATGATTCCTTCTTTATGTTCTCTAATGCCATATACCAACACAGTGCAGAGTAGCTACCTAAACTTTGTAAGGGAGATAGAGTATCTCGTCAGTAGTTTTACATCCTCATTGAAGACAACTTTGGATGCTGTAGCTCCTCTGAAAAAGAGAGCTTTAAATCAGAAGTGTCTGACTCCGTGGTATAACTCACAAACTCGTAGCTTAAAGCAGATAACCCGTAAGTTGGAGAGGAAATGGCGTCTCACTAATTTAGAAGATCTTCACTTAGCCTGGAAAAAGAGTCTGTTGCTCTATAAAAAAAGCCCTCCGTAAAGTTAGGACATCTTTCTACTCATCACTAATTGAAGAAAATAAGAACAACCCCAGGTTTCTTTTCAGCACTGTAGCCAGGCTGACAAAGAGTCAGAGCTCTATTGAGCTGAGTATTCCAATAACATTAACTAGTAATGACTTCATGACTTTCTTTGCTAACAAAATTTTAACTATTAGAGAAAAAATTACTCATAACCATCCCAAAGACGTATCGTTATCTTTGGCTGCTTTCAGTGATGCCGGTATTTGGTTAGACTCTTTCTCTCAGATTGTTCTGTCTGAGTTATTTTCATTAGTAACTTCATCCAAACCATCAACATGTTTATTAGACCCCATTCCTACCAGGCTGCTCAAGGAAGCCCTACCATTATTTAATGCTTCGATCTTAAATATGATCAATCTATCTTTGTTAGTTGGCTATGTACCACAGGCTTTTAAAGTGGCAGTAATTAAACCATTACTTAAAAAGCCATCACTTGACCCAGCTATCTTAGCTAATTATAGGCCAATCTCCAACCTTCCTTTTCTCTCAAAAATTCTTGAAAGTGTAGTTGTAAAACAGCTAACTGATCATCTGCAGAGGAATGGTCTATTTGAAGAGTTTCAGTCAGGTTTTAGAATTCATCATAGTACAGAAACAGCATTAGTGAAGGTTACAAATGATCTTCTTATGGCCTCGGACAGTGGACTCATCTCTGTGCTTGTTCTGTTAGACCTCAGTGCTGCTTTTGATACTGTTGACCATACAATTTTATTACAGAGATTAGAGCATGCCATAGGTATTAAAGGCACTGCGCTGCGGTGGTTTGAATCATATTTGTCTAATAGATTACAATTTGTTCATGTAAATGGGGAATCTTCTTCACAGACTAAAGTTAATTATGGAGTTCCACAAGGTTCTGTGCTAGGACCAATTTTATTCACTTTATACACGCTTCCCTTAGGCAGTATTATTAGACGGTATTGCTTAAATTTTCATTGTTACGCAGATGATACCCAGCTTTATCTATCCATGAAGCCAGAGGACACACACCAATTAGCTAAACTGCAGGATTGTCTTACAGACATAAAGACATGGATGACCTCTAATTTCCTGCTTTTAAACTCAGATAAAACTGAAGTTATTGTACTTGGCCCCACAAATCTTAGAAACATGGTGTCTAACCAGATCCTTACTCTGGATGGCATTACCCTGACCTCTAGTAATACTGTGAGAAATCTTGGAGTCATTTTTGATCAGGATATGTCATTCAAAGCGCATATTAAACAAATATGTAGGACTGCTTTTTTGCATTTACGCAATATCTCTAAAATCAGAAAGGTCTTGTCTCAGAGTGATGCTGAAAAACTAATTCATGCATTTATTTCCTCTAGGCTGGACTATTGTAATTCATTATTATCAGGTTGTCCTAAAAGTTCCCTAAAAAGCCTTCAGTTAATTCAAAATGCTGCAGCTAGAGTACTGACAGGGACTAGAAGGAGAGAGCATATCTCACCCATATTGGCCTCTCTTCATTGGCTTCCTGTTAATTCTAGAATAGAATTTAAAATTCTTCTTCTTACTTATAAGGTTTTGAATAATCAGGTCCCATCTTATCTTAGGGACCTCGTAGTACCATATCACCCCAATAGAGCGCTTCGCTCTCAGACTACAGGCTTACTTGTAGTTCCTAGGGTTTGTAAGAGTAGAATGGGAGGCAGAGCCTTCAGCTTTCAGGCTCCTCTCCTGTGGAACCAGCTCCCAATTCAGATCAGGGAGACAGACACCCTCTCTACTTTTAAGATTAGGCTTAAAACTTTCCTTTTTGCTAAAGCTTATAGTTAGGGCTGGATCAGGTGACCCTGAATCATCCCTTAGTTATGCTGCTATAGACGTAGACTGCTGGGGGGTTCCCATGATGCACTGTTTCTTTCTCTTTTTGCTCTGTATGCACCACTCTGCATTTAATCATTAGTGATCGATCTCTGCTCCCCTCCACAGCATGTCTTTTTCCTGGTTCTCTCCCTCAGCCCCAACCAGTCCCAGCAGAAGACTGCCCCTCCCTGAGCCTGGTTCTGCTGGAGGTTTCTTCCTGTTAAAAGGGAGTTTTTCCTTCCCACTGTAGCCAAGTGCTTGCTCACAGGGGGTCGTTTTGACCGTTGTGGTTTTACATAATTATTGTATGGCCTTGCCTTACAATATAAAGCGCCTTGGGGCAACTGTTTGTTGTGATTTGGCGCTATATAAAAAAATTGATTGATTGATTGATCCATTCCACCACCAGGAATGTACAGCTGCTTGCATCTCTCAGTCGATCCAGAAAGTATTCACAGCATGTTACATTTCCCATATTTTGTTATGTTACAGCCTTATCCCAAAATGGAGTAAATTCATTTTTTCCCCTCAAAATTCTACTCCCAACACCCCATAATGACAACACGAAAAAAGTTATTTTTGAAATGTTTTCATTTTTTTCTTAAAGAATCACACATACATAAGTATTGCTCAATTCTTTTTGATGCACCTTTGGCAGCAATTAGTCTCAAGTCTTCTTGAATATGATGTCACAAACTTGGCACACTTATCTTTGAGCAATTTTGCCCATTCCTTTTGCAGCACCTCTCAAGCTCCATCGGGTTAGATGGGGAGTGTTGGCATACAGCCATTTTCAGATCTCTCCAGACATGCTCAATCAGATTCATGTCTGGGATCTGGCTGGGCCACTCAAGAACATTCACAAAGTTGTCCTGAAGCCACTCCTTTGATATCTTGACTGTGTGCTTAGGGTCATTGTCCTGTTAAACATTGAACTGTCACCACAGCCTGAGGTCAAGAGCACTCTGGAGCATGTTTTCATCCTGACTAGTCTCCCAGTTCCTGCTGCTGAAAAACATCCCCACAGCATGAAGCTGCCACCATTATGCTTCACTGTAGGGATGGTGCCTGGTTTCCTCCGAACATGCCACCTGGCATTCACACCAAAGAGTTCAATCTTTGTCTCACCAGACCAGAGAATTTTTTTTTTTTTTTGTGGTCTTAGAGTCCTTCAGCTGCTGTATGGCAAACTCCAGGTGGACTGCCATGTGCCTTTTACTAAGGAGTGGCTTCTTCAGGCAAAGGAGCAGAAATGTTTCTGTAACCTTCTCCAGATTTGTGTCTCAAGACAATCCTGTCTTGGAGGTCTTAACTTTGAGCTTCATGGCACAGGCTGTGAATACTTATTTACATGTGATTTCTTTAAATGTGCAAAAAAAAAAAAAAAAAACCTATTCACTTTGTCATTATGGGGTACTGCGTGTAGAATTTTGAGGAAAAATATATTTAATCCATTTTGGAACAGAGCTGTAACATAACAAAATGTGTAAAACATGAAACACTGTGAATAATTTCCAGATGCACCGTATTATTATATTACCCTCCAAATTGGACAATTTGTATGTACAATTGTACAGCCACAGTATTTCAAATCTGGAGCACCCATTTAATAAATTCAAGCAAATTCAACCAAAAGTGCTTGCAACTAGGACTGACACTGTGCATCTTTGAGCACAGGTACCTCCCACTTCATGTGACCTCATGTTTGCAGTAACACTAGATGAACATAATCCAGATCAGGCGTAAAATGTATTGAATGGAAATGGAACAAAACTGTAGAAGCAGCTTTAATGTCTCTTCAAATCAAGTCAAAAGTAGTAGCACAACTGTCTGATTTTTTTGTTATTTCACACCACCCTGTATTATTTTACATTCTCATGGTCATGCACTGTCTGCAGCAATGATGATTTAGACTCACGTGGTCCATCAGCTCCTTGACCATGCCATTCCACTGTCCTGTGCTGTCATCTTGGGCTCCGTACCGACCATCTTCCACCAGGCGGACCTCGTAGGTGAAGCCCAGTATGCTGGCCAGCTCTCTCAGCAGGTCTACGCAGTAGCCTTCAAAGCGATCATTGCCATACAGCGGCTTGTCAGACTTCTTGAACATCACATACGGCTCCTCCTGTCAGGTGAAAACGAGGAGGAGGGATGAGTCTTTTCAGCGCTCGTCGTCTCTCACCCGCTGATAAGGCCTATCTGAGTGGCTGTCTGATGTGGCAGATAGACTTTTGTGCTCTACACTCCCAAACACACACTGGCTCAGCAAGTGAAGCACGTGTAAAACGCCATGTTTGTGTGCGACTGTGCCGGTCTGCCATCCTGTGATGCGAGTTAGGTTAGGTGCAAAGTCAGACATGACCATAATAAGAGATAATCCTCCATATCAATGACTCTGTGCTTCCCTCAGGCTCAGCAGGATGGCTTTGGGCCTGTTTTTCAGGACACCACATGCTTTGTCAATAAGATAAGAGATGCTGATAGACGGACACAAAAAGAGAGAGTGAGCGCCGGCACATCCCTTCTGTTCACACAAACAGCTGGAGAGATTACTAATGACTCCTTTCAAACCACTTCCTTTCTCCCTGCTGCCTACTACACGTCTCCTTTCTCTCCTCCACCACATCCTTCTCCTCTCTTTCCTCCACGCTTCACTATTTTCTCCTCCTGCTTCCTGCCCACTGCCTCTGCTCCATGCGCCATCTGTCTCTGTTAGCCTGTGCGTTCATTTCTATCACTCCCTCATCTCTTGCAGTCACATAAATCCAAAATATATCATAGAGCAGGTGCTGTTTATTGTATAACTGTGCTATAACTGAAACAAAAATCATTAAAGGTTGCTAACAGCTTTGACACATTCCAATGGTTTGAGGCTCTTCAGCATGCAGACCTTGTGATATTTTTTGTGGCGGTGGTGGTGGTGAGGAGGGGCAGAACACAACAAAAACAGCTTGTCGTATTTGCTAGCAGTGGCAAGTCAAACAAACTGCCTGTTTTTCAGTGCATCCAGCATAGAATCGCCGTTTCCACCCAATCATTCCCTGTGCTGGTGACAGCATACTCCATATCAGCCAGTACACACAAATAACAAATGCTATCATTTTCTAGCTCACCAAATTACTAAAATATATGGGGATGAACTAATTGTGATGAGCTGCATCAAAAATAAAATAAAATACAATCAATGGTGTCTTGGGGGTCCTGCACTGCAGAATTGCCCCTATGTAATGTTCCGTAGATGTGTTTCTCACCTGTGGCATTGTTAACCCTCTGGGGTCCGAGGGCATTTTTTGGACAGTTCACTCGCCTGGCATAAATGTTTTATTATTGCTGTTAACAGCTCTCCCTGCATCCCGTAATCAAGTTTTATGTCTCTTTTTTTCAGGACAACCTGTGCTTTCATAATATATATGCTTTTGTTGTGTTTTATAAGTGTAATAAAGGTTTACAATCAGAAATAAGACAGGAAAAAATAAAGTGGGAAATAATTTTCCACACACGTTTATTCAAAACACACAGCAAACTATAATAAACAACTGTTTTGACACTTTATAAAGGTAATTTGAGGAATTGTGTGAAAGACTACAACAAAAAGGTTCAAACAATAAACCCAAATACACATTTTGAACAATACAGTATATACAAAATGGTCTATGCGTTTTGTTTGTACCATCTCAAAGCAATTTCTGTCTGCTATTACACAAAGGTTACATCACAAAGTTCTACTTCTTCTGTGTTTTGGAGTGTTCTGTGCTGCTCCTGCAGCTTTCATTCACACTTTGGTCATGTTTGGCTCCTTATAGTCTGAGGAGCGGCCCTCCCCCTCGCTCCATTGATATGGTAAACAGTGCTTTACGCTGAGAAAGCAACAGAGTTATACAGTATCATTCACATGCAAACTAGTGGAGCAATCCTGATAGTTACACACTCTTTGTTTGAGCATGTGAGATTGTCATCAGAGGCTCTCGTCTGCTTTCACTGATCGCTGTGCGTAATGGTGCAGGGTGCATTGAAGACCAGTAGTATGTACTCATTGAAGCACTCAGGGGGCTATTCAAATGGGCCAACTAGTAACATATCACTCCTGAAAACGATCTTTGGCTTTTCACGTGGGGTAAATCTGCCCTACGATTGGATTTTGGAAAACCATGTGACAGTGAACCAATTCCGACTGGACACTCACATTGTGCACGTCATCACACAGCTTCTATGAGGAGTACAAAGATGGCCGATGGCTGGCTCGAAAATCTGCGGAGTTAACTTTTCAGCCAAAAAAAGTAATTTTCTATCTCATATCATTAAAAAGTTATTCATAATTTATTAAAGCTTGGTCTTAGCTGTCATATACAACGGCATCTGCCCCAGAGGGTTAACGGATACAGAGTGGATTATGGAAAACCAGCTGGCTTCACATAAGCATCAGATAGTGTAGCCTGGACTGCCTCTCTAGGCTCAAACTTACAGTCATGGGAGCCATGCATTCTAACCATGGTGCTAAAAGCCAAGGCCTCTAGCGTGTGTCAGGAGAATGTCTTTTGTCATCAGGCAGAAAGGTTTACTTCACTGCACAGCACCTCCTGCTCTCCTAATGCCTTCATGTGTCAGCTAGCAAGCTAACAGTAGCTTCCATGTGGCCACCTGCTGGCAACCACCTTCACATGGATGTCACCTCAGAAGTAACAACACAAAGAAATATACAACAGAATGGGAAAGAAAAACACAAATCAAAGAATAGATGGAGCATGTGACTGGGGGTAATGACACATTTGTAAAATCTGTGATGTGCTCTGACTATAAAAAGATTGTCCTGTGCTAGAGATTTTTTTTTTTTTTTTTTTTTTTTAGATTTTGTTGGCCAGAAACAATGGAATGAGGAGTTCTTCCATAATTGTATGATCCATCAGTCCCTGAGTCTGGTCTGAGGGAGGTAATGGTGAAAGCAAAGCACCTTCTGTTTTCTTGTTGCTTAATGTTGACAAATTACACTGTATTTGTCTTTCTGATGCTTGATTCTGCTTTTTTCTTTTCTCTCTGTTCGAGGTGCGGCTCCATCCAGAGATGGGTGTGGTACCTGTTCCGGAAACCGCCTGTGCACTGGCAACATTTCCTGTATGTTCGTTCTGTGAATTGTTTTGTAATTTGTGTCTGTAGCATGGCCCAAGCAGAGGGTCACCCCATTGGGTCCGGTCTGCTTGGGGTTTCTTCCTCAGAGGGGGCGTTTTCCTTGCCACTGCTGCTCTGGGGGTTGGTGGGGTTAGGCCTTGCTTGTGTGCCTTGTGCCTTGAGGCAACCTTGTTGTGATTTGGCACAATATAAATTAAAATAAATTGAAATTGAAATTGGGAGTGATTGTTTTGCTATCCTTCATTGATTCTGGGCACAACTACTGTGGCCGTTTTAGCTGCAAGCACAATTCGGTCGACTATGACATGTGGGTCTACGGTCAACAGGAACTGTTTTCCACACGACAAAAAAAAAAAAAAACATCAGATTGCACTGAGTCACATGTACATAAACGGGTGCATCTCAGATAGATAATCTGAGTATTTATTAAATGCAAATACTCAGATAATCTGAGTGTTTATAGTTTACAGTCATGTAAAAGGCATGCGTGGATTCACTGATCACAGTGATTCACTTCCAAATGGTTTCCATTTTGATTGGAACCCTTCATGTAAAGAAGTGAGACATTTTCAGTTAAGAACAAGAATCCATGCACATAGAGCAGGCAAAAGAGACCAGCTGAATAGTTTGTGCTATCAGACATGATTACAACTTCTTGAAACCACCACTTTTTGTGAAAATTCATTCACTGGCCATCAGTCCATGCATGTACGGTGCAGCTGTTTCAGCTGAGATCTCACATGCAAATCCCACTACCTGCCCTTTTCAGGTTTCAAATCCCGCAAAACCTCGGAGAGGTCGCCGCGCTGTGAGATCTCAGTAACATTGAGAACTGCACTGAGATGCTCTGATCGGGCTGCACTTTAACCGCTGCACACGGACAACACCATTAACATCGCAACATGAAACTATTTTTAGATTGTGCCTAAAACTCTCATGAATATATTCTTTGGGTTTATAGATGTTGTTATTGTGTTTATTTTATGTAAACATGCGAGAATCACAGGCTGTCTCTCCGTTATTTTCAATGGGAGCTGCTGTGAGCTACGATCGCTTCCTGATCATGTCGTTCTGGGGGAAAGTGAAGTTTGCTCTTGATTATTGTTCTTTACAACACTGTTTATCCTCTTTGTTCCAGACTAATACATATAATATGGCTGAAATTCAGTTTGCCTTTATTAAATTCCACGCAGATTAAACGTAGCAGACACAGATTATTCGTTATAATTGTTTTAGCAAGTTTTCAGGGTATCATGCAGCAGTCTCTTATTAACGTGATGAAAAGCATCAAACATACATTTTTGTCGTATAATATTCATTTACAATTGTCATCATGTGGATTCTCTATGTTGTTTTGACTGCAGCGACTCTCTGGCGCGCAAGGGGATACATGAAAACCCTGGACAAATAAAAGACAAACTCCTTCACAGAGTCCACATGAAGACAAGTCACCTGTAACGCTTGAAGTTGTGTTCCCTCAAACCAGTGGTGGGCACAGAAAACCAAAAAGTTAGCTACAATAACAGGTAATCAGCTAACTGAAACGTTATTTTTTATAAAGCTGAACCGATAAACCACCCAAAAATTTATCAGAAGCTACAGCTAACTGATAACTTTCAGTATTGCTTCTGTTACACATGGAACTACTAACAAGTTGATTTTGAGTTTTAATACCACGATCACTTCTGGTAGCATTGAAGATGACCACATACCTAAACAATGAGTCAGCACTTCTGTCTTTGTGCACCCTGCCCACTGCTGGAAGCTTCTGTTTACTACATATTTTGCAGCAGTGAAGGAGTAAAGAGGAGCAAAGCTCAATTCCACACACAAACAAAACAAGCCATTATTCCTTAACAGAATACAGCAGTGCTGCAGTGATGCAGAGGTCTTGGAAAATAAAGCAGTTTTGACTTATGGTTTTGATTTAAAATCATCAAATTAATCTGGATAGAATAACTCCATTAATGTCAATTCTGTTATTTGTACAAAGTTAAAATATAACACATATCTTTTCATTTTAAGTAATGCACTATTTCTGAAGTTTTGTAACAAACACAGACAGATGCCAAAGGGATTATGGGTAAATGAGCATCCGCTAACACTGATTGCTTGATTCATTCATTGTATGTAAAACCAACACGTTAATGTGAGGTGTGTGTGTGTGTTGGTGTTTACATAGAAATGTGTTTTTGTAAAATATGCCTTTTTTATTTGTAAAAAAGAAAAAAAAAGCCATTTGCAAGAGCCAAAAAGTCAAGTTGTGGTTAGTTGTGGTTAAAACCAACACATTAATGTGATGTGTGTGTGTGTTGGTGTTTACATATAAATGTGATTTTGTAAAATATGCCTTTTTTATTTGTAAAAAAGAAAAAAAAAGCAATTTGCAAGAGCCAAAGAGTCAAGTTGTGGTTAGACAACTGTCTGATATAACTGGGGTCAAAATAAATAGAACACGCCATCTATTGGCATCCAGACACTCATACTGCCATGAACACTACTGGCCAGTAGGTGGCAGTAGAGACTGTGAAAACTTGCCCAAACAAATATTCCATATAATCCATGTCTGCTAGGTTTAAACTGTGTGGAATTTAATAAATGCAAACTGAATTTCAGATATCTTATATATATAACTCTGGAACAAGATGACAGACAGTGCTTGACATAAAGCAAACAAGAAGTGATTGCAGGTCACAATGATTATATTTTAAAATAATGAAGAAGCAACCTGAGCTTCTTCTGGCATTTTTACATAAAACAAACACAATAACAACATCTATAAACCCAGAAAATATATTCACAAGAGTTTTAGGCACAATATACAAAGGGTTTAATGCTGTTGTCCGTGTGGAGCCTGATCAGAGCGTCTCAAATGCATTTCTTCTGTAATGAATGTACGGTGATTACCCATAATGTACCCGGACACAACATGTCCACACTATAAAACTTCAGACTTGACGTTAATTTAAATAACTTGACCGAAATTAGTTTGGTTAAAATTTTAACCATACGTTAAAACTGTATACCTCTGGATGACTTGAGTGATATTGTCAGCAAATTAGTATGGGGTCAAAAGAAATGATTGTTTTCTTCTTTCTTCTCCCCTCCAGTTTTCTGTGACTAGTTCTCCTTTGCTTGCAGAGGGACCGTTGCAGGTCACAGCAAACTCATTTGTGCCTAAACTAAATTCATTCATGGGTTTAAGATTCAAAATGGTGTCCAAAATGGCCACCAATAGACCCTTATCATTGAAATACATAGTAGGAACAAACAGACTTAATAATGACAGAAATCATTGGTGTTTTAGTGAAAAAAAACCTATTTTGGTGGCTAGAGGCCAGTTTTTATTTTTAGGAACATCCCGATTGTGTTTTGGGGTCATCTAAGGAACCTAAAAATGTTGGTTTAGTTTAGTCCTGGTGGGGGGGGGGTGCAAAGGTAGTGGTCGTAGCTCCCTTAGTATTTCTCCTGGAACCAGCTCTCCTCTGTTTGCAGAGAATAGAACTGTACATCTACTACGAACATTTAACAGGTAGGTACTCAGATCTTTGATTTCAGAATTCATAAATGCTTTGTTCACCACATCCAGGGGCGTAGGTTTGCATATGGACCATAGGGACAAGTCACAACCATTATTTTGGGATGGCAAAATAGTCCCTACCAATATTTAGCATTTTTGTTTATATAACAAAATCATTCACTATTTTTTTGCGAACTCAATACTATAATTTTAGTCGTCACGTTTTGTGTTTTCGACGTGCCAGAGTGACAGGGTTACCCATGTTGCAATTTCATTGGCTCACGTTCTTCTCACATGGACGTAAACAAAGTGCATCTCGTGGCAGGCAGTGCTTAATTTGTAAAGTGGGAGGTCCCGGAGCGCAGAGGATGGGTGGCTCCGGTGCAGTGTTGCCAGATGTACAATAATTATCGTATTTGTACGATAGTTTTGCCCTCTGTACGATGTACGATCAATAATGGGAAAAAATCCAAAATGTACGATAATTTCAGTTGTTGCCCAAACACACATCTCTCTCTGACACCCAAGAATCATTTTGCAGGCGTTGCACTCAGGCGGCATCAAAGACACAACACACACAGGGCTGCTGCTGGCTTTGGGCGACCGTCATTTGAAAGCCCGCCCCCTCTCATACAAAGTAATGAGTTCCCATCCAATCTGTGCCGTGACAGGAAGATTCCCCAACCAACATATTTTTTTTTTTGAAACTTTATTTCAACAAATGCAACAACAAACGAACAAAACACAAGAGCAAAGAGATATACAAGAAAAATAAAAAAAGTTCAAGTTCCTTATGGAGGTGTCAACATTTTTTCTGTGTTCAACAAAATCTGCACAAGTGGCCATGGCATCGGATGACGACAGCCACCTCGAGGTTGAATTCGACTCTTTCTAGTCTGGTAATTAACACGTTTGTGTCCCTTCACAGAAAAAAAAAAAATCTTTCTAGTAGTGCGTTCTAGTTTCCCCATTACTATAATTACTGTTTAAAAATGTGACATAAAATTCTTTGGAAATTAAAAAAAAAAAAAAAACACTAAAATAGCTACGTTGTATGCGTTTTGTTTGTGTACGATCATTTCTCCCAAAATACGATAATTTTGAGGTTTTGGTACGATACTTTCATATTTCATATCTGGCAACACTGCTCCGGTGCAGAAAAACAAGAAGGGCGGGGTGGAGGGCTTGCGAACAATGCTGTGCGCCACACTTAAAATAAACTGCACACCCACACACACCTTCACAAATGACACTAACATCCTGCATTTTCCTCAGAAATTACTACATTTATGTTTGTTGTCTGTCTCTGTACTTTTTTGTCAGTTTTGCGCTCTTTTTCATACTTTTGCCTTGTTTCAAAAGTCACTGAACGCACTTTACCGTAATATATGCAACATATAGCATGCTGTTGGAAAGCACGGGTTCTTGGCTTGCTGTCAGTGTTAAATTTTTCAGAGTGAGGGCTTACATGAGAACTTACGGTAATGAGAATCAGCGGCGCATTAGTGTGAAACGTCCGTGTTTTTCTTCTGCGTTATACAGGCTTCGTTTACCGTAATACACCATATATATCATTGGAAATCCCTTTTTTTTTTTTTTTTAATTAGGTTGCCAGATACCTACAACTGCATTATTGATGAAGAGAATAGATTATACATCTTGGTTGCAAAAACTTTTTTTTTTTTTGTTAGCTCCACAAGTATTTTTTTGTTGTCTTGTTCTCTCAGGTGTAGGCCTATCGAATAGATTCGTGATTTTGGGTGCAATTTTGTTATTTAAGCTATTTGTTTGTTTGCCTACACGCTTAATATTGTAAATAAAGTGTTAAATTATTCAGCATTATGTCGTCATATGTTATGTATTATGCTGTACTTGTGCGTCTAATGGTATGAGTGGGTTAGGGGGTGGTGGTGGTGGGCAGGGGGGCCGGGGGGGGTGGTATTGTCCCTACCAAAGCTGAGACCAAACCTACGCCCTTGACCACATCTGCAAAAATATGTTAGCGGTCTAAAATTTATTGGAAGATAATTACTCCGCTGATGGTTTTCAAAGTTATCTGAAAAGCTAATCTGATAATGAACACATTAGCTTTGATAATTAGGAACTGTGCCCACCACTGCCTCAAATTGAAAATTTTGTGCACTCGTGTGCTGCTGAAGAGAGTTAGTTTTTCTTTTTTGTGTTCAGGCTGGAGGGCGTGATGACTCTTTTAATGTTTCTGTTTGTGTTAATGTTTCAGGTTGAATATCATCTTAATGATACTCCACCAGCAGGTTACATGTATCTATTTAAGCCATGTAAGGATCCACTTGGTCTCCACACAGGCCCTGCCCTGGAAAGAATTGGCTCATATTAGTGACATCCACGAGTGAACCCAGGGAGGAAGAAAACCTGTCATTTGCAAATAATTAATAAAAGGAGAAAGGGCCTGCTTGCTCAACTGGGCTGCTTAAAGTTTCTTCTGCATTATCACCAAAGGGAATTTTTCCTTTTCACTGTCGCTGTGTGCTTGCTCAAGGTGGTTGGTAAGGTTAGACCTGACTCGTGTGAAGCGCCTTGAGGTAGCTTTATTGAGATTTGGTAATATACGAATAAAAATAAATAAATAAATGTAACGGCGTATGGGGAGCCTTGAAACTGGGTTATTTTATTTTGGAAGTAAACACTACACAGTAAAATCACCAGTGTAATACTAACACTGAACGTGTTAGTAGTGGGACCATATGTTCACTGTCAGTGTTAATTTAACACTGCTGATTTTACTGTGTAACTTCTTGCATGACAATAGGGCACCGCAGCTTCATTTGAACCCTGCGTGATATCGCGGGATTTGACCAATTTCGGGGACCTAAGCTCTGTTGCACAATATATACATAGCATAAGTTCACAAGGAAAAATGGTGTACTGTTTTGCTTTTGGCTGCAATCACTGTAAGAGTCACAAAAAGGTTTTTTTTTTCTTTTTTCGGTTCCCAGTGGAGAAGAAAAGACGAGGTAGATGGGAGACGTTGTGTTTGACATGTTTGAGCTCTGGGTCATAAACAAATGGCAACACATGTCCACTTTCCCACCACATCGTCACTTTTTCTTTGCATTTTCACTTTGTTTGTCCCCCGGAAGTAGAGAAATTATGTTATATGCATCATATTTTACCCCTTTATTGCCCACCTTCAAACGAGACTGCAGTGCCCAATTCTGGCACATGCCCATCTGAAAAAGTAAAATGCAGAATACATTTTATCCTGTTGATACTACCTAGTACCTGCTCAATTCTAAACAGACATGACTGTTTTCAGAACTCCTCACATAATCACACTATGTACAGATACAGTAAACATATGTTTATATGGCAACATGATAAACAATTCACTATACGAGGTCTCTTAGATAATAAACCGACCCTTTTATTTTTTTTTTTAACTATATGGATTTGAATGACATGCGATTACACCAATCATGCTTGAACCCTCGTGCGCATGCGTGAGTTTTTTCACGCGTGTTGGTGACGTCATTTCCCTGTGGGCAGGCCTTGAGTGAGATGTGGTCCCGCCCTCTCGGCTGAATTCCTTTGTTTCACACGCTGCTCAAGACGGCGCGCGTTGCTTTATCAAAATTTTTTCTGGACCTGTGAGGAATATCCGAGTGGACACTATTCGAGAAATTAAGCTGGTTTTCTGTGAAAAGTTTAACGGCTGATGAGAGATTATGGGGTGTTTCTGTCAGTGTAAGGACTTCCCACGGAGCGGGACGTCCTGCAGCGCTTCCAGGCGCTGTCGTCGGCCTGTTTCGAGCTGAAAACATCCTAATTTAAGGCTTAATTCACCCAGGACATCGTGAGAGAACAGAGAAGATTCAGAAGAGGCTGGCATGAGGAATTTATGCGGACATTCCACTGTTTAAGGACATTTTTTTAATGAAAGACGTACGCGCAAATTCGCCGAGTCGTTTCCGTGACGACTCGGCAAATCTGTGTGCGCCGCGACAGGAAAAACACCTCCGTATTGAAAACCATTTGTAGAATTCAGGCGGCTTTTAATGGCTTTCAACAAGTGAGTAACTGAGAAATTGTTTAATAGCTTGGGCATGTTCCAACTTGCCCGTTAAGATTTCCAACGGAGGTGTTTTTCCTGCCGCGACCCCCCGCGGTCAGGTCCAGCCCGACATGCGACTCTGCCCGCACGTTCTTTCATTACAAAATGACCGTTAACAATGGAATGTCCGAATAAACTCCTCATGCCGACTTCTTCTGAAAGTTCTCTGTTCTCTGACGACTTACTGCGTCAACAGAGCCTGAAATGTGGAAGTTTTCAACTTGAAACGGCGAGACGCTGCCGCCTCGAAGCGCAGATCGCCGTCAGGCGCCGTGGACCGTCCTTAAAGCGACACTACCAGACCAAAATCTCTCATCAGCCGTTTAAATTTTTACCGAAAACCAGCTGAATTTATTGAATGGTGTCCACTCAGTTGTGCCTTACAGTTTTGAAAAAAATTTTATCAAACAAAGCAACAGTCTCTGAGCCATTCCTAAACAATGAAAAAAATCGACGAGCGGGTGGACGACTCCTCACTCAAAGACTGCCCACAGGCGAATGACGTAACCGACAGGCGTGAAAAAACTCTCGCATGCCCATGAGGGTTCAAGCATGTCTGATGTAATCACACGTGATTCAAATCCATATGGTTTTTGAAAAAAATAATAAGGTCGGATACTTTCTAATAGACCTCGTATATTCAAAATAGATCCAGTATTGTGACAGCACGCAGTGGTTCCAACATTAAGTGAGCTTGTTCATTAATTCATTCATTTCCTTACTTTAATCAAGCGTCACAGGGGACACTTGACACTGTGAAGCAACAGCACTAACCACTAAGCCACTGTGCCACCAGTAAGATACTTTACTAATGCTGCGTTTACACATAACAACGACAAGTCACGAATGCCACCAAGTACACATTCTTGGCCGCTGATCACGAATGTGATGATTCGGGACAGAGGCGTCAGGTGTCCTCTGGAACTGCTGCAACCTGTTACCACACGTTACGATTAATGGCACGTGTTGCTGGAGAATTATCAGGAAGCATTATGCACGGTTAAGAATAATGTTCCACGCTATTGCGAGTAACAGCGCATCGTTAAGTTCTGTCACGTTGTGAACAAGGTGAATTGTCTCCACACACCCATATTCATCCAACCGAATTCAGATCGCTCCAGTTTTTCAGAACTTTGTGACTCCATGCGTAGTTGGGCTCTGTGCCATGAAGTGGTGCAGAGAGGAGGAGGAAGAGACGGACAGAGCCAGATGTGTGGCTTCATGCGGCTCTTGTCTCGCGCGTTTTCCCCAAACATCAGGCACATGCAGCAGGTGGAACACCTGCAGGAGTGCGCAGAGGAGCACTGAAATTAGACTTTTAGCTGACTTAGTGTCAAATCAAATCAAATCAATTTTATTTATATAGCGCCAAATCACAACAAACAGTTGCCCCAAGGCGCTTTATATTGTAAGGCAAAGCCATACAATAATTACAGAAAAACCCCAATGGTCAAAACGACCCCCTGTGAGCAAGCACTTGGCGACAGTGGGAAGGAAAAACTCCCTTTTAACAGGAAGAAACCTCCAGCAGAACCAGGCTCAGGGAGGGGCAGTCTTCTTCTGGGACTGGTTGGGGCTGAGGGAGAGAACCAGGAAAAAGACATGCTGTGGAGGGGAGCAGAGATCAATCACTAATGATTAAATGCAGAGTGGTGCATACAGAGCAAAAAGAGAAAGAAACACTCAGTGCATCATGGGAACCCCCCACCAGTCTACGTCTATAGCAGCATAACTAAGGGATGGTTCAGGGTCACCTGATCCAGCCCTAACTATAAGCTTTAGCAAAAAGGAAAGTTTTAAGCCTAATGTTAAAAGTAGAGAGGGTGTCTGTCTCCCTGATCCGAATTGGGAGCTGGTTCCACAGGAGAGGAGCCTGAAAGCTGAAGGCTCTGCCTCCCATTCTACTCTTAAAAACCCTAGGAACTACAAGTAAGCCTGCAGTCTGAGAGCAAAGCGCTCTATTGGAGTGATATGGTACTATAAGATCCCTAAGATAAGATGGGACCTGATTATTCAAAACCTTATAAGTAAGTAAATCCCTTTGGCTGCTCCCTTGTTTGCACTCAGGGTCGCCACAGCAAATCCAAGGTGGATCTGCATGTTGATTTGGCACAGGTTTTACGCCGGATGCCCTTCCTGACGCAACTCCACATTACATGGAGAAATGTGGCAGGAGTGGGATTTGAACCCAGAACCTTCCGAACTGAAACCAAGCGCATTAACCACTTGGCCACCACCCCTGCTCAAAACCTTATAAGTAAGAAGAAGAATTTTAAATTCTATTCTAGAATTAAGAGGAAGCCAATGAAGAGAGGCCAATATGGGTGACATATGCTCTCTCCTTCTAGTCCCTGTCAGTACTCTAGCTGCAGCATTTTGAATTAACTGAAGGCTTTTCAGGGAACTTTTATGACAACCTGATAATAATGAATTACAATAGTCCAGCCTAGAGGAAATAAACGCATGAATTAGTTTTTCAGCATCACTCTGAGACAAGACCTTTCTAATTTTAGAGATATTGCACAAATGCAAAAAAAGCAGTCCTACATGTTTGCTTAATATGCATATTGAAGGACATATCCTGATCAAAAATGACTCCAAGATTTCTCATAGTATTACTAGAGGTCAGGGTAATGCCATCCAGAGTAAGGATCTGGTTAGACACCATGTTTCTAAGATTTGTGGGGACAAGTACAATAACTTCAGATTTATCTGAGTTTAAAAGCAGGAAATTAGAGGTCCTCCATGTCTTTATGTCTGTAATACAATCCTGCAGTTTAGCTAATTGGTGTGTGTCCTCTGGCTTCATGGCTAGATAAAGCTGGGTATCATCTGCGTAACAATGAAAATTTAAGCAATGCTGTCTAATAATACTGCCTATGGGAAGCATGTATAAAGTGAATAAAATTGGTCCTAGCACAGAACCTTGTGGAACTCCATAATTAACCTTAGTCTGTGAAGAAGATTCCCCATTTACATGAACAAATTGTAATCTATTAGATAAATATGATTCAAACCACCGCAGCACAGTGCCTTTAATACCTATGGCATGCTATAATCTCTGTAATAAAATTTTATGGTCAACAGTATCAAAAGCAGCACTGAGGTCTAACAGAACAAGCACAGAGATGAGTCCACTGTCTGAGGCCATAAGAAGATCATTTGTAACCTTCACTAATGTTGTTTCTGTACTATGATGAATTCTAAACCCTGACTGAAACTCTTCAAATAGACCATTCCTCTGCAGATGATCAGCTGTTTTACAACTACCCTTTCAAGAATTTTTGAGAGAAAGGGAAGGTTGGAGATTGGCCTATAATTAGCTAAGATAGCTGGGTCAAGTGATGGCTTTTTAAGTAATGGTTTAATTAGCCACCTTAAAAGCCTGTGGTACATAGCCAACTAATAAACATTGATTGATCATATTTAAGATCGAAGCATTAATTAATGTTAGGGCTTCCTTGAGCATCCTGGTAGGAATGGGGTCTAATAGACATGTTGATGGTTTGGAGGAAGTAACTAATGAAAATAACTCAGACAGAACAATCGGAGAGAAAGAGTCTAACCAAATACCGGCATCACTGAAAGCAGCCAAAGAGAACGATATGTCTTTGGGATGGTTATGAGTAACTTTTTCTCTCATAGTTAAAATTTTATTAGCAAAGAAAGTCATGAAGTCATTACTAGTTAAAGTTAAAGGAATACTCAGCTCAATAGAGCTCTGACTCTTTGTCAGCCTGGCTACAGTGCTAAAAAGAAACCTGGGGTTGTTCTTATTTTCTTCAATAAGTGATGAGTAGTAAGATGTCCTAGCTTTATGGAGGGCTTTTTTATAGAGCAACAGACTCTTTTTCCAGGCTAAATGAAGATCTTCTAAATTAGTGAGATGCCATTTCCTCTCCAACTTAAGGGTTATCTGCTTTAAGCTGCGAGTTTGTGAGTTATACCACGGAGTCAGGCACTTCTGATTTAAGGCTCTCTTTTTCAGAGGAGCTACAGCATCCAAAGTTGTCTTCAATGAGGATGTAAAACTATTGACGAGATAATCTATCTCACTCACAGAGTTTAGGTAGCTACTCTGCCCTGTGTTGGTATATGGCATTGGAGAACATAAAGAAGGAATCATATCCTTAAACCTAGTTACAGCGCTTTCTGAAAGACCTCTACTGTAATGAAACTTATTCCCCACTGCTGGGTAGTCCATCAGAGTAAATGTAAATGTTATTAAGAAATGATCAGACAGAATACTGTTAAGTCTTCAATTTCCATACCATAAGTCAGAACAAGATCTAAGGTATGATTAAAGTGGTGGGTGGACTCATTTACATTTTGAGCAAAGCCAATCGAGTCTAACAATAGATTAAATGCAGTGTTGAGGCTGTCATTCTCAGCATCTGTGTGGATGTTAAAATCGCCCACTATAATTATCTTATCTGCGCTAAGTACTAAGTCAGACAAAAGATCCGAAAATTCACAGAGAAACTCACAGTAATGACCAGGTGGACGATAGATAATAACAAATAAAACTGTTTTTTGGGACTTCCAATTTGGATGGACAAGACTAAGAGTCAAGCTTTCAAATGAATTAAAGCTCTGTCTGGGTTTTTGATTGATTAATAAGCTGGAGTGGAAGATTGCTGCGAATCCTCCACCTCGGCCCGTGCTACGAGCCTTCTGGCAGTTAGTGTGACTTGGGGGTGTTGACTCATTTAAACTAACATATTCTTCCTGCTGTAACCAGGTTTCTGTAAGGCAGAATAAATCGATATGTTGATCAATTATTATATCATTTACTAACAGGGACTTAGAAGAGAGAGACCTAATGTTTAATAGACCACATTTAACTGTTTTAGTCTGTGGTGCAGTTGGAAGGTGCTATATTATTTTTTCTTTTTGAATTTTTATGCTTAAATAGATTTTTGCTGGTTATTGGTGGTCTGGGAGCAGGCACCATCTCTACAGGGATGGGGTAATGAGGGGATGGCAGGGGGAGAGAAGCTCCAGAGAGGTGTGTAAGACTACAACTCTGGTTCCTGGTCCCAACCCTGGGTAGTCACGGTTTGGAAGATTTAATAAAATTGGCCAGACCGTCGTGAGACAGGTTAGTTTTAGCCTACTGATGATGTGTTGTTTCAATAGTAATCCTGCTCAGTACGAGAGGAACCGCAGATTCAGACATTTGGTGTATGTGCTTGGCTGAGGAGCCAATGGTGCGAAGCTACCATCTGTGGGATTATGACTGAACGCCTCTAAATCAGAATCCTGCCTAGACGAAGCGATACCGAAGCGCCGTGGATTTTCGGTTGGCCCCTGATAGCTGGGCCTTCCCCCTGGGGGGGGCCCAGTGAGCAGAGCCGCTCGTGACTGGACCGGATATGCGGCCGCCCCTCTCCTCCCACGCAACTCATGTTTGTGGAGAACCTGGTGCTAAATCACTTGCAGACGACCTGATTTACTGACATTTGGTGTATGTGCTTGGCTGAGGATCCAATGATGCAAAGCTACCATCTGTGGGATTATGACTGAATGCCTAGAAGTCAGAATCCTGCCTAGTCGAAGCGATACCAAAGTGCCGTGGATTTTCGGTTGGCCCCTGATAGCTGGGCCTCCCCCCCAGGTGGAGCCCGGTGAGCAGGACCTGTCGTGAGACAGGTTAGTTTTACCTTACTGATGATGCTGGGCCCCAGCAACTGAAAATCCACGGCGCTTCGGTATCGCTTCGTCTAGGCAGGATTCTGACTTCTAGGCATTCAGTCATAATCCCACAGATGATAGCTTCACACCATTGGCTCCTCAGCCAAACACATACACCAAATGTCTGAATCTGCGGTTCCTCTCGTACTGAGCAGGATTACTATTGAAACAACACATCATCAGTAGGCTAAAACTAACCTGTCTCACGACAGTCAGTCGTGTCAGTTTGTCAGTAATCAAACAGAATGCGATGCAGCAGGGTTTAATTGTGCATGCGCTTCTTCCTCCGCTGGACTGGAGGAGGTACAGAGATGTCTGGCTGTACATGCAAGTCTCCTTTTGCTCCTTTGGTTCCTCTGGCTCAGACTCGTTCTCCCGCTCATTGGTTACAATAGCAGGTGGAACACCTGCAGGAGCGTCCTGAGGAGCTTCAGCAGGAGCTGTGGAACGACACTTGGCTGACTTCGCGTCACTGTTCCTCTTCGGCATACTGCATCAAACTGAACGCTGTGGAGCCGAGTTTAATTGTGCGCATGTGACAGAAAACTGATTCATCATGACACGCAGTGAAATGTGACGCCGCATTACAAGTCGTGTCAAAACTTGACAGTTTCTGTGTCACTTCGTAATAACGCGTGACAGTTTGGGCTCCAAGAACCATCACAGGAAATCATAGCAACATCAAAAACAAGGTGCAATTGTTGAGATGACCACACAATCATTCCCAATTCCCAGAAGCCTACAATCCCAATTGTAGCCTTATTTTCCACTGAAAAAGCTGAAACCACTGGGGAGAAGCATTTGTTGGTGCTCTTTCTGCACTTTTCCACCAGAAAAAAACATACTTTGTGGAAACAGTGCCAAACTGGGCAGCCTCCAGTGTTTTAATGTTCAGTTCTGTTTTGAACTGCATTCTATCTTATTGAATGCAGAACAGAAGAATGTCAAATATCAAACAGACATACAAAAACCCAGCATTTGACCAATCTGTAAAAGAAGAAATGTGCAATGAAATGATGCAGGTAATGCAGAATAGCCAGCAGCATGAGTGTGTTGGAATCAGCTATTCACACTGACAGGTTTACATAATCGTCACTAATCATAGGGGAATCAGCTATCACTAGCAGAATTGTCATTGTGAACAAGTGTGTAACATTTCGTACCTCAATAACATCCATTGAAGAAAAAATAAGTTTTCCCACACCACACCACAGCTGAGCACAAAGTACTGCAGTACAAGGGGTACATACTATACTGCCGTTAGGATTGGAAGAACACTGTGGAGAAACTGAGTAGAAAGCTGTTCATATAAAGTTTGATATAGAAGTGTTTTGAATGTCAGTATTCACTGTGCTCACAGACATATAATAGGCACACAGGTTTGTACCTGCTGTTGAGCCCACGGATGAAATTTGTGTGTACTAAGAAAACGTGTTCTGACGTGCACACATTATGACCCACACTGTGCAGTACAATGACTTTTCCTCCACAGGTCGTCTCCTGACACATCGTAATCTAACGCCCCAATGTGGAAGCAGTGTTTTTCTTTCTTCCTATTGCCATGGTAACTGAGACATGACTTCAACAGCAATGGGCGTGCCAGCCTTTGAAATCCACACAGATTGTTTTCCAAGGTCTAATGCTTGTGTTTACTGAAGGACATTCTCAAACCCATATTCTGAGGGAAGGAAAAGTCCATTTATTTTTTAAGGTGTTTTTTTTTAACATCCACCAAGGATGACATCCATCCATGCATCCATTCATTCGTCCACCCATTTTCTGTACCTGTTTACTCCAAGTCACAGGGCCAAGGATGACATGTTTCTGTTTGATTAGTTTTTCACTGCTTTGTTAGCTCATAAGTACTATTATTCAGAAAGCAAAGTAAGTGGTCTTGATGAAACTTTGGTCTGATCTGAGACCATGCACTGATGCCATGCTTCACCGAACCCACCACAATATGGAACTGCCATGTGTCTTGGAAGACAACCACTCAGGTAGACAATTGATCTGCTCCCACCTTTCGAAAGTAACTTTCTATCTGCTGCAGCGGGGTGAACCATGGGCATCACCTAGGCCTTCTCCAGCTACTGAGGTCCACAATACTGAGGCACCTGCACGCTGAATCATGCACAGAGAAATGCACCACATAGCCTAAATGTTGGAGCTGTTCTTCCCTCACAATGAAAGTGATACTCCTCATCTGAATCTCCTTAATGGTGCATTTACATGTAGGCAGGATGCATTACGAATGTCACATTTCATATTTGCGTCATTCTTGGCAGATTCCTGACATTCTCTACATGACTTAACGTATCTGAATAGCTTTCTTAAAAATGCATGTTGGTATGTGATATTCTTGATTTTCATGGCGCATGTTTCTGGCTGTCAAAAAAATCTTCCACGAATGTCACACACCACCCTCATTTCACATCATGTCGTGGAGGTCACAACTGAGTGTGTTGATCGGTCTTGATTAGTGGTGATCCTTAACAGAGCGTGACAGCGTTCTTCTTTGACGTGCACACAATTAAACTCTGCTGCACCGCATTCACTTTCATTGCTGCATTATGCTGAAGGACAGTGACGCCAAGTCGGCTAAATGTCTCGTTCCAGTGCTCATCACCACCTGCTGCTGCTGCTGCTGTGCCTGATGTTTGGGAAAATGAGTGAGACAAGAGCCGTGTGGAGCCAGACATCCGGCTCTCTCCATCTCCTCCTCCTTTCTGCGCCACTCCATGGCACAGAGCCCAACTAA
Source organism: Thalassophryne amazonica (assembly GCF_902500255.1). Classification (NCBI taxonomy): domain Eukaryota; kingdom Metazoa; phylum Chordata; class Actinopteri; order Batrachoidiformes; family Batrachoididae; genus Thalassophryne; species Thalassophryne amazonica. The sequence continues at coordinate 23,724,090 of NC_047109.1, forward strand.
GCATGCAATCACAAAGTTCTTCTGCTGTGGATATCTAGATTTTGATGAGCAAACTGGAGCGATCTGAATTTTTCAGCAGCTGATGGTAGGATGAATATGGGTGTGTTTGTGGAGATAATTCACCTCATTCACAATGTGACAGAATGTAACGATGTGCTGTTATGCGCAATAGTGCAAGGCTCCCATTTTGACTTAAATGGGAATTGGTTGGTAATTCATGCAGATACAGTTTGTCCACAGTAGTTTCTGTCATGAATGACATGTGCACAACTAAATCATCGGTCTTATCAGATGGTTTCACCATGCAGCAAAGTACAGAAAAGTTGGGAGGGAGTTAATTTGGTCACTCTGCCTTTTCTTTTAAAAGCATGAAGCTGTGGAATTCATTGCCACTCAAGCTCAAGATCATATCTGAGTTTACAATGTTCACTTCTAGGCTCATATTTTGGCTTAAAAGTCGCCAATGCTGTACCCATGTATAAATAGCACTGTGAGTGAAAGAGTAGGTGAAGGTCTGATCACACCTGATCACGGTTGATTGGTGCTTTAAAAGTTTAAATCATGATAAAATTTAATTATTTAGGTCTGTGATGACCTGATCAGAACTGATCAGCAGACCTGATCAGACCAGAAATCAGCCGGTGCTTTAAACATTTAAAGAGCCACAGCCCTCCATTCATTTACGGCAGCATTTACCACAGCCAGTCAACTCATCAGCATTCTGTACACAATGAAAATGGTCCACCAAGATAAAACAATAAAAATAAAATAATAAAATAATGTTAAATTACTTTTATATTGTTTCTGACCCACACCACACCGTGCAGTACTGACCCAAACCACTCAGTGGAAATGGGGCTGTCGGCATACGCTGGTTAATCGTCAAAGTGTGACAGCTGCATTAATTTATTAGACGTAAGCCAGCATGTGCCATGCATTTAGGTCGCACACTATTTAGCCTGCATACGCAGGCTAAATAGTCAAGGTGTGACAGTGCCTTAAGATGTGAGAAACTCTTTGTGCATCACATCAGTTGCAAACACTGCTTGCTCTATGTCTGATTGCATTGTCCCTGTCAAATAAACAAATAAATGAAATGAAATGAAAATTTCCCTCTGTGTGCAGCAGCAGATCTCTGTCTGCACATCTCCTTCAGCTTTGCAGGGAATAAACACCTCTGCAGACTCCTGACCCGAACAGAACATACAATCTTGGTAGCCACATCCATCACGTCTTCCATATTTATGGACTTTTCAATTCCTGGACCTTTCAATCAATCAATCAATCAATTTTTTTACATAGCGCCAAATCACAACAAACAGTTGCCCCAAGGCGCTTTATATTGTAAGGCAAGGCCATACAATAATTATGTAAAACCCCAACGGTCAAAACGACCCCCTGTGAGCAAGCACTTGGCTACAGTGGGAAGGAAAAACTCCCTTTTAACAGGAAGAAACCTCCAGCAGAACCAGGCTCAGGGAGGGGCAGTCTTCTGCTGGGACTGGTTGGGGCTGAGGGAGAAAGGGGTGCAGAGGTGATTTAGCCAGGAATTTTGCATCATAGCTCTTTTGGCTCATTTTGAAAGGCCGCTCCAAATTCCCTTTCATTGGTAAAGTCATATTTGCATTGCAGATAATTTGATGGATTTGCCATTCAAATAAATGAAAAAATAATCCTCCTCCTACTGTGAATGAAAATGAAGTTTTTGATTTTTTGGTTCTGCCATTGTAGCATTCTCTCACTTCTGTGACGTTTAACTGCAGCCAGCATCCTTATTGGTGCATTGCTGCCACCTTCTGCATTAGTCCTAAATCTTCTCTGTGAGTCCAGTGACAGATTTTTATTGGTTTTTCGTGGGATCGACTGGAGTTTCAGTCGACTGGTTGGGCACACCAGGTCTAGACCATGGACTGAGGCAGCTTTCAGATGAAATAACGTGGATGCAAAAACATCTTTAGTCTCCATGGAAACACCTGTTGGAAATCCCGCAATCTGCACTGCAGAGTAACAGCAAGTGTTCCTCATTCACTTTTTAATTTACTGCCATTTATTGACTGGTTGAAAGAACACAAAGCTGGCTCTGTACAGTGCTCCTGATATGGTTGGACTTGCTGTGTGTAACAACAAATTTTTAATTCTCTTGAAAGGACTTTTTCCGTAACTACTGGTGACTGGAAGCCTCTGGACCTTTTCAATTATAATTTAATTTCACTCTTTATTGTTTGACTATTTTCTCGCCATGTTAACTATCGGAGCAGCTGTTATCATGCATGTGAAGCACAGAAGCGCTGTTGTCAGTCCATTAGCAGCTTATAACCTCTGAACCCCTGTCAGCTGTGAAAGCCCATTATCATAAACAGCTCATTAACAAAGAGCTCCTTTCACTGAAACAGTCAGCATTTCCTGTGACTCTTCTCATACATTACAAGGCAGTTACCACCTTACAGCTGAACTTTGTGGAAACAGTAGAAGCCACTGAATCATTGTGATGGCTGTGGATGGCAGCAGTTTCCTTTGAATCCAGGCGTTATTAAGATTTTGTCAGCCGGCGTATACATTTTAAGGCTGTGTCACACTGTGCCAGTTTGAGCAGATGGATTAGTTATGTATTTCAATTTTCGTACAGTGGCAAAATTGTGCAATCCGTCAGTCTCCCATGGATTTTGGGCTCTGTTGGACAGATAATGACATACTTCCACTGGCAACAGAGAGAGCTGCATTCAGCAGAACAATTCTCCTGGCTTCAAAACATATATGCTGGGGGGAGCCGGATTTGAGTGGGATTCATCAAGGTTAGAACGCAAATGAGGATAGAATCCAACTAGCTCAGCGATCATGATGTCATACTTCCTCACTACGTTCAAGCACTGACAGCATCTTCTCACTGTGCCAGCATTCATTGTGGATGCAGCAGTGACGATATCAAACAATTCTGCAGTGCACTCTGGCATCCAGCTAAAAAAAAGCACACAGCAGTGCTGTCTTTTTCTTCAGTAACCTTGGCTCAGCCAAACATGTTGTTGCATCAGGTCCTTAAAGTAAAAAAAAGTAGAGGACAAAACAGTAAACAAATGTAACCCACATAAAAAACACTTACTATACGAGGTCTGTGAGAAAAGTATCGTACCTTTTTATTTTTTTCAAAAACTATATGGATTTGATTAATATGTTTTTACGTCAGCCAAGCCTGAACCTTCGTGCGCATGTGTGAGTTTTTCCACGCCTGTCGGTTGCGTCATTCGCCTGTGAGCACACCTTGTGGGAGGAGTGGTCCACCCCTCTCGTAGTTGTTTCATTGCGAGGAAATGGCGGAATGATTTGGGCTTTTTTTCCATCAGAATTTTTTCAGAAACTGTTAGAGACAAGCAGCTGGAAACCATTCGAAAAATTTATCTGGCTTTCGGTGAAAATTTTACGGACTACACAGAGAATAAGGAGTGTTACTACAGCTTTAAGGACGGCCCACAATGGCGCACAGCGCGCCGCGCTCCGAGCCACCATCGAGAGGCAGAAAACACCACCTCATTTCTAAACGGATGGCTGTGTGGAGCCGGGACCGTCATGTGCAATTTCTCTGGTTATCACAAGAGCTGGACATCAGCCATTTTCCGGCAGATTTCACTTTTAACAAGAGATTTTGTCATGGAAAGCCGCGCAGAGGCTTCGTGCATCACGACCGATTCGCTGATCGAGCGAGACAAAGGAACACCTCCGTTTCGGAGTGTTAAAGGACAAGTTGGGACATGCCTATCTCGGCTTTCAATGCTTACCAGCCCAGTGAGTATAAGAGAAATTGTGGAGAGATAGGCATGACCCAACTTGTCCCCTGGTAAAATCTCTTGTGTGCTAACTGTGAGCCAAAGTTTATAGCCTGTGTTTACAAGCCACATTGGCTAAATCTTTGAATGTTTATGTATCGCTACTTTAAAATGCATTTCCTTTTTATTAATGGGGATGTTGTGAATGTGTACTCCGAGATGTACACTGAGCTGTCTAAAAAGGTAATTATTTGTCATGTTTACATTGTCATGGCTTGATAAAACAGTTGTGTGTTCTTTCCTTCTTGTGTGCAGCTGTTAAAGTATGTTTATAACAGATTTAACTTCTTGTTCTAATCCTTCAGACGAGCTGCACTCTGATGCGATCCTCTGACTTCACCGCTCGCTCTGTTCACTTCTTCTTTACTCCACTTGATGAGCTGCACGTCATGTTGGAGATTTGATCACACCACATAGGACAACATTTGTGCGTGAAAGATTTTTTTGAACATTTCAAAATTCTGTGTCCACAATAGCATGCCCCTCTGGCGTTCTGTCTGGCATTCTGTCTGTTAAAGACGAGTTTACTCTCCAGCGTGACACAGTTTGTGGTAGTGAGATATACTTTACTGATCTCACAGTGGAGAAATTATGTTTACACTCCAGTTACCTCAGATAGCAATTAGTCCAATTAGTGAAAAAGTCCATTATCCGAATTGAGGCAATTGGGTGAAGGCCACGCAGCAACCCTGAGATGCGCCACCGTCGGCTTGGGGGGAGTAACGGGGGCTGCAGTTAATACTGCACCATCCCCGCAGAAGGGGAAAGGAGTGACTTGAGCAGACACCGGTGTGGGGAGTGTTGATGGGGGATAGGAGGTGGATGGGGGGAGGGAATGGAGCATGCTTCAGTCCTGTGAAAAGCAGTTTATTGTCTTTGTGAGTTGAGATAAGAAACAGCCAAATGATCCCCAGGCCGAATAAATTCCTCTGGAGGAAAACAGTCAGGCAATTTGACCTTTAGGCTTGATAAGCCTGTAATCTTATGTTTGAGCAGTGAAAAACACTTTTTAACAGTTCCACTTGAACAACCAAATCACAATTATGAATTAAGAATATTTACAATTATGAATTAAGAATATTCACCGGCCTCTGAAATCTTCAACTTCAACTGCAAGGCACGCATCTGCTCCAAGATGTCATCCAATTTGTGTCTGAGTTCAAGAGTCAACGCAGTCTGAGAATGCACTGCCTTGCTAACCTCATTAATCATGACGGACAAGCGATGAGCCATGGTTCTTGATGCCGCCATCTTGCCAATTTTCTGGTAAATCAGGGCAGCACATAAGCCAAAAAGTACCAGCCCTGCTAAATGGGAAAGAATTCTACCTACAAAGCTTCAACAATTAGTGTCCTCAGTTCCCAAATGCTTATTGAGTGTTGTTAGAAGGAAAGGTGATGCAATGCAGTGGTAAACATACCACTGTCCCAGCTTTTTTGAAATGTGTTGCAGGCATCCATTTCAAAATGAGCAAATATTTGCCCAAAAACAATAAAGTTTATTAGTGTGAACATCAAATATCTTGTCTTTGTGGTGTAATCAACAGAATATAAGTTGAAGAGGATTGGCAAATCATTGTATTCTGTTTTTATTTATATTTTACACAATGTCCCAACTTCATTGGAACTGGGGTTGTACTGACATATGCCTTGTTACATACCCACAGACCTCAAACAGAAGTCCACCAGAGAGTAAGATTATATATAATCCAGTAAGGCTCCCTAGAATCCAATAAGATTACATTGAGTCCAATAAGATTACACCCAGTATATGTGTATCAGAAGCACTGAGAGCTGTGATGTCCCAGAAGCAATAAATGTCACAGGTCGTCATAGTAAATAATGTTAAACAGTGATTTATGTTTTGTTTAACACTATTTTAAAATACTGAGTTACAGCCGTGTTAAAGCCACACACTGAAGTATGGGCAGGACAAAGGTGCTATCTGTCTAAAGAGAAGAGAAATATACTAAACCTGGCACACATATCAATCTGGTCCTGAGATGTGTCAGACAAAGTAATAAAGTCACTGAAGTCAAAGTATCACATCAACCTAGATGTCTTCACATGGGACTTTGATTTAAATCCTCAATTGAAAACAATGAGTGTGATTTGACAATGACTTTGTCCCACCTCCAAAACTTGGAGTGACAGAGGTTTTCACAACCCTCAGTTACTGATTAAGATCTACTGTTTGATTGGTTTGTTTTTATGTTTCTTTATTAGTCAGGTCAGACCAAGGAGTTTGATGCATCTGCCGCCCTACCAAGCCACCTTGTGCCCAAAACAGTAATTGCCCAGGTAGGCCACCCAACCTGTCTCTCAAAACAAGCCATCTATCTGTGACAGCCACGTGTTAAATTGATGATGATGCCGTTCTCTAGTTACTGAGGTCCTCCATGGCACATGTTGACTCATACAACAGGAAATGTACAACACTGAAATCATGTTATAATTTACATTAATCATTTGAAAAAAAAATTTCCACAGCTAGCACCAAAGAGATACAGTTATCTTAGGTCACTTGTTACAGCCTAGTCAGTCCCACAGTCAATACCAGAACTCCAAAGACTTAGATCTTTGACCTCCTGAAAGATATCCATATCACCAAACACCTCTGTCCAGTGACTTTTCCTTCCCAGATGTCTCTCGACCTCACAGGCCACGCTCAGAAACATATGGACCTCTCAACAAGTTGGGCATCATGGCCTCATCCAACAGTCCAGTCCATACAGTTTACCCTGGGATCCAGGGGTATTTTCTAGATTTTTCCATACTTTCAGTAATTGCCATTTTAAGGCACCTTTTTCAGTGTAATGCACACATGTTGCATATAAAAATGTTCACAACAATCTCAGCTTTCATAATATGTGTCACATACACTCAACAAAAATATAAACGCAACACTTTTGGTTTTGCTCCCATTTTGTATGAGATGAACTCAAAGATCTAAAACGTTTTCCACATACACAATATCACCATTTCCCTCAACTATTGTTCACAAACCAGTCTAAATCTGTGATAGTGAGCACTTCTCCTTTGCTGAGATAATCCATCCCACCTCACAGGTGTGTCATATCAAGATGCTGATTAGACACCATGATTAGTGCACAGGTGTGCCTTAGACTGCCCACAATAAAAGGCCACTCTGAAAGGTGCAGTTTTATCACACAGCACAATGCCACAGATGTCGCAAGATTTGAGGGAGCGTGCAATTGGCATGCTGACAGCAGGAATGTCAACCAGAGCTGTTGCTCGTGTATTGAATGTTCATTTCTCTACCATAAGCCGTCTCCAAAGGCGTTTCAGAGAATTTGGCAGTACATCCAACCAGCCTCACAACAGCAGACCATGTGTAACCACACCAGCCCAGGACCTCCACATCCAGCATGTTCATGTCCAAGATTGTCTGAGACCAGCCACTCGGACAGCTGCTGAAACAATCGGTTTGCATAACCAAAGAATTTCTGCACAAACTGTCAGAAACCGTCTCAGGGAAGCTCATCTGCATGCTCGTCGTCCTCATTCGGGTCTCCACCTGACTCCAGTTCGTCGTCGTAACCGACTTGAGTGGGCAAATGCTCACATTCGATGGAGTTTGGCACGTTGGAGAGGTGTTCTCTTCACGGATGAATTCACACTGTGACAGCGTGTGTGGCGTCGTGTGGGTGAGCGGTTTTCTGATGTCAATGTTGTGGATTGAGTGGCCCATGGTGGTGGTGGGGTTATGGTATGGGCAGGCGTCTGTTATGGATGAAGAACACAGGTGCATTTTATTGATGGCATTTTGAATGCACAGAGATACCGTGACGAGATCCTGAGGCCCATTGTTATGCCATACATCCAAGAACATCACCTCATGTTGCAGCAGGATAATGCACGGCCCCATGTTGCAAGGATCTGTACACAATTCTTGGAAGCTGAAAATGTCCCAGTTCTTGCATGGCCGGCATACTCACCGGACATGTCACCCATTGAGCATGTTTGGGATGCTCTGGACCGGCATATAGGACAGCGTGTACCAGTTCCTGCCAATATCCAGCAACTTCGCACAGCCATTGAAGAGGAGTGGACCAACATTCCACAAGCCACAATTGACAACCTGATCAACTCTATGCGAAGGAGATGTGTTGCACTGCATGAGGCAAATGGTGGTCACACCAGATACTGACTGGTATCCCCCCCAATAAAACAAAACTGCACCTTTCAGAGTGGCCTTTTATTGTGGACAGTCTAAGGCACACCTGTGCACCAATCATGGTGTCTAATCAGCATCTTGGTATGGCACACCTGTGAAGTGGGATGGATTATCTCAGCAAAGGAGAAGTGCTCACTATCACAGATTTAGACTGGTTTGTGAACAATATTTGAGGGAAATGGTGATATTGTGTATGTGGAAAAAGTTTTAGATCTTTGAGTTCATCTCATACAAAATGGGAGCAAAACCAAAAGTGTTGCGTTTATATTTTTGTTGAGTGTATTTGCCTAAAGGACTGCGTGTAGAAATAATTTGGCTTTAAATCTGAAATGTATTTTTTTGAAACGTTTTCAAATCTTTATTGAAAATAAAGCTTTATTCATGTGGATGAACTGTTTAACTGCTAGAAATGGGTTCACCAAAGTCCTTGGCTGACAGAGTATACGAGGTCTGTGAGAAACCTATCTGACCTTTTTTATTTTTTTCAAAAACTATATGGATTTGAATCATGTGCGCTTGCATCAGACAAGCTTGAACCTTCGTGTGCATGCGTGAGTTTTTCATGCCTGTCGGTTGCGTCATTCGCCTGTGGGCAGGCTTTGAGTGAGCACTGGTCCACCCCCCTCATCGTATTTTTATTGTCAGGGAAATGGCTGAGAGGCTGCCGCTTTGCTTTCCGTGTTGGAAACCATTCGTAAGATTCAGACAGCTTTCAGTGGCTTTTCAGTCGAGTGAGTATCCGAGAAATTGTTTAACAGCTGGGCATGTTCCAACTTGTCCTGTGAGACTTCCAACACAGAGGTGTTGTTTGTCCCACGCCATGAGCGGCTGCGTCGCGACGCGCGAATCCGTCCGCACGTCTTTCATTACAAAATCTCCTTTAACAGTGGAATGTGCCGATAAAGTGCTGATCCCGACCTCTTCTGAAACTTCTCTGATAGTCACACAACGTCCTGCATCAACAGAGCCTTAAATTTAGAAGTGATCTGCTCGTTCTCACCTGTCGATGGCCGCTCGGGGCGTGGTGCGCCCTCCGCCGCTGTGGGCCGTTTTTAATCCAGGTTTAATGGTCCTTAATCCGTGTGATACCGATAGAATCTTCACCGAAATCCATCTGAATATTTCGAATGGTTTCCAACTGGCTGTCTCTAACAGTTTCTGAAAAAAATTTCATGGAGCAAAGCGGCAGCCTCTCAGCCATTTCCCTGACAATAAAAATCCGACGAGGGGGGTGGACCAGTGCTCACTCAAAGCCTGCCCACAGACGAATGACGCAACCGACAGGCGTGAAAAAACTCACGCATGCGCACGAAGGTTCAAGCTTGTCTGATGCAAGCGCACGTGATTCAAATCCATATAGTTTTTGAAAAAAATAAAAATGTCGGATACTTTTCTCACAGACCTCGTATATGAAGAAAATTCTCCATATCAACTATTCATCGTTGGATGAAACGTTGGAAGTTCCACACAAAAAATGTTTTTTCTTTCTTTTTTTGTGCGGGGGGGGGGGGGGGTGGGGGGTGGTGAATAACCCATCCACATTTTTTAAATGACAGCAAGACTAAATAAATAAAAAACTTTATTTTATATTAAAAGTGTTTTCAAGCTGCTTTTTTCAGCATTAATGAGGGTTTAAAGGCAGTGTAAGACCCCATCACCCATAGTAAGAATCCACAGGACCCAGGCCAACTGAGGCAAAATTTGCCATAATCTGGACACAGTCAGGAGGGAAAGATGCGTGTTCATTGTGGGCGGAACCCATCCAGACTGCCTCGTCCACACCTGCACGATCGCATCAAAAGCGTATTTAGACAACATTTAGATGACACAGACTGCTGTCAGATGTTCATAAAAAGCACTGAAGACTGCCCGATGTCCAAAAAACTGGATGACAAACACGGGACCGGAGTGGGAGCCAGCTTTTTGTCCTCCATTTGCACAGGACCTGCCGGTACTGGACATCAGAGTACAACCAACGTATGGACCGGACTCATGACATATGTGTCAAAAGCCGGCATTGGTGCCGACATTCACTCCCATGCAATCACATCTTCACTCGTCCTGTTTTTCCCGGCGCTCACTGACCTCACAGCAGGAGACCGCACATGTGTGTGCATGCATAGAACATGTGATGAAATGATCACTCAGCTGTGTTTGTGGTTGCGTGTTCATAATGGCTGAACAAGCCGCTACGCGTGCGCGGGGCGCACATGTGTGCATGAGTGCCGCTGTCAGTTTCCCATGTGCACAACATTTGTAAGACGCAGCCTTTCCAGAGAACTTTAATTTCTTTTTTCTTTTTTGCCAACTTCAGCATAAGCAGCATAACGCAACTCCATACACCGCAATGTCCGTTTCGATTATTGGTGCGCAGCATGTCTCGTTGGACTTATTTATGGCTCCTGTCCTCCCTGCCCTGTGAAACACTCCTGGTTCCGTGCCAGAGGTGAGATTCTTGTTTAATAATGTTCTCTGGCATGAGAACATTTCCTCTGCCCTCCCTGGCCGGGGTGCAGTGGAGGTGGACATATGTGACACAAGCAGGACATGCCAATAGGCTTTGCTGTGACCAGTCCATCTCAGAGCTCAATCAACTGAGATCAGATCATTTCAAATGCTGTTATGAAGGTGTCGAAATATGTAAATTGTGATCAGATAGTGCACAAACTGCATATAGACCGCCGTCAGATGGGTGTCCCATCTCGACAGTGCCAAGGGTGTTTTGAACTGTGCAACACATTCGGGACAGCTGAGCAAATGGGACCAACTATGTAGAATGTTCTGAGACTGCTGTCTGTCCATCTTCAGACTGCACCCCAACACTTCCCGACTGTGGCGGGATGTGTCATTCTGATGCCATTTGACCTCAATCTGCTGATGTGTGATGGGCATCTAAATGAGTCTGTTTCTTGAACAGAACGATATGCACACTGAACGCGCCTGCACATCACTTTTTTCACCGTTGATTTTTTCTGTCACTTCTTTATCCTGCTTTCCATCTCACTGCACCTTCTTGTGCCTGCCCTTGTCTTCCTTGGTCATGCCCCTTGCAGAGCCTTCCACACACATGTTCCTCATTTACACCGTGATTAGTCTGCCCCTTAGTTAAGCCCTCACAGTTCCACTGCTCACCACCACATTGTTGATTTCATGTCATTTTCTAGCCTTTGTTCCACGCACTACTTTGTCCTGTTTTTTGCCTGCCGGAATTTTGACCTTGTTTTGTCCTTGACCTTGAGATTGTCCTTGCCTCTGATCACATCCTTGCTGTGTATTTTGACCTGTGCCTGTTTGTTGAACCACGCCTCAGCCTCCTTACACCTGTCTGTTACCTTTGCATCACTGCTGGACCACCGTGTACAGACTCCCTGCCTGTTTTGACCATTAAACCTTTTTCTTACTCCATCCTTGGTGAGAGTTCGCATTTGCATCCACCCATTTTGAGCCATGCCAGTGCTAAGCCTGACGCCAGCACAAAAATAGAGAGCACGCAACCACTTTCAAGCTGGCTGTGAAAGTGTGCCACAAGTGTGGCATTGAGAAAACACTGAGACCACAGCCAAAATAACTAAAAACAATGATCACATAACACAGAAACAGAGTGACACTTTGGTGTGTCCGCTGAATGGACAGGGGGTGTATTTGCCAACAGCAATGGCTGTTGAGATCTCTGGTCCTGGACGTCACAGCTGGAGAACACATGCCATGTTTTTTAAAGGAGCTTACAAGTGTCCACCGTGATGTGTGTGTGTGCTTGCTGTCCTCATGTGGAAATACATAAAAAAATATATATATCGCTTTTGCGAGGGGCACACAGCGTGCACACTTTGACAGGCTGTCCCAGGTCAAATGGACCATCACATCATGTGAAGACGTAGCAGGCGATCTGAATGTCACATCACCCACGAGCATCACAGTTTACAGTTGTAAGGTCATGTCTTTCCTTCCGGATGGACATAATAAAACATAATAAGAATGCACTGCTTCATTCATATTCATTCATATATTTCATGACTATACATCTATGACCATGGGTCATATACAGAGGCACAGAGGAATCACACTTGTATTGTCCACTCAATAAGAGGGACTAAATATTGGAAATTGCGGTGTTTTATATGGTGTGTGCTTTTCATTTTTTTTCTCCACAGCTGTGGCGCGATGTGGTGCAACACATTCCAGCTGCATGCACTGTGTTTGTGCACGCGCACGAGCGTGCACAAAACTATCGCAGGGGGATCGTTCACGTTCTCGTTCATTTGGGCTGTTTCACTGTGATTCACCCTGATTCGTACTTTTTTGTGCTATGTGTGAAGGGGCCCTTAAGGCCCCTGAAGAGATCATAACTGATGTATTTTCTGATAATATTAAGTGTACTATGGGTGTGCCATAAGGTTCTGTTTTAGCCCCCGTCCTATTCAGTCTTATACCAGTGATCTGCCACAGGTGTGTCAAGGCATGGATCTGTAAATGTATGCAGACGATACTGTTTCATATACACATGCAAAAACTGCTGAACTTGCAGCTAGGAAGCTGACAGCTGCTATGGAGCAAATCACAGAGTGGCTTGACCCGTCATGTCTCAGCCTTAATATAAGCAAGACAAAACGTATGTCTTTCTCTAAAACCAACCAGTTTGCCAGTGATTACATTGTTATAAAGGCTAAGAGGATTGACATTGTAAGGGGGTTTAAATATCTTGGTGTAATAATTGATTAAAATCTTAATTTTAATTGACGTTAAAAATGACCAAAACCATCCAATATAATGTGACACATTTTAGAGATATTAGAGGTTGCCTTTCAATGGATGCTGCAAAGACTTTCATGCACGCTATAATCCTTTCTCATTTGTCATATTGTATCACATGTTGGGGACAAGATGGAGAAACAGCCATTAAACCACTGGACTCTCTGTATAAACAAACTTAAACAAATTTATGCTATATCACCACTGAATAATTCTAGAAAAGCTTCATCTGCTTAGCTTTGATAACACTATGTAACAGAATTTTTGTTCCTGGCTTCTAAATGTTATATTTCAACTGCTTATGTCTAAAGTCTATGGAAAAATGACTATATTCAGCACAAACTTTGATTTTATTTATTTTTTTTACGTTCTAGAAAGTTCTAAAAGTTTCTTGAAATTTCTATATAATTCTGGAAGCCTCTAGAAAATTCTGGACAGTTCTAGTAGTTAAATAATATTCTAGAAGACTACTCAGTAGTAGTGAAGGCGAATCGAGAATATTCTTGAAAACAGACAAATTTCACAATATCATTAGCTACGTTTACATGGACACTTTATTTCTGATCTGATTGAATTCTATCCGATTGGTGGATCAGATTGTCCTGTTTACATGAACGTGCCCTAAAGTGATCCGCTTGCTGTGCGTGTTTACATGCACCGTGGTTATGATCCGATTCAGTCAGTAGGGCAATCCCACAATGCTTTGCGTTGTGACATCTGCTGTTTGTGACATACGCAAATGAGTTGTACCCGGAAGCCCGCCCGTATAAACAATGGATTTGTTAGCCGGCGTAATCAAGATTACTGTTATTTTTTGCGTGTTTCTTTTGAAACTGCAGCATCAGAGGAACATGCTTCTTCTTCAGGACTTGTTCAGAAAGAAACGAGCGCGGAGGAATGTGTTTTTACGTGATGTAGCACAGAAAGCCGTAATGAAAACACCGACGGATTAAACAGCTGATTTACGAGCCAAATGAAAAAGAAGCCTTGGAGATCAGACGGAGCTTTGAGGAAACGCATCATATCCCTCAAATAACTGACGGGACTCACAAACACTTGCAGGTAGGTTATTTCTGAACGTCTGTCGTTTTCATTGACCCACAATCAATAACGTCACAGCTACCACTTTTATGACTTCTGCTAACTTTTTTTTTCTGTGGCTTTTAGGTAGAGTCCACTATGAAATCTCACAAAACTTATTTTAAACAATGAACTTTTGCAAAATATGACAATAAAGCAGTTTCATGAATAAATGAAACAAACCTTGTGTGTGAGGCCTTTTTACATTTCCTACTTACTTTACTCAACTAAAACAAGTTGTTTGCTTTGAGATTTTGCAATATCAGTTGCAAAATGCCTGGAAAAGCCCAAGATTCCAATGTTTTGTGCCATTCAGACCTTTTTGAGAGCTCAACAACTGCCAAATACCTTTCAAACTTAAGAGGAAAAAAGCCATATCCACTACACCCTGTGCTTTGTTCGCCTGATTTATTCTTAAGAATATAATGACTCATTAAGCATCAGAATTTTAAAATACATAACCATTTTCTGTTTTAGGGTGTGAAAAACACTGAGGGCGAAGCCATACGGCTACAAATCATTGGTGACCCAGCAGATCCACTCGACTGGTTGCTGAAAGGCAGCATTAATTCTACACATCTGAACCCAGAGGAGAAATTTGTTAATGTGAACCTCAGCTCACTCTGTGTAACAGTAGAAAACACTTTAGGGATTTTGAAGTCGAGGTGGAGGGTGATACTGAAGACAAGAGATTTTCACTTCACCTTTACACCAGCTGTGATAGCAACCTGCTGTGCACTTCCTAATTTCTGTCAAAATGAGAGGAACAACGCAAGCAACAACTGGTTGGAGAACGCTGGTCACTTTGATGGCATCTTTCCTCAGCCTGGACCACAAGTCTCAATGCAGAGCCATTCCAGTGGGAGCAGGACAACGATGGCATTGAAGTAGTACATGTTTAATCACTTCACTGTAAAAACGAAAACTTAAAATTGTTGGCCTTTTTTGGTCACGTAAACATAAAATGTTTTATTGTGTTGCAAACAACATCAAAGTAGTTATCTCAACTACCTGTAATAAGTTTGTTGTGTAATGTTGGTCTCATTTCAAAAGCTAGGTTGGCAAAACTTAAAACTATAGGTTTGAGGCTATGACTGAATTATTTGAGTTTGCTTTCACAAAGAACGGGGTTTCCAACTCATATCTGCAGGGGTCTATTCTCCGGCCATTTTTCGTGCACTTGCGTGGATTTTAAGGTGATGCGTGGATTTTATCTCCATAAAGGTGAGTATTTTATTTGAGTATTGTATTGGAATTCTAGCTTTGCAGTTGGTAATTGATTTTGCCTTGATTGCCGATTAATGTAACTTTATTTTTTTGTTAGTTTAAAAAGTCATGGTCATTACAGATATGTTAGCAGTCGTGCGGCCACAATTTTTCAACGTTGTCAACGATGAAAATGCGTTGACATCTGTTTTTTTGGTCGACGACTATTTTCGGCAATTTATTTTTGGTTTTCAGACTGAAACTGCACATGCTTCGGTAGTACTGAGTATCGAAACATGCTTCGTCTTTCGGTGCCAAGTTTCGGTACCCAAAGGTTAATCATGTGCAAGGAAAGCGGTCCGCAGCCGTCCTCCTCTCAGCATTCAAGTCCGCCTGTGGACGTTACAGAGCACGAGCAGTCTGATTCAAAATCTCCACTACCAGACTTCGCTTCACTGCAACTTAATACATGCATCGCTTTGAAGCTTGAAGTTATGTTCCGACCCATTCGGTTCTTTGATTCGCTGCCTTTCAGAAGCAGCAAATCAGCTTCTGAATTCCTCTCAGAGCCATTAAAATACGCCAATCATGAGTTACTTTTGTGCGGATTAAAGTCACTAACTGGGACTTCTGTCTTGTTGGGAGAAAGAAATGTTCCGTTCAAACAGCTTCAAACGGTGCGCATCTCTCTGCCGAGCGAGTCACGTAGAGTCCAGTTGGAATTAATAACTTCAAAGCGAATCGCTGTTTAAATCAAATTACACCTCTTTCCAAATGTAACCAATAAACTGCATCAAAAAATTTTCCTCCCAAAATGAGACGTTCTGCGCTGACGGGCTGCAGCCATCTGAGCTCAGCTCAGATTCTATGGAGAGACAGTCATGTAAAAATGTCTAAAAGGCAATGCTTTTGAGAAAAACTAGTGTTTTCAAGTGTTCTTTTGCACTGGAAATTATTATACTTTGGAGAATGTTTGTATTTTCTTTACAAAGACATACTATTTTTGTAACTTTGAAGACATTCTTCCATTTTGTTGCACTTTATTTAATATTTAATTTAATTATTTTATTTTTACTTTTTGACATGGTACTTTTTGCCCCTCGAATTGCATTTTGAATAAAAAAAAAAAAAAACTCAAATGAAATAGCAAACACTTGTTTTTTTGGAAATTAAATTAGTTGTTTGGATTAGTCAACTAATCGCAAAATTTGTCGAAAGATTAGTCGTTAAACATCAAATACATGTATAGACAGCTCCACTGACCGACACATGCACCTCATTTTTTTCATGTTTTTTTTTCCAGGAAAAATGCTCAAATATAACATACCCACGTTTCCCCCTCTCTCAGACAAACTTAAAAATTACTCACAAATACAGAATAACTTTCTCTTTTGGCTAACATTTTCGATGGCGCTTTGCAGCACAATTATTGTCTCCCAGCCAGGCGACACCTGTTGAAGAAGTAACACTAGAGTTACGTGATCATTACACAAAGGTAAACTAATTGACCCAAAATATTGGATGAGAACAGTTTGATAGTAAGTTTAATACGAATTATGCAAGTTTGGTGATAATAAAAGAGAATATTTTGGCCTTTTGTTTCAGATGTGTTGTAATGGTGATGTTGTGGAGACTAAATATTTTACATATTTTGCTTGAACTTGTGCATGATAAGTACCCGAAAATTAGAACTTATTTTAGAGGGAAAAAAACGAGAAATTACGGTAGCAATGTATTAAGAGGACTCTTTCTCCAGTACAGTGCAGAGGGTTGTGTTGGCACAAACGCGCTGCGGAGGTTTGGCTGCTTCTCCAGGCCACTTAGGAGGCAAAGTTCGACTGATGCAGCAGCTGGCTCCTGTCATTTGCAATACGAAGGTAAGTTCCCACTCAAAATTGTTTCTTTTAAGTTCTTAATGTAAAGTAGTGAATTATTATGATACCACATTAACTGTGAACCAAAAGCCCTGCAAGGAATTTCCCCTTCATGAAGAATGTCATGTTCCTTTATTATTAAATCTATAATACAGTTGGAGCAAAAAAAAAAAAAAAAAAAAAAAAAAAATCCCAATACTACTCCTGATTCTAAAGATAATTATGTCAGTAATGTCAGTCTGACATTAAACACATTACTTCATGAAAAGACAAGTATCAGGAAATAAAATACAACCTACTGTGCTACAGATTACCGTATTTCCTGGACTAAAAGTTGCACTTTTATCATAGTTTGGCTGGTTAGTTTCATGTAAATTTAATAGTTTTTGAACCTTTTCTTTTTTACAAAAGAAAATATGGTTTTCCCCTGAAAATGTCAAGTGGTGTTACCAGAACAAAAGGATAAATATTAAATATTTATTTACACCTGGAGTGTATGCAAGTGTGCCTATAAAAGCAGTGACTCAATTTTAATTTATCACTTGAAAATACACGTTTAAGGATTATTTTAAAATTCAGTTATATGCGTTTTTGCCGTATTGAGCAGGACCAATAACTGGAAATTGCTTTGCTTTTTCTAAATAACGTTTGATAAATTGTGTAACTGTTAAAAAATGTTTTAGTACATTGCAAAAGTGGATTACATCTTACTTCCCATGCATTTTCCTGAAAATTATATTATTTTTATGAAAAATACTGGTTACAAAATGGACGAAAACAATTACGCTATATGACCATGTAGCTTTTACAGAAGAAACTAGCACTAACATTCAAACATGACAGTCAGAAAGTTCAATTGAACTTGTGCTTTTTATTATTTTCAATGAAGAAAAACACCAACAACAAGATTAGGGTGTTTTTTATGAATTAATTTAAGAATTAAATAAATAGCCCTTGTTGCAGGATCTGCATGGAATCATGGTCTGTGTTGAGCCACTTTTTCTTTGTTTTATATGAAATCTATTGGAGATAAAGATGCTCCATTACATTGGAATAATCATGAAACAATAGGAAGTTAATAAATGTAATTTTACACACACACACACACACACACACACACACACACACACACACACACACACACACACACACACACACACACACACACACACACACACACACACACACACATATATATATCTGTAAAATATAACACTTAAAAATAGTTCCACTTAGTAACTTAGTTCACATTACATCTAAAATCGGCATCAAAAACTTGTGTTATTTCACAACATCAAATGGTGTAACTGATTACACCATTTAATATTTCAATTAAAATTCAAATTTAGAGGCATTATGATGGACACTTACATAAGCACCTGGCCTTGATGTGAAGATTTCAGACTCATTTTTTAAAAAATATAAATACTCATTTTTACATTTAAAAAAAATATTAATTTGTATTAGAATTGGTTTTCTAAGGTCATACCATTTGACATGTAACCCTAAACACACCTGACCCTAAAAAGGCCAAATTATCAAGATTTCAAAGAGAACTAACCTTAGCATGCATAGTTTAGGTTAATAAGGGAGCCTTCATTATGATATAATTTCCTACCACTTGATCTTCTAATAAAAACGAAGAAAATGGCTCCTTGAATGTTGGTTACACTGCATTGACAATTTATATAGTCCACAAATTCCCCAAATTTGCCATAATATTCAGAACATTTTATTCATTGTTAATCAAGACAAATGCAGGATTATGCCAAACTAGTTGATAATGTGTTTAACTGAGAATTTCACCTTTTTTGAACAAGTTAAAGAATTTGGTACCAAGTTTTTTTGGTTACACCACTAGACATTTTTGCCATTATCCCATAAAAAGTCTCACAAAATTGATCAAATGCAGAAATTTTAGGCAAGGTCTTCAAAGAAGAGACTGTATTCAAGTAATTTGTGAATTTATTGTCAAATTTTAATCTTTTAAAATTTAACTAAACCATGGGAACACAAAAAAATCGGGTCACGTCACTGACCCTCGTACTGATCAACATGAACCAGGGAGTAAACATTACCATCTACAGCCACGAGAAGGCACTCTAGGCTCGGCTAGACAAAAAATGCCCACAAAATAAAAACCCTATTCTAACAAACTGCAGGTAGTAAAGTATGCAGCGGTAATCAAGTACAAATAAAGTCTTAAAAGAAATGTAAAGAGATTGGAGACCAATTAAATATCATTGGTCATTAGTGAAGGAGAAGAGGAGGTCTGGGCAAGACAGATTTGTTGACAGCCCCACCTGGTGGATGTTTGGTTAACAACAATGCCAACACTTTCTACAAGGCAACCACCTCTCTATCAGAGCACTAAATAAATGCGACTTATACACCCCTGGCAAAAATTATGGAATCACCGGCCTCGGAGGATGTTAATTCAGTTGTTTAATGTTGTAGAAAAAAAGCAGATCACAGACATGACACAAAACTAAAGTAATTTCAAATGGCAACTTTCTGGCTTTAAGAAACACTATAAGAAATCAGGAAAAAAAATTGTGGCAGTCAGTAACGGTTACTTTTTTAGACCAAGCAAAAGGAAAAAAAATATGGACTCACTCAATTCTGAGGAATAAATTATGGAATCACCCTGTAAATTTTCATCCCCAAAACTAACACCTGCATCAAATCAGATTTGCTCATTAGTCTGCATCTAAAAAGGAGTGATCACACCTTGGAGAGCTGTTGCACCAAGTGGACTGACATGAATGATGGCTCCAACACAAGAGATGTCAATTGAAACAAAGGAGAGGATTATCAAACTCTTAAAAGAGGGTAAATCATCATGCAATGTTGCAAAAGATGTTGGTTGTTCACAATCAGCTGTGTCTAAACTCTGGACCCAATACAAACAACATGGGAAGGTTGTTAAAGGCAAACATACTGGTAGACCAAGGAAGACATCAAAGCGTCAAGACAGAAAACTTAAAGCAATATGTCTCAAAAATCGAAAATGCACAACAAAACAAATGAGGAACGAATGGGAGGAAACTGGAGTCTGTGACCGAACTGTAAGAAACCGCCTAAAGGAAATGGGATTTACATACAGAAAAGCTAAATGAAAGCCATCATTAACACCTAAACAGAAAAAAACAAGACTACAATGGGGTAAGGAAAAGCAATCGTGGACTGTGGATGACTGGATGAATGTCATATTCAGTGATGAATCTCGAATCTGCATTGGGCAAGGTGATGATGCTGGAACTTTTGTTTGGTGCTGTTCCAATGAGATTTATAAAGATGACTGCCTGAAGAGAACATGTAAATTTCCACAGTCATTGATGATATGGGGCTGGTAAAGGCACTGGGGAGATGGCTGTCATTACATCATCAATAAATGCACAAGTTTACGTTGATATTTTGGACACTTTTCTTATCCCATCAATTGAAAGGATGTTTGGGGATGATGAAATCATTTTTCAAGATGATAATGCATCTTGCCATAGAGCAAAAACTGTGAAGACACATAGGGTCAATGTTATGGCCTGCAAATAGTCTGGATCTTAATCCAATTGAAAATCTTTGGTGGAAGTTGAAGAAAATGGTCCATGACAAGGCTCCAACCTGCAAAGCTGATCTGGCAACAGCAATCAGAGAAAGTTGGAGCCAGATTGATGAAGAGTACTGTTTGTAACTGCAAGCTGTTATAAAAGCCAGAGGTGGTGCAACAAAATACTAGTGATGTGTTGGAGCGTTCTTTTGTTTTTCATGATTCCATAATTTTTTCCTCAGAATTGAGTGATTCCATATTTTTTTCCCTCTGCTTGGTCTAAAAAAGTAACCGTTACTGACTGCCACAATTTTTTTTTCCTGATTTCTTACAGTGTTTCTTAAAGCCAGAAAGTTACCATTTGAAATGACTTTAGTTTTGTGTCATGTCTGTGATCTGCTTTTTTTCTACAAAATTAAACAACTGAATGAACATCCTCCGAGGCTGGTGATTCCATAATTTTTGCCAGGGGTTGTACATTGATGCTGACGTGCAGCACAGCCAGCTGCAAGAGCTCAGCTCAGAGGTATGGTGTGACATGCATCCCAATAATGTTTATTTCTATTTATGTCCAGAGATCAAGGATCCACCACGTGGAGTTTATTTATGCCCAGAGTTTAAGGATCCAGTTACCATTTTCATATTTATTTACTTTAAGACTCAATAAAATGTTGTTGACAAAGAAAACCTGTAAAGCCTACATTTAGTACACAGAAAATTCACAAGAGATATCGATAATGTTATCTATCAATAAAATCTTATCAATACCCATCCCTACTGTGAAGTCAACAAAACAACAGGGAGTTTACACAGTTGCAGGCCGCTGTCCCGTCAGAACTTAAGTTATAAATATATGTCATTTACTGACTGATCATTTGATGATCCTCTGATGAACAACAAGCAAGATGAAGAGATGCTCCTCTGTAGAGCAGGGGTCACCAACCGTTTGGAGCCTGAGAACCATGTCACGGTTCCTGAGTTGGAAACAACTTCTTTTGATTCCAACTCACAAGTTTCTTTAAATTCACACGGACACACATGCACACTCTCATCTACACATTCATGCACACATGGCACATCTTTCTGTTGTTCATTGTTCATTCCTTTTACATCTTTTTCATTCCTGTTACCCCTTGCTCATTCCTGTTACTTAATCATTTTATAAAAAAACAAAAAAACAAAAAACAAAAAAGTAAAAAAAAAAAAAATTATCAATTATGTTTGGTCCATCATTTATCTAATTGTTTATTAGATTACATGATAGTAAATTTATTTTAATTGAGCTTTGGGTCTCCTTGAAATGATAAATATGGCTTTGGATGTTCCTGAAATGCTTGGTGTGTACATTATCAATACTTTTTCCATAAATAATAAATTCATGTTAAGTGTTATGCTCACTAGACCTGCTACCAAGTTATTAGTGAGGCAGATGATATGTAGAACCCCTGTGGTTTTATTTAAATTTGGTTCACATTTTTTCAACAGGACTCTGATGTGGTTGATAGGCAGACTGCTGGTGTGAAGATGGGTATCCTCACTGTTGTCGTAGATGATGATGCACGTACTTAATTTCAAACGATCAACAGTATTGCTGTTGTTTTGGAAGAGGCCATCGTCCTCACAGATCTACCTGACCTTGCTGCATTTCCCTACCTTTTTGGCCTACTCTATGCCCTGAACATAGAGTTTCCAAAGGAACTCAGGTACACTTTTGAAACTATTCAGCACATCTTCATGGGACTTTCGACCAGTTGCTCACAGCGCGTCAGGAGCTTGAAAACTAAGCTCTTACAATAAAACGGAGATGGAAATTGTCCTCATAGATCTAAAAGTGCTCCCCACTGGATTTGCCTGTCTTTCAGGCCTCTAAATGACTTAAAGTTGGAGTTCCAAAACGTTTTATGGCATTGGCCAACATTTGTACTGTTACTGTCCTGCATTTTTGCTTGTTTTGTTTTTGTTTTGTTTTTTTCATGCTGGACCTCTATTCCTTTTTTTAATGAAAAAAACATTTGAGCTTTTACTGTTATGTAGAACAGTTGAAAAACCAGGCTGTTGGCACTGTGACTGTTTAAAACCATTTGAGCTTTTAAGAGCTGAAAACCAGGCTGTTGATACTGTGACTGTTTAAAACCATTTGAGCTTTTACTGTTTAGTAGAAGAGCTGAAAACCAGGCTGTTGGCACTGTGACTGTTTAAAACCATTTGAGCTTTTACTTTTTAGTAGAAGAGCTGAAAACTGGGCTGTTGGTACTGTGACTGTTTAAAACCATTTGAGCTTTTACTGTTTAGTAGAAGAGCTGAAAACCAGGCTGTTGGCACTGTGACTGTTTAAAACCATTTAAGCTTTTAAAAGCTGAAAACCAGGCTGTTGGTACTGTAACTGTTTAAAACCATTTGAGCTTTTACTGTTTAGTAGAAGAGCTGAAAACCAGGCTGTTGGTACTGTGACTGTTTAAAACCATTTGAGCTTTTACTGTTTAGTAGAAGAGCTGAAAACCAGGCTGTTGGCACTGTGACTGTTTAAAACCATTTGAGCTTTTACTTTTTAGTAGAAGAGCTGAAAACTGGGCTGTTGGTACTGTGACTGTTTAAAACCATTTGAGCTTTTACTGTTTAGTAGAAGAGCTGAAAACCAGGCTGTTGGCACTGTGACTGTTTAAAACCATTTAAGCTTTTAAAAGCTGAAAACCAGGCTGTTGGTACTGTAACTGTTTAAAACCATTTGAGCTTTTACTGTTTAGTAGAAGAGCTGAAAACCAGGCTGTTGGTACTGTGACTGTTTAAAACCATTTGAGCTTTTACTGTTTAGTAGAAGAGCTGAAAACCAGGCTGTTGGTACTGTGACTGTTTAAAACCATTTGAGCTTTTACTGTTTAGTAGAAGAGCTGAAAACCAGGCTGTTGGCACTGTGACTGTTTAAAACCATTTAAGCTTTTAAGAGCTGAAAACCAGGCTGTTGGTACTGTAACTGTTTAAAACCATTTGAGCTTTTACTGTTTAGTAAATGAGTTGAAAACCAAGCTGTTGGTACTATAACTGTTTAAAACCATTTGAGCTTTTACTGTTTAGTAGAAGAGCTGAAAACCAGGCTGTTGGCACTGTGACTGTTTAAAACCATTTGAGCTTTTACTTTTTAGTAGAAGAGCTGAAAACTGGGCTGTTGGTACTGTGACTGTTTAAAACCATTTGAGCTTTTACTGTTTAGTAGAAGAGCTGAAAACCAGGCTGTTGGCACTGTGACTGTTTAAAACCATTTAAGCTTTTAAAAGCTGAAAACCAGGCTGTTGGTACTGTAACTGTTTAAAACCATTTGAGCTTTTACTGTTTAGTAAATGAGTTGAAAACCAAGCTGTTGGTACTATAACTGTTTAAAACCATTTGAGCTTTTACTGTTTAGTAAATGAGTTGAAAACCAAGCTGTTGGTACTATAACTGTTTAAAACCATTTGAGCTTTTACTGTTTAGTAGAAGAGCTGAAAACCAGGCTGTTGGCACTGTGACTATTAAAAAGCATTTGAGCTTTTACTGTCAAGTAGAACAGTTGAACAACTAGGTTGTTGACTGTCAAGTGTGTTGTTCTGTATGATACAGAAAAGTGTTTATAGTTATACAGTTAAGGTTAATAAACATTTGAACTGATTTGGATTTGTTTATCTGTGTGACAGACAACATGTTGACAAAATGAGTCTTAATACATATGAAAAGTACATTTTCTGAACAAAAAAATAATGTTTGCACATCTTTAATTTTTCAGAATTCTTAGTTTGTAGAACTTGAAATTTGAAGTTATTATACATATGAAAGGTACATTTTCTGAACACAAAATAAGGAGTTGGCACAGCTTTTATTTTTCAGAATTCTTAGTTTGTAGAACTTGAAATTTGAAGTTATTATACGAGGTTTATTAGAAAAATAACCGGCAGTTTTATATATAAAAAAATATATATATGGATTTAAATCACGTGCGATTACACCAGACGTGCTTAAACCCTCATGCGCATGCGTGAGTTTTTTCACGCGTGTCGGTGACATCATCTGTCTGTGGGCAGGCTTTGAGTGAGCACTGGTCCAGCCCTCTCGGCTGAAATCCTTTGTCTGAGACGCTGCTGGAGACGGCGCGCATTGCTTTATCAAATTTTTTTCATGACCTGTGAGGGATATCTGAGTGGACACTATTCGAGAAATTCAACTGGTTCTTGGTGAAAAGTTTAACGGCTGATGAGAGATTGTGGAGTTTCTTTCGCTTTAAGGACAGCTCACAAAGTGGATCGGCGCAGCGCGGTCGGAGGTGGCGTCCGTCTGGCTGTTTCGAGCTGAAAACATCCTAATTTAAGGCTCTGTTCACCCAGGTCGTCGTCAGAGAACAGAGAAGTTTCAGAAGTCGTCGGCATGAGGAGTTTATGCGGACATTCCACTGTTAAAGGAGATTTTGTAATGAAAGAACGTGCAGGCAAATTCGCCGAGTCGGTTCCGTGACGACGACGCAAATCCGTCTGCGCCGTGACAGGAAAAACACCTCCGTGTTGAAAACCATTTGTAAAATACAGGCGGCTTTTGATGGCTTTCAACAATGAGTATCTGAGAAATTGTTTAACAGCTGGGCATGTTCCAACTTGTCCGTTAAGGTTTCCAATGGAGGTGTTTTTCCTGTCGCGACCCCCCGCGGTCAGGTCCGGCCCGACATGCGAATCTGCCTGCACGTTCTTTCATTACAAAATCTGCTTTAACAGTGGAATGTCCGCATAAACTCCTCATGCCGACCTCTTCTGAAACTTCTCTGACGACGACCTGGGTGAACAGAGCCTGAAATGTGGAAGTGTTCAGCTTGAAACAGCGAGACGACGCCGCCTTGGAGCGCAGATCGCCGTCAGGCGCCGTGGGCCGTCCTTAAAGCGACACTTACACACCAAAATCTCTCATCAGCCGTTAAAATTTTTACCGAAAACCAGCTGAATTTATCGAATGTGTCCACTCAGTTGTGCCTTACAGTTTTTGAAAAAATTTTGATCAAACAAAGAAGCAGTCTCTGAGCCTTTCCTAAACAATGAAAAAAATCGACGAGAGGGTGGGCGACTCCTCACTCAAAGACTGCCCACAGGCGAATGATGTAACCGACAGGCGTGAAAAAACTCTCACATGCCCACGAGGGTTCAAGCATGTCTGATGTAATCACACATGATTCAAATCCATATGGTTTTTGAAAACAAATAATAAGGTCGGATACTTTTCTAATAGACCTCGTACATATGAAAGGTACATTTTCTGAACAAAAAAATGAGTTGGCACAGCTTTCATTTATCTGAATTCTTTGTGGGTGCAGCTCAAAAATGTAAGTTACATTACACATGAATAATAAGTTATCTCAACAAAAACTTATTTGTTTGTTCAAACTTAAGATTTTTAGTTGGCCTCAAAACCCAAAAATCTAGTGGAGACTGTTGCCTTGAAATTTTAAGTTGACACAACTTTTTTGTTTTTACAGTGTTCCCTCTCCGAAATGGTCATCTCCATTAACAAAATAATAATAATAATAAAAAAAATCTGACAAACACATTTTCTCTTTTTTTTATTAAAATGAATACAACTTTCTTCCATACACATATATAAAATAAAAACCTGGCAGCACCACAACAATTTGGTTAAAAATAAAATATAGTGCTAAAAACTTTTAATCACTTACATCAGAGCTTTGCATTACTTCTTAAACTGGCATTACTGTGATGTCAGATCATAAAACCAAACCCTAAAGGTGTCAGCAAAATAACATACTATCAGGAAAAATTTGAAGAAACTAAACATCAGTGCCAGTTTCTTATATTCAATTTCTACATGTTGTGTAGGCTGTAGTCAATGTTTCCACTGTTATTTTGATTATTCTGCGTGTGTCGAAGTGGCAGGTGTTAACTTGGGTTGGGTGGTCAGGTGGCTCGCTGTGATTGGTGATGAAACAGTGGACTTAGTAGAGGACCAAGGTGAGATGCTTGCACATCATTTAGGAAAGGTTAACTCATCTGTTCCAGACTAATATGACCCCAATGAACAACTTGGGATATGTGCCAAAATCTCTATCCAGGACAAACAGCCCAAAATGCCCAAACGTTTTTTCATCCCAAGTGCTACTTCAAATACAGATGTATTTTCTAAACAGCAGCAGCTAGAGATTTTCCAAGGTGTTGAACATTTTGAAAATGACCAGTACATCTTTGGGAGGGCCAAAGAAAACTGTAAAATTTCTATTTTGATATTTTAAGAGAAAATGGCTAAAATAAGTGGGTCAACGTATTACCACACATCCAAAGGAAAGGAACATTTTCCAAAAAAGTTTTATTTTCAGTCCTGTTATCAATGGAATATGCATTTAAAGTGGAAAATACAAAACAAACCTTGTGTCTTTGGCAAACAGCAGTATCTAGAGGTCTTAAATGTTTTAAAGATTATCAGGGAACATCCACAACAGAAAGTTTAAGATACTAAATATGTGGCGATTCCAGACTGTATGTAGGTCGTTTGACCTAATGTTTTTTCTTAAAACATAAAAATGAGAAATTTTACACTCTTCTATGACCCTTCTAAACATGTACTGGTCATTCTGAGCATACCAAGTACCTTGGAAAACCTACAGCTGCTGCAGTTTAGAAAATCCAGCTGTATTTGAAGTAACACTTGGGACGAGTGGTCATTTTCGGGCTGTTACATGCTTGTCTCAGCGAGGTCCCAGACTAACTTTGTTCATGTAAATGTGGAGCTGATGAGTAGGATTGAGAAAGGAGAACCTGAAGACCATCAAACCGTTGCCCTATAATGCTTTCAGTTGAGCGGGTACTTTCTTCCATAAACCTGGAAAGAAGCCTCTCTTCTCTTTCCAGATTCCTCTCATGCTGCTGTTGCATGTTGTCCAGGAAAGATCTCTGCTGGGCTGACCGATCACCCAGGAGCTTGGCATAACCAGATGATGGCTTTCGATCTAGAAAGAATGTATAATTTCAGTTAGCAAAGAAAAAGAGGGTTTATGTTTTTCTCTTTGTGGATCTCTCAGTCATGTATTATACCAAAGAATCATCCTGCTTCTATATTCAAATTTGTTGTACTCATCCACATGGCTTTTGACTTCACAAAGCTCAAAACAGAAAAATAAAATTGAAATGAAAATATGTTTCTGTCTCAACTGTCTAAAGGATATTAACTGTCATATTCTGCTGGAAGTTTGTAATATTACCATTTCTAAAAAATAAAGCACTCCAAATAAATAAATAAATATGCAATGACTTGAACATTATTTTTTTCAAGAAGCTCTACAGGAAATTTCAATAACTCACTGCGGCCTTATTTTGCAGCATATTAGTCTTTAAAAAAACTCACTTTTTTGTCTGGAGCCTCCTCTGTGTGGTCTTCAGATTGTGTTAAGCTGCTGTCATCAATCTCCTCTGATGTGCTGTTTACATCATCATCATCATCATCAGCATCATCATCTGTATATATGAGAGCAGAAATTAACGTGATGCACTAAAGTGAACGAGGATAAAGAGTGTTGGTTAACTCGATGATCAAACTGTGTTCATGCACTTTACTCCGCGAATAAACTTATGGGATAACTTAACATGAATCCCCAACATTAACATGAACTAAAGCCACACATTTGGCTCAAAGTATGTCTCGGGGAAAAAAAAAAAAAAAAGGAATGTTGAGTTAGCGTGATTTTATCAGGACTTACCTCCAGACTTTCCGGTGTCTCGGGTGAACTTTCCTCCGGTGGAAAACCGACTTCTACTCCAGTGTGCTCCTTGGAGAGGGTCGTCCTCCGATTATTACTCCATTAATTCATAATAAGTGAAGCTGGTTGGAGCCGCGCCACTTCTGCTCATTTAGCTTCTCCTTGTAGAAAGCGCTCGTTGCTTCCCAGCGGTTTTTAATTTGCTCTACTGACCTGCTGACTCCGGACACAACAAGTCTGTGCTGCCAACTTACGTCTGTCAAACTTTTCCACTTATTTTAAATTCTTTTAAAACGTTGAGTAGTGTTGGCTCTTGTAAAGTCCAGCTGTGTTTTTTCTGTCGCCATTTCCGTGAACACAGAGCAGGAAGCGTCACGTGGTGATGTGACGTAACAGACATGCGCAGTAAGGCTCCTCACAGGCGGACAATCCGACATGCCGTTTACATGGAACGCGATCGGGTTAAAAACAGGGTTATACCACCTCCTCTAACCCGATCGTAATTTTGATCGGATTGGGCTATTCTAATCAGATGGAGCTGTTTACATGGCGTGATTTTGATCCGATTGTTCAATCTGATTGTTCAATCAGATTACTTTTGGTCCATGTAAACGCAGCTATTGTCCTGATCACAGAAGCAAAGTTTCTGTGGAATAACAGCTATTTTGTATTTATTTAAGGCATAACAGGTTAGGAAAACACACTGTGTACCCAGGAACAAAACAAAAATAAAAATTTGTTACATAGTGTAATCAATCAATCAATCAATTTTTTTATATAGCGCCAAATCACAACAAACAGTTGCCCCAAGGCGCTTTATATTGTAAGGCAAGGCCATACAATAATTATGTAAAACCCCAACGGTCAAAACGACCCCCTGTGAGCAAGCACTTGGCTACAGTGGGAAGGAAAAACTCCATTTTAACAGGAAGAAACCTCCAGCAGAACCAGGCTCAGGGAGGGGCAGTCTTCTGCTGGGACTGGTTGGGGCTGAGGGAGAGAACCAGGAAAAAGACATGCTGTGGAGGGGAGCAGAGATCGATCACTAATGATTAAATGCAGAGTGGTGCATACAGAGCAAAAAGAGAAAGAAACAGTGCATCATGGGAACCCCCCAGCAGTCTACGTCTATAGCAGCATAACTAAGGGATGGTTCAGGGTCACCTGATCCAGCCCTAACTATAAGCTTTAGCAAAAAGGAAAGTTTTAAGCCTAATCTTAAAAGTAGAGAGGGTGTCTGTCTCCCTGATCTGAATTGGGAGCTGGTTCCACAGGAGAGGAGCCTGAAAGCTGAAGGCTCTGCCTCCCATTCTACTCTTACAAACCCTAGGAACTACAAGTAAGCCTGCAGTCTGAGAGCGAAGCGCTCTATTGGGGTGATATGGTACTACGAGGTCCCTAAGATAAGATGGGACCTGATTATTCAAACCCTTATAAGTAAGAAGAAGAATTTTAAATTCTATTCTAGAATTAACAGGAAGCCAATGAAGAGAGGCCAATATGGGTGAGATATGCTCTCTCCTTCTAGTCCCTGTCAGTACTCTAGCTGCAGCATTTTGAATTAACTGAAGGCTTTTTAGGGAACTTCTAGGACAACCTGATAATAATGAATTACAATAGTCCAGCCTAGAGGAAATAAATGCATGAATTAGTTTTTCAGCATCACTCTGAGACAAGACCTTTCTGATTTTAGAGATATTGCGTAAATGCAAAAAGGCAGTCCTACATATTTGTTTAATATGCGCTTTGAATGACATATCCTGATCAAAAATGACTCCAAGATTTCTCACAGTATTACTAGAGGTCAGGGTAATGCCATCCAGAGTAAGGATCTGGTTAGACACCATGTTTCTAAGATTTGTGGGGCCAAGTACAATAACTTCAGTTTTATCTGAGTTTAAAAGCAGGAAATTAGAGGTCATCCATGTCTTTATGTCTGTAAGACAATCCTGCAGTTTAGCTAATTGGTGTGTGTCCTCTGGCTTCATGGATAGATAAAGCTGGGTATCATCTGCGTAACAATGAAAATTTAAGCAATACCGTCTAATAATACTGCCTAAGGGAAGCATGTATAAAGTGAATAAAATTGGTCCTAGCACAGAACCTTGTGGAACTCCATAATTAACTTTAGTCTGTGAAGAAGATTCCCCATTTACATGAACAAATTGTAATCTATTAGACAAATATGATTCAAACCACCGCAGCGCAGTGCCTTTAATACCTATGGCATGCTCTAATCTCTGTAATAAAATTTTATGGTCAACAGTATCAAAAGCAGCACTGAGGTCTAACAGAATAAGCACAGAGATGAGTCCACTGTCCGAGGCCATAAGAAGATCATTTGTAACCTTCACTAATGCTGTTTCTGTGCTATGATGAATTCTAAAACCTGACTGAAACTCTTCAAATAGACCATTCCTCTGCAGATGATCAGTTAGCTGTTTTACAACTACCCTTTCAAGAATTTTTGAGAGAAAAGGAAGGTTGGAGATTGGCCTATAATTAGCTAAGATAGCTGGGTCAAGTGATGGCTTTTTAAGTAATGGTGTAATTACTGCCACCTTAAAAGCCTGTGGTACATAGCCAACTAACAAAGATAGATTGATCATATTTAAGATCGAAGCATTAAATAATGGTAGGGCTTCCTTGAGCAGCCTGGTAGGAATGGGGTCTAATAAACATGTTGATGGTTTGGATGAAGTAACTAATGAAAATAACTCAGACAGAACAATCGGAGAGAAAGAGTCTAACCAAATACCGGCATCACTGAAAGCAGCCAAAGATAACGATACGTCTTTGGGATGGTTATGAGTAATTTTTTCTCTAATAGTTAAAATTTTGTTAGCAAAGAAAGTCATGAAGTCATTACTAGTTAAAGTTAATGGAATACTCAGCTCAATAGAGCTCTGACTCTTTGTCAGCCTGGCTACAGTGCTGAAAAGAAACCTGGGGTTGTTCTTATTTTCTTCAATTAGTGATGAGTAGAAAGATGTCCTAGCTTTACGGAGGGCTTTTTTATAGAGCAACAGACTCTTTTTCCAGGCTAAGTGAAGATCTTCTAAATTAGTGAGACGCCATTTCCTCTCCAACTTACGGGTTTACGGGTCAGACACTTCTGATTTAAAGCTCTCTTTTTCAGAGGAGCTACAGCATCCAAAGTTGTCTTCAATGAGGATGTAAAACTATTGACGAGATACTCTATCTCCCTTACAGAGTTTAGGTAGCTACTCTGCACTGTGTTGGTATATGGCATTAGAGAACATAAAGAAGGAATCATATCCTTAAACCTAGTTACAGCGCTTTCTGAAAGACTTCTAGTGTAATGAAACTTATTCCCCACTGCTGGGTAGTCTATCAGAGTAAATGTAAATGTTATTAAGAAATGATCAGACAGAAGGGAGTTTTCAGGGAATACTGTTAAGTCTTCTATTTCCATACCATAAGTCAGAACAAGATCTAAGATATGATTAAAGTGGTGGGTGGACTCATTTACTTTTTGAGCAAAGCCAATAGAGTCTAATAATAGATTAAATGCAGTGTTGAGGCTGTCATTCTCAGCATCTGTGTGGATGTTAAAATCGCCCACTATAATTATCTTATCTGAGCTAAGCACTAAGTCAGACAAAAGGTCTGAAAATTCACAGAGAAACTCACAGTAACGACCAGGTGGACGATAGATAATAACAAATAAAACTGTTTTTTGGGACTTCCAATTTGGATGGACAAGACTAAGAGTCAAGCTTTCAAATGAATTAAAGCTCTGTCTGGGTTTTTGATTAATTAATAAGCTGGAATGGAAGATTGCTGCTAATCCTCCGCCCCGGCCCGTGCTACGAGCATTCTGACAGTTAGTGTGACTCGGGGGTGTTGACTCATTTAAACTAACATATTCATCCTGCTGTAACCAGGTTTCTGTTAGGCAGAATAAATCAATATGTTGATCAATTATTATATCATTTACCAACAGGGACTTAGAAGAGAGAGACCTAATGTTTAATAGACCACATTTAACTGTTTTAGTCTGTGGTGCAGTTGAAGGTGCTATATTATTTTTTCTTTTTGAATTTTTATGCTTAAATAGATTTTTGCTGGTTATTGGTAGTCTGGGAGCAGGCACCGTCTCTACGGGGATGGGGTAATGAGGGGATGGCAGGGGGAGAGAAGCTGCAGAGAGGTGTGTAAGACTACAACTCTGCTTCCTGGTCCCAACCCTGGATAGTCACGGTTTGGAGGATTTAAGAAAATTGGCCAGATTTCTAGAAATGAGAGCTGCTCCATCCAAAGTGGGATGGATGCCGTCTCTCCTAACAAGACCAGGTTTTCCCCAGAAGCTTTGCCAATTATCTATGAAGCCCACCTCATTTTTTGGACACCACTCAGACAGCCAGCAATTCAAGGAGAACATGCGGCTAAACATGTCACTCCCGGTCCGATTGGGGAGGGGCCCAGAGAAAACTAGAGAAAACTACTAATTCTAAACTGTTTTCTAATTTGTGTCTTACGTT
The DNA here is from genome assembly GCF_902500255.1 of Thalassophryne amazonica. Classification (NCBI taxonomy): domain Eukaryota; kingdom Metazoa; phylum Chordata; class Actinopteri; order Batrachoidiformes; family Batrachoididae; genus Thalassophryne; species Thalassophryne amazonica. Next base: position 23,756,780 of record NC_047109.1, read on the forward strand.
TAAGATTTTAAATGGCTTGGCTCTTTCCCATTAAGTCATTTTATTAATATTCGCCCAGAGCCATCTATAAAATCTATCAGAATATCTTCACAAAGAGATTGTTCTGTGATTTTCCGTCATACTGCTTTTGGTCAGTCACCTTTCTCTATAAAAGCCACGACTCAGTGGAATGCTCTCCCTGACAGTATTAAGAACTCTGATTCTACTGGAAGCTTTAAGAACAAACTCAAAATTATTCATGTCTTAATTGTGACCTGCCAAGGGACTGCAGATGTAAATTTGCTTAAGGTAAATCTGGTACAATGCATCAAATGGAAACATTTATGTTTTTCATTCTGCATTGTCCCTCTACAAATAAATAAGATAACAAAGAAAAACCTTGCTCAAAATGAAAGAACTAGAGATAAGATGAGATACTGATGTACTGCAAGGTTACGACCAGAATTCTAATTCACTGTGATGCAATGCTGATTTTAAATATGTCCAGTATCTGTGATTTATAGATCACATATTGAGGAGATTCAGTCATCAATATTATTTTAATGTTTTCAGAAGAAAAGATATACAAGGTCTATTAGAAAAGTATCCGACCTTATTATTTTTTTTCAAAAACCATATGGATTTGAATCACGTGTGATTGCGTCAGACAAGCTTGAACCCTCGTGCGCATGCGTTTTTCCACGCCTGTCGGTTGCGTCATTCGCCTGTGAGCAGGCTTTGAGTGAGGAGTGGTCCACCCCCTCGTCGTTGTTTCATTGCCAGGAAATGGCGGAATGATTTGGGCTTTTTTTCCATCAGAATTTTTTCAGAAACTGTTAGAGACTGGCAGCTGGAAACCATTAGAAAAATTTATCTGGCTTTCGGTGACAATTTGACGGGCTTCACAGAGAATAAGGACTGTTACTACAGCTTTAAGGATGGCTTTAAGGACGCTCGGCCACAAACTACCGGATCATTTCTAAACAGATGGCTCTGTGGAGCCGGGACCGTCGTGTGCACTTTCTCTGGTTATCACAAGAGCTGGACATCAACCATTTTCCGGCAGATTTCACTTTTAACAAGAGATTTTGTCATGGAAAGCCGAGCGGAGGCTTCGCGCATCACGATGGATTTGCCACTGGAGCGACACAAAACCACCTCCGTTTTGGTCTCACAGGACGGCTTTGAGATGGCGTTCAGACAGCTGTCGGTGGTTTTTCCATCGAGTGATTATCCGAGAAATTGTGGATGTGCCTGGACATGCCAGAACATGTCCCGTGAGGCTTCATCACGGCGTTGCTGTGCACCATGTGGCACTGCCATGACGCACGAAGCCTCCGCTCCTCTTTCCATGACAAAAACTCCTGTAACAGTGGAATGTGCCGTTCATTTCCAAACTGGACGCTGTGTTTTATCCGGGACGTTGTCTGACTAGCACAGGAATTGTGAAAAGACGTGGACATCAGCACTTTTTCGGCATATTGAGACAGACGTGCAAAGGTTTTTTTTGTGTGGTTTTTTTTTTGTTGTTTTTACAGTGGGAACAGAATCATTGCCAGTAACATCATTGTCTTACATTTAAAGAGAACATTCATTGTTCTTATGATGTTCTGTGCATTCACATTATTTTGTGCTTTCACATTTTTGTTGATTATTGCAGAGTATAAATAAATTGTCCAAACCATCACTGTGGAATCATCCACGCCTGTCCAACCGCGTGTCCCTCCCGACAGCAGGTGGAATATTTCGTGGTTCGTCATTTAGTTTTTTTTTTGTTTGTTTTTTTTCACTCTTTTTCTGTTGGTTTCTGCGTCTTTTGCAAAACGTTATGTTTTATGTGAAGGGGCCCATGAGAGGGTTGAAATTTCACTTACAAACGCTACACACAATCATGTTCAGATGATTTTGCTTGTTGTGTTCACATGTAAAAGTGTAGCCAACATAAATCAAAAGTTACCGTGGCAATGGCATGACTAGAAATGGTACATATCTATGGCAAGACTCATTCCCATCACAATCCAACATGCACACATTCACAGATATGCCCAAGCTGCCAGCACCATGCAGAGCCCTCATTACAGAGACTCCTGCCTTGTTTTTTTTTCCATGAAATGCATGGAAATGTTGAAAAACTGCCCAAGCTCACTAAGTTCAAAAGAGAGAGAAAGAGAATATTAGAACTGCCTTGTTGTCCAAAACTACTCCAAAAATTGATAGGGTATTCCTACGTCCATTCAACAGCATTCCACAAAACTAAATGAAAATTGGTTCAGCAGTTTTTGAGCCATCCTGCTGAAAATCAAAAAAACAAATAAATGGGGCCGAAAACATTACCATCCTGGTGGATGGGAAAAAAGGGACAAACAACTACAATGTCCATATAAACAGCACATTCAGAATTAGAAATTTTTCTGCATGCACTGGCCAGTTAAACAAATAAAAAAATAAGCTGGTGTAATTCTGCAGTTTTCTGTTCTTACTTGGTTTGGCTGCAGTCTGCAAAACCATCAACAGATAAAGAAACACAGGAACTATGTCCATGTACTTTCACCACCTCTACTCCTTGCAACCACACTTTTCCACTGGGCTCCTTCTCATTCACACACATTTACTTACTCCTATCAACGTTCATTCCCCTTCTCTCCAGAGTGTACCTCCACATCCCCAGGCTCATATCAACCTGATCTCTACTCTCATGGCATATTACAATGATATCTGAAAACATCATGGTTCATGGAGATTCTTGTCTGATCTCTGTCCATTACCATTGCAAACAAGAAAGGAGTCATAGCATTCAAGGTGTAACTCCTCGCGTCTATACTTCTTCATCAGTACTCTCTCCATCAGTGTGTTACATTTACCCTGACAGAACAGGGGTGTTGGCCAAGTGGTTAGTGCACTTGGTTTCAGTATGGAAGGTTTCCAGTTCAAACCCCACCCCTGCCACATTTCTCCATGTAATGTGGAATTGCATCTGGCGTAAAACCTGTGCCAATTCAACGTGCACACCCACCTTAGATTTGCTGTGAGGACCCCGGGTGCAAACAAGGGAGCAGCCAAAGGGACTTACTTTTTTGTAACATTTACCCTTATAAATGTAGTTAGCCTGAACCAATTTAATTAAAAGTAACAGTAACTCAAATTAATCATGTTGACCCAACAAATGTACATTCAGGTCACTCAACAAAATTGTTTCTGGCTAAGTTAACATATTTTTCTTGGGTAGAAATACTTTCCATAATTTTATTATGTTTACTGAGCAAGTTGTATTTTTGAGTGCAGACTGAAAGAAAGATGCTTTGCAGTGCCTGGACAACAGCATATACAGTCGCCTGGAGAAATTCAGCTCCAGTAATGGTGATTCTTTGCATTTTCCACCCTCAGCAGTTTCACTGCATTTGCAATCTCACTAACTGCTCTCACTAAATCTCACTAACTATGTGTTGGTTGTTGGCAGAACTCAAAGAGATTAATAAATGAGAACTAGTGTTTGCGGTCGCACTGAGCCATGTCCCGGCAAGGAGGCATGGTCATCATTTTAATTCTGGGCAAGTCAGTGAGCACTGTGCATAGGCATCAATATTTTCCCAGTTAGGAGGTGTCATGTTACTGTCCATAAAGGGACATTTGCATTTAGTAGGCAGCATTGGGAGTGCAGACTGTAGTTCTCATTATTAACCCCTTTGGCAGAACCCTAACATCCCAGCAGGGATTGATTTCTTGGCTGATACTGTGGTCACTGCAAATTCAATGGATCCCTGATAGCAGCAGTTCAGAAGTTATGATACGATACGATATACTTTATTATCCCAAAAAGAGAAATTCATCTTGGACTCATATGCTGCATACAATGCATGATAAAAACATTAAAAACACCCTGCAAAAATATGAATATAAATATGGCACAGCAAACTAATAATATAACAGACAACCCCCACCCCCCATATTGCACACATCCTATAACCATAAGTACCATGGAGCCATCACGCAGTTCTGCTACCTTACGCAATCTTATTTAGAAGTCTGATAGACAAATGAAAGGCAAAAGTTCATATTCTTTATAGAAGATATGTGAAGAGTTAGTCAGTATCCTCTGGGCTCGCCTGAGGACAGCCTGGTCACATAAAGACTACAGGCCCTGATACTCCTTATGTCCCATTACCTTCATAGCAGTGTGGATCAGACCACTGAGTTTGGTTTTTAATTGCACAGTGAGGTTACCAAACCACACTGATATTCCAAAACTTATCAAGCTCGCCAGGATAGCCTGGTAGAATATAAACATGATCCTCTGGTCCACACCTAAAACTCTGAGTCCACATAAAAAATATAGCCTCTGCTGGATTCAAGAACACAAACTATCCACATGGACCTTCCAGCTAAAAGTCTGATCCAAATGAATTCCTAGGAACTTGTATGAGCAAACCTGGGTTATGTGTGTGTTGTGTATGACCACTGGACTGTGGTCCCCTACAGACCTAGGGTCCAAGAACATGTCCTTAATGAAATTCTCTATTTCTGAGTGATCATCTGAAAATTTTAAAACATAATTTCCTGGATAAATTTGTGAGCATTCCTTTGTATACAGTGTGAAGAGAACTGGTGAGCTAACATAGATTTGTGGAGCACCTGTGCTGACGGTTCTCACCTCTGACTGACTACGATTGGTTAAAAAAGGTAAATATCATTTGAAAAAATAGCATTTGATTACAAAGGGATTCACATTCAACTACTTCAGTTTCTCAAGAAGCAGATAAAGCTGGAGTGTGTTAAAAGCTGAACGAACATCAGCAAATAAAATATGTGCATACGCTGGGAGTCCTCCAAGTGTTTAATGATGATTATACTGGCGATGGCATCATTAGTCGCCCCCCTGTGTCTGCAGGTAAACTGATATGGGTAGAGTGCCAAATTGACCCCTAACTTTAGCACAGCCCCCATATACTTTTCCAGACATTTCATGACTATTGAAGTCAAAGCCACAGGCCTGAAATCATTATTTTCTGTTGGGCAGTTCTTTTTGGCTATTGACAATATAATTGTTTTTGTTGTTGTTGTTGTTGTTTTCCAGATGGTGGGTACTGTGTGCAAGTCCAAGTTGAATGAGGAATTGCAGAATCTGGGATTAAAATTGTTTATAAGATCCAGGCTTTCAATGACTTCTTTGACTCAGCTATCAGAAATGTGTCTGTATCTGAAGAAGGTCTCAAACCTGTGGAGGCATATATTTCTGCAGTGACATTGTACACCTGGGAAAAGTTCATGGCATCATTATGTCACTGGACAGAGGTGTTTGGCACCATTGTTGGAGATGTCATGGTCTGCTCCTGTCCAAGCCTATGTTATGGTTTGGCCCCTGTCTGTGTCCTTTTTTCCCTCTCATTGTTCTTTTTGGCATAAGCAGAAGCGCTTACGCTGCCTGACTCCTCTGCGGGAATTGCACATCTAAGGTCATCAGAACCACTCACGTCTCCTGAAATGCCTGCAGAGCCATCAGGGAAAGTCATGTCACCACAGCTCTCAGCAGTTTACATGCCACAGGAATCCTCTACAGTACACAGTCCACCAAAATCATCAGCGGCACCTTCAGTGACATCCACAGTGTACACGCCTAGGGATCAAGTGGAGCTGTTCATGTTTCCTGAATTGCCAGCAGAGCCATCAGGGAAAATCCCGTCACCACAGCTCACTGCAATGTACACACCACAGGAAGCCTCAACAGCATGCATGCATCAGGATTCTTTGGCACTGCCCATGTCTTCAGAAATGCCAGCAGAACAACTGGAGAAGTCCACGGCACCACAGCCCTCAGCTGCATGCACGCAACTGGAAACATCTGCGACACGCACACCTTCAAGGACTTCAGCAGTGCCTGTAGGATCAGCAATGGTGCACACATCTCGAAGATTTTCTGCCATGACCATGTATTCTGTTCTTCCTCTGTCTACCCAATCGTCAATGGCATCCCCCAAAAATTAGGTTCTACAGCCTGCAGGACAGCTGTTTTTTTTTCTTTGTTTTGTTTCCTAATTATGCTTTTCTATTTTTTTCCCCCACTGGCTGGGTCCGCTGTGGATGCAGTTTTTTGCACCATGTCAATATTTGGTTATGTTCCTTCATAATTCCTGCACCAAGGTGTTGGCAGTCATCACCTGTATATTGTGTTTCAGGTTTCTTTTGTGTTTCTGGTTCCCTCATTGTCTACATATGTGTATGTAACAGGTCAACTTCCCACATCATTGTTTAGTTGATTTCTCTCCCAGGGCCATTAATAAGTTATGTATCTGTTTTTGATTGTCGCCTGAGTTTGTTTGGTTGGATTTCTAACTTTTTGCTTTCTTTTGTTAGGTGGTTTTACTCCCCACGTAGTTTTTTTTTTTTTTTTTTTGCTAGTTTATTTGTTTTCTGTGGTCCTCATAGTGTTTTGTTTTGGTGGTTTGTTCATTTTTTTTTGTGTTCTATTAACCAAGTCTGTTTCTCATGTCAGTTCTGTTTGCTCTCCTTGCAGTTCTTTTATTGTTTTGTGTGTGTGTGTGTGTGTGTGTGTGTGTGTGTGTGTGTGTGTGTGTGTGTGTGTGTGTGTGTGTGTGTGTGTGTGTGTGTGTGTGTGTGTGTGTGTGATTGGTTGCCTCTGGAGTAGGTCCTTTTATTGGTTCTCTTACATTTTATGTACTGTTATTACAATGGTTTTGTTCTTAGGGTTGTTTATCTGTTTGTCTATCTCTCAGTTCAGTTGTTTTTTTCTGTTTTGTGTGGGTAGTTTTTCAGTTCTTCAGCTTCCCCAATTTGTGGGTCCCATTATTAAGTGAGGTCTCTTCTCTCTCAGTTCTGTTGATCAATTCAGTTTTCCCTTTTTCCGCCACCATCTCTTAAAAGGGGAGTTCTGACATTTTATGTCATATGTCTGCTGGTGCTCCCGCTGACCCTGCCATGGATGCCTGCCATCCTTATGGCCCAACCCCTGACTCAACCATGGACCTTACTGGGTATCATGTCTGACCTGATTCAACCATGGTCCTCAATGGGTTTCATGGGCGACCCCCTGACTCTTCCATGAATTTTGATGGGCCTCACGGCCAACCTCCTCACTCTACCACAGACTGTAATGGGTTGCATGGTCTCTGCCCTGACCCCGCCGTGGACCCTAGTGGGTCGCATGGTTGTCCCGCGGACTCTTCCTGTGGCCTCTGTCCTGGCCTTCAAGTTTATCTTTGCTTGCCACATGGTCGCCCTCCTGGCAGCCTTTCGGTTCTTAGGCAGCCATACAGTCACCTGCCCCATGTCCCGTTAGCCATGTGTGGGTTCCTTAGATCCCTACCCAGTTTCCTTTTATGGCTTATGGCCCCCTCCACCCACTCATGTTCTTCTGGCTGGTGGATGCCTCCCACTGCGTTTTGGGAAGGGGTTTCAGTTGGCCGCCAGTGTCACCTGCCTTGGGAGGGGTGATGTCATGGTCTGCCCCTGTCCAGGCCTATGTCTTGGTTTGTCCCCTGCCTGTGTCCATTTTTCCCTCACATTGTTCTACTGTCTGGCATGGTCCATGGCCTTCTATTTTTTATACTTAAGTCACTTGTTGAGTTTGTTTTGTTGATCTCTTTTCTGTTTTTTGTTTTGTTTGTCTCTTTGTTTTTTTTTTTTTGTTTGTTTGTTCATTTCATGTGGATTGTTGATGAGGCCTTTGGTTTTGTTTATCTTTGTTTTAGGTATTTTATTTTTTATCAGTGTTTGTTATAGTCACAGATACTTCTTGTCTGCTCCTGTTTGTCACATCCCGTCTGTCACTCACCCTCGATCCTCCTGTCTTCCATCATCCGTATGTCGTCCGACCACGGCCCCTTCCTCAATGTTCGCCCCACCTGTCTCCCATCATGTCCTGGTTTCCTGCTGTGTATTATGCCTTGTGTGATCTGTGTTTCACTGCTAATTTGCTGTGCTTTACGCCTTGTACCTCAGCCTTTGTTCCAGCCCTTATCCTAGTATTTTGTCATTGTTCTTGTGCCTACCTGGTTTTGACCCTGCTTTGCTTTTTGAACTTTGCCTTAGTCTCAGCCTTTGAACTCTGTCTTGCCATGTTTCTGAACCTTGCTCATTTTTGGACCACACCTCTGCCTAATGACTGTCTATCACCTCTGCATCGCTGACTGTCATGCTGTGTACAGTACCACTGCCTGATTTCAAGATAAAGCCTTTTTTGATTACTCCTATTCCTCAGCCTTTGAGCCTTCATTTGTGTCTGTCACCTGTTTGTGCCACACCACGAATCCTGACAGGAGAATCAAGCGCCAAGACTTTTGGGACTTTTGGTGCTTCCTGTCTTAGTCTATGGTTGTGAGTCTTCAAAGCTCACAAACGGTGACCTATGGTTATGACTGGATGTCTTTGGTACTTAGTTCTGTTAGAGGATCCTTTGGTGTGGCTGGAATGCCTTTGTGTCAAATGAGCATTTTATTAGCGAGACTCAGATGAGGCCTATAACTTCCATTGTGAGGTCATGTCAGTTATGATATGTTGGTCTGCTCTGGGAACATTCCAGCATGCTGCTGAGGATCCCAGCAGCTGGGGAAGGTGAAGGGGATACACATTTTTCATGTAGCTGTGGCAGATGCATGGGCAATTTTAAAAAATGGGGATGGGCCAGATGTCTGGATTGGTGGTTGCTTTCCAAGTCCCACTCTGGTGTATGCAGTGACACGGCCTCCAGTCTGTTCTCCCAGACTTGAACTAATCATGTAGTGTTATCCACTGCCGTCACACTATTTCACTGATTTTTTTCCCTTCTTCTTCAGTATTTAAACCACTGCAGATTGTCTTTAAAGAACATGGTTTGCAAAGTTTTGGAATATTTTCTGACACATCTGTTGACAGTTGGGCACACATCCATGTAGTTACACAATTAACTGTCACAATGATGGAGGATGGAAGCAGACATGCCAAAAATAGTCCCAGGCAGAATATGTTTTTTACATTACTATAATTTACAGGTCCTAAATCTTGTCATGTGTCACTCCACTTCTCCATTATTGGCTGCTGTGTCATTTAAGTGAGATAGTTCACACTTCACAACAGACTATATCATGAGGATACATGGTGAACAACTTAGTGAGAGGAATGCAATCAAGATACAGTGTCTCCACCTGGTATTTATTTATTTTATTTTATTTTTGACCAAATGAAACTGGTGTTGAGTGGAAAATTACACAGGGAAAATCAAATTGAAGTAGCATTACAATTTAAAAAGAAACCCACACTAAATGTCCACTCCCCAAAAGAAAAGATAGGATGAAAACGTCACATACTCAGAATGAGTGTAAGTTTAGTAAGGTAAGTTCAAATAGTATTCATTGTTATGATTCCAAGACAACTCATATCATATTTACATTTATTTTGATGTGATGAACATTGGAGGGCCCCCTCTGAGCTATCTAACTGACCAGTTAATATTTAAAATCAAATCCTGGTGAGCTGTATCACATCCTTATTTGACTGGCTTATTTCCAATTCAAACATGCTTAAGAGCCCCTTCACACATAGTATGAATGTGGTCAAATTGCACATGAAGTGCGCATGAAGCAGGAATCATATGCAATAGGTGTAAAATCATAGCTGCCTCCAATGCCTCATACACCTGTTGCTACAACTATTTGCACACACCAGCGGCTGAAAGACATAGTGTACCCTGTGAGAGCCCATCAAACCCTCTCGCGGCAGGTGTTGGCCAAATTCCAGCTGACACACATGAACATCCAACACTGCTCGCTTGGCACTTAGAAAAAGTGAAATTTGTCTAAGTGTCCCCATGAGTGTGGCTTTGCAAACAGACACAGCGATACATTAGTGTGTGTGCTGAACTGACAGGGGGCGTGTCTGCCGACAGGAGCAGCTGTGGTGATCTGTGGTTCTGAATGTCAGGGCTGGAGAATGCATACTGTTTGGACAGACATGAACTAACAACTGTCCACTATGACAGGCATGTGTCTGCTTGCTGTCCTCATGTGGACATACACAAAAACATATGTCACTGTTGCAATGGTTTGCAGCGAGCGTGCACACGGTGTGCTCATTGACAGCCTACCCCAGGTAAAAAGGGCCGTCAGATCATAACACGCAGTGGGCGAGCTGAACGTCCCGCCACCCACGTGAGCTCTATTACACATGACACTGTGTCTGTCCTGCAGTGCGCCGTCCACAAGACATGCATGACGGGTAGGACATGTGCACAGGGCCAGCTGGACACGCTGCCAGCAGATGTGGACATGATAAGAGCGTCTTGCTTCTCTTTCATGTTATTTCATGACTGTGCGTCTGTGACCATGGGTCATCTACAGAGGAACAGACAGTTCATGCTTGTATTGTCTGCTTGAAAAGAGAGATTCAATAAAATGTGGTGCTTTTATATGGTGTTTGGGTGTTTTTTTTTTTTAAATACATCCATGTCCTTCTTGATATCAGAAATTTTCCTGCACTTTTTACAGGACAGCGATGGTAGCTTAGTGGTAAAGGTTCTGACTGGCAATCAGAGATTTTGGAAATTGCAGGTTCGAATTCTGTGGGTGGCCAGCCCAGTGTCACTTTTTTTTCATGCTCCCGTGATGAAATGAGTCAAATTTTCGTGATGAGATTTTTTGAAATCACTATTCCTAACCATACTCATACCCCCAACCCCAACCCTAACCTTAACCATAACCACCCCGCCCCACTTCACTTTTAATTTTGTGCAGCCATCACGGAATTAATTAAAATGAATTCATGCTGCTGTGACAAAAATGAGGCGCTTTTTGTCACAATATCACGAACCAATAGATATATTTTGTGCTGCTGAATCATGACTTACCGTGAGACCAGGTTGGGGTGGCATGTATTTTTTTGTATTTTTTTCACAGCAGCTGCAGATGTGATTGCACATCGCGCAGTTGCTCACACTGTGTTCCTGCTTGGATGAAACTGTCGCAGCATGTATTTTTTTTATTTATTTATTTTTTTTTCTTCACAGCAATGAGTCTTTTTTTTCCACTCTACCATACAGGCCTGATTGGTGGATTGCTGCGGAGATGGTCTTCCTTCTGGAAGGTTCTCCTCTCTCCACAGAGAAGTGATGGAGCTCTGGTGTGCTCATTGGCATCTTCAAAGCAGCAGAAATGTTTCTGTACCCTTCCCCAGATTTGTGCCTCAAGACAATCCTGTCTTGGAGGTCTACAAACAATTCCTTTGACTTTATACTTTCTAGGATCAGTAATAAGTGAGTTGTTCATTAGACTTAAGGAGCATTTGTATTATTTATGTAACCACACTGTTACTAGAGAGATAGTATGTCAGTCTGAGGTGGTAAGGTGCAGCACCGGGACCCCCAGGGCACCGTCCTCTCGCCTTTCCTCTTCACCTTCTACACCTCGGACTTCACCTACAACACGGACAGCTGCCATCTCCAGAAGTTCTCTGATGACTTCGCTATTGTGGGTCGCGTGTCTGAGGGGAATGAGCTGGAGTACCGGTCGGTCATCACAGAGTTCGTGGACTGGTGTGAGCGCAACCATTTGTGTCTCAACACCAGTAAGACGAAGGAGATGGTGATCGACTTCAGGGGGAAACCACCACCTCACCCACCGGTGAACATCCAGGGGGAGGACATAAAGACTGTGGACAGTTTCAAATACCTGGGTGTTCACCTCAACAGCAAACTGGACTGGACTCACAACACCGACACCCTGTACAAAAAAGGCCAGAGTCGCCTCCACCTCCTGAGGAGACTGAGATCCTTTGGAGTGAGCAGGCCTCTGCTTAAGACCTTCTATATCTCTGTTGTAGCCTCTGCTATCCTCTATGCTGTCGTCTGTTGGGCCCCGGGCAGCACAGAGCGGGAGAGAAAGAGACTGAATAAGCTGGTCAGGGAGTCCAGCTCTGTCCTGGGCTGTCCTCAGGACTCTCTGGAGGAGGTGGCTGAGAGGAGGGTGTTAGCCAAGTTCAAATCCATCATGGACAACTCCTCTCACACTCTGCACTGGACTGTAGTGGAGCTGAGCAGCTCATTCAATGACAGATTGAGGCACCCTCCGTGCAAGAAGGAACGATACCGCAGGTCGTTCAGTGCCCTCCAAAAGTATTGGAACACTTAGTATTTCACACATATTATGTTCAAAATATTTAAAAAGAAAATAAGATTATAAAATCAAACCTTCAAGTGCCTTGTGATAGAATCACCACAATGACCGCTCCATGATGGCGGCTGCATTTCTTGCTCCTCAGCAACCAATGTGGCATCTACTCTTCTTTATAATGTCTATGTTCGTCTCCCGTTGGTTTGTGCCTTTCTACGGCTTTTTATGACAACAGTTGTGGCTTTTCCCCCACTGCAGAGATTTCTGTGCCATTTCCGGTTTGTGCCTCGTCTACCATGGGTTTGTGGCTTTTTACGGCTTCTTATGACAGCGGTTTGTGGCTTTTTCCCCACTGGGGAGATTTTTTGTGCCATATCCGGTTTGTGCCTTCGTCTACCATACAGTGAGCCTCACGCCACTGCGCGCCACTGCGCACCACTGCGCGGCGCTCTGCTCTTGTTAGAACAGTTTTACCCACATTTGGCCTTTAGAGACATGCATATTTAATGCGAAGAAACGTGTTTCATTTCAAACTATCATTTATTTTACTTCATTTTGCTTATTTGCTTGCCTTGGTCAAATCAAATATGGCTTACATTTTGGTGGTAACAATACCAGGCAGTCACTAAATTAATTACATATTTTGCTAATTATGGGGTGAAGGAGTAGGGATACAGCTTTCCAACAGCAATACTTAAATTCAGCAGGTTAAATTACATAGAAATATAAGTTGTATTTTCTCATCCAAAGCAAACAGCACCACACTTCTGACAAATTTAAAGAAGTGGGCGGCCATTTTGTTTTATGCAAAATAGGGGTCAAGGAGTAAAGATACAGCTTGCCAACAACAATAATTGAACTCAGCATGTCAAAATACATAGAAATAGAAGTTTTATTTTCTCTTCTAATATAAACACAAGCAAACTTTTAAAAAAGCTTCATGAAATGAGCAGCCATTTTGCTTTATGCAAATTAGGGGGTGAAGGGGGAAAAGATACAGCATGCCAAAAGCAATTTCTGAACTCGGCAGGTCAAAATCCATAGGAATCAGTCTGTTGTCTGCTTTTAACTGAAAATGCCTTGGACACTTTATACAAGCTTCTTTTCCGTTCTTTCCAATACACATATAATTTTACTAAAATTAAACCGGTTTATCTTCTCAGAACAGAAGGCCAACAGCAGTGGGGCTGAGACAGTACTGTGGCTGAGACAGTAGTGTTCACACAGCAGTTGGCTCTGCCCTAGTTAAGCTTCTAATTGAGTTATTGTGCACTGGATTTATCTTCCTTACATCATGGAAGTATTTTTATGAAAAACATCTGAAGTCATTCATGAAAGTGAAACGTGGTTCAGGAGTGGACAGAAAATAAATCCAAAATGCACAGTATCTGATGTCAGTCATACACTGGGACAAATAATGAATGTCACATGACATACCATCCACCAATCAAATGATAAGGATCTATTTAGGTGTAATATAATGAGCAATATGTGACTAACTGTTGTTGGACATTCTTCGTTACAACAGAAGTAGTGACGAGCCCAAATACACTGTGTTTTGGAAAGAAGCCCAAATATTCCTGCAACTCATCACTACTAATATTTGTAAGTAAGTTTTTTTTAAATAATGCCAACATTCAGTTCAGCTAAGCAGCTCGTATAGCCACAGTGGGCCTGGTCCTGGAATAAGCTGTTTTAATGGCTCAGGTGTTCAACATAAGCCTGTTCTGTTTACTGATGCCTACCAACAGGATGTCTGGGTAGTAAAGGCAGCAAAAGTCAAACATTTACCTCTTGCTGTAGTTTTGGGCTGACAATGTGCACATTACATATTGCATCTTTAAATGTCTATTTAGAGTAAAATCAAATTGAAATGGTGCTTTATACGGCACCTATTATTGAAAGCTGGAACAGCCTGCAGACATCACAGACTCCCACTAAAGATGTCATTATTTTTAAGCCTCTTGAAAAATGCTTTTGTGTGTTCCCTCAGCTGCCCTTTCTTTTTAGAGTATTTTCTCTGGATGCAGGTCTCCAACTTGATTGAAGCAGAGAACCCCAAACCAGAGTACACTGTACTCCCAAATCACCAGCTGACTTGACCAAAATGGAGGACTCCAATTTGGTAAGAAAAGGCAAGTAAAAGTGAGTGATTGATTGATGAATAACATTTGGTGGTTTATGGCTCTCCCTCCTATTGACTTGTTTATTGGACGTAGGAGAAACCGGGGCACAATGAATCACAGGGCACAGTAAATCAGTAGCTATATCTGCAAAACTACATATATATTTGCAGCAGTTATGCCATATTGTTATGCATAAAGACAGCCTTTTATAAATTAGTGTTTTGTTTTTCGATACATTAAGGGTAAAACTACACTGAAAAAACAGAATGTTTTAACCAACTTAAAGAAGTGTTACAATTTGTAAAAACCTGAATGAATTAAGTTGTTTGAACTTAAGTTTGTAAGTTATAGTTGATTTAAGGAAAGGTGGCCCAAAAAAATTATTAGTTAGAAGACTACCCTGTCCAACTGATGAGCATGTGTTATGTCTTCTCCAGTTTATCAGCTATTTGATAACATGACTCATGTGTCACATGCACCCAGGGCACCGTGAATCAGTCTAAAAAGTGATTTACTAAGCCCAGTATCAAGTGGATGACAAATGTTACTTGTTGAAGCTTATACATTTATTTTTTCCCTGAATTATTTCTATATTTTGTGTATATAAAAAACTGTTTTCACATTTGAACAGAAATTATGACAGCTGTATTTTTAATAGTTTCTAAAGGACTTATATCACTAAATAAGACACTCACACATTACATAGCTGGTTTAGTGGATTATAGTTTGTATGTGCATCAGCATATCTTTAATCATTTTGAAGAAATCTTTATAATCATGTGTTTTTTCATTATATTGTAAGTTGATTCACTGTGCCCTGTGAATTAGTGTCTAGGGCACAGTGAATCAAAAATTTTACAATCCATTTTACACACCTGGAAATTACACTTGGGCAGAAATAAATAACACAACCTTATAAACAATAACTTGCTGTATTAACTCCACAATAGAATGACCTAAACCCATACATAATGTGTTTAATTTGCCACAAAACAACATTTCTGATCCACTGTCCCTACTTTATTACTGTCTCTGAGAAGAAAATTACTTAACCCCCACCCCCCGCCCTCCCAAACGCTTAGGACAAAGATGTGAAAACAGATGTACATTCACCATCTGGTCCTACTTGTTACTCTGTCTTTCCACAGTCACATATTATGAACCATCACAACAGCGAGGAGAAACTTGTCAAAGAAAGACAAATTAAATACATTTATGATTCTGTTATAACAGACGGGAGTATAAAAATAACATCAGCTAAATTGTGGGTTGTCATTATTTATCACGGGCCTTCTTTCCTTCCATAAATGCTGCGAAGTGATTGGATTGCAGTTATTAGGAAAGAATCTCGCTGCCTGTAATTGCCATATCAGGACTGAGTCATGTGGAGATGTGTGATGGCTGTGAGCAGCAAGGAAAAGGAGGGAGGGCTGACAATAATTGGGTTTGTTACATTTGATTGATGCACACTTTCATTCAGCTTCTCATCATTTTCCTGCAGATTATGTCGTATAAAACATGATGTAATTACTGTTGAGATCTTGGCCTATCAACAGTTTATCTACTTTGGAAATCACTGCTGTAATGTTGTAGTGCAGATTAAGTACCTTTAGGCTAATGTTAGAGCTGCAGATAAATATACCGTGTAATGTTTCAGAAGTGCAAGGACCATGCCTGCTTCTAATATAAAAAAAAAAGTTTATTATTCATAACTACAGAATGAGTGTCACTTTCATGTTGTTCAGGAATAGAGAACATCTGTAATATGCCTGCTCATGAACAAGACACCAACACACGAGTTCCTCCACATGGAGCAGTAAGTCTCTTCTGACACAGAGGGGACAATGCACCCTTTTCTGACAGAGGAACATGGTCTCAGATTTGGAGGTGCAGATCCTCATCCCTGCATCTGAGGAACTGCAGATGTACTGGACTGGCATGGTGAAGAAAAAGCTGAGCCAGAAGACAAGGCTCTAGATTTACCACATTGCACTCCTATCCTCAGCCATGGCCATGAACTTTGGGTAGTGACTGAAAGAAGGTAGTGCATATAAGCAGTGGACATTAGGTTCTTCTGTCTGGTATCTGGGCTTGCACCCGGGTACATGGTGAGAAGCTTGACTATCCAGAAGGGACTCAGAGTATAAATGCTGCTCCTTTGCATAAAAAAAAAAAAAAAAAAAAAGCTGAGGTTGCTAGGGCATCTGGTCAGGATACCTCCTGGTCCTCTACAGGTAGGTTTTCTAGGCAATCAGATGCTCAAAGCGCTTTACAATAATACCTCACATTTACCCCAATGTCAGGGTGCTGCCATACAAGACGCTCACTACACACCGGGAGCAATCGGGAAGAAGCTCTGGGGAAGACCCAGGACATGCTGGAGGGATTATGGTTCCCAGATGGCTTGGGAATGCCACAGGATCCCATATGAAGACTTGGCTGAGGATAGGGAAGTGCAAGGTGAGCTGCATAATTTGCTGCCACCACAACTTGGACCTGGATAAGCAGCCAAAAATGTATGAATTAGTCAATGAATGATTGTCATGCATGTGAATATTGCACCTGTTGAGGTCACTACGTGTGAAGAGACTGTGTAACACAAACATGAGGTTCTGTTTCAGTGAATTTCAATGAATGAATGAATGAATGACCACAGGTGTAAAACTTTGTCCAATTCAACTTGCTATTGAACAGGGTTAGTGGTTATGTGGTTTAGGGATCTTGCTTCCAGTGTGAAAGGTTCCTGGTTCAAAACCCACCCCTTCCCACTTTCCACATAATATAGAGTTGCATCAGGCATACCCCACCCCCCCAAAAAAACAAAGGTCCAGCAAATTTCAAGAAATTTCAAGATATTTGGTGGACTTAAACTTCAGTCTGTGTACGATCATTCCCCAAAGTTTCAGTTATCTTGGTTGCTTTGCATGAAAGTCATGTTGTTCCAAATGGCATGATTTCTTGGCAAAATAAGCCTCCAGGCAGGATATCCTTTCCTTGGTTGACCAAATATGTTGTAAAAGAAAATATAAAATATAAGCAATTAACAAATAAAATACACAAATTTTGATCACAGTATATACTGTATATATAAGTTTTTAAAAAACAGTTTAAGACTTAAAAACACAGGCATTGTTTAAAAGATGTCCATTCTCTTAAAATGTCTCTTAAAATAGAATGGAAAGGATTCAGAGAAAGCATGTGAGATTGTCATCAGAGGCTCTCCGTCTGCTCCGTCTGCTTTCACTGATCGCTGTGCGTAATGGCGCAGAGCGCACTGGAGCTGAATAGTATGTACTCATTGGAGCACCCAGGGGGCTATTCAAAAGGGCTAACTAGTAACATATCACTCCTGAAAACGATCTTTGGCTTTTCACGTGAGGTAAATCTGCCCTACGATTGGATTTTGGAAAAGCAAGTGACGGTGAACCAATTCCGACTGGATACTCACATTGCGCACATCATCACACAGCTTCTACTTGTATGAGGAGTACAAAGATGGCCGATGGCTGGCTTGAAAGTCTGCAGAGTTAACTTTTCAGTAAAAAAGTAAGTTTCTATCTCATATCATTAAAAAGTTATTTATAATTTAGTAAAGCTTGGTCTTAGCTGTCATATACGACAGCGTTGGCCCCAGAGGGTTAATAAACTGAATAATTTTGACTGTGATGAATGCTTGGTCTCCCAAGTAAAGGTCAAACAAGGTTGACGTCCATTTGATTCTATGACATATGTTACCCTGTAACATGATAACTAAGCATGACAGCTGGATTCCTTTTAAAATCCCTATCAACTAAATCAAAAATGAGCACATTTTATATTTTTTTAATACAATTGGAGCTTATTTCAATTTTCATTTTGGAAAATGGCTGCCATGAATGACATATTAAAAATTCATGATGGCCCAATATCCAATTTTATTTATAATATCTCTGGCTATATGTGTACCAAATTCTATGCTTTAATCACAAAATTGAAAATTGTTATGGAAATTTTAGCTAAGCTGCGCCACTACTATAAATATTTACATTGCACCATGCACTCCTTTACACAAACTGGAAGGTAGAGTCTGTGATTGAGTAAGTCTTTACCTGCAAAACATACAAAAAGGACTTTGGGTAGAGAGAAAAGGCAATCAAGGCAATAAATAACTAAATGCAATGGCAAACAAAATTAACCCGACCAATCAACTGCTATTGCAATAATTAAACAGTGACACATTTTTTGTTTTATATGCACTCCTGGTTTGCATCACATACTACTCAGGAACGATTGGCATGTGCTAACACCTATGTTACTGGGGTGGCCTGTACTCCTGGCTTATGGCTGCAAGTCACATGCACCAAATACACACTGATAACACACGGACTGATGCTGCAATATTCCCCAAGTACTATGCCCATACTCTTTCCCAAACTTTCCGCTGGGTTCCTACAGCATGGCTCCAAGCTACCACTCCCTGTGACAAGTGTGTGTCCACACCACGTATGGCGGGTTGTAAATGAGGCCTTAGGCACACTCTTGCATTGTAAGGAAAAGGTCAGCTACCAAATTTTGGCCATGTTCATGAATATGCTTTGATACAACACTGCAAACAGCCAGATCTATCAGCGAAGACCTTCTGAGGCTTACCCTCCTTGTAGAGGATGTCAGTGAGTGTCCTCTAGAGAATTGTCAGCTCAAGAGTCTTCCCCATGAGGGTGCCTATGTGCACTAAACCACAATGAGAGATTCATGGTGTTGATATTGCATGAATACTGATTTGAAATTAAATATTCTAATATTTTTAGATACTCATTTTCTATATTTTGGAACAATAGGCTGCAATTACAAAAAAAATAAACAAATAAATAAAAATGCTTGAAACATTTAGGTCGCATGAAAATTCAGTAAGGTATATCTTATATATTATATTCCAATTCTATGGTGGAACTATGCTAGTATACTAAGGTATATCTAAATATCTAAAAAGGAAGAGTAAAATAGAAGAGTAGAAAAGAGTAGAGTAGAACCACTTAGGTGCCTGGTCTTGAGAACCAGGGATGTAATGAATGTAATGAATCAACAATATAGAAAAATTTCACTTTCATAAAATTGCTGACAAAAATATTGAACTTTTCAGAATAGTCTAATTTCTTGAGACGCACCTGTAAATATATTTTGTATAGAAGGGGGTCTGTCGCCCCCAGTAGCATCTATCTAATGCTGCCCCTTGCATATACATTGGTTAGGTCCCCTTCACACATAACATGAATGAAGGCGACTAGCGCACGAAGGAGGAAATGCATGCCATTTGTGAAAGTTTGGAACTGCCTCCAACACTTCATACACCTGTTGCTACAACCATTCACACACACAAGCGGCAGAAAGACAGAGTATGCCCTGTGACAGCCCATTCGCAGCAGGTGTCGGCCAAATTCCAGGTGACACACACAACATCTAATACTGCTCGCGGAGCACTTAGGAAATGTGTGGCCATTCGCGCTGTTAGCACAAAAACAATGAGCAGGTGACCACTTTCAAGCTGGATGTGAAATTTGTCTAAGTGCCCCCTCGACTGTGGAGTTGCCAAGTACACATTTGGCATGCCACAGTGTCGGCTCCTCCCACAACACATGGCATGCATGTGGTTTGTGCCCCCCCCCCACACACACACACAGGCGGGGTGCCTCTCATCTGATCATAGCGTGACACCTTGGTCTGTGCGCTGAATGGACAGGGGGCATGGCTGGCTGCCAAGAGCAGCAGCTGTTGACATCTCTGGTCCTGGACATCATAGCTGCAGATGGACAGTACCTTACAACTTTCTACCGTGAAGCGTGTGTGTGTGCTTGCTGCCCTTATGTGGAAATACATAAAAACATATTGGTTTTGCCACAGGCTGGGGAGTGCGCACAGCACGCGCAATGACAGGCTGTCCCAGGTGAAATGGACCATCAGTTCATGTGGATCTGAATGTCACGTCTGTGTGACAGGACATGCATGTTGGCCGGACATGCGCGTAGCACGGTCCGACACATGTCGTGTGAGTGGCGCGCAGCAGGACAAGCCAACAGTGTGACAAATACACCACATTAATTCACGCATCATCAGAAATACACTGTAACAAATGCCATTTGTTCAGTTATCAAGGTGCTTGTTTCTCTTTTTTTAAAAAATACGTTTGTCACCTTGTTGATTTTAGTCATTTTATGCTCCTGTTTAAAGACAGTGATTGTGCAGTGCAGTGGTAAAGTTTCAGTCTGGTAATCAATGCTTTTGTACATTGCAGGTTCAAATCCCGTAAGTGGCATTTATTTTTATTTAACCAGGGTTATTTAACCGCAGGGTCCTGTATTGTGTCCCCTTTTATTTATTATTTATATTAACACAGTGATATTCACTCATTATACAGCTGGATTTTATTTTATTTTTCTCCACATCAGCGGCTGTGTGCACTGTGTTTGTGCACGTGCACAATGGTTCGTGGCTCCTCATTTCGTGTTTGGTTCACGCATTTTCTTCCAGTTTTTGCGTCTTTCATGTTATGTGTGAAGGGGCCCTTATGTGTGTGACAACATCACAACAAAAAACATTTTCTATCATAAAAACTTGTTGAATGACCTGAGTTCATGCAGCCCCCATTGTTGAGCCGGGTTGAGCCGGATACTCGTTTCAAACAAGTATCCGGTACGGATAAAACATTTTTGACGAGCACAAGCATGATCCGAATAAAACTCATCAATATCTGTGGTCGTGCTTAAGGAAAATTCTCATTGGCTAACTGACTTGTCTTCACACTCTGTGATTGGCCAGTCACACACTGCGCCGCTCCTCCCTACACAGACACGTCTCTCTGCAGCTTCTCACACGCACATACACACATACAAACACACACATGCACGCACACACACACACACACACACACACACACACACACACACACACACCTTAATCAATCTCGTTTAACTTTATGTGGAAAAAAGGCCAAGAATGTTAGGTAGTAAAAATAAATAAATAACTGGAAAAAAAATCAGTTTGATCATAAAATTAAAAAAAAGAAAGGTGTGTTGAGTATGACAACTCTTGTTCATGCATACGTAGTAGTTCATAATTTCCTACTACATTGAATGTCAATTCTGAGGTTGTTCTGTTATTCATTCACTCATACACTTAAGAATATTCATGTTCTGAGTTTATAAAAAAACTTGTTCTGTAAAATAGTTTGTTTAATATTGTGATCAAAAACATTGAATGTCAATTCTGAGGCTGTTCTGTAAATATTCATTCATACACTTAAGAATATTCATTTTCTGAGTTCATAAAAAACTTGTTCTGCAAATAGTTCTCTTACTTTTGTGATCAAAAACATTGATTTGAATCTCAAATAATAATAATGTAAATAGTTTTCCAGCAAACAATAAATATGGCAACTTCTAAATCCATATCAATTTCAGACTTAAAATGTACTGATTTAAGCCACAGCCATTTCAGATTAAACCACGGCCACTACTAGTTTAGGCCTCACCCACTACGAGTACAGATAATTTAGATGGTTGAACAGATACAGATACAGATAGTGATGTACTCGCTCATCCCAAGTTACGTTTATAACTAGCAAAATGGCAGCAAAGCAAGCAATGGCACCTCCTAATTATCACCAAGTGGATTTACTCTTCTGTTCACGCACAACAATCTTCTGGCTTTTTTCTTATTTGTCTATACCACGTCATTCCAGAAGTATATGTTCACATCTTTCTTGTTTTTCTCATCATCACATCTCCTGTTTTCCTCATCATTCCCACCAAAACCTTTTGCATGAGCCTGCAGAGCTTCCTGCCATTATCTCCATCTGCTTTTGTGTAGGTACACCTGGCAATTTCCCCTGTCAAGATCATCTTTCTTGTCTGGTGTCAAGAATCTCAGCTATTTTCTCTCTTTGTGACATTTTATGAATGCATCTCAAGAGATTTCTTGAAACATTCTGCCTTTGGGCTGTTGACTCTTTGCCTACAGTTTACATTTAGGAAAATCAGTTTTAACCAGTTAACAGCCTTTCATTCGGTATCTGCACCTGGGGTTTCCTCCTGTACCAGAAGCATAGCAGTTCATGGATTTTAAAATCACACAATATAATGTGTGTAAAAATGTATAAGCTAACTACTGCATAAGAAGAAACAGTGACAACAATGTCGACAGCTCCAGCAGCACAGAAATAAGATAAATGTGTACCAGTATGGTGGAGACAATCAGTGACCGGTTGGACAAGGAATCTGAGACATTAGTCGTCCTCCCCTTCTGGTTGTCTGTCATGTTCAGGCCACTTGAAGGGTCCCAGGTTCCAATCTGGAATATCAAAGACACTCTATTACTATTATTTAATTACAAACCCACACACACACACAGACATTTTATATATACACAGTGTCCTCCAAAAAATTGGACTGCTTGATATTTCACACATTTTAATTTTCTTATGCTATTTCTCCATCAACCTTACTCTGAGCCCCCATGAGCAAGGGCGCAATTTAGAACTAGTAATTGGGGGGGACAAAGTGCGAGGCCCACAGGTCCGAAGCCCATTGGGGGCGGTTTCTAGATAAGATCAGATGCATTCTGAGCATCCAGAACAGTAATTTTAATGTTTTGAGAAGACCATAGGCAATTTGAAACTGTGGATATACACTCAACAAAAATATAAACGCAACACTTTTGGTTTTGCTCCCATTTTGTATGAGATGAACTCAAAGATCTAAAACTTTTTCCACATACACAATATCACCATTTCCCTCAAATATTGTTCACAAACCAGTCTAAATCTGTGATAGTGAGCACTTCTCCTTTGCTGAGATAATCCATCCCACCTCACAGGTGTGCCATATCAAGATGCTGATTAGACACCATGATTAGTGCACAGGTGTGCCTTAGACTGCCCACAATAAAAGGCCACTCTGAAAGGTGCAGTTTTATCACACAGCACAATGCCACAGATGTCGCAAGATTTGAGGGAGCGTGCAATTGGCATGCTGACAGCAGGAATGTCAACCAGAGCTGTTGCTCGTGTATTGAATGTTCATTTCTCTACCATAAGCCGTCTCCAAAGGTGTTTCAGAGAATTTGGCTGTACATCCAACCAGCCTCACAACCACAGACCACGTGTAACCACACCAGCCCAGGACCTCCACATCCAGCATGTTCACCTCCAAGATCGTCTGAGACCAGCCACTCGGACAGCTGCTGAAACAATCGGTTTGCATAACCAAAGAATTTCTGCACAAACTGTCAGAAACCATCTCAGGGAAACTCATCTGCATGCTCGTTGTCCTCATCAGGGTCTCGACCTGACTCCAGTTCGTCATCGTAACCGACTTGAGTGGGCAAATGCTCACATTCGCTGGCGTTTGGCACATTGGAGAGGTGTTCTCTTCACGGATGAATCCCGGTTCACACTGTCCAGGGCAGATGGCAGACAGCATGTGTGGCGTTGTGTGGGTGAGCGGTTTTCTGATGTCAGTGTTGTGGATCGAGTGGCCCATGGTGGCAGTGGGGTTATGGTATGGGCATGCTTCTGTTATGGACGAAGAACACAGGTGCATTTTATTGATGGCATTTTGAATGCACAGAGATACCGTGACGAGATCCTGAGTTCCATTGTTGTGCCATACATCCAAGAACATCACCTCATGTTGCAGCAGGATAATGCACAGCACCATGTTGCAAGGATCTGTACACAATTCTTGGAAGCTGAAAATGTCCCAGTTCTTGCATGGCCGGCATACTCACCGGACATGTCACCCATTGAGCATGTTTGGGATGCTCTGGACCGGCGTATACGACAGCATGTATCCAGCAACTTCCTAGCCATTGAAGAGGAGTGGACCAACATTCCACAGGCCACAATTGACAACCTGATCAACTCTATGCAAAGGAGATGTGTTGCACTGCATGAGGCAAATGGTGGTCACACCAGATACTGACTGGTATCCCCCCCCAATAAAACAAAACTGCACCTTTCAGAGTGGCCTTTTATTGTGGACAGTCTAAGGCACACCTGTGCACTAATCATGGTGTCTAATCAGCATCTTGGTATGGCACACCTGTGAGGTGGGATGGATTATCTCAGCAAAGGAGAAGTGCTCACTATCACAGATTTAGACTGGTTTGTGAACAATATTTGAGGGAAATGGTGATATTGTGTATGTGGAAAAAGTTTTAGATCTTTGAGTTCATCTCATACAAAATGGGAGCAAAACCAAAAGTGTTGCGTTTATATTTTTGTTGAGTTGCAAGTACTTTATTCTGAGAATAGACAAGCATTGATTTTATTAACATCCTGGTGTAAATAAGGTATCACCAAATGTGTAGAACTCAAAAAGAATGATAGGTTGAATTTTCATTAAAAAAACAACTGCAGTGTGGTAAAATGTATTCATAAATATGAAAGAACAGGCTCTTAATAATTATTAACTATCGCATACTGCATTTTTTTTTCTCAAGATTTGTTCTTGCATAAGTTTGAAAAACAACAGATCATAAGTTTAGGATAAATTACTTATCATGAATTTAATTTTCAAAGTGGCACTAATGAAATAAGGAACATAATTTCGCTTGCATAGACTGATTTTTTTGAGATCAAGCAATAATTGCAGATGGGCTTTCTGAGGTCCCAGATAGCTTTTCTGATTTCCTCTTCTAACTTTCAGAATTTAGTAAATTAACATATGGTCCATTGATACTTATGTCCCTAGAGGCAACTATTTTTGGTTTCAAATCTGGGCAAATGCAGTCCGAATGTGACAAACAAGAAACAGGTGTTGTAAACAAGTCAATGCTGCTAAAAATACAAACTTGCAGAAACAAAGATACTATTCTGACATGGTTTTGCACATAAGACTGACATGGTTTGCACATAAGACTGGCATAGCATGTTTCAAGTACACACATATATGTCAGGGACATGTCCCCCCTATCCCCCACCAAATTGCGCCCATGCCCATGAGGCCTTGCGTGAATTATGAGTGAGACTTCCAGTATGAACCAGAACTGGTGTCGCAGACCGAACATTCCCCCCCAAAAATTGGTTGCCCTGCCTTCACTGAGCATGCATCATCAGCTGCAGTTCACAGATTAGCACCTTGTTTCTGCCAGTCATCTGTCTCAGCGACAGATATCTGGAGCTTTTGTACAACAATCATTTCCACATAAATTCAGCATTATTTCCTTATAAAAGATGGAGGAAGCAATCAAAATGACGCAGCTACACAGGCTGCTAGCTGATGAGTTCACTGGGCGTCTGTCATTTCAAAGCGTCACGGAATATTGCCTAATTTCTGCTTAAAAGTGACTTTAGAATGATTTAAGAGGTTTTACCTTGTCATCTGATGGTTAATAATCCCATTAATCCATTTGATCACTTTGGGTGAAGGGACATGCTGCTGTGGTCTGAAATGACACACGCGCAGTGGAGGCAGGGTGGACCAATTTTTAGGGGGGACCGTTCGGTCTGTGACACCAGCGTTTGTATACATGTTAGCTGTATATGTGAATCCACTTTCTGAGGGTTAGAGATGTAAACAGCAGCTGTCCCAGCTCAAACGAGACAACATTGCAATCCCGCTGTCTACAAAAATAGAGAGGTGAGAGCATGACATGAAGAAGTGACCTAAGATAACATACAGGAGTATTGTTAGCTCCTTTCTTAGCTCTCGCTTTGGACAGGGAGGCAGTGAACAATCTGAAAAGCTCTGAGGCATATGGTTGGTCCTGTTCTGCTAAAAGAGGTTTTGGGGCACGACTTATTTCCTTTATGGCAGACGTAGAGTCCAGCAAAAGCCTTTAAGTCCCTTGTCACAGAGCCTGGGTTTGAGTTTCAGCATCAGGTGAAATTCAAACAGCAGGGTGTTCATGCATCGCAGGCCAAGGCAGATCTCCAGGTGGGTAACTTTTGTTAATTTTAATGTTTGAACTAGTGACAGAATACATGTGACCCCCAATTAAAATAAACTCTAAGCCATATTCTTTACATCCCTCTAGGTTCAGTTGACAGTGATGTGCCAGTGATGTGCCTGCAGCTGGTTATCTGGATACCAACTGAACACCTGCACATAGACTTGGACATTTCATTTGACAAAGTCTTTACAGACACATGAAACACCTCCAACATTTCTACTTTTCAGATATGCATCCAACATTAGTGGATGAATTTGTTGCAAAGAAGGTTCTGCTCTGCCCCAAATATCTGGATCTGTTAAAAATACAGTCATCACGTATCAGTGATAACTGATGTATACTGACGTATACTGATGATATCAGTGATGACAGTGTCATCAGTGTAATGTGTGTGACATACAACAAAAGAGCACCGTATGAAGGAAAATAAAGAAGGATGGAAATAAGACACTTTCAGTTGTTTATTTTGTTATTGTTACAAGGAAAATAGTTTTTTCAATACATTTTCAATATATGTTCCAAATTAAAAAACAAAAAAAAAAACCTGTGTTATGTACATGTCACATTTTCCACCATGAGCGTCAGAAAAATAAATAAATAAATAAACATGATTATTCCAGAGGGGGAAACAGCCATTAAATATCTACTTAACTGTGTTATTTGCATAATAGTGACTACATGACTCACTTCTTGAATCCAAGTTTTTTGCTTTTTGAAAAGTGTCTCTCTGCAGTCAATTACACAGGTTGTATTAGCAATGTGCTCTTTAAAAGGTTTTGGCAATGTTGCTTTAATTGATTCATGAGGCAACCACACAATGAGATCCTTCAAGTGTTCACACATAACGTCATCCCACAGTCCCACTGTCCTGCTGACCTGCCCTTGTGTTATTTTAAATTGTTGTTCCAAACCAGCCATGACAAAGTTTTGTCATGTTATATTTTATGACAATAAACTGATAAACTGCTAAAAAAAATGTATCTCTACTACAGATAACCGATAACTATTAGTAATGATTTGGACGTGGCCACATCAGATTAGACTTTTGGCACCTTGCTCAGGGTGCCGCTCTCGCTGTACCAACATCTCTGCTATTTTGGCATTGTGGGATAGCTCGCACACACAGATTGAGCACGCCGGACTACTTTCACAAAACTGCTCAGCGTGCCGCTCTCGTTGGAGTGACAACACAGAATGTGTCTCTTCCCAGATAGATCTCTTTCACTGCAGCTTCTTGTTCTGACTTTAACACGAAGATAACACCCAAGTCTTTAAATGCCAACTGTAAATGGTAATCAAAACATTCCAATCGTATCTTTCTTCCGCATCAAACTCCATTGTGTGAATGTTTACAATGTGCTTGAGCAATAACAGACGAAGTTGCTCATACACTTTAAGTTTCTTAAATTTTTATTACGGCCACTCTTAAAACTTCAGTTATCTTTAAAATGTTATTACCGGTAAATTTTAGAATTGATTTTGATGAGATATATGAATTGATGCACTTATATCATGGACACATCACCGCATCTCCAGCTGTCCATCATGCGGTGTGCCGAAGGACACTGCGGATACTGTGTCATGTGGACTATAACTCACGTGTTGGACGCACACTTGGCTCGCTGGCCATTCACATGATCAGACTGATATTTTCACATGGGGCAGCCTGGCTGATTGTGTCCAGTGTCCACTGAGGTACTGCTGAACCCATTGCAAAGGTCATATGTGTTTTTATTCATTACCATGTCAGGAGAGCATGTTGACACGTGCATTATGGTGGCATGTTGAGAGATGGTGTTCTTCATGGCATGTGTGTTCTCCAGCTGTGACTGGCAATGACACTGCAGTCAGCTGCAGCGGCTCGCCGGCGCCATGCCCACCTGTCCAGAGCAAATCACAGCAGTGCATCATGGTGGCATGTTGAGAGGGTGATGTTATTCATGGCCAGCTGTCCAGATGTTAGCTGTGCTGGACAGCGATCGCACTCCAGACATTGTTCGAGACTTCCCCACCTCAGCTGCACCTCAACAATGTTAGATCATGGTGTAGGGGGGAAACGACACACTCGCATGCCATTTGTGTTGCTGGGGGAAGGAGGGACACCGCACACTCACAGGGCCATTCACGCAGCCAGCTTGAATGTGGTCACCTGCTCTCTACTTTCATACTGGCTGCGGGAATGGCCCCACCTTTTCTAAGTGTCCCGCAAATGGTGTTGGATGGGTGGAACGTGGACTTCCGCCAACTCTGGCTGAGAGTTGGTTCAATGGGCACTCACACGGCATTCATCGTCATTCGGCCATGGTGTGAAGGCTGCGTCAATCACACCATTCGGCCAAGGATCGACGTGCATGCAGCCCCTCGGCCATGGCACGATATGTCTGAAATGCTTTTGACATGCTGTGTGGCCACAATCAGATGGCAGTATGACCTCATCTTGCCCGGAGTTGGAATGGGTTTCCAGTGTGAGTGACATCCAAATGGATGTGGTGACTGCATTTGAGGTGGCTCCACTAGTTCACGAGTGGCATTCATATCTTCCTTCATGTGCCATTTGGCCTCAATCGTGTTATGTGTGAAGGGGCCAAAATCTTTGCGATTATGGTCCCAGCTCTCTTCACAACAGTGACCAGGTCCTCCCATGTAGTTTTAGGCTTTTTCAGAATCATCCCTTCCCCATGAGGCGAGATCTTGTGTGAAGCCCCAGGCTAAGGAAGATTCTTCCATTTTCTAATATTTCTGCCAACAGTTGTTGTCTTCTCACCAAACTGCTTGCCAATTATCTTGTAGCCTATCCCAGCCTTGTGTAGATCTACAATTTTGTCCCTGGTGTCCTTAGACAGCTCTTTGGTGTAGGCCATGATGGATAGTTTGGAGTGTGATTGAGTGCGTGGACAGGTGTCTTTTATACAGGTAACGAGTTCAAGCAGATGCAATTAATACAGGTAATGAGTGCAGAATAGGAGAAAAGCTAACAGGTCTGTGAGAGACAGAATTCTTGGTGGTTGGTAGGTGATCAAACACTTATTTCATGTAACAAAATGCAAATGCATTATTTAAAAATCATACATTGTTGTTGTTGTTCATTCGGCTGCTCCCAGTTTTGTTCGGGGTTGCCACAGGGGATACAGCCCGATCCGCATTGGTAATTGGCACAAGTTTTATGCTGGATGCCCTTCCTGACACAACTCCAGGAGAAACACACACAGCTGCTGGCGTTTCAAAGAGGTCTCCCATCCACGTACTAACCAGATCCTGCTCTGCTTAGCTTCTGAGATCTGATGGGATCAGGCTGACACAGCGCAGACCGGCTGCTCAATGTGATTTTATGATTTCTTTTTTTCTTTTTTTTTTTAGATTCTGTCTCTCACAGTTGAAGTGTACCTACGAAAAAAATTACAGACCTCTCCATTCTTTGTAGGTGGGAAAACTTGCAAAATTGACAGTGCTTAAAATATTTATTTGCCTCACTGTATATTGCCCCCTTTGCACCCCTTGGTTTATTCTCTGCCTCATGTTTTTGCATTGATTATTTTGTATACTTATCCCTGCAACAGCTTGTGTGTTTTTGTGTTCTCCTTTGTGGATTAAAGCACATCCATTTTTATACAAACAGTTTTGTGTCCTGGCTGCCTGATTTTTGGGGTTCTATTAGACTCAGATGCAGCTTGGATCATAACAATCCCAAAGTGGCCCATTACTTATGCACCTATCATCTTGGCTTTTATAGTTTTAATTCATTCATATCAAGTTGTACAGATATGCTTTGAGTTCGAGTTGAAGGAAGATTGTTGTGTGGGCCGCTGAAGAGGAGGTACTGCTGGCCCACCACCACCAGATGGCGCCCTGCTTGGAGTGCGGGCTTCAAGCACAAGAGGGCGCCGGAGCCACTGGGAGTGACAGCTGTCACTCTTCATCAGCACCAGCTGTCACTCCGTCAACTCATCACCATCTCCATAAAGGCCGGACTGCAACTCCACCTCCTCGCCGAGAAATCATCTACCGTACAGGTAACCTTCTCTGCTGTGATTTATTGTATCTAAACATTGTTCTGTGTGCAGCCGTTTTCCTGTGGACTCAGTCTGAAGCTGGATTGGCGGATAGTGGGAGTGCGACGTTTTTCGCCTCTCACTCCTTCCAGGGAAGAGACTGACAGGAGCTGCACGGGTGAAATTGTTTCTGGAGGTGGAGGTTCTCCCTCCTAACTTAACACAGACTGTGGGATTACTGCGTGTGCGTACTCACACTCATCAAACTGTTTCTGTTCTCTGCCAGCAGTACCGGGTCTGACTGCTGAAGACAGTGGCCACCTGGGGCGCAGGGCTTGGCGGCTCCGGTGTTCTTCAGATCCGTTGGTGGTGGAAGCTGTGTGGGTTCCGGCTCGTCTATCACCAGACATCTTCTATCTTCGAGCCTGCCCACACGTCACCTTGTGTATGATTGACATTCCGCAATATTGTTATTGTCTGTACTTCGTTGTGCGCTTCACAACATTAAATTGTTACTTTTTGGCTTATCCATTGTCCCTTCATTTAACGCCCCCTGTTGTGGGTCCGTGTCACGACACCCTCCCAACAAAGATAAATTAAAATTTTTCGTTTTTTATATTGACAAATCTAGTTTACTTTTTGTATTTGAAATGGCATAAAAAATAAAATGTGTGATGTATCGAGTGGCCCAATACCTTTGGAGGGCACTGTATACACACACACACACACACACACACACACACACACACACACACACACACACACACACACACACACACACACACACACACACACACACACACACACACACATTTGCATAAAATACACTTCTCAGCTACTTTGGCCGATGTAGCAGATTTTCAAAACTCTCTGTGACACGCCAGAGAGGTACGCTCCAGCAGTCCAAATTTACTGTCTTCACCCCTGGCAGACATTCGTCAGTACAGTGTGCTTTTGTACAAACAGCAAGCCAGGGGTGAATCCATGCGGGAAGGGAGAGTGGGAGAGTGGGTGGGGTAGCTCCTCACAACTGCCCTAGATTAGAAGTTCACTTTTAAAGACATTTTTTTCATACTATTATTACTACTAATACTATAATAATAATAATAATAATAACAATTTCAACAACTAAAATGTTTAGAAAGAATTTAAATGTTAGAAAAATGTTAGAAACAATTTAATAGTTACATTTATAAACAATGAATGTTAGAAATTGTAAGTTTTACCATTACAGTGCTGTCAGCAGTTAAATATGAGGTCAAGAAACATATCTTTTTTTTATTTTTTATAAAACAAGTGTTTATGTTCATGTAAAGTGAGTACTGGAAAAATGGGTTGTCATTTTCATGTTGAGGTGTTAAGTACTTTTCAAAGTAACTGTGGCAACACTGGTCCTTACCCTTGTGAAGCACTGAGGGGCGATTTATGCAGTGATTTGGGATTACATAAATACATTTAATTCCACCATCATGGATTATTTTCTTTCCAGTTGAGAAACCTAACAACCCATTTATATCATGTTGCCTTCACTCAGAAGCTAGTTGCCATGTTGTGTTGATCAGTGTTTGCATAAAATACACTTCTAAGTTACTTTGGCTGGAGGCATAGTGACCACTTGTCTCTTTATACTGTAAAACACCCATTCTAGCTGTAAATGAATGGCAACTTGTCACATTGCCTCTTGAAGCAAATACAGTTTGACCAAAGGATAAAAGTGTAAGAGTAATGTTAGGGCCCCTTCACACATAGTGCGAATTTGGACGAAGTGTGCATGAAGCAAGAATCATATGCAAAACATGTAAAATCGTAGCTGCTTCCAACACCTCGTACACCTGTTGCTACAACTATTTGCTCACACCAGCAGCTGAAAGACAGCGTGTGCACTGTGAGAGCCCATCAAACCCTCTCGCAGCAGGTGTCGGTATAAGTCCAGCTGACACACACGAATATCTAACACCGCTTGTTTGGCACTTAGAAAATTTGTGGCCATTTGCACTATCATCACGAAAACAGTCAGCAGACAATCACTGTTGAGCTGGATGTGAAATTTGTCTAAGTGCCCCCACGACTGTGGAGTTGCAAAAAGCCACACACATGCGGTGCATGTGTCTCGCAAGTGTTCACATATGTCATGCCCCCCCCCCACACACACACACACACACCGGTGGTGTGCCTGGGGGAGCACACTTGCATAAAATGATTATAGGTATGTAAAGATCTGATCACATGGGGGTCAGACAGCAAGGTCTGATCGTACACAGCACAGGTAGGGGCCTGTCAGCTGATAACAGCATACTGGCAGATGGATGACAGCTCAGTGCACACATTACAAACAGAGAATCCACCGCCAGGACAGTTATATAATACCTACATATGCAATTACATAACAAATAATGAAAATAAATGACCACATAACACAGAAACACATTGGTCTGGGTGCTGAATGGACAGGAGGGGGTGTGTCTGCTTACCATCGCGCCTGTAAAGATCTCTGCTCCTGGGTGTCCCAGTTTGAGAACACATTCTGTGTTTGAAAGGACATGAACTGACAATATTCCTCCGTGAGGCACACTGCAAGTTGCCTGCTGTCCCCACATGGACATACAGAAAATATCTTTTGCCTTTGCGCCGGGCTGCAGCGGCTGCACACAGCGCACCTCGTCCATGTCTTTGTTGAATTCAGGCATTTTTTCACACTGGTTACAGGCCCGTGATGGTAACGCAGTGGTAAAGTTTCCATCTGGTAATCCGAGTTTATGGGTTTGAATCCCGTGAGTGACTTTTTTTTTTTAACCAGGATTATTTAACTGCAGGATTTTGTATTGTGTCCCCTTTTATGTATTATTTATATCAACCCAGTGATATTCACTAATTATACAGCTGGTTTTTATTTTATTGTTCTCCACATCAGTGGCATGATGTGGTGCTCGCACTGTGTTTTTGCTCGAAAGGCACAGTCGCGTGCACGAACCATCACACCGGGATCGTGCATGTCTGCCTGTCAGTGTGATGTTTTTGTGGTTCGCTCATACGACCTTTTTCGCTGTTAGTTGCCCTGACTTGTACTTATTTGTACTATGTGTGAAGAGGCCCTTAGTGATGTCTCTGATCTGGATCAACCCTGCAATGTTTTCATGGTTTGGTTGAAGACAAAGTGATAAAACAAAAAGAAGGTGAGAGGTGGTGGATGATGATGAAGGTAACTCTTGCATCTCTCCCTCATGTCCACACCTTTTCCTCCTTCCACTCCATCCAATCACCCTGTCCTGAGCATCACTCGGCGGGACCACAAACATACAACCCCACACCCACCACGTTATCCTCAGAGCTCCACTGATGCTTTGTGCAAGCGCCTGTGAAAGGTTTTGTAATTTCAAATCAGCTCTTTAATTCAGGCTTCATGAGTTTGGAGGGCTTCTGAAGGGTTTTTTTATTAATGGAGTAAATTATTCATGGAGGTGCAGATGCACACAGACCAGAGGTCAGGAGGAGCTGTGAGGTGAGGATGCTGAAGTGTGAAGTGGTTGCCGCTGCAAGCAATCGGATGATTTGTATCAGTAGTAGATTAGCAGGTTCTCTTCGGGGTGATAGTTTTATGAATCCTAAACTGACTGCTGAATACTGCAGAGACGCCGCTTCTGTATAGAATACATGCACCTATTGAAAGAGGAGTGCACCTTCATGTACTCAAAATCTGTCTTTTCTATCCATATGAAGCCATAAGTTACTTTTACAGCAAGTATTAAAATGTGTCCAAATGCAACTCAAAATCTATTCCTTCAAATTATGACAATTTATGATTGGAATGGGGCAAGGTCCTCAACAAGGCAGGTGTCTGTTCAGAATGTTGTGGTGAAAAGGCAGCTGAGAGCAAAGGCAACAATCTCACTTTAACAATAAAAGCATTTTCTGACCCTCACCTACATATACTCATGAAATTTAGGCAGTGAATTGAAGAATGAGATCACAGATACAAGCAGCTGACATGACTTTTTTATACCCCCATCACTTATGTCACTCTGATTGCTTCCACCATCTTTTATGATGAAATAATGCTTAATTTATGTGGAAAAATTGTTGTACGAAAGCTTCAGATATCTGTCGCTGAGATAGATGATGACTGGAGTGCAGTTTTAAGCAGAAATGAGGTGCTAATGATGCATGCGCAGTGAAGGCAGGGCTGACCAATTTTTAGGTGGGACTGTTAGGTCTGTGACTCTGGATTGGGCTGGCCACTCCATGATGTTAATCTTGTAGGTCTTGTAACAAGATGATGCTCACTTGCTGTTGTGTTTGGGGTCATTGTATTGATGAAACATCTATTTCAAGGGTGTTTCCTCTTCAGCATAAGACAACACTACTGTTCAAGTATTGTGATTAAAACTGATCCATGATCCCTGGTGTGCGATTAATATACCCAACACCATAGCATAAGAAACAGTAACATATCATGATGCTTGCTCCACCATGCTTCACGGTCTTCACAGTATATTGTGGCTTGAATTCAATGTTTAGTGGTTGTCTCACAAACTGTCTGTAGTACCTATATACCCAAAAAGAACAATCTTGCTTTCACCAATCCACAAAATGTTGCACCATTTCTCTTTATGTCAGTCAATGGCAAATTGTAACCTCTTCAGCATACGAGGTCTGTTAGAAAAGTAACGGACCTTTTTATTTTTTGCAAAACCTATATGGACTTGAATCATGTGTGATTGCATCAGCCAAGCTTGAACCTTCGTGCACATGCGTGAGTTTTTTCCACGCCTGTCGGTTGCATCATTCGCCTGTGAGCACGCCTTGTGGTTGGAGTGGTCCAGCCCCCTCGTTGGATTTTCATTGCCAGGAAATTGGCTGACCGACTGCCGCTTTACTTCATCAAAATTTTTTCAGAAAGTGTGATAGACAGCCAAGTGGAAACCATTTGGAAAATTCAGATGGCTTTCGGTGAAGATTTTATGGGGATCACACAGATTAAGGACAATTACAACTGGATTAAAGACGGCCCACAGCGGCGGATGGCGCGCCGCGCACCGAGCGGCGATCGACAGGCTCAAATGACCAGATCATTTCCAAAGTGAACGCTTTGTTGATCCGGGACGTCGTCTGACTACCAGAGAAATGGCAAGACAGCTGGACATAGCACTTTTTCGGCACATTCCACTGTTACAGGAGGTGGTATTGGTGTTATATGGTGGTGACCTTGTGTGTCCTGTGGCCGCTACAGTAACCATGAAGGCTCAATAAGAACCCTGTATACAAGATGGCTAACGGGCCTCTGGTGAAACAAGAATTCCTTAATGTCGGATCAGGCGGAGGGGGTATTGTGTTGTAAACCCAACAGCTATGAAGGCAGATGAAGGCTGCAGCAGGTCCTCAGACCCAGAAAATCTGGGATTTCCAAGCCATTGGATGCAGCTAAGGATTTGTCAATGACTGTGTGTTTGTTGACATTCAATGACAGTCCCACATTAAACAAACCCATGCACAGGCATCTCGAGATCGATCCAGGATGTAGCTCCTATCCAGAAATGGATCCAGAGATAATCATAATCGCCACCAAGGGATTGCCATGATGCAATACGGCCAGGAAGCACATGCACAGTGTATACTGTAACTTCACATAAGGATGTTTAATTTGCAAAAATAAGCAAGACGCAAAAATAAATACAGTTGTATGCAAATGTTTTGGCACACCTGATGGTTTCCATGTTTTTCCTTTATAAATCATTGGTTGTTTGGATCAGCAATTTCAGTTAAATATATCATATAGCAGACAAACACAGTTGATATTTGAGAAGTGAAATGAAGTTTCTTGGAAAGTGTGCAATGATTCTTTAAACAAAATTAGGCACGTACATAAATTTGGGCGCCCCAACAGGAATAATACATCACTATTTAGTAGATCCTCCTTTTGCAGAAATAACAGCCTCTAAATGCTTCCTATAGCTTCCAATGAGAGTCTGGATTCTGGTTGAAGGCATTCTGAACCATTCTTCTTTACAAAACATCTCAGGTTTTTTGGTTTCTGAGCACGCCACAGATTTTCAATAATATTCAGAACGTTGTACTTGTTCCTCTGCATAAATGCCTTAGTAGATTTTGAGCAGTGTTTAGGGCTGTTGTCTTGCTGAAAGATCCAGCCCTGGTGCAACTTCAACTTTGTCACTGATTCATGAACACTGTTCTCAAGAATCTACTGATATTGAGTTGAATCCATGTGACCCTCAACTTTAATAAGATTCCCAGTACCTGCACTGGCCACACAGCCCCACAGCATGATGGAACCACCTCCAAATTTTACTGTAGGTAGCAAGTGTTTTTCTTGGAATGCTGTGTTCTTTTTCAGCCATGCTCTTGTTATGTCCAAATAACTCCATTTTAGTTTTATCAGTCCACAGCACCTTAATTCAAAATTAAGCTGGCTTGTCCAAATGTGCTTTAGCATACCTCCAGCAACCCCTTTTGTGGAGTGTATACAGAAAAGGCTTCCTCTGCATTACAGCATCTCATTGTGCAAAGTGCGCTGTATAGTTGAACGATGCACAGAGACACTATCATGTTGTAGGTAGTTGTAGATCATGTTGTAGGTCTTTGGAGCATGCCTGTGGTTTGACTGTTCTCACCATCCTCGCTTCAGCGTATCTGAGATTTTTCTTGTCCTGCCACTTTGGGCCTTAACTAGTACTGTGCATGCAGTCTTCCATTCCCTCACTATGTTCCTAACAGTAGAAACTGACAGCTGACAGCTGAGATAGCTTTTCGTATCCTTCCCCTAAACCATAATGTTGAATAATCTTTGATTTCAGGTCATTTGAGAGTTGTTTAGAGGCCCCCACTCATTAGAAGAGATGCAAACAGGGGAAACATTTGCAAATAACCTTTCTCATGATTGGATTCACCTGTGTAAGGAGGTTAAGGGTAATTGAGCTTACCAAACCACTAATAATGCTAAATGTATTCAAATCAATAAAATGACAAGGGTGCCTAAATTTATGCACCTGCCTAATTTTGTTTAAATAATTATTGCACACTCTCTGTAAATCCAAGAAACTTCATTTCACTTCTCAAATATCACTGTGTTTGTCTGCTATATGCAGTGGTGGGCACAGCTAACCAAAAAGTTAACTTTGATAACAGCTAATCAATGAACTGAAAAGTTATATTTTATAAAGCTAAACCGATAAACCATCCAAAAATGTATTGGAAGCTACAGCTAAGCGATAATTGATAACTTTCAGTATTGCTTCTGGTACACATGCCACTACTAACAAGGTGATTTTGAGTTTTAACACTACGATCACTTCTGGTAGCATCAAAGGTGACCACAACTCAAACAATAAGACAGCACTCCTGTCTTTGTGCACCATGCCCACTGCTGGAAGCTCCTGTTTTCTATGTATTTTGCAGCAGTGAAGCAATTCCTTAACAGAATACAGCAGTGCCACAGTGAGGCAGAGGTCTTGGAAAATAAAGCAGTTTTGACTTATGGTTTTGATTTAAAATCATCAAATTAATCCGGATAGAATAACTCCATTAATATAAATTCTGCCATTTGTACAAAGTTAAAATATAACACATATCTTTTAATTTTAAATAATGCACTAATTCTGAAGTTTTGTAACAAACACAGACAGATGCCAAAGGGATTATGGGTAAATGAGCCTCCGCTAATACTGATTGGTTGACTCATATATATGTAAAAACCAATACACTAATGTGAGGTGTGTGTGTGTTAGTCTTTACATATAAATGTGCTTTTGTAAAATATGCCTTTTTTAATTTGTAAAAAAAAAAAAAAAAAAAAACATTTGCAAAAGCCAGAAAGTCAAGTTGTGATAGACAACCGTCTGATATAACCGGGGTCAAAATAAATAGAACACTGCCATCTACTGGTGTCCAGATGCTCATACTGCCATGAACACTACTGGCCAGTAGATGGCAGTAGAGGCCATGAAAACTTGCCAAAACAAAATTCCAGATAATCCGTGTCTGCTACGTTTAAGCTGCATGGAATTTAATAAATGCAAACTGAATTTCAGACATCTTATATATATTACTCTGGAACAAAGATGACAGATAAGCAGGACCCTAAAGAGCAAACAGGAAGCAAACAGCTCACAATGATTCCATTGTAAATAATGGAGAAGCAACCTGGGCTTCTTCTGGCATTTTTACATAAAACAAATGCAATAACAATGTCTATAAACCCAGAGAATATATTCACAAGCGTTTTAGGCATAATATACAAAGAGTTTAATGCTGTTGCCTGTGTGGAGCCTGATCAGATTGTCTCAAAATCCATTTCTTCTGTCATGAATGTACTGAGATTACCCATAATGCACCCTGACACAGCATGTCCACACTAAAACGTTCAAAATGAATGCATTACTTTAAAACTAAAACACATATCTGATATTTTCACTTTATAAAACTTCAGACGTGACGTTAATTTAGATAGCTTGTCAGAAATTAGTTTGGTTAAAACTGTATGCTTCTGGATGACTTGGGTGATATTGCCAGCACATCTGTATGGGGTCAAAAGAAATGGTCTTTTTTCCTGTGTTTTTTTTTTTCTTTTCTTCTTCTCCTTTTCTGTGATCAGTTCTCCTTTGTTTGCAGAGAACAGAGCGGTTTCTTCTGGAACTAGCTCTCCTCTGTTTGCAGAGGATAGAACTGTACATCTTCTACAAAACATTTAACACGTAGGTATTCAAATCTTTGATTTCATACTTCATAAATGTTTGTAACTGTTAAGCTTTGTTCACCATGCCTGCAAAAATATGTTAGCAGTCTAAAATTTATCAGACCAAAACTTATCGGAAGATAATTAGTCCGCTGATGGTTTTCAAAGTTATCTGAAAAGCTAATCCGATAATGAAGACATTAGCTTTGACAATTAGCAGTTAGCGCATTAGCAGAACTGTGCCCACCACTGGCTAAATGATATATTTAACTGAAATTGCTGATCCAAACAACCAATGATTTATAAAGGAAAAACATGGAAATCGCCAGGGGTGCCCAAACTTTTGCATACAACTGTATGATGGACAACATACTGTTTATTTGATGCAGTATGGACAATAGAAAGCATCAGATGGACAAGGATGAAGAAGTAAATAGAGAATTTTTGCAGGAAGCCCCCAGCTTGTTGTGTGTGCCAAAAGGACTTCTAAATGCCAAAAATAAGCAAGATGGACAAAGAAATGTGGGCTGGACATCACTGGATGTGATGTAGATAAACATGAACTGCTGTTCATTTTGTTGAAGAGTGTGGCTTGGTGTAAAGGGGAACATCACCAGTGTTGGGGAAAGTAACTTTGGAAAGTTACTTCATTAGTTAATTTATAAAGTTATATTTTACAGTTACTTCATACAGTTAGTTCATTAGCAGCTGCGGACACCTTGTCGGCAGCTGCTGAATGTAATTAATAAAGTTACTCATAATCTAATTTGGTTATTTTTAAGATTTAGTACTCAGAAAAGTAACTATTAGTTACTTTGCTGATGAGTTACTTTGCTGATTGCTCAATCTTACAAGTAACCAAGTTATATTACTCGTTACCTTATTAGTTACATTACTTATTAGTTGCAGGTTTTCGGCAGATTCTAATAAAGTAATTGCATAATGCTGCTAATGAAGTAACTGCATAAAGCAACTAAAAAAGTAACTAAAAAAGTAACTTGTCAAAGTTACTTTTCACAACACTGAACATCACTTAAGTTCCAGATTCTTCATATTTTTATGTTTTAATGTTCTTCTCCATGTCAAGTCTGCATGTTCTCTTGTCACTTTGCCTTTCATCCAACGATGTTCGGCTCATACTTCCACCACTGGCACTTCAGTTAATATGAAATCATTCACCCAGTTGAAACGCACTTAAGGGTAGATATTAGTGTGATATTAAGGTGTCATCCCCAGAGGAATATGACATCAGGCACTAGTGTGTGCTCTACTCTATCCACTGAGGTACTCAGTCTGTCAAATGAAGAGGAACATTAATGTCCCTCTGTGTCCAAAATGACCCATGTCTAATGATTCCTTTGGACCTAGTGGACACAACCATTTCCACCCTACAGAGGTTTTCCAAAGAGAGGAGAAATGTGTGTGTTTATGTATACTCTGACTGCTCTTGTTTAAATTTGATATGTGGTGACTCAGTGAACAAACAGCACACAGCTCAGCGGTGAAGTCCTGTTGAAATGTGTGTAAGCACCAAATCTCTCTTCTAAACATTTTTGTTTTCTATCACTTCAAACTTTGTACCATAGAGGGGGGAAAAGGCCCAACAAATTCTTCTAAATTGGCATAAAACTTCAACTGTGTTACTCTGAGGTATCAGATGCCAGTTTGATCCTCATGTACTCTTTGGATGGATGGATCCAATTTATTTTCATTTATAGTACACAGCTCTCATCAAAGCTTTGTAGTTTCATCACAAATCTTCTGGCAACTGGGTCAGTGAGGCCTTTTGGAGGATTGACTGTGTATGAGCAATGGGTAAATACGTGCCCAACACTCAAGCATGCCAACTGCAAATATATATTAACCCTCTGGAGTCCTGGGTATAACTGGGCGTTTTTGACTACTTTTAGTTTTACCCTCATGATTTACCTTAAAAAACGGTTTACCTGGCTTTGTTTGGTGTCATTTTTGTCAGCACAACCTCACCTGTGTGACTTTACAGTTCTTTCATTCTGACATACTGCATTAAAACAATAAACCTAATTATCCACAAAAACTAAAATCCAAAGGGCAGAAAAAATTTTTTTTTTCTGTGAAAATCACAAATGTGTAACAAACCATTTTTATAACTTAGAATGCAAATATAAATTGTAAATGTCAAAAATATATGTACAAATTTGTATATAAACAAAGTTCTATGTAACTATTACATTAAAATGAAGGAAATGGTTCAGGCATTTTTTGAACAGCTATCAAGATGATGATAATCAGATGCCACACAAATTATATTTGTACCACTCAGACAAATAATTCCTGTCCATCAAAAGGTCCTGTGCTGAACAAAACAGGCCTGACACTTCCTCAAGTTGTCCACTAGAGGCAGCACTGAGCCCTTGGAGGCTTTTTTTCCCTCTTTGACTGACATCTGCTCCCACGTGGGGTCGGTGGTTTTTATTGTTGATGTCATGCCATTTCAACCAATGGAAAAAGGGTAAGACTTTTATCGCACCAGCAAGAGGTGTTAAAACAGGCAACTAGAGGTGTCAGGCAGACAGACGTTCATGCGTGCATGAAGGCAGAGTGCATCCACATCCAAATACATGGGTCTGTGAAGACTGTAGTTATCATTTGGTGGAAAAGCACAATCAATTGTTGGGAAAGGCATAACCAAAGGGAAAGTCATGGTTTTGTTTGAGACTGTAATTGTTACAAGCAGAGAGAAGAAAGAGTGAGAAAATCTCTGGTTTGTGAGTGCATGCTGGACACAGCGCTTCGGACATTGGCTGTGTGTTTTGCACCAAACGGCTGGGGTTTTCTTTGCCACCAAAAGGAAATCCAAAGGGAAATTCATGGTTTTGTTTGAGACTGTAAATGTTATGAGCAGAGAGAAGACAGAGTGAGAAAATCTCTTGTTCGTGAGTGCATGCTGGACACAGCGCTTCGGACATTGGCTGTGTGTTTTGCACCAAACGGCTGGGGTTTTCTTTGCCACCAAAAGGAAATCCAAAGGGAAATTCATGGTTTTGTTTGAGACTGTAAATGTTACGAGCAGAGAGACGACAGAGTGAGAAAATCTCTTGTTCATGAGTGCTGGACACAGCGCTTCGGACATTGGCTGTGCGTTTTGCACCAAACGGCTGGGGTTTTCTTTGCCACCAAAAGGAAATCCAAAGGGAAATTCATGGTTTTGTTTGAGACTGTAAATGTTATGAGCAGAGAGACGACAGAGTAAGAAAATCTCTTGTTCGTGAGTGCATGCTGGACACAGCGCTTCGGACATTGGCTGTGCGTTTTGCATCAAACGGCTGGGGTTTTCTTTGCCACCAAAAGGAAATCCAAAGGGAAATTCATGGTTTTGTTTGAGACTGTAAATGTTACGAGCAGAGAGATGACAGAGTGAGAAAATCTCTTGTTCGTGAGTGCTGGACACAGCGCTTCGGACATTGGCTGTGCGTTTTGCACCAAACGGCTGGGGTTTTCTTTGCTACCAAAAGGAAATCCAAAGGGAAATTCATGGTTTTGTTTGAGACTGTAAATGTTATGAGCAGAGAGAAGACAGAGTAAGAAAATCTCTTGTTCGTGAGTGCATGCTGGACACAGCGCTTCGGACATTGGCTG
Source organism: Thalassophryne amazonica (assembly GCF_902500255.1). NCBI lineage: Eukaryota > Metazoa > Chordata > Actinopteri > Batrachoidiformes > Batrachoididae > Thalassophryne > Thalassophryne amazonica. The sequence continues at coordinate 23,799,195 of NC_047109.1, forward strand.
TGCGTTTTGCATCAAACGGCTGGGGTTTTCTTTGCCACCAAAAGGAAATCCAAAGGGAAATTCATGGTTTTGTTTGAGACTGTAAATGTTACGAGCAGAGAGATGACAGAGTGAGAAAATCTCTTGTTCGTGAGTGCTGGACACAGCGCTTCGGACATTGGCTGTGCGTTTTGCACCAAACGGCTGGGGTTTTCTTTGCCACCAAAAGGAAATCCAAAGGGAAATTCATGGTTTTGTTTGAGACTGTAAATGTTATGAGCAGAGAGAAGACAGAGTGAGAAAATCTCTTGTTCGTGAGTGCATGCTGGACACAGCGCTTTGGACATTGGCTGTGCGTTTTGCACCAAACGGCTGGGGTTTTCTTTGCCACCAAAAGGAAATCCAAAGGGAAATTCATGGTTTTGTTTGAGACTGTAAATGTTACAAGCAGAGAGATGACAGAGTGAGAAAATCTCTTGTTTGTGAGTGCTGGACACAGCGCTTCGGACATTGGCTGTGCGTTTTGCACCAAACGGCTGGGGTTTTCTTTGCCACCAAAAGGAAATCCAAAGGGAAATTCATGGTTTTGTTTGAGACTGTAAATATTACGAGCATAGAGAAGACAGAGTGAGAAAATCTCTTGTTCGTGAGTGCATGCTGGACACATCGAACACACGGAGCGGCACTTCACACATACATTGGCTGTGCATTTTGCACCAAACAGCTGGGGTTTTCTTTTTACCAAAGCCAAAGGGAAAATCATGGTTTTGTTTGAGACTGTAATTGTTACGAGCAGAGTGAGAAAATCTCTTGTTTGTGAGTGCATGCTGGACACAGCGCTTTGGACATTGGCTGTGCATTTTGCACCAAACGGCAGGGGTTTTCTTTGCCACCAAAAAGGAAATCCAAAGGGAAAATCATGGTTTTGCTTGAGAGTGTAAATGTTACGAGCAGAGAGAAGACAGAGTGAGAAAATCTCTCATTCGCGTGCGCTGGACACATCAGACACACGGAGCGGCACTTCACACATACATTGGCTGTGCGTTTTGCACCAAACAGCTGGGGTTTTCACCAAACCCAAAGGGAAAATCATGGTTTTGTTTGAGACTGTAAATGTTACGAGCAGACAGATGAGCAGAGAGAAGACAGAGTGAGAAATACTCTTGTTCGCGTGTGCTGGATAAATCGGACACACGGAGCGGTGCATCACACATACATTGGCTGTGCGTTTTGCACCAAATGGCTGGGGTTTTCTTTTCACCAAAGCCAAAGGGAAAAGCATGGTTTTGTTAGAGATTGTAATTGTTAAGAGCAGAGAGAAAAAGAGTGAGAAAACTGCACACACGCGTGCTGGCCGAAGCAATCGCATGAAGCGGTGCTTCACACATTAACATAATAATTCATTAAAAACCTGGCGAAAATGACTAATCATTATTCAGGTTTTCCTCGGCCAATCAACAAAATTTAAAATCTGGTATGTAGGTTGAAGTCTTCACTTTCAACAAACATTCAAACTGAAACTGAAAGTGTGGGGTATTTGATGAATTTGGTCATGTGACTTTTGATGCGTATGCCCGTCAAACAACTGCAGAGGGTTAAAAAAAAACAGTGTTGAGAGCTCCACAGTGTCAGACCAAAGTAACAGCCTGTTGTATGTCAAAGTTTTAAACTGCTGTCAGTCTTCAAATCACTTGACATTCATGCCTTGTATGGCAGCACCCTAACATTGGTGTGTGTGTAAATGGGTGATTGAAAGATATTATTGTAAAGCGCTTTGAGTTTCTGAAATAGATGGAAAAAGCACAATATAAATGCAGTCCATTTTCATATTTCTTCAGTGACAATGGAAATATACAATACAGCTCCCTGTTACTGTCATAGTTGCAATTCATGCCCATGCAGGCTACTTCACAAGTGCCAGCTGAAGAGAGTTTTGTGCACATATTGGTGTTTGCTTACAATGCAAGTGATGTACCTCTTCCCCAGCATCCATCTTATTCTTCAGGAAAAATTCATTGTATCATCACTCCCAGCTTTCCCTCTGGGAAGGCTTCAGTGTATACTTATAGGAGCAATGAGGTCAGAACCTTGATGCATATTACTAGGAAATAATGAAATATACTACAATGGCTTTGTGGTTTGCTTCTGATCTATCTATTGCATGTGTTCCCTGTGTTTTTTGTTTGCATGGATTCACTCTGGCTTCCTCCCACTTCCAAAGACATGCATGTTAGGTGAATTGATGACTCTACATTGACCGTAAATGTAGGTTTTTGTTGTTGTTGGATTATTATTATTTTTTTGTATTTGTCTTGCTGTCAGCCCTGCGATGGATTAGCAGCCAATCCGAGGGTGTAGCCCACCTCTCACCCATTGACCTCTAGGATAGGCTCTAGCTCCCACTCCCTTGTGACCCCCCCAAACTGAACATTCATAGAATGTTGCACAGACATCATATGAACAAAGAAAGAGGACGAGTAATGTTCGCATTCAAACATTCTACAAATGTTCATTTAATGTTCTGAACATTTGTGAACATTTGTATGATGTTCACTGAATGGTCACATACAAACATTACCTGTCATCATTCTTTGTTCATATGATGTTCATGTAAACATTCAATGAACATTCAAAGAATGTTCAGATTCCAGGTGGGCCTTAACTGGCATAATAGTTTTTTTTTTTTTTTTTTAAATACATTGATGGCATACATTTTTTAGTCTTCTATTCAGTACATGTATTTAGGGTTGTGGCCAGAAAATTTACATACACTTGGTTTGGACATCCATAGCAGAATGATTGTACAATATACTTCTTCAACAAAATAAGTCTGTGCATCACAGAGCTTCCTCTTATTGTGCACCTGCTTTGTGGAATGATCTCCCTGCATCAATAAAACAGTCAGATCCTGTAGAGAATTTCAAGTTCAGAGTTAAGACTCACTTATTTTCCCTTTTGTATGGCTACCATACTGGCATAGTATGTTACTGTGCTTTTTACTCTTTTAAAATCATTTTATTAGGAAATGCAGCAGGCTGCGGCCTCAACTATATCTAAATTCTGGGTCTTTTAGTGGTGGCCAAGTGGTTAATGTCCTTGGTTTCAGTGCAGAAGGTTCCGGGTTCAAATCCCACCCCTGCCACATTTCTCCATGTAATGTGGAGTTGCGTCAGGAAGGGCATCTGGTGTAAAACCTGTGCCAATTCAACATGCAGATCCACCTTGGATTTGCTGTGGCGACCCCGAGTGCAAACAAGGGAGCAGCCGTAGGGACTTACCTTTAGTGAAGCTTAGGGCTAGTGGTCGGCGATCACCATAGTATTTCTTCTGTTTTTCTTGTTGCTTAATGCTGACAAATTATACTGTATTTGTTGTCTTTCTGATGCCTGATGCTGTTTTTTTCTCTGTTTGAGGTGCAGCTAAATGCAGAGATGAGTGTGGTGTCTACTTCTGCACCCTCCCTCACCCCCATCCTGTGTACCATCAAAATTCCCTGCATCTTCATTTTGTAAATTGTTTTGTAAATTATGTCAGTGGCATGGCCCAAGAAGAGGGTCACCCCTTTGAGTCTGGTCTGCTTGAGGTTTCTTCCTCAAATCATCAGAGGGAGTTTTTTCCTTACCACTGTCACCTGTGTGCTTGCTCTGGGGGTTGGAAAGTTTAGGTCTTACTTGCGTGAAGTACCTTGAGGCAACTTTGTTGTCATTTGGCAATATATAAATGAAAATAAATTGAAATGAACTGAAACTGAAAATAAAACTCAAGTATTAGGTGTCACAGAGGCTCAGTATTTGGCACCTTTGTCTCCCAGCAAGAAGATTCTGCAATCACTGCTTGGGCAATTCTGTGTGGAGTTTACGCATTCTATCTGTTTCTGCATGGGTTTCTTCCTGGAAAAAAATCTTCTTCCCAACCTTGGCAAACAATTTTACAAACACTATGTTACTCTACGGTGAAGCGGAATTGAGAAGGATAACACTGAAATTATTTGAAGGCATATGAGAGACTTGAGCCAAGATTTGATTTTTTTTTTCTTGTCTAAAAAAATTTGAAAAAGTGAAAGTGATAGTTTACTATAGATTCATCAAAGTGTGATCATAAGTGTGATACATGTACATGTTAGTTCTGTGTATTTTTCACGATATGAAAGCTGTTTTTCTTTTTGTTTTGTTTTGTGTCAGTGCTGTTGTTCCATAACTTAAGACATTTTAATAAATTTGCAGTGACACAAAATTCATTCATTTGCATATATTTGTGAACACAATCTCTTCTTAAACGCTCCAGGACCGTCACTGTTGATCAATATAATATTTTCCAGAGAATCTCACTGCGACTTATACATACTGTGTGTCATAGTAATAAGCTATTCCACAGGGCAATGCACAACAGTGCATGAAACTCCCAAATTTAAGAGCTGATTTTAAAAAATAATAGTGGACTAAAGGTCCATCCAGCCATGCATTTTCTGTACCTGCTTACTCCAAGGGACTGGAGCCTATCCGAGCTGTCACAGGCAAGGCGGTGTATACCTTGGACATGATGCCAGTCTGTCGCTGGGAATTGACTAAATGTCCAGCTGACAATTCCTTTTGTCCAGGCTGTCAAATAACATCCACCATGCTGCCCTTGGAAACAGTTATTTGTCCATCTTACTTATTGTTTGTTCAAATTTAGCAGTCATTACAGTTCACACCACAAGGTAAGTACTTCCTGCAATACTCCGCTGTTCTCTCCATGTTGCTGTGGGCCAGCAATTTGTGTCCATCTGATTTCTTTTGTACAAGGTGCATCAAATAACATCCAACATGCTCTCCAGCCCACACTTATTTGAACAGATTTCTTATGTTTGTAATTTAAAAGTCATTGTTTTAAGTAACAGCACAGACTGCAGTGTGCACATGTGCCACACTGATTTCCTTTCCATTGTAAAACTAACCCACAGGAAAATGTATTACAAAGTGAGTTCCACATACAGAGATGCAACTTGTACTCTGGAAAGTACTGTAAAATAATTGTGAAGATATGGATTGTGCTTGCTTTGGCTATGTTGGCTTACTGGTTGTTTGTTTAATTTTAGCGTGTGTGTGTGTGTTGGTGTGTTTTATGAAAAAAATAATGTATTTATTATTTAAGTATTAATTCTTTTTTTTTTTTTGAGTATTTGCATGGCAGGTGTGTGTCATTGCCCAGAAACACAAAAATGGACAACCTTCTCAAGCCCCTCCTCCTTCAGACTGATGACATCCAGGTCAAAGTCTGTCCTCAAGCCATTGCTCTTGTTGAAAGTAATCCTCCCGGTCAAGCCGTCCCAGTGGGCCTGCAGAAAGAGATACAGAGGAAATAAAAAGGGCATCAGGTCATCGGTATCACTGCCATCAGTTTAATTCTGTTGCTTTTTCCCAGTATGACACATTTGGCGCCATTTCCACTTCCTGCCATTCGGGAGCCCACACAGATGCTGAGGCTGCATCTGTGACAGTGGGAAGGCAATTACCCAATCTTTACAGATATTTAAGAGTGTGATAGGCTACAATGTAGCATGAAAGTGGTTCAGAGCAGGAAAGGCGTTTCTGAGGCACAGCAAATCATCTCACTGATGCTCTCACTGGCAGCCAGGGAGTTCAGAGTCTATCAGTCATCAGACAAGTGCCAGTCACACATTTGGAAGTTATACACACACACAGCCAGTGGTGTGACGTCTTGAGTCAGACTGGTTCCTCTCAGTGTTTGAACACCTGTTTATGGCCCACCATAGTTCACTGATACGGTACTGCAAACACCTTTGGAACAATATTCTGGGAGATACAGTGAAACAATACCTGGAGAAGCCCCACGAGCTGCTTTGCTGTTCAAGTAGTTAAAGCAGCGTTCCTGATATAAATGTGAATTAGAAGAGCACTCAGAGAGTGAATACCTCCTCCAGCAGAGATATAACAGCCGACAAAATGGGAAACTTTATAACCTCCTTCACATTACGATGGGTTTTTTGGATAAGACCTCAAGGGCTATGTACACAACATCAACCTGAAAAACACAAGTGCACGGATCACAGAGAAAAAGATGTTTGTCACTGAAACATTACGCAAAAAATAATACACACAATAATTAGCAGGCAGCTCTGTGGGAAAAGATTGGGGCTAGCAATAGGTAGACAGTCGTAGTGTCTCACATCCAGACACACACACACACACACACACACACACACACACACACACACACACACACACACACACACACACACACACACACACACACACACACACACACACACACACACACACACACACACACACACAGACTCAGACACATCACTTCCCCACTCTGTTATCTTTGTGGTGAACTCACTGGGCTTTTTTCACCTTTTCTGTCTGTCACATTGGGTTCAGCTTTGTTTGTGTTTTGTTACTTCCTGGTTTCATTCATCGACATTGCCTTCATGTTCAACAGCTGTTTTCAGTTTCTGCTTATTATTCGCACGTGTTCTTCCACCAGCTCTCACACATTTCCCTAATCAGCTGGCAGGACTTAAGAACAAGCTTGTCCCTTCGCACTCTGCTAGACTGTTAGTCTTTGCACTAAATTATTGTGCTTCCCAAGTTCTTGGTTTTTCTGTTTGATTTTTTGCTGTGTTTTTTGACTACTGAGTTTGCATACCAGTTTATGTTGTGCGGTACATGCTTTTTGTTAACAGACCTTAGACTTAAGATGTTTGGACCTGTAGCCATTCTGGATTGCTGTCTCATCTCTCTTGCGTACCAAACTGGACTGTATTTTTTGACTGTGAACTGCTCTACATGCAATCCAGGGAGACTCATAGACTCTTAATCCACTTCACCTCATGGCATCCGGGAAAAAGCACTGGTCCCAATGAGCCTCAAGGCCTGTTTTGGACTTCAACTGCTTAATCCAATTAAGGGTCATGGGGGCTGGAGCCTATCCGAGAGTCACAGAGCCCAAGGCGTGGTACACCCTGGACAGGATGCCAGTCAATTGCAGGGCCACATATAGACAAACAAACACATTCACACCCGCACGCACACCTACGGAGAATTTAAAGTTTCCAATTCACCTAACCTACATGTCTTTGGATGTGGGAGGAAGCCAAAGCACCTGGAAGGAACCCACACAAACACAAGGAGAACATGCAAACTCCATACAGAAAGGCCACAGGTGGGAATCGAACCCACAACCTTTTAGTGTTAATTTAGACATTTTAAATGTTGGGGAAAGTGAGGAACACGGACCCACAACAGGGGGCGCAAATGAACGGACAATGAAGAAAGTCAAATAACAAAGCTTTACTGTTGTGAACACGCACAACAAACACAACAGATCACAATTGTGGAAATAAACCAATTCCAATGGTGTCGTGTGGGCAGGCTCGACGATAGGAGACGTCTGTCCGAGTCGAACCGGAACCACCCGATTTCCTCTGCCACCGAACCCCGGGAATACTGGAGCCGCCAAGTCCCGAACTCCCAGGTGGCCACTGCCTCCGCTCGTCGGATCCGGTACTGCTGGCGAGGAACAGAGACAGTCAGATGTGGGTGCGGCTGCACCCAGCAACACGTAGGGTGGATAAACCACCTCCACCTCTCGTCAGAAAAACACTGGTTAGTGCAGGAATGTGTGTACTTATCAATAAGGTCCAATACAGTCTCCTGCTGTTCCACTCGCTATCTGTGCAAAAGTAACAAGGTATTATGTCAAGAAGACAACACAATTGGCTGAGTATATTACCTCCTTGGTAGAGCGATATCTCGGCAATGAGGTGGAGATGCCGTCCAGCTGATATACCCCTCCGCTGATGGATGTCAGCTGTCTCAGTTGATAGGTGACGGCTGTCACCTTGGCTGCTCCTATGAGGCGGCAGCACCCTCTGGTGCCTGGAGCCCGCACTCCAGGCAGGGCGCCCTCTGGTGGTGGTGGGCCAGCAGTACCTCCTCTTCAGCGGCCCACAAAACATTAAATTTAGTTTTAGTCATGTTTACATTTTAGTCAAGATGTTGCCAGTATAACTCAGTTTTAATTTTAATCTTTTGTCAATGTTTTTGTCATTATGATGATATTGTATGGTATTGATTTGATTGAAAGACATTCTACAATTACAAAAAAGTTTTAGAAGTAAGAATAAATAAGGATACCTTGAACTACATGTTTAATCGTTTAAAAATATGGTGAAATTTCACAGTATGCTCACTTCAAATAAATTTGGGCAGTCATCCGCTCATCTGCACTTTCAAAGTGATCTAAATATTTGGCCATAAGGTTGGTCAAAAATGAACACACTGTGGACTTAACCTGAGTTTGGTGCACCCTTCAAATAAAGGTTTTAAAACTTTTCCTTGAATTTTCCTTGTACTTTTTGAGGTAAATATGCACACATCTAATGATATTTCAGTGTATTTACTAGCAAAGAGAATGTTGCGGTTCGGTCCGGTCGGATTGTTTTTGGGAGTCTTTTATGTGTTCCCTCTTCCCATGTCCTTTCATGTCTCAGTTCTCACCTGTCCTGTCTCCCTCTGGTCTATTAGTGAGGGTGTAAATGTGATCTGCCATTCGTCCCTCTCGTGGGTGTGCAAGAATGTTTCTCCCATCATCTCTTCCTCCTGTTCTCCAGCTGTGCGCAGTCTTCTGGTTTACACTTGATGGCTGCACATGACACCTGTCATTCTGTGGGTGTGCGTGAGTATGGGTCATGTGTCCTTCCTCCTGGTGTGTGTGGTCGAGGGTGTGTGCCTGCGTGAATGTGATGTTGTTGAGTCCTGCGTTCATGTGTTCATTTATGTTCTTTCATGGAATCAGGTTGTCATGCTGCTCCTGGTCTGACGGTTGTCAAGGAGATGCTCACAGTCAGGCGCAGTGTTTTTGACAGCTGTCATGTGAGGGCCTTTTGCATGTAGTAATTCCCATCCGGGTCCAACTTTTATTGATACTTCCCAATGTTTTTGTATCTTGGTTAAATTCTAGTGTCATTTGGGTTTGTGGTTTATTTCTGTCATCAGGTATCTGTGTCTGCCTTTTCTACTTAGCCATAATGGTCATGTTCAGCCACCCATGTATGTTCTGTTATCTGCTGCCCCCTTGTGTTTAGTTTAGATTATCACATGTTCTGGTCTCCCTTGATCGTTCCCATCTGTAACTCATCTGCTAACTTGTATTTAAGTCACACCTGGGTTTATGTTCCTTGCGGGTCCATTGTTTGTACACTCAACAAAAATATAAATGCAACACTTTTGGTTTTGCTCCCATTTTGTATGAGATGAACTCAAAGATCTAAAACTTTTTCCACATACCCAATATCACCATTTCCCTCAAATATTGTTCACAAACCAGTCTAAATCTGTGATAGTGAGCACTTCTCCTTTGCTGAGATAATCCATCCCACCTCACAGGTGTGCCATACCAAGATGCTGATTAGACACCATGATTAGTGCACAGGTGTGCCTTAGACTGTCCACAATAAAAGGCCACTCTGAAAGGTGCAGTTTTGTTTTATTGGGGGGATACCAGTCAGTATCTGGTGTGACCACCATTTGCCTCATGCAGTGCAACACATCTCCTTCGCATAGAGTTGATCAGGTTGTCAATTGTGGCCTGTGGAATGTTGGTCCACTCCTCTTCAATGGCTGTGCGAAGTTGCTGGATATTGGCAGGAACTGGTACATGCTGTCCTATACGCCGGTCCAGAGCATCCCAAACATGCTCAATGGGTGACATGTCCGGTGAGTATGCCGGCCATGCAAGAACTGGGACATTTTCAGCTTCCAAGAATTGTGTACAGATCCTTGCAACATGGGGCCGTGCATTATCCTGCTGCAACATGAGGTGATGTTCTTGGATGTATGGCACAACAATGGGCCTCGGGATCTCATCACAGTATCTCTGTGCATTCAAAATGCCATCAATAAAATGCACCTGTGTTCTTTGTCCATAACAGACGCCTGCCCATACCATAACCCCACCGCCACCATGGGCCACTTGATCCACAACATTGACATCAGAAAACTGCTCACCCACACGACCACACACGCTGTCTGCCATCTGCCCTGAACAGTGTGAACCGGGATTCATCCGTGAAGAGAACACCTCTCCAACGTGCCAAACGCCAGCGAATGTGAGCATTTGCCCACTCAAGTCGGTTACGACGACGAACTGGAGTCAGGTCGAGGCCCCGATGAGGACGACGAGCATGCAGATGAGCTTCCCTGAGACGGTTTCTGACACTTTGTGCAGAAATTCTTTGGTTATGCAAACCGATTATTTCAGCAGCTGTCCGAGTGGCTGGTCTCAGACGATCTTGGAGGTGAACATGCTGGATGTGGAGGTCCTGGGCTGGTGTGGTTACACGTGGTCTGCAGTTGTGAGGCTGGTTGGATGTACTGCCAAATTCTCTGAAATGCCTTTGGAGACGGCTTATGGTAGAGAAATGAACATTCAATACACGAGCAACAGCTCTGGTTGACATTCCTGCTGTCAGCATGCCAATTCCCTCAAATCTTGCAACATCTGTGGCATTGTGCTGTGTGATAAAACTGCACCTTTCAGAGTGGCCTTTTATTGTGGGCAGTCTAAGGCACACCTGTGCACTAATCATGGTGTCTAATCATCATCTTGATATGGCACACCAGTGAGGTGGGATGGATTATCTCAGCAAAGGAGAAGTGCTCACTATCACAGATTTAGACTGGTTTGTGAACAATATTTGAGGGAAATGGTGATATTGTGTATGTGGAAAAAGTTTTAGATCTTTGAGTTCATCTCATACAAAATGGGAGCAAAACCAAAAACCAAAAGTGTTGCATTTATATTTTTGTTGAGTGTATTTGATGTCTTAGGCTAAATGTCTCCTTTGTCGTCTGTCGTCCCTGTTCCAGTTGTGAGTATTTGGTATTGCACTCCTGCTTTGTCTTTTGTTATTTGTTTGACCTCCTCACCCAGAGTTGTGTAAGGGCCCCTTCACACATAATACATTTGAAGTCAACTGGCGCACAAAGGAGGAATTGCATGCCACTCGTGAAAAATCGGAGCTGCCTCAAACACATTGTACAGCTGTCACCACAACCATTCATGCACACCACCGGGCAAAATACAGCCAGTGCTCATTCGACCCCCTCTCGGCAGGTGTTGGCCAAATTCCAGGTGCCACACATGAACATCCAACACCACTCGCTGGGCACTTAGAAAAGGTGGGGCTATTTGTGTTCCCGGCATGACAGTGGAGTGCAGATGACCACATTCGAGCTGTCTGTGAAAATTGTGCCACAAAAGTGTGCCGTTACCAAGCAACACATATGTCAAGCAAGTGTACCCCCTCAACACATATGACGTGTGTGTGTGTATCGTGCTCCCCACTCCCCCAACATATGTGGCGTGTGAGTATGTTGCTCCCCCCTGCAACACATGTGGCATGCTGGAGGAGCACACTTGCATGACATATTGATAATTATGTACAGACAAGATCACATGGGGACCGACCAACCACATCTGAGCACAGACAGCACAGCAAGCCATCTCAGCTGATCGCCCGCCAGCCACTCACTGACAGCTGGAAATGATGGCTCAGTGCATGTGATGTGTTAAATTAAAAACACAGAGAACTCAGCTAGGATAAGTATATAAATAAATACTATAATAACTACATACATAATCACATAACAAATAACTAAATAAATAATCACAAAACAAAGAAACAGAGAGTGACACTTTGTTCTGTGTGCTGATCGAAAAGGTGGGTGTGTCTGCAAACAGCTACAGCTGTGTTATGACAGACATGACGTATACTACAATCTTCTCCTTTATGAATATTTAGGTTTTAGTAGCTTACTCCTATAATATTATGTAGTGACTATATTTCTTGTTTATGTTGTTTCCCTCCCTCATTGTGTAAATATCACTTATATATATGCTGTCAATATTCTTGAGCCACCGAGGTGAGTAGGGAGAGTTCCCATGGGATAATAAAGCTTTTAAACCTACCATCCCTGGATCTCAAGACCAGGTGCCTAAGTGGGTCGACTTGTCATGACCCAAAATCAAGCCAATCCTCTTTCTCAGTCATGCACCAGGTAACACCATGTGGCCGGAATCCTGCTTATGTTTGTCGCCCTGTTTTCCGTCCGTTGGTTCCCTTGACTGTTGTCGGTCCTGTTTTGAGTTATCCTTGGAATCCCAAGTCTTTCAAGCCCTTCTGTGGTTCTCCAGCCTCTTCCCCCCCCGTCCTGGCTCCCCGGCTGCCCTCCAGATGTCACGTTGTTTTTGTGCGGTCACCTGGTGGTACCCCCATAAGGGTGGGGTACTATCATGGGTTTGGCCTAATCTGGGCATTGTGCCCATTTTTCCCCTTTCTGTTCGACCCGTGTTTTGCTATTAGTTGCTTATTTTCATGCTGGTTTATTCTCTGTTATGTTGTTGCTTTTTACTTTGGCCTTTTCTTCTATTCCAGTTTTCTTCAGTCAGTTGTGTTTTCATTTATTGTTCATAAATTTATCATTTAGTTATCATCTGTTTATTTTCACTGTTTTCATTTGTCATTTTCTGCTGTACTGTAATACCGGGTTTTGCCTTCTGTTTAGCATCCAGTCTTTACTTGGTTATCTTTATTGCATTCTTATGTCATTAGTCAGGTCCAGTTTAGTTTTGTTTTTTGTACTTATCTTTTGGTTCTCTTTTAGTTCTCATGTCTCCTGTTCAAGTTCCTGTTCATAATTGTTTTTTTATTCTGCCCTTGGTTGCTATGGTTCTCAGTTTTTTCCTCATGGCTATTTGTTTGTCTCACTCTACACCCTGCACCTGCCATTTTGTCTCCATCCCTCACTCGTACCTCATCATGTTCTCACTTCACATCACCGCACCAGCCCCATGTCTTTGTCTCTCACCTTGTTTGTGTCTGCTTTGTCTTCTTGTTCATTCATACTCTTGGCACCTGCTCACGTGTCTTTGTCTATTACATCAGTCCACCTTGTGCACTCCTCTCCTGACAATCTTGCCCGTGTATAATCTTTGTTCACTAGCCATGCCCCTTTTCTAGATTGTTCCTCACATGCACCTTGTTAACTCTTGTCTTATTTAATCTCCTCCCAGTCACCACATCCCTGCTCGTTTGTTGTCTTTGTACTCATACCAGCTCTGTATCTGACCCTGTTTGTGCTTCTGCCTCGCCGACTGATCACCTGTGTACCAAACATGAGCCTGAATTAAAGACAATGATTTCTTCTACATCCAAGCCTAGTCCGGGAGTTTGCATTATGGGTCCTAACACTTTGGGTGCCTGGCACATGCCGTGCCTGATAGAACAAACAAGCCAGAAGATGGACCTAGCGAACTCCACATCGGTCACCACAGCCAATGACCTTGCCTTCATCAAAGACATTTTTTTTCTGAAATCGAATTCTGTTTTGACTGTTATAGAGCCTGTTTCACACCCAAAAAGAAATTCAATTATCTCAACCAAGCCCTGGATCTTGTTGAGGCCAATGCTTGGCTGTAAGATTTTTTTCCCAGACCTGGAAAATCTGGATGAGTTTTTTTTTTGCTGTTGAGAAACTTCCAGCCTGGATTGGACAGCCTGAAGGTCATCTGGCATCTAGCCTCCCGCTCACTGACAGCGACTCCGAGTGGGAGGACGTTGATGACGACGCATCATCTGAGGCTGAAGGTCAGGTGCTGCAGGACACGGCTACTATACTGTTCAAAAGTCAAGACTTTTTTTTAATATCAGGACTGCCACAGTCGGCGTAACCAACAGCGAATTTTCTTGGCTCTTGATCAGGTCTTTTTAGCTGAGCCAGAGCTGGTAATCAATTTTCCTGAGCTTAAGAACATTAAAAAGCAGTTTGAGCAGGGCTGGGTTCCTCCCTGCATCGAGGATCCCATGGACTATCTGCTCGAGTCTCAGATTATTGCCACCTGCAGTGAAAACCCACGTGTGATCACACTCTCAGACGCCGCCATTGCTCCACTCCCGCATGCCGCAGCACAGAAACCAGCCACTTACCTCCTGCCTCCAGGTCCAGAAATGCAACCACTGAGGCCAGTCTCGCTCCAGACCCCTCTCATACCTGCTCCACGAAGGAATCAAGTAATTTCCAGTAATCCGGATCCCGCTGAACCGCTCGTCGTGGGCGCAAACATATCAGCACGCCCGCTCTGGGAAGCCCCAGTCGTGACACCCAGGAAATGCTGAGTGCCTGTGCCAACTCCACCGACACCTGCTTCTGAGATGGCTGCGTTGATGACCACTGAAGCACTGCGTTTGCCCAACATTCTCGGTCGGCCAATCCACCTGTTCTTCTGGGCAGTCACTGTCCCTGCTGCCCCCAGTAGAGCCTTCAGGAACATGCTCGTCATCACCAGTGATCTCTACCGGGAAAGCCTCGACGCCTTCCCTGGTGGTGGTCTCCTCCTTGTCGGCGGCACCTGCCATCTCAGCCTCAGTGAGCACAGCAGTTGCTACGCAGATGAAACTGCACAGACCCGCTTCATCTGCATCGGCTCTCTCGGCGGCTCCAGTTGATTCCGTCTCTGCACCCTCCACGTCTACCTCGTCTTCATCATCATCAGAATCATTTGCAGCCCGGTCAGTCTCTCTTCCTCCAGCAGCTGGCTCTGCTTCCGTGTGTGACGCAGCCACTCCGCTGGGGATGTCATGCACAGCTGCTGTTTCTGTGACGTCAGCAGGGTGTTTACCGGCACATTCTGCTTCTTCATCGCTGGCTGTCAACTCAGCCTCCATGTGTTCCGCTGCAGATTTACCCTCAGCAGCTGCTGAACAGATCTCCACATGCTCTGCTTCCCGGCCAGCAGCGGCACAGGCATCCGTCCCTGAGATGCTGCAGTCATGCCCAGCACCTGTTCTAAAGACAACCTCAACGAACATTAACTGTGGGACTGTTAGTGATTTTCCTTTTTTCATCTGGTTTATGTTGTTTTGTTTTCATGCCTGTCATTCTGTGAGAACTCTGTTTAAAATGCCATGTTTGAACTTGAAATGGTTTTCTTATGAGCCTGTTGGAAATCTGTTAAAAGTACAACTTCTGATCCTCAAATTACGTTTTTGTAAATTTGTAGGGAATCTATTTAAAGTGGCACCTTTGAATCAAAGAAGGCTCTCTGATACATGTCTTAGGAAATTGATCATTCAAGTGTGCTTTCTGTTGTGCTTCAGAATTGTTTCATTCTGTAGGTCTCCGTCGGGGATTAGTTGTCAGTCTTTCATTTCATTTCATTTCCATTTATTTGTACAAGGACAGCATACAATTACATTATGCTCATCAAGCAGAGATGTTTGTACCAGATTGTAGCTGCAACAGCTAATTTCCATCTGTAGTCCTTGAGGGTCAGGGGGATACACATAGGGCTATTAAATACATCACAAACAAACCTACAAAATATATAATACTAAATTCATAAAATATATAATATTAAATTCATTCTTACGTCATTCATTTCTAAAATACTGTGCCATATCAAAACGTTTAAAACAACCATTCATAATTCATCCCTGTCACTCATAACATGCAGCATCAAAACATCAAAATTGTCAAGACATTCATAAATTCATCTAAACCTCTCAATTACTGTACAATATCAAAACACTTGTAAAAAATATTCACCCTTCATACAGTTCATCTCTCAATTTCTATACAGAATCAGAATACTTATTACACATGTTCAGTGTTACCTTTAGCAGTGCTATATATTTAGTGCCTACATCTTTGGCTTTGAAGAAGCCATGATTTTACCTTTACAGAAAATGTCTTAAAGTCTGGTTGTGTTTTTATTTCTTCTGATAATATATTCCACTTCTTTGTGGCTCTGTAAGAAAATGTCGATTGTGCAAATGCAGTCTTACATTTGGGAATGGTACACTGCCTCCGAGTGGTTGCTCTTGTTACCCTTGTTGTTGTATCAGAGGACAGGTGAATGAAGTTCTTGAGAGGTGGCGGAGCTTGATTATGAACTATTTTGTATACCATTTGAACCTCATGGAAAAAGATAAAATTTTCAAAGCTGAGCATAGCATATTTGCTCAAAATATGACAATGATGATATTGAATACTTTTTTGATCAAGGATTTTAAGAGCCCTTTTATACAGGGACTCCAAAGGTCTTAACGTTGTTAGATTTGCTTGAGCCCAACTTGTTATACAGTAAGAAAAATGAGGTATTATCATTGCATTTAGAAAGCATTTTGCAGCCTCTGTTGTTAATGTGTTTCTTATGCTTTTAAAAGTAACTAAATTAAATTTCAAAGTGTTTGAGATGTTTTTTATATGCTTCTTAAAACTGAGAGTTGAATCTAATGTAAGCCCTAAATATTTGAACTCTGTTACATTTTTTATAATTTGATCATTGATAATAATATTTGGATATACTGTTGTTTTATTCTTAATAGTGAAATACATGGCTGCTGTTTTTTCCAAGTTTAATGTTAGATAGGATTCCTGAAGCCAGGTAGAAACTCTTCCCATGGCTATAGTTAATTTGCTTACAACCTCAGTCATATTTGTTCCGTGTGTGTATATTATTGTATCATCTGCGTACATTTGTATGCTCACATTGTCACATACTGAAGGTAAATCATCTATATATAAAGAAAATAATACCGGGCCCAAAATTGACCCTTGTGGTAAACCTATATTGCACAGTTTTATCTCAGATACTACATTATTAATTCTGACACATTGATTTCGCCCTGATAAATAAGATTTTAACCAACTTATTGTGTTTTCTGATAGTTTGAATCTTTGTAATTTTGAATAGAGAAGTTCATGATTTATGGTATCGAACGCTCTGCGTAAGTCTAAGAAAATTGCTCCAACAACTCCTTCTTTGTCTAAATTTAATTTTATATTTTCCAAGAGATAGCTACAGGCTGTATCTGTAGAATGGTACTTTCTAAAGCCAAACTGCATAGGATGTAACAACGCATTTGATTCTAGATGGTCAATTATTTGCCTGGACACTACCTTTTCTATGATTTTGGAAAATATTGGAAGAATGCTAATCGGTCTATAATTTTCTATTTCTTGTTTATTACCATATTTGTGTATAGGAATTATTGCTGCAATTTTCATTTTATCTGGAAAAGAATTTTGTTCAATTGAAAGATTCGTTAACCTTGTTAGTGGTTTGATTAAGTATTCATAATTTTTTTTTAATGAGCGCAGAGTCTATTCCATAGATGTCTTTGCTTTTTGAATTTGTCAGAGAAACCAATTTTTTTTTTTTACCTGAAATTCATTAGTTAAGCATAGGTTCAATTTTGGGTTATCTGTTATTAGTCTTTTTTTGGGATACACTGGAGTGGATTTTTGGCTAAGTTCATATATAGAATTGATAAAATATGTGTTAAAATTATTTACAATACTTACACTATCATTAAAAATTTCATTACAACATTTAATTTGTGTAATTTCACATTTTTGATGATCTTTGCCCATCAATTTATTGAGCGTTTCCCATAAGGCTTTATTATTGCCTTTTGCTTCTTTTATTTTATTTAGAAACAAATTCGCTTTAGCTTTCCTGAGTTCTGATGTTACTTTGTTCCTCATCCCTTTAAATACTATGTGATCTGTATTCCGGCCTGATTTAAAAAAAAAAAAATTTAACACCATATCTCTAATTTTCATCATTTGCCTCAAGGTCTCATTTAACCAGGGTATATTTTGCTTTTTATCTTTTATTGGTACTGTCTTCCTGTATCTAGACAATATGTCTTGGATTGTACTTATTATTTGATTTGTGACGTCTTCACAATCAGGTCCTACAATTTTTCCATCCCAGTTAATCAGCCCAAGATCATTTTCCAAAGGTTCTAAGTTTCTTTTTGGAATAATATCTACACATTTTACCTTTATTTCTCTATTTTGATTTTTAGTCCTAAATCGGGATAATTTACGTGCAACTAATGTAAGATTGTGGTCAGACATTCCAGTTATTAAATTGTATGTTTTAGAGATACGGTCTACTTTATTACTAAGAATTAAATCCAGTAACGTTTGTGATTTATTGGTGATTCGGGTAGGCTTATTGATTAATTGTGACAGTTGATATTTAATGCATATGTCACTCAATTTCTTTCTTGTTTTTTTGTCCATCCAATTTAAGTTGAAATCCCCCAAAAGGATCATTTCTTTTGCACTATAAATTTTTAACAATTGACCCAGGTCATCATAGAAATCTTCCTTAGCGGACGGTGGTCTGCAGAGGACAAATACAAGAAAAGACATTTCAGGTGATAATGTAAATTTTACACCAATACACTCTAAATTGTTGTTGGGTAAGTCCAGTTGTTCACATTGCAAATATTCTTTGACATATATCATAACCCCTCCACCTTTGCAATTTATTCTATCGTTTCTATATATTTTGTATCCAGGTACTATTATGTGACTTAAGGGGGAGTGAGGTTTTAACCAGGTCTCCGAGAGACACAGGTAGTCGAAATTTGAGTCCGACAGAAGATGTTGAAGCTGTTCCGCTTTTGAAAATATGCTTCTAATATTTATGTGCCCCCCAAATATGCCCTTTGGTTTTAACTTTCGATCCCATAAAACCCTGGCATGATTAACAGTTTGAAATAACTTTGTTGCTTTCTGTTTTGTAGTCGCTAGATGCATATTTTTAACGTCCTGATTTATTTTCTTACTGATCTGAATCGGTGTATGCAATCCACTATTGACGGTGGGATGTTCATCGTCAGCTGCTGGCGGGGCTAGCTCCCCCGCTAGCACCGCCGATGAAGTTGAAGGCCTCGCGACTGCTAGACTGTAAAGATCTCTTTACTTGGTGAAGTTTCAGCCCGATGGCCAGGTAGCAAATCACAGGAGGAGGGGCTAAATTATTTGTGGATTTGGAGTATGCACATGTGTGCCTCATTTTGTCTACTTTTGATTATTTCAGTGGGTCTCTGTTTGAGTAAGTAAAGCCTCTGTTAAATTCATTCAATCATTGGTTCCTGTATTTGTGGGGATGTGTTAATGTCAGGAGGTGGGATTTGTTGGGACATGTTCTCACTTCACATCACCGCACCAGCCCCGTGTCTTTGTCTCTCACCTTGTTTGTGTCTGCTTTGTGTTCTTGTTCACTCATACTCTTGGCACCTGCTCACGTGTCTTTGTCTATTACATCGCTCCACCTTGTGCACTCAGGTCCTAACACTTTGCCGTGCCTGATACTACTCTTCTTTATTTAGATATTTAGATACACTTTAGTATACACTAGTAGAGTTCTACCTTAGAATTGGTATGTATAATAAAAGATATACCTTACTGAATTTTCATGACCTTTCAACTCTACACCATGAGGCGTGTGCAGGCTGTCCTCACGTGGATATTGCCTTTGCAGTGGGCTGGATTAACTGCATAGCATGCACATCAGCAGGCTGTACCAGGTGAAAAGGATCGCCTGATCATGTGTACTCTCAGCTGGCGATCTGAATGTCACTTCACCCACTTCAGCTATGGCCCACATCATGCGATGTCCTTTGGCACGCCACTCGTTGGACACGCGGAGCTGGCTAGACATGCGCGCGGGGCTGGCTGGACACACTTGGGCCAGCAGATGTGGACATGATAAGAGCACACTGCTTCATTCATGTCATTTCATGACTTGCCATCTATGACCAGGGATCATATACAGAGGAACAGAAGGATCATACCTGTATTGCCTGCTCGATAAGAGGGATTAAATGTTAGAAATTGTGGGGTTTTTTTTGTTTATTTGGTGTGTGGTTCCCCTCACAGCAGTGGTGCGATGTGGTGCCACACATTCCAGATGCTCGCACTATGTTTGTGCATGTGCACGTGCCCCTCCTGACACCAGGAGGAATGTTTCACAGTTCCGCATTTCATTTTTTGTTTGCAGATTTTCTACCAGTTTCTGCTTCTTTGTGTTATGTGTGAAGAGGCCCTTAAGACTATTTTTGTTGGAACCCTTCCTCATCTGTTTTTGACCCAGACCTCCACACCCAGAGTTGGGAAAAGACTGTATTTTTGTTGGACTTATCCCTACACCTGTCTGTGTGTTTGTTCATTAGACCTTGGCATCCTTTGTAATTCCATCTTTTTGTCTTCACTGTTCTGCATCTTGGGGTATATCTCACTCTGTTCCTGGCTCCTAATCTTAAGAAAGAAGCATTTTACTGTGATGTTATGCCCCGCACACCTCCTCCATTTTAACCCTCTGGGGTCCGAGGGCATTTTTTGGACAGTTCACTCACCTGGCAGAAATGTTTTATTATTGCTGTTAACAGCTCTCCCTGCATCCCACAATCAACTTTTATGGCTCTTTTTTTCAGGACAACCTGTGCTTTCAGAATATATATGTTTTTGTTGTGTTTTATGAGTATAATAAAGGTTTACAATCAAAAATAGGCAAGGAAAAAATAAAGTGAAAAATAATTTTCCACACACATTTATTCAAAACACACAACTAACTATAATAAACAACTGTTTTTACACTTTATAAAGGTAATTTGAGGTTTTTTGTGAAAGTCTGTACAACAAAAAGGTTCAAACAATAAACACAAATGCACATTTTGAACAATATATACAAAATGGTCTATGCGTTTTGTTTTCCATTGATTGGTAAACAGTGCTTTACGCAAAGAAAGCAACAGAGTTATCCAGTAACATTCACATGCAAACTAGTGGAGCAATCCTGATAGTTACACACTCTTTGTTTGAGCATGTGAGATTGTCATCAGAGGCTTTCCGTGTGCTCGTGCTTTCACTGATCGCTGTGCGTAATGGCGCAGGGCGCACTGAGTATGTACTAATAGTATGTACTCATTGGAGCACCCGGGGGCAATTCAAATGGGCCAACTAGTAACACATCACTCCTGAAAACGATCATTTGGCTTTTCACGTGAGGGAAATCTGACGTACGATTGGATTTTGGAAAACCATGTGACGGTGAACCAATTCCGATTGGACACTTACATTGCGCACGTCATCACACATCTTCTATGAGGAGGACAAAGATGGCCGATGGCTGGCTCGAAAGTCCGCGGAGTTACCTTTTCAGTTTCTATCTCATATCATTCAAAATGTTGTGGTTTGCCCCTGGTCTGCTGGTTTGTCTTTCTGTGTTCCCAGGTGAAGTTGAGGTGGAGCTGCTTTGTGAATTGGCCACGGGTGTGTCAGCTGTGGATTACGTCAGGGCTCTGCTTCAACCTGTCGTGTTACTCATGGGCCCCGCCCCATCTGTCAAGTCTGCACATGAAGTGACAGAGTGGTGTCTCACAGCTGACTTACATTCTGCTGAGTGGGAGCCTCGCAGCTGAATCTCATGGAAGCTCATTATCAATCTGGGATTTAACCTTGGCGTCCCGACTGGTTCGGGGCCAGATTCTTTCTTCACCTTTCTCACCATCTCCTGAAGAACCTCCGCGTTCCTCCTGGTTGGAACCGGGTTGCCACCGGTGCCCAGCTGTACCATACCATCGCTCTCAGCTGGTAACCTTAATCATCTGTTTTGTTTGGCGTTCCGTCGCCACTACCGAAGCTCTGAGTTTTTTTGTTTTTTTTTCCGCTGTGAACCTCCAAGCTCATCATTTTTCCAGAGTGGAGTCTCCGCACTCCGTACGTCCTGTTAAACTCCTCCACTGTGGACTTCCATGTCCAGGCAGAATATAATTCCTAGTATTTCTTCACAGCCGCTTCCAGGCGCAGAATGTAATTCCTCGTGTTTTCTCTTGCTGCCGCTTCTTGGCACAGAATGTAACTCCTCGTGTGTTTTTTTTCACTGCCGCTTCCAGGTGCAGTATATGACTCGTGTTTTTCCTCCCGTGGTATTCCAGGCTTAGAGAGCACTAGAGTGGAGCTTCCAGGTCTCTGGACTAAATTAATGTTGTTTTCTCAGTTAAGCATTCAGACTTAATATAGTCTTTATTTCCTCCGTGTGTTTTTCGGTCTAAACTTAACTGTCTGTGTATTTCTTTGAGCATTTGGATAGTAATGTTTAAGTTATCAATAAGTATTCTTTTACTGTGTGAGTTCTAGCTCGACATCAAACTTCTGTGTTTAATGTGGATTCTGCTGAATTCCTCCTGTGTTCTTTCACCCGCTGCGTCTCACATTAATCTGCTGCAAATAATCAGCCTTTGATCTATTCCGCGTCGCTAAGTGATCAGCAGGGTTGGGAGGGTTACTTTAAAAATGTATTCTGATAGAGTTACTAGTTACCGGTTGAAAAATGTAGTCAGTAACGTAATCCAAGTACCATAATATTAAAGTAATGTAATCTGATTACTTTCAATTACTTATGGATTACTCCAATATCAAATATGCTAATACAGATAAAAGAAACTAAATATAAATAGTCTTGACCACATAGTACAGTTTGTCAAGCAAAAATAAAACTTTTTTTTTTTTTTTTACATGGCATGCTCTGTTTTACTTCACATTATGAATTAAGAGCACCACAATATTGTTTTAAACACACTCAGTGTTCACCTGCTAAATTTTCAACAAAAAATGCCAAACAAATAAAGGATAATGAAAACTCAGGTGGTGTGCGGATGAATTTGTAATTAAAAGTGGCTTGCAGAACAATATACAAAACAAAAAAAAAGTCTACTACTTGTTCAGTAAAATTATCTTACTTTAGTCTTTCACATAGCATTTGCACCATGTTTAACATATCAGTCCACTTATTGAACTTTCAAAATAAGAACAACAGCATAATGAAAACCATTAAGTAAATAGTGTCAGTAAGGAGGCGTGATCAAAATTTAAATTCCAGGCAAGTTAGTGATTTGCGTGCATAGAAGTTCAAGAAACAGGTGGAATATGCCAGAAAGCTGCGCATGCTGGCAAAGCCACAAACGGAGGAACAAGGGAGACAATATTTCCTTCCATAAGTAAGTGGTTTTGGTTCTTCTTGTCACTTTGTCTGTGATATTTGGATGATAAACAGCTGTATGTCTCCTGCCGTACCTGTGTCGCCCGATGACAAGGACCATTAACTATTCACTTATGTCTAGTTGATATTTTCCATGGCTACACCAATTCCTAGTTAAAATACTTGTCGTTAGTGATTAAAATTGTTCGACAAGACTGGGGATTTTTTTTAATTTGCACCTTAAAATAATGAGATTATAATGACCCGCGCTGAGCGGCAAGTCAGTGGTGTACACACACCACTGACTTCATGAATGAAACTCAGTCAATAAAAAATAATTGTGTAAAAATATAATATATATAAATATATTGCAGAGGTGGGATGAAGT
This sequence comes from Thalassophryne amazonica, assembly GCF_902500255.1. Taxonomy (NCBI): domain Eukaryota; kingdom Metazoa; phylum Chordata; class Actinopteri; order Batrachoidiformes; family Batrachoididae; genus Thalassophryne; species Thalassophryne amazonica. The sequence goes on from NC_047109.1 coordinate 23,822,413, forward strand.
CATCATCAAGTCACTCTCAGTCATAGAGTCATATGACTAGAGTGAGTCATATGACTCTAGATATGACTCATATGACTAGATATAGAGTCACAGTCATAATGACGACCAATTATTTGCAAGCTGACTTGAGACTTGACTTGGGACTTGCTGATTCATGACTTGAAAGTGACTTGACAGTGACTTTGTCCCACCTCTGATGTAATGGTTTTAGGAGCTGCGTTGAACAGCAGCTGCAGCAGGACGCTTCAGCTCAGCAGCTTGAACAGCGCAGATCCATGTAACTTTCAACACTAATATTTAGAAATGTGTGTGTGTGTGTGTCAGAGTAAGTTTAATACTTTCCTGACATAATTTAATGTCATTTAATTTTACCGGCTCGATATCCAGGTCAAAATGGCATTTTAACACGTATTTTGCAAGCATTTTTCTGAGTGTGTTCAGTCACGGATCTCCATTGAAAATGCATTAACATCCGGGAACTTCATCAATATTTTGCCTGGTTAGGAGACGTCATGTCGCTGTCCATGAAGGGACGCTTTTGTTTCAAAGAAAAAAAAATTATATACAGATAATATCATAAAATGCATTAAAATTGTAATCCTGTGAACTAATCCCCATTTTTACTAAATATACCTGTAATCTAAATACATCTTTTTTTCTGTAACTGTAGCAGAATACAGTTACTTTTTTTTGTATCCTAATTATGTAACGCCGTTACATGTATTCCGTTACTCCCCAAGCCTGGTGATCAGTAGATATTCTGTAATCATGGTTAACCCCATCAGCGCCGGTTCTGGAACAGTGAGCACTGAGAAGTAGTTTTTCTACTGACTGAACTGTTTAACCATTTGGTGCCTTCTGTGAGCAGATCCACTTACCGAACACCTCAACAGCTAAGGTCCTGAGATGAATGTAATTGGTTATCTGAGTGCAGCACAGAAAACTTAAACACACAGAGACTTGATCCTGAATGAACTTTGGTTTTGAATGATATTCTCATCATTTGAACTTTGACTTTGAACTGAACTTTGGATTTGAACGCTATGTCATCTTTTGGAACTCTGTCCCTGAGCAGCAGCTGAAGGATCTATTTGAGTTAACGTTGAGTTTCATGTCTCATGGTGCACTTGCACATATTCATCAGCCCTCTCATCTCCCTTGCAGTTCATCCAGCCCCAGTAGCTCCACAGGCTCACTTCACCTGGTCCCTGTCCAGTCAGTCCCGGGTCCCAGTCCTGTCTGTCCTTGGTTGGTCCTGTTGTCCTCCTGGTCCCAGTCTTGGTCTCTGGTTCGGGTCCTGGCCTCCTGTTCGTCCCAGTCCAGTCAGTTCCTGGTTCCGGTCCAGTTGCCCCGTCTGTCCTGTCTACTGTGCAGTCTCCCCTGTTTGGTTACATAAACATTTGGTTGTTCCTCCTGTCTTTGTCTTACTGCTCCTGCACTTGGATCCAACACGCAACCCGGTCCCCAACCTTAACACAAGTTTTTTTTATAATTTAGTCAAGCTTGGTCTTAGCCGTCGTATACAATGGCGTCGACCCCAGAGGGTTAACAGTCAAACTAAATATTGGACTGAACATCTTTTTTAATCCTGAGTGAAATCTTTAACTGTAATCTCAGTTGACTTTAGTTGTTTTGTTTTTTTTCTCTTGTCTGATAAAAGAGAGCATGGTATTGCATCCGAGTTTTACTTGTTAGTGTACAATGACTAAAGATTTAGTTTTAATTATTTTTGTAAAAAAAAAAATGCATCATTGCAATTAGATCATGAACTGAATGTCATATTTACTACATGGGTCCAGCTGGCAAGGTTTCTCATAGCTTTTGATGAAGTCTGTCTTTGAGTGTTCAGAATTCAGTGTGACTTGAATCCACAATTAGTATTATGTCTGTGAAAAGTTTGAATTTTAGGTGTCATTTCCTGTATTTCGGTGCATATTTCAGCACAAAATGTGATCACAGACTTTAACCTGTTTTTATTCGTTTGAACTGGTATTGTACAATCTTGAAAGTGATGCCATGACATTATGATGACAAGCAACAGAAAACATTTGAAATATCTTTGGCATTCAGCAGGTTTTTTTTAGTCCATGCAAAGCGGGGGAAGTGTGCGTCCACCCCCAGAACTGCCCCTGATATGATGTGAGAAATTAAGTAATAAACATGACAAAATTAGCCTAATTTCATCAGACACTGATGAATTTCTGAAACATCAGGCCTTCTGGAATATGAACTTTGATGACATATTATATTAGGCCATTGTTCTTGAAATGCACTATTGAAATGAATGTGAAAACCTGAATTTTTAAAAGTGTGAAATCTGTGTATTTTCTGTACTTTGACAGCGAATACATAAAAATAGTTCAAATGTGTGATTTCCAAGGATGCAGTCACATGACTAGCGTTACTTATTAGGTTGATAAATTTTCAGGAGGTAGCACGGGGGTTTAGTGGTTAAAACGGTTGCCTCACACCAAGAAGGTCATGGGATCTATTCTCACCTGTGGCCTTTCTGTGTGGAGTTTGCATGTTAGTGTGGGTTCCTTACAGGTGCCCCAGCTTCCTCCGACATCCAAAGATACATGGGTTAGGTGGATTGGAAGCTTTAAATTGTCCATAGGTGTGCGTGTGTGAGTGAATATTTTGAGGAAGAAAGTGAGAAGGCTTTTCTTGAGTGCATCTCAGACAGACTGCACAAATGAAGCCTGAGCACAGTGTGAGAAGGGTCTTCCAAAAATGTATCTAACCACAGATTTTATACTTTCCCTTCGCTTGGCCAGGAGAACTCTAACAAAGTGTGTTACTTCTCCTGAAAGTGTGGAATTGGCCATGTTTGTGGTTTGTGCTGTGGCTCATCGAGAAAGATCTGTGATCACTTCAGACAGAACATAATGACAAGTGACCATTGCTAATAGAAGAGCTGCAATGTGGACCAGCTCGGGGCCCTTTGACTTATTGGTTAAGCTGAGCTAAACCAATAGCTAAGCTACGTGCTACGAGGAACACACAGTGGAACATTAATTCCACATGGCTCTGTGTGTAAACACAGCAGGAATGAAATCAGAGACACCACTTAAACAGTATGATTATTGACTCTTATTGAGATGTATGCAGTTGTTGTTTGTTTGTTTTTAGTTTTTTCCGAATACACTGTGGGTTTACAAAGAGGCAGAGATGGACAAATGTTCATTGCAAAATACATTAAAAAAAAAAAAAAGATAGTGTTGATTGGAGTGAGATATGCCCTTTAAGAATAAAGCAATGCAGCTATAAGCTACAAGCTATTCAGCACAAGTAATGTTCATAGAAACTGTGACTTTATTACACATCATGAGCCAACAATAAACAATATATAATAACCCTAAGACTTTAAGGCTAGATTGAAGACACACTTTTTTCCCTATTTTATCATTAGTATTTTATTGATTGTGTGTCTTCTTTTATTCCTTTTACTTATTTTCTTCATTTTACTTATTTATGCTTTAAATTTTATATTGTGTTTTTAAACTTTATTTGATTTTATGCTGCCTTTTAAATGATGTCTGTGAAGCGCTTTGAGGCAACTTGTCGTGATTTGGCGCTATATAAATTTGAATTTGAATTGAATGCATCCAATGAAAGTTACTGTAATTTACTCAACAAAATGCATAGTAACATCCTCCAGCATCAGCAGCGCACTGGCAGAGGAGTGAAATAGCTTCTTTACCCAGTTTGAGACCACCACAATGCACCTGCAGTCACTGCCTTTGCCTGTTGCCAGCACGTCACCTCTCTCTCTCTCCAGGAGCATGAGGTGAGGAAAAACCTTGGAGCAGTGAACCCCAGGAAAGCTGCTGGCCATGATGGTATCCCAAGAGTGGTGATTAAAGCATGTGCAGACCAACTGGCAGGGATCCTCACCTAACTCATCAACCTCTCCCTGACACATGCCACCGTTCCCACATGTCTGAAGGACTCCACCATTGTCCCCATTCCCAAAAAACCTCCCATAGACAGCCTGAATGACCCATCAACCTGATGTCTCTAATCAAGAAGTGCCTGGAGCGATCTGTCTTCCAGCACATCAGAGACTGCCTCTGTTCTTCCCTCTACCCCCACTAGCTTGCTTACAGTGCAAACCGGTCTATGGAGGATGCCATCACCCTCACCGCCTTGTTGTTCTCCAACTGGACAACAAGAAGAGCAATGTGAGAATGCTCTTCGTGGACTACAGCTCAGCATTTTAATACCATCATACTCATCACCAAACATTCTCATCACCAAACTGCTGAAATAACAGATGCCCCTCCCCAACTGTAGCTAGATAAAAATTTTCTGATGAGTCACCTACAGTCTGTGAGACTTGGCCCCCACCAATCCCCCACACTCACACTCAGCACTGGTTCACCTAACGGGTGCATTCTGAGCCCTCTACTGCGTGCGCTGTACACCTTCAACTGCTCTCCAACCCACCCATCCAACTGCATTATAAAATATGTGGATGACACCATAGTGGTTGGACTCATCTGTGACAGGGATGAGACAACATACAGGGCTGAGGTGAATGAACTGTCGCTCTGGTGCTCAGAAAATAACCTGACCGTGAACGTTAATAAAACAAAAGAGCTTAATAAAACAAAAGAGTTTAATAAAACAAAAAAGCTCATCAGGAACTTCAGGAAGAACAGATATATATATATATATATATATATATATATATATATATATATATAATACAAATAGCGCATGTTTATGAGTTCAATGGTATGAATATTTGCTTCGTTGAATGCCATGTTCCAGCTTTCACAGAATTAAATATTCATTCCATTGAAAGAATGTAAAAACATTCATTATTTGTTTTATATAATGGCAGTTGATATTTTATTAATTTATAAACAACAGAAAAGGGACTTACATTTTGGTGTTCCACTGTAACATGTAGTCCAGTGATGCTGTGCACTGACTTTGGACTTCCAAAAAAAAAAAAAAGTATAGTTCCTCGTATATCTTCCTTGTATAGTTCCTCAGTCCAGCCAAAAATCACATCAGCATTTCAAGTGAACAGGTCTGCATGCATCCAGACAGCTTACAGTGGAGTGGATTTTGTGTATGTCTGTATGTAGCGTCAGTTAGCTCAATCAAATCATCATGTCGTTATCCCTCGCACATGCATGCACACACACATGCAACCGGCTCAGTCGACTGTGTACGTCCTGAGTGCAGCAAAAAAAATCACGTCAGAAATGAGTCCAGCTTTTTTTTTTTCTTACTGCTAACAGCCTCCAGACAGCACAGTGGATTTGTTTTGTGTGTGTGCCTATGTGTGTCTTACCAGCAGTGTCAGTTAGCTCAATGGAGTTATGTCTCGGGAGAGTCATTGTCCCCTGTGCGCACGCGCACACATGCAACCTGGTTTGTGCTTGTGTGTGCGTGTACTACCAAAAAAAGACTGTGTACGTCGTCAGTGCAGCGAAAAAAAAAAATCACATCAGAAATGAGCCCAGGTTTTTTTTTTTTCTTTCTTCCTGCTAACAGCCTCCAGACAGCACAGTTGAATTGTTTTCTGTGTGCATGCATGTGCATGTTGTGTGTGTGCGCATGCATGTGTGTGTGTGTGTGTGTGTGTGTGTGTGTATCTGTGTATGTGTGTGCAAATGTATGGAACCAAATTTGCACTCTAAATGAGAATGTGTGGGCACTGCTGACATATAGTTCAATGTCATAATTTTAGAAACAGTGACTAGATTTATGCAACACCTAGTCAGCCTACAAAAATTAGTCAAGTACAGCATGCGAACATATCAGTGCATATCTTGAAAAAGAGGTGCATTTATTAAAAAAATCATAGCCCAAAACCAAAATCAATAAAATGACAAGTATCCTAGTAAGTCATATCCAGGATTACATGAATATGTAGATGTAAGTCTTATCCCAGGGTTCTACACCTCTCCCTGAGCACGACAATGCTTTAGCCACAGATTACTTCCCAACCTTAACCATTAACTGAATCCAGGTCTAAATATTGGTATCCCACCTCCTTTTCCAACTGACTTGCTATAACTGTTCCTACAGGATTGCATTTCCATTTACGGTGCATTGTGAAAGTATTCACAGTGCTTCACTTTTTCCACATTTTGTTATGTAACAGCCTTATTCCAAAATGGAGTAAATCCATTTTTTCCCTCAAAATGCTACTGACATCTCATAATGACAACATAAAAAGTATTTTTTTTTAATTTTTTGAAAATTTATTGCAAATAAAAAACAAAGAAATCACTTGTACATAAGTATTGACACCCTTTGCTCAATACTGTTGAGCCCACAGTGATCATGGGTAATGTACAGTAGTAATGTACAAAGTGGACAAACTACAGGGAAATTTTCGCTCCCACTAGGACTTCAGCAACTGCTACGTCTTGGCTTTCACTGAAATGTGGCTGACGGAACATGACCGAGATACCAGTCTATCCATTGATGGGTTTGGTGCCCTTCTCTATCTCAACCGAGTGGCAGAGGGGACGGGTAAGACTCAGGGATGGGGGCTATGTGTGTATGTAAATGAGTGATACTGTTGCTCAGTGACTGTGAAGGAGCGCATCTTTTAGCAGTGCCATTAAGACCTTTTTATCTGCCTCGCAAGTTTCCTCAATTGTTCATAATTACGGTGTATATTCACATGAAGGCAGATGCTGCCTCTGTCAGTAGCACCGTGTTTGAGGTGGTGCAGAAACTGCAGTCAATTTCACCTGATACACCAAACTTCATTATGGGTGATTTTAGCCATGTCTCCCTTAAAGCAACTCTTAAAAACTTTTACCAATATGTCTCCTGTCCAACCAGATGGGAGAAGACATTGGATCTTTGTTATGGGTCAGTTAAAGATGCCTATAAATTTCTGCCTCTTCCTCCTCTGGGTTCTTCTGACCACAGTTGTGTGCATCTACTGCCCATATACAACACTGCTCTAAAGAGAGAGAGAACAGAGACCAAGGACATTAAGGTCTGGACAGAGGAGTCTGTGCTTTGTCTCAAAGAATGTTTTGACAGTACCGATTGGGACATTTTCACTTAGTCCTGTGGAGATAATTTGGATTCGCTGGTTGATGTTATGTGTTCATACGTGGCTTTTTGTCGGGTCATGTTCATCCCCTCAAAGCGTATAAAAATATATCACAACAAGAAACCATAGGTTACTAAATCTGTTAATTCCTGCTTGTAAAAAAGAATTGTGAGTTTAAACTGGGAGCAACATTTGGTCTTAGCTCTGCCAAAAAGAGCTTAAGATTGAAATTTTAAAAGCAAAACAGAAGTTCAAATTTGAACTGGAGAGTAAGATGGCTGCAAATAATCTCAGCTCAGCCTGGGAAAGTATAAAAACTATAGCAGGCCTCCATAACACAGAGCGCAGAACTCATGTCTTATTGGATGGTTTTAACTCTAATAAGGAACTCACAAATGCTCTTAATTGTTTTTACTGTCGCTTTGATACACTTGATTTTGGTGGTGAAATTCAGGAGATGAAAGACAGATTGAAGGACAGTGAGCATTTTAAATTTCATCTTAAGGATGTTGAAAAAGCCTTATGTTCTGTTAAAGAAAAAAACATGGTCCTGATAACATTTATGATCATGTACTTAAGTCTTGTGTGAAAGAACTGAGCCTTGTATTTTACTGTATGTTTAACAGGTCTCGACAAACATGTTCCTAAGCTCTGGAAAGACTCTGTGGTTGTTCCTGTTACCAAAATCTACCTACTCCACAACCCTGAATGATTTTAGGCCAGTTGATTTGACTTCAATTGTGAAGAAAGTTTTTTTCGAGAAACTGGTCAGGTCTAAGATTGTAAAGCAAACTAATCATGCATTAGATCCTATGCAATTTGCATACAGACCTCACAGGGAAGTGGAGGATGCTACTATAACTCTGCTCAACATGCTTTTTAAACACCTAAAAGGGAATGGGACTCATACCAGACTTTTATTTGTGGCTTCTCCTCTGCTTTTAATACAGTCCACTCCCATGTATTGACCAGAAGGTTATTAGAACACTTTGATTTGAGTAACAATCTGGTGGGCTGGATTCTTGATTTTGTTTAATAAACAGGACTCAGAGAGTGACAGTAAATGGTGTTTTCTCTGATCAGAAGTGGACAGCCACCGGTACTCCTCAAGGGTGTGTGCTGTCACCTTTACATGCTTTACACAAATATGTGTCAGAACAGACATGAAAACAGAACCATACTGACGTATGCAGACGATTCTGTAATTATGAGTCTGCTCAAAGTTAATGATATTAGTCATGGCCCTGTTGTTGATGAATTTGTAATGTGGTGTGAGGAGTCGTACCTCCATATAAACATATCAAACCTAAAGATGTGCTTATTGATTTTAGGAGGAATACTGCTTCACACAAGGCCACAGTAATTGAAGTCCAGGCCATAGAATATGTGCAATCATACAAATACCTTGGGACAATTATTGACTCAGAGCTGAAATTTGGAGCTAACTGTGAAGCCTTGTGTAAAAAGAGTCATCAGCGCCTGTACTGTCTGAGAAAACTAGCAGTTGTTTGTATTGACCAAACAATAATGACTATGTTTTACCATGCTTTTATTGAATCGATTTGATCATTTTCTTTGGTGGCATGGTTTGGACATATGTCTTTAAAGGAGAGAAATTCCCTTAATCAAACAGTGAAGTGGTCCAGTAAGCTGATTGGGTAGTCACAGCTCTATCCAGCTTCGCAATTGCATCGGATTGCTTCTTCTATTTTAAAGGGCGGCTCCCACCCTTTGCACAGCGATTTTAAACTTCTTCTCTCCGGACGGAGGTTTTCAGTCCCAAGGTGTAGAACAAAGCAAAAATAGAAATACCTTTGTTCCCACTGCTATCATTGAACTGAATAAGCAGTAGCAGCTATTGCACATGGATTTTTATGGATTTTTACTGTCTTTTACTGTATTTTCTTGGGACCTTGAGCACTTTTATTTATTTTTATCTTTGTTTTTATCTTTATTTTTATTCAGTTATTTTTAGTTATTGTTAATGGTATTTTATTTGTAACAATTTTATGTTATATATGTGGTGTAACAGTGCGTTTCTTATACGTGGATTGGATGTTGGATGTGTACCTCGTTGGCTGCAAACAAATCTACCTGCGGGTATAAATAAAGTAACCATTACCTGTTACCCATTGGCAGCAATTACAGCCTCAAGTCTTCTTGAATATGATGCCACAAGCTTGGAGCACATGTCGGTGGGCAGTTTTGCTCATTCCTCTTTGCAGCACCTCTCAAGCTCCATCAGGTCAGACAGGGAGCGTCGGTGCACAGCCATTTTCAGATTTCTCCGGAGATGATCAGTCAGACTCAGGTCTGGGCTCTTGCAGGGCCACTCAAGGACATTCATAGAGTTGTCCTGAAACCACTCCTTTGATAGCTTGGCTGTGTGTTTAGGGTCATTGTTCTGCTGAAAGATGAATAGTTACTCCAGTCTGAGGTCAAGAGGGCTCTGGAGCAGGTTTTCATCCAGGATGTCTCTGTACATTGCTCCCAGTTCTTGCCACTGAAAAACATGCCCACAGCATGATGCTGCCACCACCATGCTTCACTCTAGCAATGGTGCCTGGTTCCCTCCAAACATGATGCCTGGCATTCACGCCAAAGAATTCAGTCTTTGTCTCATCAGACAAGAGAATTTTGTTTCTCAAGGATAGGTAAACTCCAGCTTGGCTGCCATGTGCCTTTTACTAAGGAGGGGTTTCAGTCTGGCCGCTCTACCATAGAGGCCTGATTGCTGCAGAGATGGTTGTCCTTCTGGAAAGTTCTCCTCTCTCCATAGGGGAATGCTGGAGATCTGACAGAGACAGCAGGTTCTTGGTCATCCCCATGACCAAAGCCCTTCTCACCAAATTGCTCAGTTTAGACGGGCAATCAGCTCTAGGAAGAGCTTGGATCCAAACATCTTCCATTTACAGATGATAGAGGCCACTGTGCTCATTGGGGCTACAAAACACCAGAGATGTTTCTGTACTCTTCCACCAGATTTGTGCCTCAGGACAATCCTGTCTCAGAGGTCTACAGACAATTCCTTTGACTTCATACTTGGTTTGTCCTCTGACATGCACTGTCAACTGTGGGACCTTATATGTAGACAGGTGTGTGCCTTTCCAAATTTTGTCCAATCATCTGAATTTACCTCATGTGGACACAAATTAATCTGTAGAAACATCTCAAAGATGATCAGTGGAAGGCAGATACACCTGAGCTCATTTTTGAGTTTCATGGCCAAGGCTGTAAATATTTGTGTATGTTATTTCTTAATTAATTATTTTTAATAAATTTGCAAATTTGCAATTTTTCACATTGCAGTTATGGGTCAATGTGTTTTGAAATTGAGGGAAAAAATAAATTTCAGCCATTTTTAAATAAGGCTGTAACGTGACAAAATGTGGAAAGACTGAAGTGCTGTGAATACTTTCTGGATGCACCATATATATCCTGCACGACCCCATGTACTTGCAGCTCCAGACTTCCTCATTCAACTGGCTTAATCTACAAACACACACAAACCATAGCCCCCCCCCCCCCCCCCCCTTTCGCACTCTCTCTCTCTATGTGTGTGTGTGTGAATATATATATATATATATATATATATATATATATATATATATATATATATATATATATATATAGTAGTGCTAAGTGGTAATAGTAGTAAGTATTAAGTATTAAGTAGTAAAAGTATAGTATATTAAGTATACTCAACAAAAATATAAACGCAACACTTTTGGTTTTGCTCCCATTTTGTATGAGATGAACTCAAAGATCTAAAACTTTTTCCACATACACAATATCACCATTTCCCTCAAATATTGTTCACAAACCAGTCTAAATCTGTGATAGTGAGCACTTCTCCTTTGCTGAGATAATCCATCCCACCTCACAGGTGTGCCTTAGACTGCCCACAATAAAAGGCCACTCTGAAAGGTGCAGTTTTATCACACAGCACAATGCCACAGATGTCGCAAGATTTGAGGGAGCGTGCAATTGGCATGCTGACAGCAGGAATGTCAACCAGAGCTGTTGCTCGTGTATTGAATGTTCATTTCTCTACCATAAGCCATCTCCAAAGGCGCTTCAGAGAATTTGGCAGTACATCCAACCAGCCTCACAACCGCAGACCACGTGTAACCACACCAGCCCAGGACCTCCACATCCAGCATGTTCACCTCCAAGATCGTCTGAGACCAGCCACTTGGACAGCTGCTGAAACAATCGGTTTGCATAACCAAAGAATTTCTGCACAAACTGTCAGAAACTGTCTCAGGGAAGCTCATCTGCATGCTCGTCGTCCTCATCGGGGTCTCGATGTTATGTGTCGGACGCAGCTCGGAGAACCGACCAGCGTTTGAAGGACCCAGTATGAAATAAGCAGAGCACGGTTCAAAGGCTAACTGAATTTAATACATAACAGTGATAATATAATAAAAAGGTGCGGCCTGGCGTGGTGCGCTCCCAGCAGCGCTAACGGTCCGGAGCCAGAAGCTGTTTCGGACCCAAGGACCCCGCCGACACCCCCCCAGGTGGCCGCAACAACCGAGTCTGTGAAAGAAGGAACCATTATGTGAGTCCACACTCTACACACAGAACACTTAAAGGTGTACAAACAGCAAACACTTCCTGGCTTGATTACTGATCAGCTTCCCAACCTGCAGGCATGGAACATCCCGTTCACAAAACTCCACTGCAGTGGAAGCTGATATATGACTAACAAACAGCTCAATACAATAAGGTGTGAGGGACACCACATTTACTGACTGTATAACTGTTAGTCACAAAATCTAACGTACCTCAGGAAGTGTGCTGACGAGCGTGAGACCTCACCCCCTCCTCTTTCACAGACTGTGCATCAAACCTGGACGTTCTCAGCATCCGCTGTTGATGAGATGGCTCCCGAGACGACGACCTCACCCGTCTGGTCACAAGGTCGAGTCTCTGGCAAATACACACTGTGCACTCCAGTCTTAAATGCCAACATGTTCCAATCCATCCAGATGCACTACAGCTGTGAGTCCTGACGAGTCGCAGGTGATCAGGGTGAGGTCCTGACAGCCTCAGCAACACAGCCACTCAGTCCCAAACGCACGCCACCTGGGAGGAAAACCAAAAAACAGAAACAAACCGGCAGCCAGGCCCCCCCAGCCATATAACACTCGACCTGACTCCAGTTCGTCGTCGTAACTGACTTGAGAGGGCAAATGCTCACATTCGCTGGCGTTTGGCACATTGGAGAGGTGTTCTCTTCATGGATGAATCCCGGTTCACACTGTCCAGGGCAGATGGCAGACAGCGTGTGTGGCGTCGTGGGGGTGAGCGGTTTTCTGATGTCAATGTTGTGGATCGAGTGGCCCATGGTGGCGGTGGGGTTATGGTATGGGCAGGCGTCTGTTATGGACGAAGAACACAGGTGCATTTTATTGATGGCATTTTGAATGCACAGAGATACCGTGACGAGATCCTGAGGCCCATTGTTGTGCCATACATCCAAGAACATCACCTCATGTTGCAGCAGGATAATGCACAGCCCCATGTTGCAAGGATCTGTACACAATTCTTGGAAGCTGAAAATGTCCCAGTTCTTGCATGGCCGGCATACTCACCAGACATATCACCCATTGAGCATGTTTGGGATGCTCTGGACCGGCGTATACGACAGCGTGTACCAGTTCCTGCCAATATCCAGCAACTTTGCACAGCCATTGAAGAGGAGTGGACCAACATTCCACAGGCCACAATTGACAACCTGATCAACTCTATGCGAAGGAGATGTGTTGCACTGCATGAGGCAAATGGTGGTCACACCAGATACTGACTGGTATCCCCCCCCCCCCCCCAATAAAACAAAACTGCACCTTTCAGAGTGGCCTTTTATTGTGCACAGTCTAAGGCACACCTGTGCAGTAATCATGGTGTCTAATCAGCATCTTGATATGGCACACCTGTGAGGTGGGATGGATTATCTCAGCAAAGGAGAAGTGCTCACTATCACAGATTTAGACTGGTTTGTGAACAATATTTGAGGGAAATGGTGATATTGTGTATGTGGAAAAAGTTTTAGATCTTTGAGTTCATCTCATACAAAATGGGAGCAAAACCAAAAGTGTTGCGTTTATATTTTTGTTGAGTGTATATTAGTATATAGTATATTATATTAAGTACAGTAGTCATGGCCCTGTTCCATTCCATCCATCCAGTTTGTACAGGGAGTGCCAAGGTGGCGCCGTTGTGTCTGGCTGCTCGTCTGCTGCTCTCCAGTCTGTTTGTTATTTTATTGTTTTTAATTTATGCTGTTTTTGAGTCAGAGGCACTGCGGGTGTATGATCACCAAACTCTGCTGGATCTCCAGCCCCCGGTTCGTGGTGTGGTGTGGTTATCGGCGGGTGGACAGAACTTTCCGCCCCCATTTTTATCGGAGGTGCCGGCTTTTCTGTGCCGTGCTCCTGCGCTGCCTTTCGGCCGAAAGCACAGTCGTCGCCACAGGAGACGAAGTGGATGTCTGGTGAAGCTGAAGCTCTGTTTGGCCTGCTGTTTGGCTTCTGGAAGACCTGTGCACAGAATTCTGGCAGGATCTGTGCTGCCCTGGTGCCTTGTGGATCCGGTTAGAGCCTGCGTGGTGCCGCTGGTCGGCTCTGAGGACTGTCAGCCCAGCCGTCCACGTTTTCACCGGATTGATGTGCGCCAGTGGCGCTCTCAGAACCTGGGCTTGCTTCGCCGGGTTCCGAACAGTGAGACTGTCGTCCCCACTGAGGTCCTTACCCTGGGCCTGCTGAACATCAGATCACTGTCTTCGAAATCACTGTTGATTAATGATTTAATCATGGTTCATCATTTAGATATGATTGGCTTGTGTCAAACCTGGCTCAAACCCACAACTCTCCTTCCTTTGAATGAGGCCTGTCCACCAGCATACACATTTAGTCACGTGTCTCGTGGTGTGAAGCAAGGTGGGGGTGTGGCTTTTATTTACAAATCTAGGTTGTTTTCTTTATTAGCTGTTGGAGGTGTAGAAGAATTTTTAGGTCCTTATTTGAACTATGATGAACTATCAAGTGTCCTGATCCGAACTGTATGTCCTCTGGTTGAACTAGCAGGTGTTCAACCCCAAAAAAAGGGCTCTATTAGTCATTCAGTCTGTCAGGGGCTTTCCAAGGCCTTTTAGGTGCTTTCCCGCAGGCCACGTGCGAGGGGCCTCGGGCCAGCTGCACCTGTGGCTGAGGCCACGTGCGGGGGGCCTCAGGCCAGCTGCACCTGTGGCTGAAGGTCTTTTAAAAAAATCAGTTGTAAATCCTTCACGTTTTAATGGGAGTGTTTGTCACATTGAAATAATGGCCTAACACCTGCTTAGGGTTCACTAGAGGACGCTTCCAATAGAAAACCATGTCTTGGGAATGAAATAAATAAAAAAGTTGAAGGAGGAGCGAAATAAATAGACGAGCGCGGTTGTCATATTCAGTCTCTCTAGAGGACTCAGTTTGTCTAAGCTCTGTGTCGAAGGCTTAAATAAACTTAAAAACTCTGTGCATTTTATCTTGCTTAAGGCTGAATTATTCTAAAGTGTTGTGTCCTTTTCTAGCATATCACTTGCAATTAGTTTGTGTTATCTAAAAGACGACATCCTGAGAAGACTAAAGACGAGCCACGACAGAACTTGGCGAGCCAGCTTCAGGAGGGTCCAGGGGCATTCCGGCAGCCTGGGGCAGTCCAGCTCATCCCTCCAGACCGTAAATAACAGTGATCACGACTAAAAGGTAAGCAGAAACGTTTTATAATTTCTGCACGATCTGGAGGAGTGAGTCGGGATTTCCGCCCAAGTTGACAGGTGATATTTTTTAATTGCCTCTTACCCAAAAGAACCTGGACTAAGAAAATTGATAAGAAACTAAAAAAAGTTAAGATTGAAAATTATCAGGCCTTGTAGATAAAATGCTCAGAAGGTGTGTGTGTTCCCGGGAAAAAAAATGTCTGTGTGAGTGAAAGGTCAGGAATGTTCATGAACTCTGGTGCGGAAAAGAGTGTGTGGAGAACTAACCTGGATGCTTTTTGGGGAATGCTTGGGGAATAATTGGTGTTGAAATTCGTTACTAACGTGCCGGCTGATAGCATGCGCTGTAGGGTTAATTTAGGGGAGTATACTGACAAATAGATACAAGGTAATACAAGGTTATTTAAAGAGTTTAACAGAGACTGAAGTGAAATAAGTGAGAAAAAGAGTTTAACAGAGAACACGTGCAGAGGAAGCACAAGATAAGCACCTGAGGGGGCGCAGTAGAAATACCGTACGTGATAAAGAGATTTAAAAAGAAAAGTGCAAAGTAGCACAGCTGACAGTAAGTAAAAGAGCTCAATAAAGGACGTCATTTTTTAAGAAAAGAGAAAAACTATAAAAAAAAATAAAATGAATGAAGAGTTAGTGCAGAATACATGAGAATTAATGAAGCAGAAAATAGTGCAGTAAGGCACCGAATACACGCTTGTGGGGCGTGGGAGAAGAATAAGTAATTAAGTACACAGTAATATGAGTTTTTTATAAGAAAAGAAAAAGAGAATATTTTCAGTGCAAAGGCACATTAAGCTCACGAGGAGCTCAGTAAGTGAAAAAAAAAAAGGTAGAAGAAAGTGCAGAAAGGCACAGGATATGCACGCGAGGCGCGGTAAGGCGTAGAAATAAATGAAATATTGTATGCTCAGAAAGGAGCTTGTGAAAATAATATAGTAAGCACAGGATACGCACGCAAGGCGCGGTAAGGCGTAGAAGTAAATGAAATATTGTATGCTCAGAAAGGAGCTGTGAAAAATAATATTAAGCACAGGATACGCACGCGAGGCGCGGTAAGGCGTAGAAGTAAATGAAATATTGTACGCTCAAAGAGGGCTTGTAAAAAAAAATAATATATGAAGTTGCTGACAGCGCCGGAGAAGCTGTCTAACGTGAAAAAGAGATACATGCTTAAACAGAACACATTGGTGTTAAGTGAATAAAAAGGTTGTTTAAAGCCGCGGAGTGAAAAGTGGCAGAAGTCTAGATAGAGATATATAGAAAGTTGTTTTTAATAATTTTTGTGTATAAAGCTTTTGAAGATTGGTGTGTGGGAGAGTGGAGAGTAATCTGTGTAAAGCTGTGAGGGCCTGCAGGCTGGCTGACATACAAGATTAATGTGAAAGAGTACGAGGAGGAGGTGTTTAGACCCGCTAGAAGGACTTGGGAGGTGCATGACAGGCAGAGAGGAAAGTGTGAAACAGAGACAGTGAAGAAAAAGACAGGAATAAGAGACTAGACTGCTATGTAAATACAGAGAAGGTAGATATTATTTCAAAGAAAGAAAACTAATAAACATAGCAGAAAAGACGAGAAGCAGAAAGTTAAAAAATTAGAAGGAAATAGAAGTCGGGAGCAAAGACATTAGGAAGTGTTAGGGTTGTAAGAGGATTAAATAAATAAAGTTGGTATAAATCAAAGAGTTAAAGCTTAGATTATAGTGAAAAAGCTGACAGACTGATCAATGCTTGGGACAGTCATTGATGGGAGACTTAAGTGATGATGAAATAATACTCCCAGAACATTACTTGACTGACGGAGACATCGAAACCCAGGGAATCAGGACACATTTTTGGCTGGAAAGGACCTATTTTGACAGTGTAGGAGCAGAACATTGGCAGGACGAACAAGAGATCAATCAGAAATTATGGCAGATTACTAAGGTAATCAATCTGAAGCAAAAGAAAGAACAATTCCCTCTAATTAATTGGGAGCTGCTGATAAGACGTCTGTGGCATCAGGGTTTAACCCCGTGGTTGGAGCTGCTTTGTGCTGATCCTAATAAAGAAATTAGCATACCATTAAATCATTTAATAACACTGCCAACCGATCCAGGTGAAGAACTGTTTCCTAGGTTGACTCTGACTGTGGTCCCAAGGAAGGTTCGGTGGGAAACAGGTAAATCTTCGTATTTAGTTAAAGAAAAAGAAGACGGGCATAACAGTTGGAAATTTAATCCTTTTAAGGGTTTAAAATACAAAACAGGTGTTACAGCCAGCAAGTTATTGGTCTGGATCAGGACAGCCCCTGAGGGACTACCAGAACACCATAGAAACACCTCACATAGCATTTGTCAGGGTTACATGGGTAACTCTCAAGGTCAAGGTCGGGAAAGTACCCCGCTAGACTTAGTACTAAGAAAATATCCAGGAAAACGCACTAAGGCCAACCAATGTATGAGAAAGTGGCACAAAAGGTCACATGGGGGCAGGCAATGGCCTTTGGAGGGATCATTTGATCCGGTGATGTGTGAAGCAGTTGCGGTAGAAATACAGAAAAAAGAAATTAAAGATCAGCAGAAGAACGTAAATAACAACAAAAAACGCACTGAAGAAAAAGAAGTTTTGGCCTTGTTCAAGCAGGAAGCACAGAGGCTACAGCAGAAAAGAGGAAAAATGACAGAGGAAAGATCCAAAGAGACTAAAGCCAGTGCACCGAGCTGGGAAGCAGAGCCACCCCCATATAAACGTCATGATATGGGAAAGACAGCTGGACAATTTGTATTAGGAACTCGTGAAGAGGACCAAGGCATGGATGTGGAGGGCAAATTCACACTGACACTAAAAGCTCGAGAGCCACAAGGAGACAGGTCCTCAGTCTGTCAAATGGATCATACAAGGTCTCCAAGTCAGAAAGTAAGTGGTCGCTCACCACGACCAGCAGGGGGGGCCACAAATAACAGTGACACGGAGGCAGACGAGGATAAAGAGAGAGACCTGAAGGCTCCGCCTGTACATCGAGGTCCACTGAAAACCGTCCCCTCCCACCATAAGTCAGCCGACTGGACCTTCACAGGCTATAGAGGCTCCGAAGAGTGGCACAAGAGCTTCTGTGACACACTGGATCTGGCCAGAAGAGATAATGAAGAACTAGCTGAGCAACTTCGGCTAGCGAAGGAAAGAATACAAAGACATAGGGACGCCGAGGAAAGAAGAATATTACAACAATCGACGCCCAATCAAGGGAATCACATTATAGAGCCACCCACCCGAAAAATTTCTGGTGAGATCGTCATTGAGAGTGCAAAAGAGGCCCGACTCAGGCAAAGACAACAATGTGTAGCCAAAGACATAGCGGCTTTAGAACAGGATATAACCAACTGGATAGACTGCCTGGAACCAGTCAGTCGCACTCGATCTGGAAGACAGTATGGAGCCCCCACAGAAGAAGAGGAGGACGAAGACCTCATATGCCCATTGGTGGTTAGAAATGGTCATCATGTGTATACCCCATGGAGCTGGACAGACATGGTGGGGCTGGCCAACAGGCTGCCAGACATCACCCAAGGAGCTGGGAGATGGATAACTTCCTTAGAAGAAGGCACTGCAGGGGTAACCTTGTCTTTAGGTGACATAAAAGCCTTGCTAATGCAGGTCATGGGAAAACATGACACTGAAGAATTAGCAGGAAAGGTTGGACTAACACAAATGATGGGCACTAATCAACATGATGAAGTCCCCTTTAATCGCTATAGAAACTCCATGTGGGAAGGACTGAGAAGAAAGTACCCTGAGGTCTTGGATCCCTCTAAATTGGATGATGAGGAGTGGACACCTGAAGAGTGCCCAAAGAAGTTCCTGCACCGATTCCAGAAAAGATGGGCGGAGGAAACAGGAAATGCATGGAACCATTCTCCAGCAACTGAAATCCTGTTTAAAATAACTGTAAAAAAGGCTCTACCTGATGAGGTTCAGAAAGCCCTAGATGGAGTCGTGGGACTATCAAAAATGAATTGGGCTTTATACTCTGAGCATATTTGTCACCATCTTGAAATCTACAAGAAAGAAAAACAAAAAGAAGAAGATGCAGCAAAATCCCTGACGAAAAATTGGTGCAGATGCAGTTGGGAGAGCTAACCAAAGTCAAGAAAGAAAAAACAAAGACCCAGGCACCAATGATGACCCCTGTTCCTTCTGAGTCGGCAAGCACAGGCCCTACGGCAAACACTGCTGCCACCATACAGGCACCTGTGGTAACAGCCACACAGAGCCCCCAGGGAGCAGCAGGGAGCACTGCTGCAGGAGAAGTCTCGGCACCAGTGGAGCATCACTATCACTACCATAGCACTGGCACACCCGGAAATGGACCCACCTACAGTCATGGGTGGAGAGGAGAGTCACGGAACTTTCAAGGTCAAAGAGGAGGGTGGCGAAGAGGATCTCGCCAACCTTCATTTGGAAGCAGATTCCAGAACTCAGCTCCCAGGAACAAGCGGGACCGCCTATGGGACCAACACCCCCAATAGGGGATCAACCCTCTAATGAGTATTGGAGCTGTGGACAACCTGGACATCGAATGAGAAATTGTCCGGCCCGACCTTGGGTTGGACCCTCTGCCTATTGGCAATAGGAGGCCTAGAGAAGACAGAGGGGGGGAAACGGTGGCATTGGCTATTTCGATGATACCTAAGGAAGAGCCAACCGTCACCGTTAATATACAAAACAGAGATTCCCTTTCATGGTGGATACAGGGGCAACATACTCTTGCATAGGGAAAAATGGGCGCTCATCTCCCCTCTCTGGGTCTGTAATTAAGACCATCGGCTTCTCTGGGAAACTCAAATAATACCTTTTACATGCCCACTTCTGTAACGATTGCAGAAAAACAATTGAAGCACCCCTGTTATACTCACAAAATACACCTGTGAATTTGCTGGGAAGAGACATTTTATGTAAGCTACAAACCCAGATAGTGTGTACCCATCAAGGACTGCAAATACACTTTCCTGACGAAGCACTCACCAACATTATGGTGCTTATGGACATGGAAAACAAGGTCCGACCTGTGCAACCCATGGTATACTGGCTGAAGTTACAACCAGAAAATTCAAATCTTCAACTGGAATGGGAAAAATGGAAGCCCTGGGCAGAACAACACTATGAAGCAGTATATACACCTAGTTTCCCTTTACATGTCACCCTGATGTTCGATGCCAAACAAGAACAAACTGACTATGCATGCTGCTGGGATGTATTGATGAATCAACGGCTGTTTCACATAACCACCACAGAAATTTATTTAGGCCCCCAAGGGGCCGCAGCTTCTGTCAAGCTAACTTCGGCTGAACAACAATGGTATCAAGTGCCGAATGCCACGCCTCATGTGACCCTTTAGTCTCAGAAAAGTACGAATCCCATGACCTAGGTCCAATGGTAAAGACAGCCTCAGAAGTTGAAGAATGGCAAAACATGGAAAGTCCACAAGTACATCTGTCAAAAGACCAGCAGTTTATACGAATTAATTTAAAAGTAATGATGAGGCTATAGCTCAAAAAGTGGAGCTCAATCCTAGACCAGAGGGACAAATGGTGTATCGACCCAACCAGAGAAATTGTTAGGGCAAATACCACAGTGGTGTGGTCCAAAAGCAAAACAGATGTAGGACTAGTAAAAAACAGCCTTACCAGTAAAAATAAAAGTAAACCGGGAGCAAAACTGCCTCACCAAAGGCAGTATCCATTAAACCTCAGGCTATTGAAGGCATAAAACCAGTAATTAAGGGACTAATGGCAGCTGGAGTTTTAATAAAAACTGCAAGCACCATGCAATACTCCTATCTACCCTATCCCTAAAAACAATACCAAAGAGTATCGGCTGGTACATGATCTGCGTCCTATCAATGCAATAATAGAAATGGATGCACCTATAGTACCTGATCCGCATACTATACTATCAAGCATCCCTGCTGGAGCAAAATGGTACACAGTAATCGATCTGTGTTCAGCCTATTTCAGTGTGCCTGTGCACCCAGACTCACAACATTTGTTTGCATTCACATTTCTGGGACAACAGCTAACGTATACACGGCTACCTCAGGGACTGAACCTGTCCCCAGCCATCTTTAACAAAGTCCTGGCTGAAGATTTACAACACCTTGACATACCCAGTACATTGGTGCAATATATGGATGATCTTATTGCATCAGAGACTCAAGAACAGTGTGAAAAAGATTCATTAATTGTATTGCATGCATTGGCAGATGGAGGTCATAAAGTAAGTAAGGACAAATTGCAGTTCTGCAAACAACAAGTAGAATACTTGGGAAGACAGTTGTGTGGGACCACGCGATGTATAGCCCCAAGCCAAGTGGAGGCTATAATCAAGGCTCCCAAACCCCAAACAGTGGGACAGATGCTTTCATTCCTTGGAATGGCAGGGTACAGTCGGCCGTGGATTTGTGATTATGCTATAAAAACTGCACCTTTGCGTGCCATGATTAGAGCAGTGGGGCAAACAAGCAATGCAGCTCTCCTCGTCTGGACAGATGAGGCAACGGGAGCTTTTGAGGCTCTAAAAACAGACATGCAATCTGCTCCCGCGTTAGGTAACCCAAATTATGGGAAACCTTTCCATTTGTATGTTACTGAAAAAGCTGGATATGCTTGTGCTGTACTAATGCAGGAAACAAATGAAGGAAAACAACCATTGGCCTATTATAGTACAAAGCTTGACAACATTGAAACAGGATTGCCACCATGCTATCAGGGTCTAGCAGCAGCTGCCTTTGCATTTCAAAAAGCATCATCCATAATCATGGGACATGCAGTAACGTTGTACACGTCGCATCAGTTCCATGCCCTGCTAACCAGTCAACGTTTTGTCTTAACACAAGCTAGACGCACTGGATATGAAGTTGTGTTGTCCGCTCCAGAAATAACAATACAACGTTGTCACACGGTGAATCCTGCCACCAAATTGACCACACCGTTAGATGGTACTCCACATAACTGTGTGGCAGAGACAGAGAAATTTTTGAGAGCCAGAGAACATTTGTATAATCACGCCATAGATGCAGATCTAACCCTGTTCGTGGATGGCTCATGCTTTCGGGATGCCGCGGGATTGCATGCGGGTATGGGGATTGTTAAACTAAACACGGATGGCGAGACCTTTGAATTACTGGAGTCCCAAGGAATTGATCAGCCTTGTTCAGCCCAACTGGCAGAAATCAAAGCCTTAACTATGGCTTGCCAGATAGCTAAAGATCAACGTGTTAATATCTACACAGACTCAGCCTACGCTTATGGCGTATGTCATGTACATGCAAACATTTGGAAACAAAGGGGATTCCTGAGAGCAGATGGCACCCCTGTCACTCATGGAGAAGCAATTTCCCAACTGTTACAAGCTCTCCAATTACCGTCTGAGGTAGCCATCATTAAATGTGCAGGTCATCAAAAGAATAATAACATCATAGCTCAAGGTAACAACCTAGCAGATGACACAGCTCACAAAGGAGCACAAGGAGAAAATATGTTTCCCCTGCTAACCATCCAAGATTGTGCCCCACTGGTTTCACTTGACGCACTGATAGTGGCTCAAAGTAGGGCCAGTGGAGAAGAAAAACGAATGTGGGTTAAACGAGGCGCTATTGAGACATGCAGTCAGGGGCCAGCAGACAAGCTGTGGCGCAGTAGTCATGGACATTTTGTGTTACCCACCAATTTATTACGACATGCAATCATTTGGGCCCACGGACCCGATCATTGTTCGCGAGTCCAAATTATGAACAAACTAAAAGCTGTCTGGTGGTCACCATATATGGCAGCTACAGTGGACCGTTTGTTGAATGAGTGTGAGGTATGTGCACAGTACAATGTCCGGAAATCATTCACAGCCCCTTTAGCCCACATTCCGGTCCCTGATGGGCCATTCAGACATCTTATGATGGATTTCATAGACATGGGAGCTGAAAATCGAGTTAAACGAATGAGATATGTTTTGGTAGTGATATGCAGATTCAGCCGATGGATTGAGGCAGTAGCCTCTGCAAATCAAGACCATAAAACGGTAGCCAAATTCTTGTGCCGAGATGTCTTTCCAAGATTTGGCATTCCAGATACTATCTCATCTGACAACGGTAGGGCTTTTGTAGCCAAGGTTACACAAGAAACATTCAAACAATTGGGTATCAAACAGAAGTTTGGGTGTGTTTATCACCCTCAATCAAATGGGGCGGTGGAACGGGCTAATGGCATTTTAAAGAACAAACTAGCAAAAATCATAGCAGACAGCAATGGCAAACTAACCTGGCTGGATGCGTTGCCGCTTGCTTTATTGTCAATGCGCTCACAAACTAACCGACTAACCCATTTGACACCATTTGAAGCTCTTACAGGTCGGCCGATGCCTATTCCATACCTGAGAGGACCCTACGAAGGACCATCGCTGGAGCAGCTACAAGACGAATGGCATAATTATCTGAGACAGTTAACCCAAATACACAAAACTATCTTTTTGCAGGTCAAAGGTGCTACAGAAGACAGAGAAGCAGAGATTCCACTCGAAAATCAGAGCATCCAGCCTGGTGATCTGGTTTACGTCAAGGTGTTCAAAAAGAAGTGGGACAGGCCCCGCCGAGAAGGTCCTTTTAAAGTTATTCTTGCCTCACGTACAGCAGTCAAAGTAGACGGTAAGGACACTTGGTTTCATTTAAACCACTGCTGTAGGGTTGGTGGCCCAGCGCCCCTGCGGCCTTGGCAAGCTCGTCTTGGCAGAGCCGCCGGGCCAAGGGGGGAAGCAGGAGAAGCCAGAGACCCTACAGCAGCACCGAGGGACGGCCACGCCTCCCTGCAGCCAGAAGAAGCACCGAGGGAAGGCCACGCCTCCCTGCAGCCAGGCGAACACCGGCCAAGGCGCTCACAGAGACTGATTGAACAAAGACGACGCACAGCTTCAGAGAGTAGTGGATCCCTGCCAGATAGAGCAGTGACAGACTCAGATGCAGACTCAGAAACAACTGGAGACGCAGGCCAACAGACAGACAGAAATACCGACCGACAGATAGACAGGCCGCAGGAGACATCAGACTCGGACAGCAACTCAGTAGATTTACCGACAGAAGAACCACAGGAAGTACAACCCAGACAAAGCACAGATACACCACACATCCCTAGTGACAGCTCATCTAGTGACGGCTCACTCAGTAGCACATCTAGTAGCACATCTCAACAGTCATCAGAGCAATGATTAAGGAATTATTCAAGGGATTGACAATACTACTGGTGGTCAGTATGGGAGAAAATAGACATCCAAACATACAACGGACTGTGCCGTGGCCATGGCCGCAATAGCAGCTAAACAAGGCATTCTAAACACAGGAAAAACATATAATTTGGTATACATTAAATCAAAAGCCTACAAGAACATAGGAATACAGGGAAAGCTGGGGGATTACATATTAGGCGAAGCCATTAGCATCAAATGTGAAGAGGAGGGAACACTCAACATAGAGGTAATTTGTGATAAAAGAGGACCATGCAGGGAAACCAAGCAGACGTAAACTGTTACAGTACATGAAGCCACAAAATGGGTAAAAATCAACCAAGGAAAAAGAGACAATTAGAAGCCTAGAAACAAGCAGTCACTTAGGGAGATGGGATCCCAGTACAGACTAGCCCGTACACAAGGGTTGAAGACAAATCTATTTTACCAATGGTTGAAATTTTCGGCTAGGCAGATCAGTGAAAAGCCTTGCATAGCCTGTCCACCGGAAAGGTGTGATACCTCAGGCTAAACCCCTACTGATATCAACAACTGTTATAGGAGTCCCAACATAACTCCGACCAAGCAGATGCTATACACAATGTGTTATGAAAATGGCAGTAGGTGATGAAAAATATGCTTGCCGACAGTAAACTTTGTCCAGTGCCTCTAAGTACAGAAGGAACCGTTCCCCTATGATTAAATAGAGAAAGGGATGATACACCCATTCTGTATAGCTAAAGGCTTAGTAGCACAATACATAAGCGATTGGCAGGTAGGGACGACCCAGTCCAAAACACCACATACAGTGTATGCAAAAGCAGCAAGAAATACAAACCGGCCCAAACAGCATGGAACATTACGTCTGTCACACCCTGCCAGCAGCAGGCATACAGTGTGAACAAAATAGTACCGGCCACAGGGGGTCTGTAATTGGACGGAATCTCACCCATGCTTCATGTGTATCTACTCCAAATTTAGCTAAGGGACCGGCACCCTTAGCTGACATCTTTGGATATGCGGACAAAGAAGGAAGCTCCTATCCTCGCTTGTCCCCTAATGGAAAGGCCTTTGTGCTCCTGTGATGCTCACAGGAGCTATACAGGTAATGAAATGCCAAACTTCATACACCATGCCACAGAAACTTCGTAAGAAAAGAGGAATAATGACATTTAAAACAGACTTACAACATCACAGTAAGAACGGGATACCAGAAGGGATACCCCGACAGTTAGAAGCCATAGACAGTAGCAGAGTTAAAGCAGATGAAGACGCAGGATAAATGGGGATGGGCATTGGCTCTGTTCGGGGTTACTCCAAAAATCCGGTCTAGGTTCCAGGAGGTGCAGTGGATTAATTACTTGTGGTATAATCAGCAAAGATACCTGAACTGGACATTGGCAGCAGTAGGAGCCTTAACCAAACAACTGCACGCCACCTCGCTAATGACAATGCAAAAATGATTAGCTATAGCGATGATGATGGCTGATGAACACGGAGTTTGTATTATGATCAAAGCCACCGAATGTTGCCAGCTATTCCCATGCGTACAGGGGAAGACCGAAATTTGACAGAGCTCTTAATCACACTTGAGGGAGATGCAACAGGAACTGTTAAGTAACTCCATAGGAGGGAGAAATGAAACTGATGATTCTGGATACATGTAGGGAATGGAATGAATATTGGCCCACTATTTTCCACTGTTGGGGACTCTAAAGAGAGGGTGGATATCAGGGAAAGTGACTGGTTATACCAGATAGGTGTAATCTTGGCACTAACAGGGGTGGCGGTCTTGCTGGTAATATGTTGTGGTATTCCCCTTGATAAAATTTCTGGTCAATAAATTGATTTCATCCACAGTAGGACAGGCTCCCACTGTTAGCCATCCGAGCCCTGGAAGAAAGCACAACGAAACAGACAGAGAACCAGAATATATGGAAAGGATGAAATACCAATTATCCTCCCCCGACAGCCCCCAGCTCCCTAATATGTGGCGTATACCCCAGATAGGGGAGGACTGGGATGAAACCGTGCTTGGTGATATTGTAAGACGAGGAAGAAGACAGCACGCACATTTACATTCACGCACATTGCACCCACAAAAATGAGGATGGATAGACAATATCTGAAAGATGACATGGAGCTGTAATAATGAACGTATATGTATATTACTAGGACACAGGAGTATGGCTGAGAGACCAGGCTCCCCTGATCAGGGACCTATGCCTGATCTGCCTCTATCAAGTCTGATTGGACTCTCAGAACTGTTTGGAGAAGAGGATATACAGGAGGGATGGTCGAGACATGATTGGTCACCACAGCCGCCTTCCATCCAGCACCTAAACCAGTTGGCAACAGAAGGATCTTCATCGTTCCAGCACCTGGCGATGACGGCTTCACAGAATCTGCCTGCAGCAAGAGTCGGCCCGAGGACTCCACCATCACCTGAAGGACCCTTTGGACTCAGGAACACACCCCTTCCGCAGATGCCATGGAGACAGTCACATGTGCCAGTGGCAACGATACCTCCAGGGGAGGCAGCCAAGGTCGGCCATATGCAAGCAACCCGCCCGAGGCATCCTAGACCCAATTCACTGCTAGGACCTGTCCCCAGCTTTCCCCCCCAAGGCAGGAAAGATATTCCGATCAGCCCAGTACCTCTGGAGGAGGATCAGCAGGGGTGGACCTTAGTCGAACTCACCCACCAGGGCAGAGGGGAGCTTTGTACAGGCTGCTAAATGCCCAGAGTGTCCCAACCACTTGCCTGTGCGACATCAACAATACTCCCCCCACACACGAAATGCCTTCCCCCTTGTACTTCCTGTCCCCTGGACCCTGCACAACCTTAATCTGGTCATGGTCACCCCACTGGACATGGCAATCTTGGTTCGAGAGCTTCGTCTTCCACAAGAGTCTGTTCCAAAAACCTTGGAGCAGCTCCTGCCCCTCACAAATCACATTCCCCATGAGCTATTTGAGGAAATCATGCCACAACTAAGTCAGACAGCTGCATACCTGTTCAGGATACACCGTGACAATGCCAACATCTCTTGTGCTCAGGAGGGCCTCCATACTCAATTGTGTGGTCTTCAGTCTAGTATGGACATGCTAGCCAGCATGATGGAGCATATGGAGAGGGGAACATCTAGGGCTGGCACCACCACCCTGAATGTGGGCAAGAATTCTCTGGGGGCCCTGTACAAACCTGGCCAAGCAGCACAAGGAGCTGGAAAGATCCATCAGAGAACTGCACGACTGTCTGAAAGCCAGAATTCCTGATCCTTCCCCCACTACCCCTGAAAGGCCAACCTCCCCATATTCCCCAACTTCTCCCAAAACTTCAGACGCTGAGTAAATGCTGAGGAGCGCGGACTGACGTAATGGCACTGAACACGGACTATGATCTTGGTTCTTGAGTTTGAATTGCGGACTGGTTTCAGAAATCTGAGTGTAAATAAAAACAAAGAAGGATATATGTTAGTAACGAAGGTTGGGTAAATGTCTGTCCTTACCATCATCTGCGTAACACAGATAAAGCTAAATGCGTACACATAGATATCACATTGCAAAGTTATAAAAAGGGGACCCTTACACGGCGTGTTTGGAGATTTAGTAGTAAAGATGCACCATAGGGACCCCTTTTTCTTAAATTATAGCATGCCTCAAGAGACATGCATCGCCTAAATTTGGCATCTGGCCAAAAAGGGCATTAGAAAACAAGCTGAAAAGAAGAAAAACAAAGTGGAGAATGTTGAGAATGGCCTATAATGAAAACCATTATATGATTGACTAAGGCAAATGACTCTAAGGACGGACATGAAGGGAAACCATTTATGGTGTTTATCATTTAACTAGACATAGCTGCGCTAACCTTAGAATCGTTTCTTGATTGGTTGACTAAATAGTGGTAACGTAGGGGTTATTTGATGCATTTAATAATAAATGTGTGACGCTTTAACAAAATAATATGTAGAACCAAGTATAATGGGTTGGAGCCTCTGGTTGAGTGAGGACAATAGATGCCCGAAGATGATTGGTTGCACTGATGTCAATGTAAAGCCTTTACTTTGCCATGATTAGAGGTTGCTGTAACTTGTTTTATGTGGCCATTTTAAGTGCCTTGAATTACACCAAACTCAATGTTTGAATGTCACCTTGCGTTGTATAATCAGCTAATTGATCACCTTGTGCCTTAGTATGTAGGTTTCACCTGCACCTTCAATAATTTACCGTGTGAAGTATCACTGATATTCATATCCGCACCAGAGTTATCAGTAAGTCGAGTGATGTGTTTTTCTTTTTTCTTGCAATGCACAAATGAGGATGTCTTGTCAGTAAACAACCCAAGAGTATAGTTGATGTAATGGGACTCTTTCGAGTCCCAGAGGAGGGACTGTAGAAGAATTTTTAGGTCCTTATTTGAACTATGATGAACTATCAAGTGTCCTGATCCGAACTGTATGTCCTCTGGTTGAACTAGCAGGTGTTCAACCCCCAAAAAAGGGCTCTATTAGTCATTCAGTCTGTCAGGGGCTTTCCAAGGCCTTTTAGGTGCTTTCCCGCAGGCCACGTGCGAGGGGCCTCGGGCCAGCTGCACCTGTGGCTGAGGCCACGTGCGGGGGGCCTCAGGCCAGCTGCACCTGTGGCTGAAGGTCTTTTAAAAAAATCAGTTGTAAATCCTTCACGTTTTAATGGGAGCGTTTGTCACATTGAAATAATGGCCTAACACCTGCTTAGGGTTCACTAGAGGACGCTTCCAATAGAAAACCATGTCTTGGGAATGAAATAAATAAAAAAGTTGAAGGAGGAGCGATGCCCGCGGGTCTCCAATAAATAGACGAGCGCGGTTGTCATATTCAGTCTCTCTAGAGGACTCAGTTTTGTCTAAGCTCTGTGTCGAAGGCTTAAATAAACTTAAAAACTCTGTGCATTTTATCTTGCTTATGGCTGAATTATTCTAAAGTGTTGTGTCCTTTTCTAGCATATCACTTGCAATTAGTTTGTGTTATCTAAAAGACGACATCCTGAGAAGACTAAAGACGAGCCACGACAGAGGTCACAAATATAATTTGTTTGAGCATCTGACTCTCCGTTATGCCCATGATGCTAAGTACTGTCAGGGTCATAAAACTGGAGCTCAGCTATGTTACTTTGTCACTGTTTATAGGCCCCCTGGCCCATATTCTGAATTCTTAGATGAATTTGGTGCATTCATCTCTAGTTTGTCAACTAGTGCAGATAACATTTTGATTATTGGTGACTTTAACATTCATATAAATAAGCCCTCTGATCCCCTTAGCAAATCATTTATGCAAATTTTGGATGCTTTAGGATTCCAGCAATGCATTCAGGACCCAACACCCATTAATGGAAATACCCTGGATCTGGTTCTTGCACGTGGGTTTGCTGTCATAAATATTGACATTTTGCCTCTCGCATCTATAGTGTCTGACCATTCACTTATCAGGTTTACATTTACGCTGCCACGTTTAGTGGAACAACAACCTTGTCTACAACTGCAGCGTTGTATTAAACCCTCAACTATGACTGAACTTGAGGCCAGACTACCTGATATTTTAGCTTTGAATCTGGAGAATGCTAAATCAGTGGACAGCCTCACGGATAGTTTAAATTTAATGCTTAAAACTACACTTGATAAGATTGCGCCTCCTCTTTTAAGGGCACGCCCTCCTAAGGCACAGTCACCTTGGTTCAGTGATTATTTGCATGACCTCAGGCAGAAGGCTAGAGGTTTGGAACGGAAATGGTGTTATTCCAAATTAGAGGTGTTCCGCCTTGTGTGGCAGGATGCTATTTTAGATTATAAGCATGCACTACTGGCCATGAAGTGGACCTATTACTCTGATTTGATCAGTAAAAACAAACATAACTCAAAGTTTTTGTTTGACACGGTCGCATTTCTTATTCACGGGCAGCCACCTGTTAGTCATTCTCCCTTTTCAGCACAGGATTTCTTGGATTATTTTGAGAAGAAAATAAAAGATATTAGGCTGAGCATATCTCAGTATCACTAGGCCCAGCCATTAAAACCTGCTATGGAGGTGGGCGCTACCATTGAGGTGTTACCTAGATTGACAGAATTTTATAGTATTTCATTGGGCGTGCTGACGAAACTTGTGGCGTCTACAAAAAGCACAACCTGTTTATTTGATCCCATACCAACAAAATTGTTTAAGGACCTGTGACCCCAGCGCTTAATTTGTAAAGTGGGAGGTCCCGGAGCGCAGAGGATGGGTGGCTCCGGTGCAGGAAAAAAAAGAAGGGCGGGGGGGCTTGCGAACAATGCTGTGGGTCACACTTAAAATAAACTGCACACCCACACAAACACGCACACACACCTTCACAAATGACACTAACACCCTGCCTTTTCCTCAAAAATTACTACATTTATGTTTGCTGTCTGTCTCTGTACTTTTCTGCCACTTTTGCGCTCTTTTTCATACTTTTCCCTCGTTTCAAAAGTCACCAAACGCACTTTACCATAATATATGCAACATATAGCATACTGTTGGAGAGCACGGGTTCTTGGCTTTCTGTCAGTGTTGAAATTTTTTCAGATTGAGGGCTTACATAATAAGAATCAGCGGCGCACTAGTGTGAAACTTCTGTGTTTTTCCTCTGCGTTATGACATCACAGGCTATGTTTACTGTAATACACCATATATCATTGGAAAGCCCTTGGTGTTAGCTTTACAGTGCCCTCACAATTATTCGGATTGGACAAACTATGGCGGAGTTACAGTAAACAAAATACGCATATGGAAAATATGGCGTGGGCACCATCGCCGTAGATAAAGGGATAAATAGCTGGTGGAGCCAACGTCAGAGGTTCTGGAGCACGCGTCCGAGGTTCCGGAGCGTGCTCCGGCTTGCTCCCCCTCAAATTAAGCCCTGTGTGACCCACTCTTGGGCCAACTGTGCTGGAAATTATGAAACTGTCATTAACCTCTGGATCTGTTCCATGTTTTAAATCAGCAGTGATTAAACCATTACTGAAGAAATCTAATCTTGACCCTAGTGTATTGAAAAATTACAGGCCGATATAAAATCT
Organism: Thalassophryne amazonica; assembly: GCF_902500255.1. Classification (NCBI taxonomy): domain Eukaryota; kingdom Metazoa; phylum Chordata; class Actinopteri; order Batrachoidiformes; family Batrachoididae; genus Thalassophryne; species Thalassophryne amazonica. The sequence goes on from NC_047109.1 coordinate 23,853,540, forward strand.
ATCATTCTGTTCCAAAAATTTAGAAAAGGTGGTTTCATGGCAGCTCATAGACCACCTTACTGAGAATGATCTTTTTGAGCCGCTGCAGTCTGCTTTTAGGAAATATCACTCCACAGTGCTCACTAAAGTTGTGAATGATCTTCTGCGAGCAAGGGACTCAGACACCACTACGGTTTTGGTGTTGTTAGATCTTAGTGCTGCGTTTGATACCGTGGATCATCATATTTTGCTCAATAGGTTGGAGAATTTTTTTGGGATTACTGGAAGTGCCCTTGCCTGGTTGACGTCATATCTGTCCAGTCATTCTCAATGTGTCTTGTATAATGGCACTACCTCTGACCTTGCTGACATGAGATTTGGGGTTCCACAGGGATCTGTTTTAGGCCCCTTGCTTTTCTCCCTGTATGTGGCACCCCTTGGGCGTATACTGCGGGGTTTTGGGATTGCCTTTCATTGTTATGCTGATGATACTCAGTTGTACATGCCGATAACTGCGGGAAATCTCACTCCCATAAAATCCCTGGAGGACTGTCTTCCATCAGTGAAAAGTTGGATGTCTAGTAACTTCCTACTTTTAAACTCTGATAAGACTGAAATGATGGTTCTTGGTCCAGCAAGACATCGGCATCAGTTTGACCAGCTGGCGCTCAGCCTGGGTTCCTGTGTCATACATCATACGGACAAAATGAGGAACCTTGGGGTAATTTTTGATCCCACGTTGTCTTTTGACCTCCACATCAGGGATGTTACTAGGACTGCTTTTTTCCATCTGAGAAATATAGCGAGGATCCGCCCCATCCTGTCCATGCCTGATGCTGAGACCCTGATTCATGCTTTTGTTTCTTCTACACTAGATTATTGTAATGTTCTATTTTCAGGGTTACCACAGTCCAGCATTAGGGGTCTTCAGCTGGTTCAGAACGCTGCCGCTAGACTTCTGACATGTAGCAGAAGGTCTGAACATATCACACCCATTTTGGCATCTTTGCACTGGCTCCCTGTCTCTGTGAGAGCAGATTTTAAGGTTTTGTTATTCAAATCAAATCAATTTTATTTATATAGCGCCAAATCACAACAAACAGTTGCCCCAAGGGGCTTTATATTGTAAGGCAAGGCCATACAATAATTACGGGAAAACCCCAACGGTCAAAACGACCCCTTGTGAGCAAGCACTTGGCGACAGTGGGAAGGAAAAACTCCCTTTTAACAGGAAGAAACCTCCAGCAGAACCAGGCTCAGGGAGGGGCAGTCTTCTGCTGGGACTGGCTGGGGCTGAGGGAGAGAACCAGGAAAAAGACATGCTGTGGAGGGGAGCAGAGATCAATCACTAATGATTAAATGCAGAGTGGTGCATACAGAGCAAAAAGAGAAAGAAACACTCAGTGCATCATGGGAACCCCCCAGCAGTCTAAGTCTATAGCAGCATAACTAAGGGATGGTTCAGGGTCACCTGATCCAGCCCTAACTATAAGCTTTAGCATAAAGGACAGTTTTAAGCCTAATCTTAAAAGTAGAGAGGGTGTCTGTCTCCCTGATCTGAATTGGGAGCTGGTTCCACAGGAGAGGAGCCTGAAAGCTGAAGGCTCTGCCTCCCATTCTACTCTTAAAAACCCTAGGAACTACAAGTAAGCCTGCAGTCTGATAGCGAAGCGCTCTATTGGGGTGATATGGTACTATGAGGTCCCTAAGATAAGATGGGACCTGATTATTCAAAACCTTATAAGTAAGAAGAATAATTTGAAATTCTATTCTAGAATTAACAGGAAGCCAATGAAGAGAGGCCAATATGGGTGAGATATGCTCTCTCCTTCTAGTCCCTGTCAGTACTCTAGCTGCAGCATTTTGAATTAACTGAAGGCTTTTCAGGGAACTTTTAGGACAACCTGATAATAATGAATTACAATAGTCCAGCCTAGAGGAAATAAATGCATGAATTAGTTTTTCAGCATCACTCTGAGACAAGACCTTTCTAATTTTAGAGATATTGCGCAAATGCAAAAAAGCAGTCCTACATATTTGTTTAACTGTTGTTAAACCTGTTTGTTGACTTATAAGGTTGTTCATGGACTGGCGCCATCTTATCTGGCTGATCTGGTGGAACTCTACGTGCCGGCCCGGGCTTTGTGGTCGCAGGATGTGGGACTTCTCTGTGTTCCCAGGGTGAAGAAGAAGTCAGCAGGTCAAAAAGCCTTTTTGTATCGTGCACACACCCTGTGGAACAGTCTTCCTGCGACCGTGAGGCAGTTTGCTTCTGTGGACATTTTTAAGTCAAGACTCAAAACATATTTTTATTCTCTTTCTTATGGATAGTATTTATTTTTATTTGTTTTATTATTTTACTTCTGTCGTATGTATTTGAATTTTTTATTCATTTTTAATTACATATTTAATTTTATCTTGACTTGTTTTATGTAAGGCGCCTTGAGCCAGCTTTTGCTGTGATTTGGCGCATTATAAGCTAATTAAATTAAATTAAATTAAATTAAATTAATAGTATTAAGTAGTAATCGTAGTGCTATGTGACTAAAAAGATTAATCCAGGTTTTAAGGATATTTCTTATTGTTACATGGGAAACAAGGTACCAGTAGATTCAGTAGATTCTCACACATCCAACAAGACCAAGCATCCATGATATGCACACTCTTAAGGCTATGAAATTGGGCTATTAGTAAAAAAGTAGAAAAGGGGGTGTTCACAATAATAGTAGCATCTGTTGTTGATGCTACAAACTCAAAACTATTATGTTCAAACTGCTTTTTTAGCAATCCTGTGAATCACTAAACTAGTATTTAGTTGTATAAACACAGTTTTTCATGATTTCTTCACATCTGCGAGGCATTAATTTTGTTGGTTTGGAACCAAGATTTTGCTCATTTACTAGTGTGCTTGGGGTCATTGTGTTGTTGAAACATCCATTTCAAGGGCATGTCCTCTTCAGCATAAGGCATCATGACCTCTTCAAGTATTTTGACATATCCAAACTGATCCATGATACCTGGTATGCGATACATAGGCCCAACACCATAGTAGGAGAAACATGCCCATATCAAGATGCTTGCACCACCATGCTTCACTGTCTTCACTGTGAACCTGTGGCTTGAATTCAGAGTTTGGGGGTCATCTCACAAACTGTCTGCGGCCCTTGGACCCAAAAAGAACAATTTTACTCTCATCAGTCCACAAAATATTCCTCCATTTCTCTTTAGGCCAGTTGATGTGTTCTTTGGCAAACTGTAACCTCTTCTGCACATGTCTTTTATTTAACAGAGGGACTTTGCGGGGGATTCTTGCAAATAAATTAGCTTCATGCAGGCGTCTTTTAACTGTCACAGTACTTACAGGTAACTCCAGACTGTCTTTGATCATCCTGGAGCTGATCAATGGGTGGGCCTTTGCCATTCTGGTTATTCTTCTATCCATTTTGATGGTTGTTTTCCATTTTCTTCCATGTGTCTCTGTTTTTTTGTCCATATTAAAGCATTGGAGATCATTGTAGATGAACAGTCTATAATTTTTTGCACCTGTGTATAAGTTTTCCCCTCTCCAATCAACTTTTTAATCAAACTATGCTGTTTTTGTGAAAATTTTATTTACAGACTTGTACCAGAAGCATCAAATTAACATTTGATACCAAAGGTTTCCCACTTTGTCTCTTGTTTTCTGCACAGTTCAATAATTGATGACATGTTCAATGCACGCTCCTCTTCTTTGGATTACAGCTGCATCACACACATTGAAGTTTGTGATGACATTGCCACACATCTCAAGAGAGATGAAAAAGAAATTTAGAGAATCTTATTAGTATTTAGGCTGTACCATCTACGACTCTTCAGGACTCTGATGAAGATGTGATGTTCACATCGAAACGTTAGTCCTTTTGTTTGTTTTCAGCACCTTAATACATTTTTCATCACCGACTTCTGTGTTGCACCAGCTGCTTTTCTCTCCTACATGTCTGTCCTACCTGGTTGCCCTGGATTTTTTTTTGTGCTGTACAGAAGGGCGGAGAACTCTCCTTTTTTGTTCTACAAGATATTTAATGTTTTGTGTAAATATTTGCTCATTTTGAAATGGATGCCTGCAACACATTTCAAAAAAGCTAGGACAGTGGTATTTGTACCACTGTGTTACATCACCTTTCCTTCTAACAACACTCAATAAGTGTTTGTGAACTGAAGACACTCATGTTTGGGTATAAAAGGAGCATCCCAAAAGTCTCAGCCTTTCACAAACAAAGATGGGCCAAGGATCACCAATTTGTGAACAACGGCATGAAAAAATAGTCCAACAGTTTAAGAACAATGTTTCTCAACGTTCAATTGCAAGGAATTTAGGGATTCCATCATCTACAGTCCATAATTTAATCAGAAAATTCAGAGAATCTGGAGAACTTTCTACACGTAAGCGGCAAGGCCGAAAACCAACATTGAATGCCCGTGACCTTTAATCTCTCAGACAGCACTGCATTAACAACCAACATCAAAGGAACATGGATCTTACCGCGTGGGCTCAGGAACACTTCAGAAAACCATTGTCAGTTAACACAGTTAGTCACTACATCTACAAGTGCAAGTTAAAACTCTACCATGCAAAGCGAAAGCCATACATCAACAACATCCAGAAACGCTGCCGCCTTCTGTGGGCCCGAGCTCATTTGAAATTGACAGACGCAAAGTGGAAAAGTGTGCTGTGGTATGATGAGTCCACATTTCAAATTGTTTTTGGAAATCATGGACGTCATGAGGAAAAAGACCATCCAGATTATTACCAGCACTAAATTGTAAATCCAGCATATGTGATGGTATGGGGTGTGTTAGTGCCCAGGGTATGGACAACTTAAACATCTGTGATGGTGCCATCAATCCTGAAAGGTACATCCAGGTTTTGGAGCAACACATGCTGCCATCCAAGCAACGTCTTTTTCAGGGACATCTCTGCTTATTTCAGCAAGACAATGCCAAGCCACATTCTGCATGTGTTACAACAGCGTGGCTTCATAGTAAACGTAAAAGTAAAAGTAGCAAATGTACTAGATTGGCCTGCCTGCAGCGCAGACATGTCGCCCATTGAAAATGTGTGGCACATTATGAAGCGCAAATTATGACAACAGAGACATCAAGCAAGAATGGGAAAGAATTCCACCTACAAAGCTTCAAAAATTTGTGTCCTCAGTTCCCAAACACTTATTGAGTGTTGTTAGAAGGAAAGGTGATGTAACACAGTGGTAAACATACCCCTGTCCCAGCTTTTTTGAAACGTGTTGCTGGCATCCATTTCAAAATGAGCAAATATTTGCACAAAAACAATAAAGTTTATCAGTTTGAAGATTAAATATCTTGTCTTTGTGGTGTATTCAATTAAATATAGGTTGAAGAGGATTTGCAAATCATTCTATTCTGTTTTTATTTACATTTTACACAACATCCCAGCTTCATTGGAATTGGGGTTGTAGTTGTGGGTGAGGCTCTGTGATGGTGAAGCTGCCACTGATGATGTCTTGGACTTTATTTATACCAATTGTGAAGAAATACAAACAGTATGGCACTCTATGTACATCTGCATGGAGTAGACCGTTCTTAAAAACTGAGTGTGCAATAAGGAGAAGAGTGAGGAAAGCCACCAAGATACCCAGATAACCCCAAACAAGTTATAGGTTTATGTGGCTACGATTGGAGAAATTGTGCACAGTGCAAGCTTTGCATTCTGTATCACCAGTTGTCCACCTTCATGATGAACTGTTATATAGAGGAGGATTTTCTTAAAAAGAAGACCTGAAAGTTTAGCTACAAATTGCCAGAAGGTACATGTGAGATGCAAGCCTAGATTTGATCTGTTTTTGTGAAAGAAAATCCTTCTCCACTCTACTCACCTATGAAACTAAGAGTGGTGATGCAAAATGCAACATTTTCACTGTGCAGAATTTCTCCAATCACAGCCACAAAATATTTGTGGGGAGGCAGGGGTTGTGGTTAGTGTGGTTGGTTTCATTACAGAAGGTGCCTGGTTCAAACCCCATTCCTGCCACGTTTCTCCAAATAATGTACAGTTGCGTCAGGAAGGGTATCTGGCAAAAAAAAAAAAAAAACTTGTGTCAAATCAATATGCACACACACCTTTGTTCTGCTGTGGCAACCCCAAGTGAAAACAAGGGATCAGCTGAAGAGACTTACTATATATGCGTGTCAGTGCTCGGTTGTTTTCATCTTGGGAATGAATGTCATGGTAATTTTGGGCTTTTAATGATGTCTTCAACTTGTTCTTTTGGCAGGGTTGAATGATTGTACAGCATACATCATTAATTACTTTAAAAAGTAAGGGTTGGGTGCACAAGGTTTTATTTATTTTGAATCTTCCAGCTTTGTGCCTGGACACACCTCATTTTTGGACCAACACACCCATATGAGTGCAATTGGTCAAGTCATTTAGTCTTTCCCAGTTCTCATCCTAGGGCCCAAAGTATTGCATTTTTTGGCATTTCTCCCTTCTCAAAATAAATCAAATCAAATCAAATCAATTTTATTTATATAGCGCCAAATCACAACAAACAGTTGCCCCAAGGCGCTTTATATTGTAAGGCAAAGCCATACAATAATTACGGAAAAACCCCAACAGTCAAAACGACCCCCTGTGAGCAAGCACTTGGCAACAGTGGGAAGGAAAAACTCCCTTTTAACAGGAAGAAACCTCCAGCAGAACCAGGCTCAGGGAGGGGCAGTCTTCTGCTGGGACTGGTTGGGGCTGAGGGAGAGAACCAGGAAAAAGACATGCTGTGGAAGAGAGCAGAGATCAATCACTAATGATTAAATTCAGAGTGGTGCATACAGAGCAAAAAGAGAAAGAAACACTCAGTGCATCATGGGAACCCCCCAGCAGTCTAAGTCTATAGCAGCATAACTAAGGGATGGTTCAGGGTCACCTGATCCAGCCCTAACTATAAGCTTTAGTAAAAAGGAAAGTTTTAAGCCTAATCTTAAAAGTAGAGAGGGTGTCTGTCTCCCTGATCCGAATTGGGAGCTGGTTCCAGAGGAGAGGAGCCTGAAAGCTGAAGGCTCTGCCTCCCATTCTACTCTTAAAAACCCTAGCAACTACAAGTAAGCTTGCAGTCTGAGAGCGAAGCGTTCTATTGGGGTGATACGGTACTATGAGGTCCCTAAGATAAGATGGGACCTGATTATTCAAAACCTTATAAGTAAGAAGAAGAATTTTAAATTCTATTCTAGAATTAACAGGAAGCCAATGAAGAGAGGCCAATATGGGTGAGATATGCTCTCTCCTTCTAGTCCCTGTCAGTACTCTAGCTGCAGCATTTTGAATTAACTGAAGGCTTTTCAGGGAACTTTTAGGACAACCTGATAATAATGAATTACAATAGTCCAGCCTAGAGGAAATAAATGCATGAATTAGTTTTTCAGCATCACTCTGAGACAAGACCTTTCTAATTTTAGAGATATTGCGCAAATGCAAAAAAGCAGTCCTACATATTTGTTTAATATGCGCATTGAATGACATCCTGATCAAAAATGACTCCAAGATTTCTCACAGTATTACTGCAGGTCAGGGTAATGATTTGTGATTTAAGATTTTTGGGGCCAAGTACAATAACTTCAATTTTATCTGAGTTTAAAAGCAGGAAATTAGAGGTCATCCATGTCTTTATGTCTGTAAGACAATCCTGCAGTTTAGCTAATTGGTGTGTGTCCTCTGGCTTCATGGATAGATAGAAAATAGACACAAAACAAATCACATTTGTATTCCACTGTTCAGCCAGTTGCTGATTGGGTAAATACACCTGACTTAACTTGCTGACTTGCTCTGAGTAGCTCAGAGACAAATAGGACCAGGAGAGGGAAACTTTTATTTGGAGAACATGAGCACTGGGCAGAAAGATGAAAAGCTGTGTTGGAAACTTGCAATGACAGATTACTGATCTGAGTCTCCCTGTGTAATGGCTCATTTGACACAAAGTCATACTCATAGTACCCAAGGATCCTCCAAAAACATTGAGTGCCAAAGTTCGATATTGTTGTTACTTCAAATTGCAAATTTTGGAAGGTAATCGAAAGCCGCCAAGCGAGTCATCATCAATAATGTCAACAGTTCATATTCATCAAAGCTCTACTTTTTTGATGTAGGATTTGAAAATCTCTGTTTCGAAAAGATCTAATCATGTCTGCCGTCATTTGGTCAAATAACACTATTTGAAATGCTGCCCAGATTTCGATAGGCTTCAACCACGTTTTTTCCAGTAGCATTGGATGGAGTCAATGCTGCTGGGACAAAAAAGGAAAGATCTCAAAATCCAAACACTTCATTCAAATTTTCCCAAATCCATTGCACACCAGCCCTTCACTCTGTTTAATTCTATGATCACTGCAGACCAAATTGGAAGATGGGGTTTGGGAGTGTTAAATAGTTTGCCTCATCCTCAGGATTTCAGAAGGCTCTGGATTAGCAGGCCCATTTTATAAATGCAGCAAATACTGAGGCAATTACAATAAATAAATAAATAGTGTGATGTTGTTGTTGTTGTTTTTTTTTCTGCATGGATGATTAATACTGAAATTCAGACTGAAGGCTCAACATCATGTTAAGACTGGAAAAATGATTTCCATATAAATAATTTGTGTTTATTCATGCGCCCCCCTCTCCTTGACAGATTTATTTACATTCCCTCTCCATCTGCCTTGAGCAGAGCCTGTGTTTGTGTGAAGGTGGTGTGTGTGCAGGTAGGAGAGCATCTACCTCTTTGATGAGGGCCATGAAGCGGTTCCCAAAGCGCCAGGGCTTGTGTCGGTTGCACTGTAATGAGCTGACAGTGATCTGCTGAGACTGCTGCACAGCCACGGCCACCACGTGCACGGCATCGTACATCAGCGCGGCGTCCGTCTGCAAGCCCAGACAGAGGGGAAACACATGGCATTAAAATGGAGCACAGCACAAAGCACATCAGCACAGGCCCTGTTCCCAATCGCAGTACTACCAGTGCTGTGATGGCTGAATCAAAGACAGGCATGTCAGACGAAGTGGTGGTCTGGAGGTTACAGACAGGTCTGTGACCAGAGGGCCACAGGTTCAAACCCAATGTGCAAGGAGCTTAATCTCTAAACTGTTCAGTCTCTGTCTTTTGCTCTCTCTCACACACACACAGACACAGACACAGCAGTGTGACTGATCATTGTCAAGTGCTTTGTGTGTTTGCCTGTGTAAATACAGTCTGCTTACAGATGTACATGATGTCAAAGAAACAGGCTGTGAGTGTTTTTCTTCACTGTGGAAGCTCACTTTCAATGTCTTATGCCCTAAGACTTTGTCGGAATAACACTATGATTCAAAAAGCTGTATAACCACAAGGTGAGTGCCAAAAATGAGAACAATATTAACCCGTTTATGCTCTTTTTTTTTTTTTTTTTTTTTTTAATGAGTGGAAAAAGTTGCATTTAGTACCTTTGAGATTTTTTATTGTGAGTAGAAAATGACAGTGATACACTTCGGCAACAATTGTTGCCAGTGGGGCAAAACAGGTTAAAATGTCTTCAGGGTTACACAAACATGCTTCTGACTCTTCGGTGAGTGGGTTTGAAATATTGAAGAAACAAAACATATAAAGGAGGAAAAAAAAGAACAGACTTGTCAATCACATTACATTTTCTCAAGTTAATACAGTTTATCGTGGCAGCAGTTGAATTATACGCAGGACTGTAGTCAGACATTTTCAAAGTGGGTGGTGGGGGACTGAATGTTTGGCTTTGAGACCTATCCCACCCACAGGGGAGGTGTATGTCCTAGATTATTCCTTTTCCTCTTTTTTCATCCTTTCTTTCTATTTTCTCATTTTTTATTTTTTCTTGGGTAGGGTGGTCGTTATTTTGCAAAGTTTTGAAATTTAATACTCTGACCCCATGAATTGGAATTCAAGGAATCCAGTTGGTTCCAGTTGAAGAGAAAACATGTTGTGTAAAATTGTGTTTATATAAAAAAAAATTTAGAGGTAGCATGAAAGCTTTGAAATGTTACTACTTTCATGCCAAATAATGCCGTACTAACGAAAGCTTGAAAATCAGCAGTGGAGGCCATCTTGAATTTCTAAGTGAGCACCAGGAGGATTCCTCAGGAATTTTGATATGTTGTTTAGGATGGGTTGGGGAAGCTTTAGTTTGTATAGCATTATGTAACAGAAAATAGCAAAATTTCTAAGCTTCTGAGGTACCTCTAAAAATTAATTTATACAAACAAATTTTTACACAGAATGCTTTTTCATCAATTTGAACCTATTCAGGGGGTCAGAGTATTAAATTAGAAAAATTTGACCACCCTATTGTTGGGTGGAGCTGCAGCCTCCTTTGCCCTTGGACATACACCTAAACTCAATTTATTGGGAATTTATCTTTATTTTTATATCGTGAACAAGCTTGCATGTAAAAATAAATATTTAACAATTTCTATCCAACTGATGTTTTAGCTATGAATGCCACTGGAACCATATATCCATGTCATATGCAACACTAGAAATGAGTGCAATATTTGCTTAACAATATCCACAGTTTTGTACATACTTTTCTCTTTTTTATGTGCAATCTCTTTCTTGCTACTGCGGTCTTATATATATTTTTCTTTTTAAATTTGCATTCTGGATGTATCACTTTCATTTGGTTAAATGTTATGTTTATTTGTCTTTTGTTTCCCAGACCTTTCAACTCTGTGCGTGGTTTACTCAGGTTTAAATTACGTTCCCTTTTGTTGTACTGGTTACAAAGAATCTGTATCTATATTATATGACTGCCTTTTATCTTCACCCCCAAAAGGTCATGATATTCCAATTGTAAAAAAAAAAAAAAAAAAAAAAAAAACTTTTTCAGGAGATTTGGTGAAACCCTTTAAAGAGTACCTCTTCTGGCCCACAAATCTACATCACAACAACATTTATAATCCCAGAATAGGCCATGTTTTCCAAATTTTGTGAAAATCAGACTGGTAAGTCCAAACCCACAAAAATGAACACATAAATTAAAAAAAAGATGGGTGGTGATGGGAAACTATTGTGACTCTGCCCCAAATTATTCTAACTATAATTTACCTATAATTTATTTTACCAAAAGTAGGATCATAATCCTGGGATATATTCCCCTGCATATACGAGGTATCTTATAACTAACCGGCAGTTTTATAAAAAAAAACAAAAAACTATATGGATTTGATTGACATGCGATTACACCAATCATGCTTGAACCCTCGTGCGCATGTGTGAGTTTTTTCACGCGTGTCGGTGATGTCATTTCCCTGTGGGCAGGCCTTGAGTGAGATGTGGTCCCGCCCTCTCGGCTGAATTCCTTTGTTTCACACGCTGCTCGAGACGGCGCTTTATGAAACTTTTTCTGGACCTGTGAGGAATATCTGAGTGGACACTATTCGAGAAATTCAGCTGGTTTTCGGTGAAAAGTTTAATGGCTGATGAGCGATTATGGGGTGTTTCTGTCGCTTTAAGGACTTCCCATGGAGCGGGACATCCGGCAGCGCTTCCAGGCGCCGTCGTCGGCCTGTATCAAGCTGAAATCATCCTAATTTAAGGCTTAATTCACCCAGGACGTCGTGAGAGAACAGAGAAGATTCAGAAGAGGCCGGCATGAGGACTTTATGCGAACATTCCACTGTTTAAGGACATTTTGTAAAGAAAGACGTGCGCGCAAATTCGCCGAGTCGTTTCCGTGACGACTTGGTGAATCTGTGTGCGCCGCGACAGGAAAAACACCTCCGTGTTGAAAACCATTTGTAAAATTCAGGCGGCTTTTGATGGCTTTCAACGAGTAACTGAGAAATTGTTTAACAGCTTGGGCATGTTCCAACTTGTCCGTTAAGGTTTCCAACGGAGGTGTTTTTCCTGTCGCGACCCCCCACGGTTGGGTCCGGCCCGACATGCGACTCTGCCCGCACGTTCTTTCATTACAAAATGTCCGTTAACAATGGAATGTCCGAATAAACTCCTCATGCCGACTTCTTCTGAAAGTTCTCTGTTCTCTGATGACTTACTGGGTCAACAGAGCCTGAAATGTGGAAGTTTTCAACTTGAAATGGCGAGACGCTGCCGCCTCGAAGCGCAGATCGCCGTCAGGTGCCGTGGGCCGTCCTTACGGCGACAATACCAGACCAAAATCTCTCATCAGCCGTTAAAATTTTTACCGAAAACCAGCTTAATTTATCGAATGGTGTCCACTCAGTTGTGCCTTACAGTTTTGAAAAAAATTTGATCAAACAAAGCAGCAGTCTCTGAGCCATTCCTAAACAATGAAAAAATCGACGAGAGGGTGGGCGACTGCCCACAGGCGAATGACGTAACCGACAGGCGTGAAAAAACTCTCGCATGCCCACGAGGGTTCAAGCATGTCTGATGTAATCACACGTGATTCAAATCCATATGGTTTTTGAAAAAAATAATAAGGTCGGATACTTTTCTAGTAGACCTCGTACACTTTTTTTTTTGTCAGACTAAAGTTAAAAATAATTTTAAACAATTCTTGATGAATAAATATGTTTAATGTATATCTGGTGTCCCAAAAAAATACGCAACATTTTATCAGCAAAGAAAATGGTCAAATCATATGTCTAGGAAATAAATTTATGGCTGGATAGAAAGCTGAAAGATTGAAGTTTTTCATACCAATGTCAATATTGGCCCTGCATTTTGTCAGTCTAGCATAAAGTCGCTGCACCTGTTTGACACTCTTGGTCTGGTGCCAAAACTCTAATTTTTGTTCGCTGTAGTATGATTAATCTTGGCATTTTCCTGAATCTTACTTGGCATCAACATAAACTTCAGTGTCTCTGCAAGTAAAAAGAAACATAAGACATTAAGTTTCTAGCATTTGAGGGTCAAACCAAGTGTTTTAAATGTTGTATATTTTTTGGGACACCCTATAGATTATGTGATAAAACAGCAAAATTTTTAAAATGCAGACAAAGTCTTGAAATGTTTTTTTTTTTTATCTGTAGACGTTGACCTCTCCAATGCTCAGTTGTTGCTCAGTTTATCAGACCCGATTTATAATAAATCCACTGCTTCATTTCTACAGAACTCCTCCATGTTGTGTATTTTGTGACAAATTATCATTGGTCATTGCACATAGAAATCAAGCCTATCATCTAACCCCAAGCCTGTTTGGCTCTCCCGCTTTACTGTTTCGCCCTGTAAATTACTCTGTATCGTGATATCAGCAGTCAACAGACAAAACACAGGAGTGTCACAGAAGCTATCACAGAAGTGCCAGTCATCCACGCTCCAGGGGGAAAAAAAAAAAACAGCCTATAATTCCACAGTCCCACCAGAAAAAGGGAAAAAAAATCTAATTAGTGTTTGTCTCGCTTGATTGAAAAGCAATCAAAACAACTCTCCAAAGTTGTTGCATGGAAATTGTGCCCTCGGGTGCTTGGAAAAGCATCGTCCTGCAGGGAAAAAATCACTCCCGACCTGTCATCTTTTCATCTCTGATCGAGGATCCAAAGGTTGTGATTTCAGATGCTAGTTGGCCAGTAATATGGCATGTGTGGGCATGTGTGTGTGCGTGTGTCTACGTGCATGCATGCATGTGCAGAGCTATGGGGATATCCGGTAATGTTTCTCTATCGATTCCAGCCAGTCATCTTGCCTTGTGGCAACGCAGACGAGCATGAGTGTGTCTGTAGGAGTGTGAGGTATTAATAATCTGTGTTGGAAAGAGGTGTTGAAGTAAAAGGAGTTTGAATTCATTGCAGTGTGGGCATCACCTGAAGGCTGTGAAGTGTGTTTTGAGGGGTCGACCCACCTTCACTATCACTTTGCACTTCTGGGTACTGTCCAGCCGCGGTGCATGCTATCCACTTTGACTAAAGTGCTATCAGAGGACCATGGCTGCACAAGTTACCACAAAATGTCCCAAGGCCACACTGATTCATGCTGTGAATCATGTGTTCATTTGTTGAGACAAAACTGTCAATGCAAAATGGGCATGTGAACTGTGTGAAAATCTTTAGAAAGTCGATGACAGTGCAGCATCTATATACACAAAGGGCTATGTCTGTCTGTCTGTCTGGGATAAACTCCCAAACTATAATATGTAGCCCTAAAAACTATATATAGATATATATTCTGAATCCTCATCACATGGGGAACAAACTGGTACCATTTTTTTAAAAGGTTGGACTGAAATTACTCCCAAAATAACCATTTATGTAAGACCATAAGTGTTGTACCATGTGCAGTAAACTCCCAAACTATAATATGTCCATCCATCCATCCATCCATTTTCTTCAGCTTTATCCGGAGTCAGGTCGCGGGGGCAACAGCTCAAGCAAAGCCGCCCAGACCTCCCGATCAACACACACACCTCCCCCAGCTCCTCTGTGGGAACCCCAAGGCGTTCCCAAGCCAGCTGAGAGATTTAGTCCCTCCAGCGTGTCCTGGGTCTTCCCCGGGGCCTCCTCCCAACGGGACGTGCCCGGAACACCTCTCCAGTGAGGCGTCCAGGGGGCATCCAGAAAAGATGCCCGAGCCACCTCAACTGACTCCTTTCGACATGGAGGAGCAGCGGCTGGACTCCGAGCTCCTCCCGAGTGACCGAGCTCCTCACCCTATCTCTAAGGGAGCGCCCAGCCACCCTGCAGAGGAAACTCATCTTGGCCGCTTGTACTCGCGATCTCATTCTTTTGGTCATGAGCCAAATCTCATGACCATAGGTGAGGATCGGAATGTAGATCGATCGGTAAATCGCGAGCTTTGCCGCCCTACTCAGCTCTCTCTTCACCACGACGGTCCGATACAGCGACCGCATCACTGCAGATGCCGCATCAATCCGTCTATTGATCTCACGCTCCATCCGTCCCTCACTCGTGAACAAGACCCCGAGATACTTAAACTCCTCCACTTGAGGCAAGGACACTCCACTGACCTGAAGAGGGCAAAGCACCTTTTTCCGGTCGAGAACCATGGCCTCGGATTTGGAGGTGCTGATTTTCATCCCGGATGCTTCACACTCGGCTGCAAACCGCCCCAGTGCACGCTGAAGGTTCTGATTTGACGAAGCCAACAGAACCACATCGTCCGCAAACAGCAGAGACGAGATTCTGTGGTTCCCAAACCAGACCCCCTCTACACCCTGGCTGTGCCTAGAAATTCTGTCCATAAAAATAATGAACAGAACCGTTGACAAAGGGCAGCCCTGGCGGATGCCAACGTGCACTGGAAACAGGTTTGACTTACTACCGGCAATGCGAACCAAGCTCCTGCTGCAGTTGTACAGGGACCGGATAGCCCTTAGCAAAGGACTCCAAACCCCGTACTCCCGGAGCACCCCCCACAGGGTGCCCCGAGGGACACGGTCGAACGCCTTCTCCAGATCCACAAAACACATGTGGACTGGGCAAACTCCCATGAACCCTCTAGCACCCGATGGAGCGTGTAGAGCTGGTCCAGTGTGCCGCGACCAGGACGAAAACCACACTCCTCCTCCTGAATCAAACATATGAATCAAATCCATATAGTTTAAAAAAAAAAATAAAAAGGTTC
This sequence comes from Thalassophryne amazonica, assembly GCF_902500255.1. Classification (NCBI taxonomy): domain Eukaryota; kingdom Metazoa; phylum Chordata; class Actinopteri; order Batrachoidiformes; family Batrachoididae; genus Thalassophryne; species Thalassophryne amazonica. The sequence goes on from NC_047109.1 coordinate 23,869,073, forward strand.
GATACTTTATGGACAGACCTCGTACACTCTATTATAGAATGAAATCAGCTCTACCGTCTTGTCAAATCAAGCTTTTCTACTCCAAGAAGAGTCGTTCACAGCATTGTGGAGTTAATTTTACATTGTGATGGAGTTGATTTTAGTCCATGGGCTAGGGTGGGTTACCGTGCACCTCCCCCCAGGACTCATCGCCATTGGTGTTTTTTGATGCTCTAGGGTATATAAAAGAAGACTAAAGACGTTAAAAGTGAAAATTTTCACATTAGTGGTACTACATCTGTATAATAATAATTATAATAATAATATAATAATTTTTTTATAGTTACCATAGCATTTTGTTCAGTAACCTTTTATGCAGCTGTATTCACTTTAATTGTGGGCAGCATAGTGTTTAGAGTAAGAGATGTAAACACAATGCTCTATTGTCAGGCTGTAAAACATCTGATTTTGCTTACACAGAACCTCTGTCTATTAAAAGCTATTGTCAATATAATAAATAATCTGTATTTACATGGCAGCCATATTTAATTTGTTGATAAATGCTTTTCATTTGAATGGTTTTGTCATTTATAAAGTGATCAGAACAGCAGTAACAAAAGGTTTATACCAGAATTCACCTAAATAGGCTTATTTGTGATACGAGTATGATAGTATGAGTATGATAATCGTATGATAATAGTTTACTGTAAAAACCAGAATGGGGGTGTGGTTTGCATATTGGCTGTAAATGTGTCAAAATAAATCACAGGAAAGTCATTGATGGCTTAAATTGTTCCCAAGACATTGTACTCAAGACCTAAAGTCAATAAAATCTCAAATTGTAGGTACAAGTAGCTGCCAAAAAACTTTTGGGTTATATTTTTGTCAAAACTGCAACTATAAGTTAACGAATAGACAGTATTTTGTAAAACAGCTACTGTGTCTTAAGTAGATGAGCTTTTTAAATTTAGTTTGTTGTTTTGAGGCAAATCAACATTTTTTTTTCCTGCTGTTAACAATAAAGGTATGAGGAAGCTACAATGTTAGGTTTAAAAAACACACATTTTTGCATTTTTGGGTAATCTCTTGAGGGTTACTCTAGAATTTCTATCAGAAGGGTGATTGCATCCCAAAATTTTCACTGTTAACATCTTTAGTCTTCTTTTATATACCCTAGAACATCAAAAAACACCAATGGCGATGAGTCCTGGGGGGGTGCACGGTAACCCACCCTAGCCCACAGACTATTTAGCACTAGTATATTTAACTCTATTTGGACTGGGACCAAATGTTATCCTGGCAGAGTATATTTTACTCTGCAAAATATACTGTGTACCAGGAGTTCACTGACCACCTGTCCAAGACTCATACCAGGGTGTCTGTACAAAAGGGGACAGCTAGTCCAGACCCCTACTGCCTAAACCTTTGTACATGTTGAATAAAAATTCTGAAACATCTCTTGCCTTCTACCTTTGGTAAAGCTTAATCACATGCAGTATCAGGACCAAAAAAAAAAAAAAAGTAAAAGAAATGCACTAAAGGGCAGGATGACAATTTAGTACCATATATAATTTACTTGATGATTTCTGGGGTAGGTTTGGCAGTTTGCTGACCAAGTTGATTCTGATTTAAAGGTTTTTTGTACTCTGTTGCCAGAAGCAGTTTTCACATGTCAAAACATTTGCATTGCCTTCACTGAACATATAAAAATGGCTAATTTTTGCCTCACTGAAGGACATTTTCTAGATTCAGGATGAAGTAGCCAGTATCCTCTTTTACACCGTGGTGTGCTGGGGGGGCATCCAGGCTGGACAAACTGATCAGGTGACCTGGCTCTGTGGTTGGCATGAAGCTGGACTCTCTGGTGACGGTGGCAGACAACACTGGACAAACTGCTGGACATTATGAATGATGTCAGTCACCCTCTGCACACCGTCAACAGCAACCAGAGGAGCCTCTTCAGCCACAGACTGCTCCTTCCCAAGTGCAGGACCAACAGACTGCAAAACTCCTTTGTCCCTCAGGCCATGAGAATGTACAACTCCTCAACAACTCCTCATTCAGGGTGAACAGTAGTAGCCAGTAAACCAGTATTGATCAGTATGTCTGGTATTATTTCATTAAAACATCAAATCTAGGCTTGCATCTCAGATGTACCTTCTTGTATCATCTTGCAAATTGTAGCTGAACTTTCAGGTCTTTTTTAATAAAACCCTCCTCTGTACCACTTCACCATGAAGCTGTATAACTGGGGATACAAAATGCAAAACATGTACTATGCACAATTTCTCCAATCACAGCCACAGAAGCCTGTAACCTCTTCTGGGTTGTCTGGGTGTCTTGGTGGCTTTCCTCACTCTTCTCCTTCTTGGACAGTCACTCAGTTTTTGAGAACTGTCTACTCCATGCAGATTTACCATAGAGTGCCATACTGTTTGTATTTCTTCATAACAGATGTACATAAAGTTAAAGACATATTTAGTGACTTGGACATGTTCATGTATCCATCCCCTGACTTGTATGAAGAAAACTGACAATTAAACTGATTATTTACAGGTATTATACCAAAGGGGGTGATTATTTATGCAACCCATCATCTTGGCTTTCATATTTTTAATTAAGTTATATCACATTGTAGAGATTTACTTTCACTTTGAGTCTAAGGAAGATAATTTTAATTTTTTTTTTATATTGAGAAACCTGATTTAGTTTTTGTATTTGAAATGCCATAAACAAATTAAAATGTGTGAAATACCAACAGGCTCAATACTTTTGCAAGCCACTGTAAATGTCAAGGTAAAGGGTTGCATAAGTAATGGGCCACCTTGGTATATTACATGTAAATAATCACTTTTATTGCCAGTTTTCTTCAGATGGAGATCTCCTCCATCCTCAGGGGATGGAAACATGAACATTTTCAAGTCACTGCGTATGTCTTCTCTGTGACCTGATCTGTGCGTGTGAACATGTCTTGAACTTTAATTATATCAAGTATGTAGGAATACAAACAATATGGCATTCTATGGTAAATCTGTGTGGAGTAGACTGTTCTCAAAAACTGAGTGACTGCAAGGAGAAGAGTGAGGAAAGCCATCAAGACATACAGATAACCCAGAAGAAGTTGTAGGCTTCTGTAGCTGTGATTGGAGAAATGATGCATAGTGCATGTTTTGCATTTGATGAAGTGGAGCAGAGAAGGATTTTCTTTCACCAAAACATCAAATCTTGGCTTGCCTCTCAGATGTTCCTTCTGGCAAATTGTAGCTGAACTTTCTGGTCTTCTTTGTAAGATGCCACTTCATTCATGAAGCTGTATAAGTGGTGATACAAAATGTAAAACATGCACCATACACAGTTTCTCAAATGAAATGTTCATGAATCCATCTCCTGACTTGTCTGAAGAAAACTGCCAATTATTTAAAGGTGTTATACCAAAGGGGTCAATTACTTATGTAACCAATCATCTTGGCTTTTATATTTTAAATGAATTTCTATCAAGTTGTAGAGATTTGCTTTAACTTTGAGTTCAAGGAAGATAATTTAAGAAATATTCATATTGAGAAGCCTGCTTTACTTTTTCTCTTTGAAATGGCATAAACAAATTCAAATGTGTGAAATACCAAGTGGCCCGAAACATTTGGAGGACAATGTACATACACTGAAATTTGTCCTTTGCATTTAACTCATGCTAATTAGAGTTAGACACAATTCAACCACTAGGAGCAGTGGACAGCCACAGTGTGGCACCCAGTGACCAACTCCAGATGTAGAGATGCTGCCTTGGTCAGGGGCAAAGAAAGGAGTAGATAGGCATGTTTTTGGTTGCAGGAGGAAACCCACACAGACACAGGGAGAACATGCAAACTCCACACAGAAAGGGTGGAAAACGATCCCATGACTTTCTCGCTGTGAGGTATCAGTGGTAACCACTAAACCACCGTGCTTCCGTTTTAATCCCATTGTGTCAAAGTGTGCTTGCTTCCAGGGCAAAAGGTTCCTGATTCAAGATCACCCTTGGCCATTCTCCACATAATGTGGAGTTGCATCAAGAAGAGCATCCAGTAAAAACCTTGTGCAAAATCAACATGTGCGACAAATACTATGGTGTGACATATAAACCAGAAAGTATGTGAAGTAGTTGTGTGATCTAATGTGGATCATGCCTCACAAATGAATTTGCACATGTTCAGTTCTACTGGTGGTGACACAAGTATTTAATGCTGGCGTGAAGTCAGGCAACCACAGGACACCCCAACATCACCTGTTGCTGCTCAGAAACCAAGCCTGAACTTTGTAAACTGATGGACCTCGTGACAATCATTAGGTGACATTGTTAGTGGTGTAGGGAGGGTTGGGCAACAACAAAACGAGTGAGGGAGAGGAAACCATCATTTTAATTTTTATCTTTATGATCAACTTGCTAATGCAATGCCAAATGATCTATTTTGTCATTCATAGGACGTTTCGTGTTTGTGGGGTAGTGTGACTGCCAACAGTAGGGCAGCAAGTATGTCTTTTAGTGCTGAGGGCAGAAGCTGTGATGTTCACGTTAAAATCTATCCAGTGCGCTATAAACCATCAGGCCCGGAGGGACCTCGTAATAACAGTGTGACACCCTGTCAATCAATCACAGTTCCGATGCCATGAAGAGAAGTCAGCGGGATTTGCTGGAAACCAGCTTGTAGACGTGAGCTTACGTTCACTGCCACCTCACCGAGACCTGACTGGCACACTATATTAAGAGGATAAACTGACAAAAAGATATTCCGCGAGAAGAATTTTGGTCAATATGGTGGTAAAGTTAAGAAAGTAGTTCATGAATTAAATATACGTTTAATTAAAAAGGAGCAGCCAAATGTATTCAGTGGTGTGTGTGAGCAGAGGTTTGCTGGAGGAGTTCTAGCAGCAGAGGTTTGTGTGTGTGACGCTCTGTTTCCCCAGCGCGAGCCTCAGAAGAACCCGTCAGGCACACTCGCAAATGATTTAGCAACACCGGCACTTCACTCTATAAACATCTCATTAAAATCAATTATGTCACTCCTGAATGAAATTAAAGCTAAATGCTTTAAAAGCTGCTTTTCCCTCGTGTCAGCCAAAATGAGCATTACCCCTGACGCCGTCTATTTTCCACCTCTCTCCCGCTCATCTCACACACACAAGGAGGGAGATTTAATAAATCTCCCTAGCTCAGATTGATTTCAACACTTTATGAATTGTTAAAATGCCCAGGCCTTTTGCAAAGCCCCCCCCCCCCCCCCAACTGACACACGCACACACACACACCACACACACACACACACACACACACACACACACACACACACACACACACACACACACACACACACACACCACTAACACATCCAAACATCCAAGCAGCTCATCAACATTGCCATGGAAACAAAGTGGCAAGAAATAGCTTTTCTCCAGACTGGGGATGAGGTTATGATTTCTTTGGAGCTGTACTCTGCAGAGAGAAGAGCTGAGTACAGATGAAGTTTTGAATTAATCCTTGTTTAATGAAATTGATTCATCATTTTTTAACAAAGAGGCTTTGTGTTTTGCATGTAACATTGTTACAGGCTGTTTTGCATGTTTCTTTGTTTATTTGTCCTTATGAAACATAAATTACATTGGCACAGAATTAAAACCATTAAAAATCTTGTTTCTTTGACACAAAAAATACATATAATTCTAATTTTTATTTCACGCTGGCCTTCAAAATTGGCAAACATTGTATTTTGGGCCATAAATATTTCCCTCATTAAGCTGAAGAGCCAAACAAAACCCAAAATATGCAACAACATGGGGTCTGCAATATTCACAGCTGTTGACAACTGAAAAAGCTGGTCAGGAATATGATGGGTTATGAACTGGACTTGCTTTTAGATGGCTTCCAATATGGGATTTGCTTCGATCTCACAGCAGACTATGAATAACACTCAGAGGAATAACACAGGAAGTATTGTAATTGTGGATTTTGTGTGTGTGTATCAATGACGAGATCCAACACTGACTCAAGTAGCAGGAACTGCCTTTGGTTGGCTTTGTACCTGTATTTTCAACAACAGAGAACTTTGACAAGAGATGAAAATCCTCATCTACAACACTGTCATCATGCCAACCCTACTTTATGGATCTAAAACCTATACGTCTATAGCTGCCACCTGAAGACCATTAAAAATTTTCATAAATGCTCTGCATCAGGATGACAACCAGACCATCGTCAGTGTTCTGGATGAAGCAATGCTCCAGAACATCAGGTGTGTCATCATCAAGAACCAGCTTGACTGGGTGAGTTACTTTGTTAGGATGTATGACAGCCAACTTCCCAAGCAGATCTCCTACTCCCAACTGAGCAATGGAAAACAGGCCAGAGGAGGGCAGAATAAATGCTACAAAGACCCCCTGAAGGACAACTTCAAGAGCTGCTCCATCGAATGGAGACCTGAGAAGGACAAGTGAGGGACTGAGCCTGCTGGTGAGGAATGAGCCACACAGGATTGGAAGTCAGATGAAAAATCAGATGAACAACACAGAGGAGAAAGAGAGAGCAAGATTCTGACCAGCAGAAGCTTCTGGTAGCAACCATGTGCTGTCAGAAGCAATGCACATCAAGACTAGCCTGTTCAGTCATCGCCAGGTCCACCATCCCATCCGTGAATAGATCAAAACACAATCTTCCCACACTACTGCTTGCCACATCATATATATATATATATATGAAACATGTTGCAGGCATCCATTTCAAAATGAGCAATTTGCACAAAACAATAAAGTTTATCAGTTTGAACATTAAATATCTTGCCTTTGTGCTGTATTCAGTTGAAGATACAGTGGGGCCAAAAGTATTTAGTCAGTCCCTGACTGTGCAAGTTCACCTACTTAGAAAGATGAGAGAGGTATGTAATTTTCAACATAGGTACACTTCAATTATGAGAGACAAATGAGAAAAAAAAATCCAGGAAATCAAATTGTAGGATTTTTAAAGAATTTAATTGTACATTATGGTGGAAAATAAATATTTGGCCACCCACAAACAAGCAAGATTTCTGGCTCTCATAGATTTGTAACTTCTTCTTTAAGAAGCACTTCTGTCCTCCACTTGTTAACCTGTATTAATGGCACCTGTGTGAACTTATCTGTATAAAAGGCACCTATCCACAGCCTCAAACAGTCAGACTCCAAACTCAACCATGGCCAAGACCAAAGAGCTGTCGAAGGACACCAGGAAGAAAATTGTAGACCTGCACCAGGCTAGGAAGAGTGAATCTACAATAGTCAAGCAGGTTGGTGTGAATAAATCAACTGTGGGAGCAATTGTAAGAAAATGGAAGACATACAAGACCACTGATAATCTCCCTCAATCTGGGGCTCCACACAAGAGCTCATCCCGTGGGGTCAAAATGATCATGGGAACAGTGAGCAAAAATCCTAGAACTACATGGAGGGACCTGATGAATGACCTGCAGAGAGCTGGGACCAAAGTACCAAAGGCTACACACTATGCAGAGAGGGACTCAAATCCTGCAGTGCCAGGCATGTCCCCCTGCTTAAGACAGTACGTGTCCAGGCCCATCTGAAGTTTGCCAGAGAGCATATGGATGATCCAGAAGAGGACTGGAGAATATCATGAGGTCAGATGAAACCAACATAGAACTTTTTTGGTAACAACTCGACTCGTGTTTGGAGGAAGATGAATGCTGAGCTGCATCCAAGAACACCATATCTACTGCGAAGCATGGGGGAGGAAACATCATGCTTTAGGGCTGTTTTTTCTGCAAAGGGGACATGACGACTGATCTGTGTTAAGGGAAGAATGAACGTGGCATGTATCGTGAGATTTTAAGACAAAACCTCCTTCCATCAGTGAGAGTACTGAAGATGCAACATGGCTGGGTCTGCCAACATGACAATGATCCCAAACACACTGCTCAGGTAACAAAGGAGTGTCTCCGTAAAAAGCATTTCAAGTTCCTGGAGTGGCCTAGCCAGTCTCCAGACCTCAACCCTGTTGAAAATTTGTTGAGGGAGTTGAAAGTCCATGTTGCCCAGCAACAGCCCCAAAACATCACTGCTCTAGAGGAGATCTGCATGGAGGAATGGGCCAAAATACCAGCTACGTGTCTGCAAACCTGGTGAAGACGTACAGGAAATGTTTGACGTCTGTCATTGCCAACAAAGATTATGTTACAAAGTACTGAGTTGAACTTTTGTTATTGACCAAATACTTATTTTCCACCATAATTTACAAATAAATTATTTACAAATCCTACAATGTTACGGTATTTCCTGTTTTTTTTTTTTTTTTATCATTTTGTCTCTCATACTTGAAGTGTACCTATGCTGAAAATTACAGACCTCTCTCATATTTCTAAGTAGGAGAACTTGGACAAACAGGGTCTGACTAAATACTTTTTTACCCCACTGTAGGTTAAAGAGGATTTGCAAATCATTGTATTCTGTTTTTATTTACATTTTATATAACGTCCCAACTTCATTGGAATTGGGGTTGTATTGATATCTGGAAGAATGGTTTAAATCAAAACAATAAAAAACAAGCACACGGGATCCTTCTTCAGATTTCAACATGGAGGGCAACAGTGTTTTTTTTTTTTTTTTTTAATATTACAGAAAGTGAGAAGCCAGTTTGATGTGTCAGGCTTGCAGAGTGTAGCATCATATTACCAGAAAAAAGGGGGAAAGGATTGGGTTGGTGGCATTTTCATGGTTGATTCCTAAAGCTGTGAAGGGTTGCAGCTCCAGCTGGAGCTCTACTGGTCACGCAAAAAGCTCTGGTCACGCTACTCTGCCTCTTTTGATTGAAACATAAACCCTTGAGAGATGAGTGTGCACTAGGGAACAAGCTAGGGAAAATAGATATCGGAGGGATGAGTGAGTGTGGGGGACAGGCATGTGATGGGGGCGGAGGTTAAGACATGATTGACAGCCCCCAGCTAGTCAGTGCTGTGGCTCCTCTGCCCCTCCCCTCTGCTCCTTCAAGGGAGTAAAAATGAGCTTTTTAAACTCTTTTGGAGAGTCATCTGTCCTACCGAGGTCAGTGACTGCCATCAGCTTTTCTTGCTATTATCAGCACAGTGCACACAATCTGTGGAATGTCATAAGTTATTTTGTCCACTGCTTCATCTGTGTCTGACACAGAAAAGTTAGCCCATAAACTCCTTCAGTAACCGGATTTAAGTAAAAACAAATAATTAGTACTGCATAGTTTATCTACTGAAATGTCCATATTTTCTGCAGTAGCACTGCAGTATAAGTCACACCTGTCAATAATGTCTCTTGAAGATGGAAAATATATAAGTCACACCAGAGTATATACGCTGTCCCTTTTTTCTGTATGTGGAACACTTTTTAACACAATGTTTCTGTGGGGGCAAGTTTTACAAGGGACAGGATCTCAGTGTAGCACATGTGGTGGTACTGTGTGCAGTTTGTCAGTGCAACAAGCACAATGCTTTGCAATGTTGAAATTGACTCATGCAGTTTATTTACCTGTTACTGTTGCACATCTTAACGTGTTTTCATGATCTCATTCATTTCTCCTTGCTCTGTGGCCTTTTGTGTAGTAAGTCCTTTTACTTTTATTCCATTAATTTAGAATTTGTCGGGGATATTTTGCATGCTACCTGAACTGGTTATCTGCCTGGGTGACCTGCCTGACCTGACCCTAACCCTTTTTATCCCGAATAGCAAATCGGGGCGTGTTTTGAAGCATCACAGGAATGACTTGATCCATCTTTTGTTAATCTTGAACAAACTTGATGTACGCAAGTAGTCACAACCATGGACAGGCATCAGTTTTGAAATTGGGGTGAAATTTAGAAAAAATCAGCATCATTACGCGGTTACTTCAGGTGCTCGTAGTCTTAACAGCTTCAGTCATGTTCAGACATCTTAAATGGGGTAGTCCTGTGAGTACAGCTTGAATCTTTTTTGATTGTGCAGCATCGGGGTAAAATTTGAAGCAAAAGTAGCGTTGTTGCAGTTCTGGCTGAGAATGCAGCCAGGTGCAGCGGTTTCTGTTTGGTTTTTGAATGAGTTGCAGGTATGCGATTTATAAGCCAGCTAGTTGCCAGGTCTGCACTTTATAAGCCAGCCTGATAGGAGGCACACCAGAGTAAGCTGTTTCAACCTGTTGTTGCACTTTGTCTGGAGTGTGAGGGATTGTAATTGAACTGTGCGCTGTGGAATAGGGGGTAGTATGATTGCATCCAATTATAATAGTCAACATGCTAAAATACTGCCACTAACAAGTAAGCCTATATAGGCCCTGAGGCCCGTCAGAGCTAACTCAGTTGTTTGGAGGATGATGTCTGTCTATCTGAGCATTTTTATACAGATATCTGTCACAATATGGATTGTTTTTTGGTTAATTGACCAAACCAGATCACTCTAACACATCTGTGCTCCAGTATTTCCATCAAGAGAAATTTTCTTTTTTTTTTTTTTTTATGTTGAATGCAAGCACAGCTTTTAGCAGCTATGGGAACTTAATATATTAAGGGCCAGTAAATCTATATTTATTGAGGAGCTAAGTGGGTTAGAATTTGTAATAACCACACCTAAGCAATAATGTATGAAAATGGTAAATGGACTGCATTTAATAGCGCTTTTCAATCTGCATCAGATGCTCAATGGGCTTTACAATTATGCCTCACATTCACCCCAATGTCAGGGTCCTGCCATACAAGGCGCTCACTACACACCGGGAGCAATAGTGGAGTAAAGACCTTGCCCAAGGGCCCTTAGTGATTTTCCAATCAGGCTTGGATTTGAACTGAGGATCTTGTGGTCTCAAGCCCAACACCTTAACCACTAGACCATCACCTCTCCTACTCCAAACAACTTCTATATTACTAAAAATATGATTTATTAAACACCCAAGCCAATGTTAGCCCTTGAGTTTAGCTTGCTTGTTCACTGCAAGATGGGCGGGTGGGAGGCGGGGTTTAGGAAGAGGGCTGATGGCTTCATTTGTCCCACCTAGGTCACACACAGTCTCATTCACATTCCACCTCTTTGTCTATGTCACCACCCATAATTTAATTTAATCTTTATTTAACCAGGTTAGTCCCATTGAGATCAAGATCTCTTTTGCAAGGGAGACCTGGGAAATTATAATGTTTCCAAATCACCTAACCTGCATGCCTTTAAATGTGTGAGGAAACCAGAGCACCAGGAGGAAACCCACGCAAACACGAGGAAAACATGCAAACTCCACACAGAGTTGGGAATCAATCTCATGATCTTCTTGCTGTGAGGCAACAGTGCTATACACTAAGCAACCGTGCTGCACATAAATGGACAGAATGCCATTTGTGCCAACATGGTGACACCTAGACCAGCAATGTTTGAGCTTCAAAACAGCTTCTGCTTCTGGGTCTCCTCAGAAAGCCAATGGGTGCTATAGGGATTGAGGACAGGATCTTTGTCAGTGAATCCTGACATTCATCAGCGATGTGTTCTGGCTCCTAAACTGTTCAGTGGTTGCATGTACTGGACAAAAGTACTGAAAACACTTATTTTGAAATTTGACGATTTTGGCAGTTTTGTTATTGAGGAAAGGTTTCCTGACCTTGAAGTTACAGTTACAGTGCTGAGTGTAAGAGCACTGTGCAGAATCACTGGATACCCTGATTGCAGCACTTGAAATGATTTAATTGGTATATTTACAATAAATTGTTCCCATCCCAACTTTTTTGTAAAGTGTTGTAGGCCTTAAATGCAAGCATGGATGTATATTAATACAGTATTTAAATTAAGTTGACAGCAATAAACATGAAAAATCTCATGTCAATACTGTTTGCAATAACAAAAAATAGAATGATCCACACCACCACAGCACTCCCATGCAAAAAAGCCTTATTAATAAAGACGATGCTTCAGGCAAACTGCCCTTCCTCAGAATCCCAGTGCCCGAAACATCACATCTTTATTAATAAGTTATTTTTTGCATGGGAGTGCTGTGGTGGTGTGGATCATTCTATTTTTTTGGTAATTTTTCTTGATCCAGCATGCCTTTAGTGTTTTGGATGTGCATGTCTTCTGCATCACCAATACTGTTTGCAATGACATAGAAGTCAAGCAATGACTTTTTTTTATTTATTTGGGAATTTGCTATCAAACACATTTATATAAATAACCCTATGCACAAAAAGTTTTACTTTACTACTGTTAAATTTTGTTCACAAAACTTTACATCTGCCAAGCTAATGCAGCTGTGACATATAAAAATGCTACTTAAAAGGAATGATTGTTGTACAGGTGTGCCTTATCCTGGAAACAATAAAATCACTCTAAAATGTGCAGGTGATCTTGAAAAAAATGTAAATGGTAATTGGACTGCATTGATATAGTGCTTTTCCATCTGCATCAGAAACTCACAGAATTTTACAATTATGCGTCACATTCACCCATTCACACAGACACACTCACACACCGATGTCAGGGTGCTGCCATGTCAGGCACTCACTACACACCATAAATACACTCTTTGACTCGCTAACTGGGTCACACTTTAACCCTTATAAGGCCTTCGGGTCTGTGGGACCTGTTTTCAGTTTTTAGCTTAAGAAATTATACAAATAATTACTTTTTTAAAGTAAGATTTATTGGCCTTGGCTCATTTTCTTATACACTCAACAAAAGTATAAACGCAACACTTTTGGTTTTGCTCCCATTTTGTATGAGATGAACTCAAAGATCTAAAACTTTTTCCACATACACAATATCACCATTTCTCTCAAATATTGTTCACAAACCAGTCTAAATCTGTGATAGTGAGCACTTCTCCTTTGCTGAGATAATCCATCCCACCTCACAGGTGTGCCATATCAAGATGCTGATTAGACACCATGATTAGTGCACAGGTGTGCCTTAGACTGCCCACAATAAAAGGCCACTCTGAAAGGTGCAGTTTTATCACACAGCACAATGCCACAGATGTCGCAAGATTTGAAGGAGCGTGCAATTGGCATGCTGACAGCAGGAATGTCAACCAGAGCTGTTGCTCGTGTATTGAATGTTCATTTCTCTACCATAAGCCGTCTCCAAAGGCGTTTCAGAGAATTTGGCAGTACATCCAACCAGCCTCACAACCGCAGACCACGTGTAACCACACCAGCCCAGGACCTCCACATCCTGCTTGTTCACCTCCAAGATCGTCTGAGACCAGCCTCGGACAGCTGCTGAAACAATCGGTTTGCATAACCAAAGAATTTCTGCACAAACTGTCAAAAACTGTCTCAGGGAAGCTCATCTGCATGCTCGACGTCCTCATCGGGGTCTCGACCTGACTCCAGTTCGTCGTCGTAACCAATTTGAGTGGGCAAATGCTCACATTCGCTGCCGTTTGGCACGTTGGAGAGGTGTTCTCTTCACGGATGATGCGAAGGAGATGTGTTGCACTGCATGAGGCAAATGGTGGTCACACCAGATACTGACTGGTATCCCCCCCCAATAAAACAAAACTGCACCTTTCTAGTGGCCTTTTATTGTGGGCAGTCTAAGGCACACCTGTGCACTAATCATGGTGTCTAATCAGCATCTTGATATGGCACACCTGGAGGTGGGATGGTTTATCTCAGCAAAGGAGAAGTGCTCACTATCACAGATTTAGACTGGTTTGTGAACAATATTTGAGGGAAATGGTGATATTGTGTATGTGGAAAAGTTTTAGATCTTTGAGTTTATCTCATACAAAATGGAGAGCAAAACCAAAAGTGTTGCGTTTATATTTTTGTTGAGTATAGAAACATAAATCAAAAATATTTTCAATGACCCTCCCTGTATACCCCACCCTTCACCTTTACTTACCGGGTCTTCAGGTCCACTGGACCCGGTGCAGTGAAAGTGTGGAAATTACAGATCCTGTGCATCCTCATTTTCACTTTCTGGGCGTGTGAGTGAGTGGATGAGTGAGACAGAGAGAGAGAGGTATAGCAGGTTAAGCGCCTTGGGGCAACTGTTTGTTGTGATTTGGCGCTATATAAAAAAAAAATGATTGATTGATGAGATTGATTAATGTACAACCCCAATTCCAATGAAGTTGGGATGTTGTGTAAAATGTAAATAAAAACAGCGATGATTTGCAAATCCTCTTCAACCTAAATTCAACTGAATACACCATAAAGACAAGATTTTAATGTTCAAACTGATAAACTTTATTGTTTTTGTGCAAATATTTGCTCATTATGATATGGATGCCTGCAACATGTTTCAAAAAGCTGGGACAGTGGTATGTTTACCACTGTGTTACATCACCTTTCCTTCTAACAACACTCAGTAAGTGTTTGAGAACTGAAGACACTAATTGTGAGTGTCATGACTGGGTATAAAAGGAGCATCCAAAAGGCTCAGATGTTCACAAGCAAAGATGGTTCGAGAATCACCATTTTGTGAACAACTGCATGCAAAAATACTCCATCAGTTTAATAACAATGTTTCTCAACATTCAACTGCAAGGAATTTAGGGATTCCATCATCTACAGTCCATAATATTCAGAAGATTCAGAGAATCTGGAGAACTTTCTACACGTAAGCGACAAGGCCGAAAACCAACATTGAATGCCCATGACCTTCAATCCCTCAGGCGGCACTGGATTAAAAACTGACATCATTGTGTAAAGGATCTTACCGCGTGGGCTCAGGAACACTTCAGAAAACCATTGTCAGTTAACACAGTTCATCGCTACATCTACAAGTGCAAGTTAAAACTCTACCATGCAAAGCAAAAGCGGACTCAAGAAGCGAAAGCGGACTCAAACCTTCACCTCCTGGTTGTCGTTTCAACAATCTGTCATTGCACATGTCAGCATGTACATGTCATACATATAAAAAATGAGGTGGGCTTCATAGATAATTGGCAAAGCTTCTGGGGAAAACCTGGTCTTGTTAGGAGAGACGGCATCCATCCCACTTTGGATGGAGCAGCTCTCATTTCTAGAAATCTGGCCAATTTTATTAAACCCTCCAAACCATGACTATCCAGGGTTGGGACCAGGAAGCAGAGTTGTAGTCTTACACACCTCTCTGCAGCTTCTCTCCCCCTGCCATTCCCTCATTACTCCATCCCCGTAGAGACGGTGCCTGCTCCCAGACCACCAATAACCAGCAAAAATCTATTTAAGCATAAAAATTCAAAATAATATAGCACCTTCAACTCCACCACAGACTAAAACAGTTAAATGTGGTCTATTAAACATTAGATCTCTCTCTTCTAAGTCCCTGTTAGTAAATATAATAATTGATCAACATATTGATTTATTCTGCCTTACAGGAACCTGGTTACAGCAGGATGAATATGTTAGTTTAAATGAGTCAACACCCCCGAGTCACACTAACTGCCAGAACGCTCATAGCACGGGCCGAGGCGGAGGATTAGCAGCAATCTTCCACTCCAGCTTATTAATTAATCAAAAACCCAGACAGAGCTTTAATTCATTTGAAAGCTTGACTCTTAGTCTTGTCCATCCAAATTGGAAGTCCCAAAACCCAGTTTATTTGTTGTTATCTATCGTCCACCTGGTCATTACTGTGAGTTTCTTTGTGAATTTTCGATTTCTAAGCTTCTGAGGTACCTCTAAAAATTAATTTATACAAACAAATTTTTACACAGAATGCTTTTTCATCAATTTGAACCTATTCAGGGGCAGAGTATTAAATTAGAAAAATTTGACCACCCTATTGTTGGGTGGAGCTGCAGCCTCCTTTGCCCTTGGACATACACCTAAACTCAATTTATTGGGAATTTATCTTTATTTTATATCGTGAACAAGCTTGCATGTAAAAATAAATATTTAACAATTTCTATCCAACTGATGTTTTAGCTATGAATGCCACTGGAACCATATATCCATGTCATATGCAACACTAGAAATGAGTGCAATATTTGCTTAACAATATCCACAGTTTTGTACATACTTTTCTCTTTTTTGTGCAATCTCTTTCTTGCTACTGCGGTCTTATATATATTTTCTTTTTAAATTTGCATTCTGGATGTATCACTTTCATTTGGTTAAATGTTATGTTTATTTGTCTTTTGTTTCCCAGACCTTTCAACTCTGTGCGTGGTTTACTCAGGTTTAAATTACGTTCCCTTTTGTTGTACTGGTTACAAAGAATCTGTATCTATATTATATGACTGCCTTTTATCTTCACCCCCAAAAGGTCATGATATTCCAATTGTAAAAAAAAAAAAAAAAAAAAAAAAACTTTTTCAGGAGATTTGGTGAAACCCTTTAAAGAGTACCTCTTCTGGCCCACAAATCTACATCACAACAACATTTATAATCCCAGAATAGGCCATGTTTTCCAAATTTTGTGAAAATCAGACTGGTAAGTCCAAACCCACAAAATGAACACATAAATTAAAAAAAAGATGGGTGGTGATGGGAAACTATTGTGACTCTGCCCCAAATTATTCTAACTATAATTTACCTATAATTTATTTTACCAAAAGTAGGATCATAATCCTGGGATATATTCCCCTGCATATACGAGGTATCTTATAACTAACCGGCAGTTTTATAAAAAAAAACAAAAACTATATGGATTTGATTGACATGCGATTACACCAATCATGCTTGAACCCTCGTGCGCATGTGTGAGTTTTTTCACGCGTGTCGGTGATGTCATTTCCCTGTGGGCAGGCCTTGAGTGAGATGTGGTCCCGCCCTCTCGGCTGAATTCCTTTGTTTCACACGCTGCTCGAGACGGCGCTTTATGAAACTTTTTCTGGACCTGTGAGGAATATCTGAGTGGACACTATTCGAGAAATTCAGCTGGTTTTCGGTGAAAAGTTTAATGGCTGATGAGCGATTATGGGGTTTTGTCTGTCGCTTTAAGGACTTCCCATGGAGCGGGACATCCGGCAGCGCTTCCAGGCGCCGTCGTCGGCCTGTATCAAGCTGAAATCATCCTAATTTAAGGCTTAATTCACCCAGGACGTCGTGAGAGAACAGAGAAGATTCAGAAGAGGCCGGCATGAGGACTTTATGCGAACATTCCACTGTTTAAGGACATTTTGTAAAGAAAGACGTGCGCGCAAATTCGCCGAGTCGTTTCCGTGACGACTTGGTGAATCTGTGTGCGCCGCGACAGGAAAAACACCTCCGTGTTGAAAACCATTTGTAAAATTCAGGCGGCTTTTGATGGCTTTCAACGAGTAACTGAGAAATTGTTTAACAGCTTGGGCATGTTCCAACTTGTCCGTTAAGGTTTCCAACGGAGGTGTTTTTCCTGTCGCGACCCCCCACGGTTGGGTCCGGCCCGACATGCGACTCTGCCCGCACGTTCTTTCATTACAAAATGTCCGTTAACAATGGAATGTCCGAATAAACTCCTCATGCCGACTTCTTCTGAAAGTTCTCTGTTCTCTGATGACTTACTGGGTCAACAGAGCCTGAAATGTGGAAGTTTTCAACTTGAAATGGCGAGACGCTGCCGCCTCGAAGCGCAGATCGCCGTCAGGTGCCGTGGGCCGTCCTTACGGCGACAATACCAGACCAAAATCTCTCATCAGCCGTTAAAATTTTTACCGAAAACCAGCTTAATTTATCGAATGGTGTCCACTCAGTTGTGCCTTACAGTTTTGAAAAAAATTTGATCAAACAAAGCAGCAGTCTCTGAGCCATTCCTAAACAATGAAAAAATCGACGAGAGGGTGGGCGACTGCCCACAGGCGAATGACGTAACCGACAGGCGTGAAAAAACTCTCGCATGCCCACGAGGGTTCAAGCATGTCTGATGTAATCACACGTGATTCAAATCCATATGGTTTTTGAAAAAAATAATAAGGTCGGATACTTTTCTAGTAGACCTCGTACACTTTTTTTTTTGTCAGACTAAAGTTAAAAATAATTTTAAACAATTCTTGATGAATAAATATGTTTAATGTATATCTGGTGTCCCAAAAAAATACGCAACATTTTATCAGCAAAGAAAATGGTCAAATCATATGTCTAGGAAATAAATTTATGGCTGGATAGAAAGCTGAAAGATTGAAGTTTTTCATACCAATGTCAATATTGGCCCTGCATTTTGTCAGTCTAGCATAAAGTCGCTGCACCTGTTTGACACTCTTGGTCTGGTGCCAAAACTCTAATTTTTGTTCGCTGTAGTATGATTAATCTTGGCATTTTCCTGAATCTTACTTGGCATCAACATAAACTTCAGTGTCTCTGCAAGTAAAAAGAAACATAAGACATTAAGTTTCTAGCATTTGAGGGTCAAACCAAGTGTTTTAAATGTTGTATATTTTTTGGGACACCCTATAGATTATGTGATAAAACAGCAAAATTTTTAAAATGCAGACAAAGTCTTGAAATGTTTTTTTTTTTATCTGTAGACGTTGACCTCTCCAATGCTCAGTTGTTGCTCAGTTTATCAGACCCGATTTATAATAAATCCACTGCTTCATTTCTACAGAACTCCTCCATGTTGTGTATTTTGTGACAAATTATCATTGGTCATTGCACATAGAAATCAAGCCTATCATCTAACCCCAAGCCTGTTTGGCTCTCCCGCTTTACTGTTTCGCCCTGTAAATTACTCTGTATCGTGATATCAGCAGTCAACAGACAAAACACAGGAGTGTCACAGAAGCTATCACAGAAGTGCCAGTCATCCACGCTCCAGGGGGAAAAAAAAAAACAGCCTATAATTCCACAGTCCCACCAGAAAAAGGGAAAAAAAATCTAATTAGTGTTTGTCTCGCTTGATTGAAAAGCAATCAAAACAACTCTCCAAAGTTGTTGCATGGAAATTGTGCCCTCGGGTGCTTGGAAAAGCATCGTCCTGCAGGGAAAAAATCACTCCCGACCTGTCATCTTTTCATCTCTGATCGAGGATCCAAAGGTTGTGATTTCAGATGCTAGTTGGCCAGTAATATGGCATGTGTGGGCATGTGTGTGCGTGTGTCTACGTGCATGCATGCATGTGCAGAGCTATGGGGATATCCGGTAATGTTTCTCTATCGATTCCAGCCAGTCATCTTGCCTTGTGGCAACGCAGACGAGCATGAGTGTGTCTGTAGGAGTGTGAGGTATTAATAATCTGTGTTGGAAAGAGGTGTTGAAGTAAAAGGAGTTTGAATTCATTGCAGTGTGGGCATCACCTGAAGGCTGTGAAGTGTGTTTTGAGGGGTCGACCCACCTTCACTATCACTTTGCACTTCTGGGTACTGTCCAGCCGCGGTGCATGCTATCCACTTTGACTAAAGTGCTATCAGAGGACCATGGCTGCACAAGTTACCACAAAATGTCCCAAGGCCACACTGATTCATGCTGTGAATCATGTGTTCATTTGTTGAGACAAAACTGTCAATGCAAAATGGGCATGTGAACTGTGTGAAAATCTTTAGAAAGTCGATGACAGTGCAGCATCTATATACATAAAGGGCTATGTCTGTCTGTCTGTCTGGGATAAACTCCCAAACTATAATATGTAGCCCTAAAAATATATATAGATTATATTCTGAATCCTCATCACATGGGGAACAAACTGGTACCATTTTTTTAAAAGGTTGGACTGAAATTACTCCCAAAATAACCATTTATGTAAGACCATAAGTGTTGTACCATGTGCAGTAAACTCCCAAACTATAATATGTCCATCCATCCATCCATCCATTTTCTTCAGCTTTATCCGGAGTCAGGTCGCGGGGGCAACAGCTCAAGCAAAGCCGCCCAGACCTCCCGATCAACACACACCTCCCCCAGCTCCTCTGTGGGAACCCCAAGGCGTTCCCAAGCCAGCTGAGAGATTTAGTCCCTCCAGCGTGTCCTGGGTCTTCCCCGGGGCCTCCTCCCAACGGGACGTGCCCGGAACACCTCTCCAGTGAGGCGTCCAGGGGGGCATCCAGAAAAGATGCCCGAGCCACCTCAACTGACTCCTTTCGACATGGAGGAGCAGCGGCTGGACTCCGAGCTCCTCCCGAGTGACCGAGCTCCTCACCCTATCTCTAAGGGAGCGCCCAGCCACCCTGCAGAGGAAACTCATCTTGGCCGCTTGTACTCGCGATCTCATTCTTTTGGTCATGAGCCAAATCTCATGACCATAGGTGAGGATCGGAAATGTAGATCGATCGGTAAATCGCGAGCTTTGCCGCCCTACTCAGCTCTCTCTTCACCACGACGGTCCGATACAGCGACCGCATCACTGCAGATGCCGCATCAATCCGTCTATTGATCTCACGCTCCATCCGTCCCTCACTCGTGAACAAGACCCCGAGATACTTAAACTCCTCCACTTGAGGCAAGGACACTCCACTGACCTGAAGAGGGCAAAGCACCTTTTTCCGGTCGAGAACCATGGCCTCGGATTTGGAGGTGCTGATTTTCATCCCGGATGCTTCACACTCGGCTGCAAACCGCCCCAGTGCACGCTGAAGGTTCTGATTTGACGAAGCCAACAGAACCACATCGTCCGCAAACAGCAGAGACGAGATTCTGTGGTTCCCAACCAGACCCCCTCTACACCCTGGCTGTGCCTAGAAATTCTGTCCATAAAATAATGAACAGAACCGTTGACAAAGGGCAGCCCTGGCGGATGCCAACGTGCACTGGAAACAGGTTTGACTTACTACCGGCAATGCGAACCAAGCTCCTGCTGCAGTTGTACAGGGACCGGATAGCCCTTAGCAAAGGACTCCAAACCCCGTACTCCCGGAGCACCCCCCACAGGGTGCCCCGAGGGACACGGTCGAACGCCTTCTCCAGATCCACAAAACACATGTGGACTGGGCAAACTCCCATGAACCCTCTAGCACCCGATGGAGCGTGTAGAGCTGGTCCAGTGTGCCGCGACCAGGACGAAAACCACACTCCTCCTCCTGAATCAAACATATGAATCAAATCCATATAGTTTAAAAAAAAAATAAAAAGGTACGATACTTTATGGACAGACCTCGTACACTCTATTATAGAATGAAATCAGCTCTACCGTCTTGTCAAATCAAGCTTTTCTACTCCAAGAAGAGTCGTTCACAGCATTGTGGAGTTAATTTTACATTGTGATGGAGTTGATTTTAGTCCATGGGCTAGGGTGGGTTACCGTGCACCTCCCCCCAGGACTCATCGCCATTGGTGTTTTTTGATGCTCTAGGGTATATAAAAGAAGACTAAAGACGTTAAAAGTGAAAATTTTCACATTAGTGGTACTACATCTGTATAATAATAATTATAATAATAATATAATAATTTTTTTATAGTTACCATAGCATTTTGTTCAGTAACCTTTTATGCAGCTGTATTCACTTTAATTGTGGGCAGCATAGTGTTTAGAGTAAGAGATGTAAACACAATGCTCTATTGTCAGCTGTAAAACATCTGATTTGCTTACACAGAACCTCTGTCTATTAAAAGCTATTGTCAATATAATAAATAATCTGTCTTTACATGGCAGCCATATTTAATTTTGTTGATAAATGCTTTTCATTTGAATGGTTTTGTCATTTATAAAGTGATCAGAACAGCAGTAACAAAAAGGTTTATACCAGAATTCACCTAAATAGGCTTATTTGTGATACGAGTATGATAGTATGATGTATGATAATCGTATGATAATAGTTTACTGTAAAACCAGAATGGGGGTGTGGTTTGCATATTGGCTGTAAATGTGTCAAAATAAATCACAGAGAAAGTCATTGATGGCTTAAATTGTTCCCAAGACATTGTACTCAAGGACCTAAAGTCAATAAAATCTCAAATTGTAGGTACAAGTAGCTGCCAAAAAACTTTTGGGTTATATTTTTGTCAAACTGCAACTATAAGTTAACGAATAGACAGTATTTTGTAAAACAGCTACTGTGTCTTAAGTAGATGAGCTTTTTAAATTAGTTTGTTGTTTGTACATCCAAAAGGTGTCCACATAGAGGCAAATCAACATTTTTTTTTCCTGCTGTTAACAATAAAGGTATGAGGAGAGCTACAATGTTAGGTTTAAAAAACACACATTTTGCATTTTTGGTGTAATCTCTTGAGGGTTACTCTAGAATTTCTATCAGAAGGGTGATTGCATCCCAAAATTTTCACTGTACATCTTTAGTCTTCTTTATATACCCTAGAACATCAAAAACACAATGGCGATGAGTCCTGGGGGGTGTGCACGGTAACCCACCCTAGCCCACAGACTATTTAGCACTAGTATATTTAACTCTATTGGACTGGACCAAATGTTATCCTGGCAGAGTATATTTTACTCTGCAAAATATACTGTGTACCAGGAGTTCATGCCACCTGTCCAAGACTCATACCAGGGTGTCTGTACAAAAGGGGACAGCTAGTCCAGACCCCTACTGCCTAAACCTTTGTACATGTTGAATAAAAATTCTGAAACATCTCTTGCCTTCTACCTTTGGTAAAGCTTAATCACATGCAGTATCAGGACCAAAAAAAAAAAAAAGTAAAAGAAATGCACTAAAGGGCAGGATG
This sequence comes from Thalassophryne amazonica, assembly GCF_902500255.1. Lineage (NCBI taxonomy): Eukaryota > Metazoa > Chordata > Actinopteri > Batrachoidiformes > Batrachoididae > Thalassophryne > Thalassophryne amazonica. The sequence continues at coordinate 23,891,503 of NC_047109.1, forward strand.
ACAATTTAGTACCATATATAATTTACTTGATGATTTCTGGGGTAGGTTTGGCAGTTTGCTGACCAAGTTGATTCTGATTTAAAGGTTTTTTGTACTCTGTTGCCAGAAGCAGTTTTCACATGTCAAAACATTTGCATTGCCTTCACTGAACATATAAAATGGCTAATTTTGCCTCACTGAAGGACATTTTCTAGATTCAGGATGAAGTAGCCAGTATCCTCTTTTACACCGTGGTGTGCTGGGGGGGCATCCAGGCTGGACAAGCTGATCAGGTGACCTGGCTCTGTGGTTGGCATGAAGCTGGACTCTCTGGTGACGGTGGCAGACAACACTGGACAAACTGCTGGACATTATGAATGATGTCAGTCACCCTCTGCACACCGTCAACAGCAACCAGAGGAGCCTCTTCAGCCACAGACTGCTCCTTCCCAAGTGCAGGACCAACAGACTGCAAAACTCCTTTGTCCCTCAGGCCATGAGAATGTACAACTCCTCAACAACTCCTCATTCAGTGGTGAACAGTAGTAGCCAGTAAACCAGTATTGATCAGTATGTCTGGTATTATTTCATTAAAACATCAAATCTAGGCTTGCATCTCAGATGTACCTTCTTGTATCATCTTGCAAATTGTAGCTGAACTTTCAGGTCTTTTTTAATAAAACCCTCCTCTGTACCACTTCACCATGAAGCTGTATAACTGGGGATACAAAATGCAAAACATGTACTATGCACAATTTCTCCAATCACAGCCACAGAAGCCTGTAACCTCTTCTGGGTTGTCTGGGTGTCTTGGTGGCTTTCCTCACTCTTCTCCTTCTTGGACAGTCACTCAGTTTTTGAGAACTGTCTACTCCATGCAGATTTACCATAGAGTGCCATACTGTTTGTATTTCCTTCATAACAGATGTACATAAAGTTAAAGACATATTTAGTGACTTGGACATGTTCATGTATCCATCCCCTGACTTGTATGAAGAAAACTGACAATTAAACTGATTATTTACAGGTATTATACCAAAGGGGGTGATTATTTATGCAACCCATCATCTTGGCTTTCATATTTTTAATTAAGTTATATCACATTGTAGAGATTTACTTTCACTTTGAGTCTAAGGAAGATAATTTTAATTTTTTTTTTATATTGAGAAACTGATTTAGTTTTTGTATTTGAAATGCCATAAACAAATTAAAATGTGTGAAATACCAACAGGCTCAATACTTTTGCAAGCCACTGTAAATGTCAAGGTAAAGGGTTGCATAAGTATGGGCCACCTTGGTATATTACATGTAAATAATCACTTTTATTGCCAGTTTTCTTCAGATGGAGATCTCCTCCATCCTCAGGGGATGGAAACATGAACATTTTCAAGTCACTGCGTATGTCTTCTCTGTGACCTGATCTGTGCGTGTGAACATGTCTTGAACTTTAATTATATCAAGTATGTAGGAATACAAACAATATGGCATTCTATGGTAATCTGTGTGGAGTAGACTGTTCTCAAAAACTGAGTGACTGCAAGGAGAAGAGTGAGGAAAGCCATCAAGACCATACAGATAACCCAGAAGAAGTTGTAGGCTTCTGTAGCTGTGATTGGAGAAATGATGCATAGTGCATGTTTTGCATTTGATGAAGTGGAGCAGAGAAGGATTTTCTTTCACCAAAACATCAAATCTTGGCTTGCCTCTCAGATGTTCCTTCTGGCAAATTGTAGCTGAACTTTCTGGTCTTCTTTGTAAGATGCCACTTCATTCATGAAGCTGTATAAGTGGTGATACAAAATGTAAAACATGCACCATACACAGTTTCTCAAATGAAATGTTCATGAATCCATCTCCTGACTGTCTGAAGAAAACTGCCAATTATTTAAAGGTGTTATACCAAAGGGGTCAATTACTTATGTAACCAATCATCTTGGCTTTTATATTTTAAATGAATTTCTATCAGTTGTAGAGATTTGCTTTAACTTTGAGTTCAAGGAAGATAATTTAAGAAATATTCATATTGAGAAGCCTGCTTTACTTTTTCTCTTTGAAATGGCATAAACAAATTCAAATGTGTGAAATACCAAGTGGCCCGAAACATTTGGAGGACAATGTACATACACTGAAATTTGTCCTTTGCATTTAACTCATGCTAATTAGAGTTAGACACAATTCAACCACTAGGAGCAGTGGACAGCCACAGTGTGGCACCCAGTGACCAACTCCAGATGTAGAGATGCTGCCTTGGTCAGGGGCAAAGAAAGGAGTAGATAGGCATGTTTTTGGTTGCAGGAGGAAACCCACACAGACACAGGGAGAACATGCAAACTCCACACAGAAAGGGTGGAAAACGATCCCATGACTTTCTCGCTGTGAGGTATCAGTGGTAACCACTAAACCACCGTGCTTCCGTTTTAATCCCATTGTGTCAAAGTGTGCTTGCTTCCAGGGCAAAAGGTTCCTGATTCAAGATCACCCTTGGCCATTCTCCACATAATGTGGAGTTGCATCAAGAAGAGCATCCAGTAAAAACCTTGTGCAAAATCAACATGTGCGACAAATACTATGGTGTGACATATAACCAGAAAGTATGTGAAGTAGTTGTGTGATCTAATGTGGATCATGCCTCACAAATGAATTGCACATGTTCAGTTCTACTGGTGGTGACACAAGTATTTAATGCTGGCGTGAAGTCAGGCAACCACAGGACACCCCAACATCACCTGTTGCTGCTCAGAAACCAAGCCTGAACTTTGTAAACTGATGGACCTCGTGACAATCATTAGGTGACATTGTTAGTGGTGTAGGGAGGGTTGGGCAACAACAAAACGAGTGAGGGAGAGGAAACCATCATTTTAATTTTTATCTTTATGATCAACTTGCTAATGCAATGCCAAATGATCTATTTTGTCATTCATAGGACGTTTCGTGTTTGTGGGGTAGTGTGACTGCCAACAGTAGGGCAGCAAGTATGTCTTTTAGTGCTGAGGGCAGAAGCTGTGATGTTCACGTTAAAATCTATCCAGTGCGCTATAAACCATCAGGCCCGGAGGGACCTCGTAATAACAGTGTGACACCCTGTCAATCAATCACAGTTCCGATGCCATGAAGAGAAGTCAGCGGGATTTGCTGGAAACCAGCTTGTAGACGTGAGCTTACGTTCACTGCCACCTCACCGAGACCTGACTGGCACACTATATTAAGAGGATAAACTGACAAAAAGATATTCCGCGAGAAGAATTTTGGTCAATATGGTGGTAAAGTTAAGAAAGTAGTTCATGAATTAAATATACGTTTAATTAAAAAGGAGCAGCCAAATGTATTCAGTGGTGTGTGTGAGCAGAGGTTTGCTGGAGGAGTTCTAGCAGCAGAGGTTTGTGTGTGTGTGACGCTCTGTTTTCCCCAGCGCGAGCCTCAGAAGAACCCGTCAGGCACACTCGCAAATGATTTAGCAACACCGGCACTTCACTCTATAAACATCTCATTAAAATCAATTATGTCACTCCTGAATGAAATTAAAGCTAAATGCTTTAAAAGCTGCTTTTCCCTCGTGTCAGCCAAAATGAGCATTACCCCTGACGCCGTCTATTTTTCCACCTCTCTCCCGCTCATCTCACACACACAAGGAGGGAGATTTATTAAATCTCCCAAGCTCAGATTGATTTCAACACTTTTATGAATTGTTAAAATGCCCAGGCCTTTTGCAAAGCCCCCCCCCCCCCCCCCAACTGACACACGCACACACACACACACACACACACACACACACACACACACACACACACACACACACACACACACACACACACACACACACACACACACACCACTAACACATCCAAACATCCAAGCAGCTCATCAACATTGCCATGGAAACAAAGTGGCAAGAAATAGCTTTTCTCCAGACTGGGGATGAGGTTATGATTTCTTTGGAGCTGTACTCTGCAGAGAGAAGAGCTGAGTACAGATGAAGTTTTGAATTAATCCTTGTTTAATGAAATTGATTCATCATTTTTTAACAAAGAGGCTTTGTGTTTTGCATGTAACATTGTTACAGGCTGTTTTGCATGTTTCTTTGTTTATTTGTCCTTATGAAACATAAATTACATTGGCACAGAATTAAAACCATTAAAAATCTTGTTTCTTTGACACAAAAAATACATATAATTCTAATTTTTATTTCACGCTGGCCTTCAAAATGGCAAACATTGTATTTTGGGCCATAAATATTTCCCTCATTAAGCTGAAGAGCCAAACAAAACCCAAAATATGCAACAACATGGGGTCTGCAATATTCACAGCTGTTGACAACTGAAAAAGCTGGTCAGGAATATGATGGGTTATGAACTGGACTTGCTTTTAGATGGCTTCCAATATGGGATTTGCTTCGATCTCACAGCAGACTATGAATAACACTCAGAGGAATAACACAGGAAGTATTGTAATTGTGGATTTTGTGTGTGTGTATCAATGACGAGATCCAACACTGACTCAAGTAGCAGGAACTGCCTTTGGTTGGCTTTGTACCTGTATTTTCAACAACAGAGAACTTTGACAAGAGATGAAAATCCTCATCTACAACACTGTCATCATGCCAACCCTACTTTATGGATCTAAAACCTATACATCTATAGCTGCCACCTGAAGACCATTAAAAATTTTCATAAATGCTCTGCATCAGGATGACAACCAGACCATCGTCAGTGTTCTGGATGAAGCAATGCTCCAGAACATCAGGTGTGTCATCATCAAGAACCAGCTTGACTGGGTGAGTTACTTTGTTAGGATGTATGACAGCCAACTTCCCAAGCAGATCTCCTACTCCCAACTGAGCAATGGAAAACAGGCCAGAGGAGGGCAGAATAAATGCTACAAAGACCCCCTGAAGGACAACTTCAAGAGCTGCTCCATCGAATGGAAGACCTGAGAAGGACAAGTGAGGGACTGAGCCTGCTGGTGAGGAATGAGCCACACAGGATTGGAAGTCAGATGAAAAATTCAGATGAACAACACAGAGGAGAAAGAGAGAGCAAGATTCTGACCGGCAGAAGCTTCTGGTAGCAACCATGTGCTGTCAGAAGCAATGCACATCAAGACTAGGCCTGTTCAGTCATCGCCAGGTCCACCATCCCATCCGTGAATAGATCAAAACACAATCTCCCACACTACTGCTTGCCACATCATATATATATATATATGAAACATGTTGCAGGCATCCATTTCAAAATGAGCAATTTGCACAAAAACAATAAAGTTTATCAGTTTGAACATTAAATATCTTGCCTTTGTGCTGTATTCAGTTGAAGATACAGTGGGGCCAAAAAGTATTTAGTCAGTCCCTGACTGTGCAAGTTCACCTACTTAGAAAGATGAGAGAGGTATGTAATTTTCAACATAGGTACACTTCAATTATGAGAGACAAAATGAGAAAAAAAAATCCAGGAAATCAAATTGTAGGATTTTTAAAGAATTTAATTGTACATTATGGTGGAAAATAAATATTTGGCCACCCACAAACAAGCAAGATTTCTGGCTCTCATAGATTTGTAACTTCTTCTTTAAGAAGCACTTCTGTCCTCCACTTGTTAACCTGTATTAATGGCACCTGTGTGAACTTATCTGTATAAAAGGCACCTATCCACAGCCTCAAACAGTCAGACTCCAAACTCAACCATGGCCAAGACCAAAGAGCTGTCGAAGGACACCAGGAAGAAAATTGTAGACCTGCACCAGGCTAGGAAGAGTGAATCTACAATAGTCAAGCAGGTTGGTGTGAATAAATCAACTGTGGGAGCAATTGTAAGAAAATGGAAGACATACAAGACCACTGATAATCTCCCTCAATCTGGGGCTCCACACAAGAGCTCATCCCGTGGGGTCAAAATGATCATGGGAACAGTGAGCAAAAATCCTAGAACTACATGGAGGGACCTGATGAATGACCTGCAGAGAGCTGGGACCAAAGTACCAAAGGCTACACACTATGCAGAGAGGGACTCAAATCCTGCAGTGCCAGGCATGTCCCCCTGCTTAAGACAGTACGTGTCCAGGCCCATCTGAAGTTTGCCAGAGAGCATATGGATGATCCAGAAGAGGACTGGGAGAATATCATGAGGTCAGATGAAACCAACATAGAACTTTTTGGTAACAACTCGACTCGTGTTTGGAGGAAGATGAATGCTGAGCTGCATCCCAAGAACACCATATCTACTGCGAAGCATGGGGGAGGAAACATCATGCTTTAGGGCTGTTTTTTCTGCAAAGGGGACATGACGACTGATCTGTGTTAAGGGAAGAATGAACGTGGCCATGTATCGTGAGATTTTAAGACAAAACCTCCTTCCATCAGTGAGAGTACTGAAGATGCAACATGGCTGGGTCTGCCAACATGACAATGATCCCAAACACACTGCTCAGGTAACAAAGGAGTGTCTCCGTAAAAAGCATTTCAAGTTCCTGGAGTGGCCTAGCCAGTCTCCAGACCTCAACCCTGTTGAAAATTTGTTGAGGGAGTTGAAAGTCCATGTTGCCCAGCAACAGCCCCAAAACATCACTGCTCTAGAGGAGATCTGCATGGAGGAATGGGCCAAAATACCAGCTACAGTGTCTGCAAACCTGGTGAAGACGTACAGGAAATGTTTGACGTCTGTCATTGCCAACAAAGATTATGTTACAAAGTACTGAGTTGAACTTTTGTTATTGACCAAATACTTATTTTCCACCATAATTTACAAATAAATTATTTACAAATCCTACAATGTTACGGTATTTCCTGTTTTTTTTTTTTTTTTTATCATTTTGTCTCTCATACTTGAAGTGTACCTATGCTGAAAATTACAGACCTCTCTCATATTTCTAAGTAGGAGAACTTGGACAAACAGGGTCTGACTAAATACTTTTTTACCCCACTGTAGGTTAAAGAGGATTTGCAAATCATTGTATTCTGTTTTTATTTACATTTTATATAACGTCCCAACTTCATTGGAATTGGGGTTGTATTGATATCTGGAAGAATGGTTTAAATCAAAACAATAAAAAACAAGCACACGGGATCCTTCTTCAGATTTCAACATGGAGGGCAACAGTGTTTTTTTTTTTTTTTTAATATTACAGAAAGTGAGAAGCCAGTTTGATGTGTCAGGCTTGCAGAGTGTAGCATCATATTACCAGAAAAAAGGGGGAAAGGATTGGGTTGGTGGCATTTTCATGGTTGATTCCTAAAGCTGTGAAGGGTTGCAGCTCCAGCTGGAGCTCTACTGGTCACGCAAAAAGCTCTGGTCACGCTACTCTGCCTCTTTTGATTGAAACATAAACACCTTGAGAGATGAGTGTGCACTAGGGAACAAGCTAGGGAAAATAGATATCGGAGGGAGTGAGTGTGGGGGACAGGCATGTGATGGGGGGCGGAGGTTAAGACATGATTGACAGCCCCCAGCTAGTCAGTGCTGTGGCTCCTCTGCCCCTCCCCTCTGCTCCTTCAAGGGAGTAAAAAATGAGCTTTTTAAACTCTTTTGGAGAGTCATCTGTCCTACGAGGTCAGTGACTGCCATCAGCTTTTCTTGCTATTATCAGCACAGTGCACACAATCTGTGGAATGTCATAAGTTATTTTGTCCACTGCTTCATCTGTGTCTGACACAGAAAAGTTAGCCCATAAACTCCTTCAGTAACCGGATTTAAGTAAAAACAATAAATTAGTACTGCATAGTTATCTACTGAAATGTCCATATTTTCTGCAGTAGCACTGCAGTATAAGTCACACCTGTCAATAATGTCTCTTGAAGATGGAAAATATATAAGTCACACCAGAGTATATACGCTGTCCCTTTTTTCTGTATGTGGAACACTTTTTAACACAATGTTTCTGTGGGGGCAAGTTTTACAAGGGACAGGATCTCAGTGTAGCACATGTGGTGGTACTGTGTGCAGTTTGTCAGTGCAACAAGCACAATGCTTTGCAATGTTGAAATTGACTCATGCAGTTTATTTACCTGTTTACTGTTGCACATCTTAACGTGTTTTCATGATCTCATTCATTTCTCCTTGCTCTGTGGCCTTTTGTGTAGTAAGTCCTTTTACTTTTATTCCATTAATTTAGAATTTGTCGGGGATATTTGCATGCTACCTGAACTGGTTATCTGCCTGGGTGACCTGCCTGACCTGACCTAACCCTTTTTATCCCGAATAGCAAATCGGGGCGTGTTTTGAAGCATCACAGGAATGACTTGATCCATCTTTTGTTAATCTTGAACAAACTTGATGTACGCAGTAGTCACAACCATGACAGGCATCAGTTTTGAAATTGGGGTGAAATTTAGAAAAATCAGCATCATTACGCGGTTACTTCCAGGTGCTCGTAGTCTTAACAGCTTCAGTCATGTTCAGACATCTTTAAATGGGGTAGTCCTTGTGAGTACAGCTTGAATCTTTTTTGATTGTGCAGCATCGGGGTAAAAATTTGAAGCAAAAGTAGCGTTTGTTGCAGTTCTGGCTGAGAATGCAGCCAGGTGCAGCGTTATTTTTGTTTTTGAATGAGTTGCAGGTATGCGATTTATAAGCCAGCTAGTTGCCAGGTCTGCACTTTATAAGCCAGCCTGATAGGAGGCACACCAGAGTAAGCTGTTTCAACCTGTTGTTGCACTTTGTCTGGAGTGTGAGGGATTGTAATTGAACTGTGCCCTGTGGAATAGGGGGTTAGTTATGATTGCATCCAATTATAATAGTCAACATGCTAAATACTGCCACTAACAAGTAAGCCTATATAGGCCCTGAGGCCCGTCAGAGCTAACTAGTTGTTTGGAGGATGATGTCTGTCTATTCTGAGCATTTTATTACAGATATCTGTCACAATATGGATTGTTTTTTGGTTAATTGACCAAACAGATCATCTAACACATCTGTGCTCCAGTATTTCCATCAAGAGAAATTTTCTTTTTTTTTTTTTTTTTTTATGTTGCATGCAAGCACAGCTTTTAGCAGCTATTGGGAACTTAATATATTAAGGGCCAGTAAATCTATATTTATTGAGGAGCTTAGTGGGTTAGAATTTGTAATAACCACACCTAAGCAATAATGTATGAAAATGGTAAATGGACTGCATTTATATAGCGCTTTTCAATCTGCATCAGATGCTCAATGGGCTTTACAATTATGCCTCACATTCACCCCAATGTCAGGGTCCTGCCATACAAGGCGCTCACTACACACCGGGAGCAATAGTGGAGTAAAGACCTTGCCCAAGGGCCCTTAGTGATTTTCCAATCAGGCTTGGATTTGAACTGAGGATCTTGTGGTCTCAAGCCCAACACCTTAACCACTAGACCATCACCTCTCCTACTCCAAACAACTTCTATATTACTAAAAATATGATTTATTAAACACCCAAGCCAATGTTAGCCCTTGAGTTTAGCTTGCTTGTTCACTGCAAGATGGGCGGGTGGGAGGCGGGGTTTAGGAAGAGGGCCGATGGCTTCATTTGTCCCACCTAGGTCACACACAGTCTCATTCACATTCCACCTCTTTGTCTATGTCACCACCCATAATTTAATTTAATCTTTATTTAACCAGGTTAGTCCCATTGAGATCAAGATCTCTTTTGCAAGGGAGACCTGGGAAATTATAATGTTTCCAAATCACCTAACCTGCATGCCTTTAAATGTGTGAGGAAACCAGAGCACCAGGAGGAAACCCACGCAAACACGAGGAAAACATGCAAACTCCACACAGAGTTGGGAATCAATCTCATGATCTTCTTGCTGTGAGGCAACAGTGCTATACACTAAGCAACCGTGCTGCACATAAATGGACAGAATGCCATTTGTGCCAACATGGTGACACCTAGACCAGCAATGTTTGAGCTTCAAAACAGCTTCTGCTTCTGGGTCTCCTCAGAAAGCCAATGGGTGCTATAGGGATTGAGGACAGGATCTTTGTCAGTGAATCCTGACATTCATCAGCGATGTGTTCTGGCTCCTAAACTGTTCAGTGGTTGCATGTACTGGACAAAAGTACTGAAAACACTTATTTTGAAATTTGACGATTTTGGCAGTTTTGTTATTGAGGAAAGGTTTCCTGACCTTGAAGTTACAGTTACAGTGCTGAGTGTAAGAGCACTGTGCAGAATCACTGGATACCCTGATTGCAGCACTTGAGAATGATTTAATTGGTATATTTACAATAAATTGTTCCCATCCCAACTTTTTTGTAAAGTGTTGTAGGCCTTAAATGCAAGCATGGATGTATATTAATACAGTAATTTAAATTAAGTTGACAGCAATAAACATGAAAAATCTCATGTCAATACTGTTTGCAATAACAAAAATAGAATGATTCCCACCACCACAGTGCTCACATGCAAAAAAGCCTTATTAATAAAGACGTGATGCTTCAGGCAAACTGCCCTTCCTCAGAATCCCAGTGCCCGAAACATCACATCTTTATTAATTAAGTTATTTTTTGCATGGGAGTGCTGTGGTGGTGTGGATCATTCTATTTTTTTGGTATAATTTTTCTTGATCCAGCATGCCTTTATGTGTTTTGGATGTGCATGTCTTCTCTGCATCACCAATACTGTTTGCAATGACATAGAAGTCAAGCAATGACTTTTTTTTATTTATTTGGGAATTTGCTATCAAACACATTTATATAAATAACCCTATGCACAAAAAGTTTTACTTTACTACTGTTAAATTTTGTTCACAAAACTTTACATCTGCCAAGCTAATGCAGCTGTGACATATAAAAATGCTACTTAAAAGGAATGATTGTTGTACAGGTGTGCCTTATCCTGGAAACAATAAAATATCACTCTAAAATGTGCAGGTGATCTTGAAAAAAATGTAAATGGTAATTGGACTGCATTGATATAGTGCTTTTCCATCTGCATCAGAAACTCACAGAATTTTACAATTATGCATCACATTCACCCATTCACACAGACACACTCACACACCGATGTCAGGGTGCTGCCATGTCAGGCACTCACTACACACCATAAATACACTCTTTGACTCGCTAACTGGGTCACACTTTAACCCTTATAAGGCCTTCGGGTCTGTGGGACCTGTTTTCAGTTTTTAGCTTAAGAAAATTATACAAATAATTACTTTTTTAAAGTAAGATTTATTGGCCTTGGCTCATTTTCTTATACACTCAACAAAAGTATAAACGCAACACTTTTGGTTTTGCTCCCATTTTGTATGAGATGAACTCAAAGATCTAAAACTTTTTCCACATACACAATATCACCATTTCTCTCAAATATTGTTCACAAGCCAGTCTAAATCTGTGATAGTGAGCACTTCTCCTTTGCTGAGATAATCCATCCCACCTCACAGGTGTGCCATATCAAGATGCTGATTAGACACCATGATTAGTGCACAGGTGTGCCTTAGACTGCCCACAATAAAAGGCCACTCTGAAAGGTGCAGTTTTATCACACAGCACAATGCCACAGATGTCGCAAGATTTGAAGGAGCGTGCAATTGGCATGCTGACAGCAGGAATGTCAACCAGAGCTGTTGCTCGTGTATTGAATGTTCATTTCTCTACCATAAGCCGTCTCCAAAGGCGTTTCAGAGAATTTGGCAGTACATCCAACCAGCCTCACAACCGCAGACCACGTGTAACCACACCAGCCCAGGACCTCCACATCCTGCATGTTCACCTCCAAGATCGTCTGAGACCAGCCACTCGGACAGCTGCTGAAACAATCGGTTTGCATAACCAAAGAATTTCTGCACAAACTGTCAAAAACTGTCTCAGGGAAGCTCATCTGCATGCTCGACGTCCTCATCGGGGTCTCGACCTGACTCCAGTTCGTCGTCGTAACCAATTTGAGTGGGCAAATGCTCACATTCGCTGGCGTTTGGCACGTTGGAGAGGTGTTCTCTTCACGGATGATGCGAAGGAGATGTGTTGCACTGCATGAGGCAAATGGTGGTCACACCAGATACTGACTGGTATCCCCCCCCAATAAAACAAAACTGCACCTTTCTAGTGGCCTTTTATTGTGGGCAGTCTAAGGCACACCTGTGCACTAATCATGGTGTCTAATCAGCATCTTGATATGGCACACCTGTGAGGTGGGATGGTTTATCTCAGCAAAGGAGAAGTGCTCACTATCACAGATTTAGACTGGTTTGTGAACAATATTTGAGGGAAATGGTGATATTGTGTATGTGGAAAAAGTTTTAGATCTTTGAGTTTATCTCATACAAAATGGAAGCAAAACCAAAAGTGTTGCGTTTATATTTTTGTTGAGTATAGAAACATAAATCAAAAAATATTTTCAATGACCCCTCCCTGTATACCCCCACCCCTTCACATTTACATTACATACAGGGTCTTCAGGTCCACTGGACCCGGTGCCAGTGAAAGTGTGGAAATTACAGATCCTGTGCATCCTCATTTTCACTTTCTGGGCGTGTGAGTGAGTGGATGAGTGAGACAGAGAGAGAGAGAGTATAGCAGGTTAAGCGCCTTGGGGCAACTGTTTGTTGTGATTTGGCGCTATATAAAAAAAAAAATTGATTGATTGATTGATTGATTAATGTACAACCCCAATTCCAATGAAGTTGGGATGTTGTGTAAAATGTAAATAAAAACAGAATACGATGATTTGCAAATCCTCTTCAACCTAAATTCAACTGAATACACCATAAAGACAAGATATTTAATGTTCAAACTGATAAACTTTATTGTTTTTGTGCAAATATTTGCTCATTATGATATGGATGCCTGCAACATGTTTCAAAAAAGCTGGGACAGTGGTATGTTTACCACTGTGTTACATCACCTTTCCTTCTAACAACACTCAGTAAGTGTTTGAGAACTGAAGACACTAATTGTGAGTGTCATGACTGGGTATAAAAGGAGCATCCACAAAAGGCTCAGATGTTCACAAGCAAAGATGGTTCGAGAATCACCATTTTGTGAACAACTGCATGCAAAAATACTCCATCAGTTTAATAACAATGTTTCTCAACATTCAACTGCAAGGAATTTAGGGATTCCATCATCTACAGTCCATAATATATTCAGAAGATTCAGAGAATCTGGAGAACTTTCTACACGTAAGCGACAAGGCCGAAAACCAACATTGAATGCCCATGACCTTCAATCCCTCAGGCGGCACTGGATTAAAAACTGACATCATTGTGTAAAGGATCTTACCGCGTGGGCTCAGGAACACTTCAGAAAACCATTGTCAGTTAACACAGTTCATCGCTACATCTACAAGTGCAAGTTAAAACTCTACCATGCAAAGCAAAAGCGGACTCAAGAAGCGAAAGCGGACTCAAATCTTCACCTCCTGGTTGTCGTTTCAACAATCTGTCATTGCACATGTCAGCATGTACATGTCATACATATAAAAAATGAGGTGGGCTTCATAGATAATTGGCAAAGCTTCTGGGGAAAACCTGGTCTTGTTAGGAGAGACGGCATCCATCCCACTTTGGATGGAGCAGCTCTCATTTCTAGAAATCTGGCCAATTTTATTAAACCCTCCAAACCATGACTATCCAGGGTTGGGACCAGGAAGCAGAGTTGTAGTCTTACACACCTCTCTGCAGCTTCTCTCCCCCTGCCATTCCCTCATTACTCCATCCCCGTAGAGACGGTGCCTGCTCCCAGACCACCAATAACCAGCAAAAATCTATTTAAGCATAAAAATTCAAAATAATATAGCACCTTCAACTCCACCACAGACTAAAACAGTTAAATGTGGTCTATTAAACATTAGATCTCTCTCTTCTAAGTCCCTGTTAGTAAATGATATAATAATTGATCAACATATTGATTTATTCTGCCTTACAGGAACCTGGTTACAGCAGGATGAATATGTTAGTTTAAATGAGTCAACACCCCCGAGTCACACTAACTGCCAGAACGCTCATAGCACGGGCCGAGGCGGAGGATTAGCAGCAATCTTCCACTCCAGCTTATTAATTAATCAAAAACCCAGACAGAGCTTTAATTCATTTGAAAGCTTGACTCTTAGTCTTGTCCATCCAAATTGGAAGTCCCAAAACCCAGTTTTATTTGTTGTTATCTATCGTCCACCTGGTCATTACTGTGAGTTTCTTTGTGAATTTTCGGACCTTTTGTCTGACTTAGTGCTTAGCTCAGATAAGATAATTATAGTGGGCAATTTTAACATCCACACAGATGCTGAGAATGACAGCCTCAACACTGCATTTAATCTATTGTTAGACTCGATTGGCTTTGCTCAAAATGTAAATGAGTCCACCCACCACTTTAATCATACCTTAGATCTTGTTCTGACTTATGGTATGGAAATTGAAGACTTAACAGTATTCCCTGAAACCCCCCTTCTGTCTGATCATTTCTTAATAACATTTACATTTACTCTGATGGACTACCCAGCAGTGGGGAATAAGTTTCATTACAGTAGAAGTCTTTCAGAAAGCGCTGTAACTAGGTTTAAGGATATGATTCCTTCTTTATGTTCTCCAATGCCATATACCAACACAGGGCAGAGTAGCTACCTAAACTCTGTGAGTGACATAGATTAGTTTTATATCCTCTTTGAGGACAACTTTGGATGCTGTAGCTCCTCTGAAAAAGAGAACCTTAAATCAGAAGTGCCTGACTCTGTGGTATAACTCACAAACTCGCAGCTTAAAGCAGATAACCTGTAAATTGGAGAGGAAATGGCATCTCACTAATTTAGAAGATCTTCACTTAGCCTGGAAAAAGAGTCTGTTGCTCTATAAAAAAGCCCTCCGTAAAATTTTATTACAGAGATTAGAGCATGCTATAGGTATTAAAGGCATTACGCTGCAGTGGTTTGAATCATATTTATCTAATTATCTAATTAGGCAGTATTATTAGACGCCATTGCTTAAATTTTCATTGTTACGCAGATGATACCCAGCTTTATCTATCCATGAAGCCAGAGGACACACACCAATTAGCTAAACTGCAGGATTGTCTTACAGATATAAAGACATGGATGACCTCTAATTTCCTGCTTTTAAACTCAGATAAAACTGAAGTTATTGTACTTGGCCCCACAAATCTTAGAAACATGGTGTCTAACCAGATCCTTACTCTGGATGGCATTACCCTGGCCTCTAGTAATACTGTGAGAAATCTTGGAGTCATTTTTGATCAGGATATGTCATTCAATGCGTACATTAAACAAATATGTAGGACTGCTTTTTTGCATTTGCGCAATATCTCAAAAATTAGAAAGGTCTCAGAGTGATGCTGAAAAACTAATTCATGCATTTATTTCCTCTAAGCTGGACTATTGTAATTCATTATTATCAGGTTGTCCTAAAAGTTCCCTGAAAAGCCTTCAGTTAATTCAAAATGCTGCAGCTAGAGTACTGACAGGGACTAGAAGGAGAGAGCATATTTCACCCATATTGGCTTCTCTTCATTGGCTTCCTGTTAATTCTAGAATAGAATTTAAAATTCTTCTTCTTACTTATAAGGTTTTGAATAATCAGGTCCCATCTTATCTTAGGGGCCTCATAGTACCATATCACCCCAATAGAGCGCTTCGCTCTCAGACTGCAGGCTTACTTGTAGTTCCTAGGGTTTTTAAGAGTAGAGTGGGAGGCAGAGCCTTCAGCTTTCAGGCTCCTCTCCTCTGGAACCAGCTCCCAATTAGGATCAGGGAGACAGACACCCTCTCTACTTTTAAGATTAGGCTTAAAACTTTCCTTTTTGCTAAAGCTTATAGTTAGGGCTGGATCAGGTGACCCTGAACCATCCCTTAGTTATGCTGCTATAGACTTAGACTGCTGGGGGGTTCCCATGATGCACTGAGTGTTTCTTTCTCTTTTTGCTCTGTATGCACCACTCTGCATTTAATCATTAGTGATTGATCTCTGCTCCCCTCCACAGCATGTCTTTTTCCTGATTCTCTCCCTCAGCCCCAACCAGTCCCAGCAGAAGACTGCCCCTCCCTGAGCCTGGTTCTGCTGGAGGTTTCTTCCTGTTAAAAGGGAGTTTTTCCTTCCCACTGTCGCCACGTGCTTGCTCACAGGGGGTCGTTTTGACCGTTGGGGTTTTTCCGTAATTATTGTATGGCCTTGCCTTACAATATAAAGCGCCTTGGGGCAACTGTTTGTTGTGATTTGGCGCTATATAAATAAAATTGATTTGATTTGATTTGATATATAGTTGCCTAATGTATATATGTTGCAGCAGTTATTTAGATGTATTTGTCTCATCTGTTACTATACCCAAAGCAGATGGTCACCTGAGGGAGTTTTTCTATTGCTGCAATTTTCAGTGAGCTTAGTTAAGTAATTAATTAGTTTGAAACCTTGCTGTTGTGCAGCTTCTTGAAATGACTTGTGACGTAATTTGGTTGTGCTGAAATAAACCGATTTGAATTGAACAATGCTTTATTAATCTCCGAAAAAACCTTTATTGTTCAGAAGTCAAGCCTGAAGTCATTGAAGAAAAAGGCCTGAGCCTTGAACTTGTGTGTCATCTCTGCTTCAACATCTGTCCAATGAAGTCTGGGCCAAATCATGACCCTGACAAAGAAATTTAGTCGTGCCCCAGTTCTGTGCTAAAACTCAGTGAGAAAATAAGTGTAAGCACACCACTGCATTTCTTTCTATTGCCTTTTTTAGTTGGAAATGCACTGCATGACACATTCAGTGCTGTTCTTAGACATTGTGGGTCCTTCCCTCCTCTCTGTCAAATATTGGATGGATGGGGAATATCTGGAAATTTTCCAGCAAAACACAAATACGAAAATGTCTATATATATATATATATATATATATATATATATATATATATATATATATATATATATATATATATATATATAACTAATTCAAACAGATAAGCTGAGCACCAAGTCTAAAACTGTACAATATCAGTCTCAAGTTTGATATAAAGTAGCATAGCTCAAAATAAATGAAAACTTCAGATACAAAACCACCCAAATTCATCATCTCACAATCTTTAACAATTGATCAAAATTTTAGCCTGTCCTTCCAGCCAAAGCTCAACCACACACACTAAGATCAAGGCTGAGTCTCAATTCTACCCCTCAGTCCTTCCCCTTACCCCTTCCCCTCCGTTTTGCGCGGGCACAGAGGGGTGTCTCAATTCTCTTTTTGGAGCAAGGCGGAGGGCATTAAACCCCTCTGTTTGGAGTGAATCTCGATGCACACTCCATTTAGAGGGGTAGGAGGAGCTTACTGCTGTTTCCGAAAAAACAAACATGGCGCCGAAAGAGCCGCACAAATGAAGCGGCTTTCATTACAATATGATAAGACACTTTTATATCTCACAATGGAGAAAATCATGATAAAGGATAAGCACGTGAATTTGTATTTTTATAAATTTTTGGATAATATCAATCCCTGCTGAAGGATTTCAAGGTGTGTAACGTGTGTGTACTTTGTAAACAAACAGGAGCCCTGAGCACACTCGTCTCCTAATAAGCTTTCAGGCAGAAAATGAGAAGTTTCATCAATGGGAATATGTTGGAAAATATATCCACACACATGTACAGTATATGTGTAACACATAACCTGACGTCCTAATAGACTGATATTATTTGTCAAGGAAATTTCTAAAGGAAATAGTGCTGGATGCAAAAAAAAATGGGAGAATTTGAAAAAGAAATATAAGGTTAACAGAACTAGATGCAGCCCATAACATACATACAGGTGCTGGTCATATAATTAGAATATCATGAAAAAGTTGATTTATTTCAGTAATTCCATTGAAAAAGTAAAACTTGTATACATTAATTGCACACAGGCTGATATATTTCAAGTGTTTATTTATTTTAATTACTAATGAATTAATTACTAATCAATCAATTAATGATTAATCAAAAATATTAATTATTACTAATATTGATTGATTATTATTAGTATTATTAACTCATTGAGCGCCAGCCATTTTCAAAGTTCAGAACATCCCAGTGCCAGGATTTTTCAGCATTTGAGTGTTTTTTCAAGACTCATAAAAAATTGAGTTCTATGTCCATGTCAACAACAAACATACCAAAAGAAACTTCAGACTTTCCTTTATCATCACAAAAAAATGTTTGTTTGTATCTCTTTCCATTCTTTAGTAATTGTCTGCAGAACATGGGTGGTAATTTCTGACAAAAAAACTGACAAAATTGGCTTTTTGTGACAAGCAACATTTCAAGCAGAAAATGTCTTTGATTATAATTGTTTTTGCTTCAGTGACATCTCAAACATTATGAAAAGTGATCCTATTGTAAAATGCACCAAAAAAAAAAAAAAAAAAACGTCAGGGGAGGGACTCTGTCTGTCTCTTCTCTCGGCGGTGCGTCTTTTCCCTCTGGCTCCCGCGTATCGGACCTTTTTATTTTTTTCAAAAACCTGATGGATTTGAATCACGTGTGCTTACATGAGCCTGTCGATTGCATCATTTGCTTGTAAGCAGCCTTTGTGTGAGGTGTGTGTCGTGCGCTCGGCGTTTTTTCATTCCAAGGAAAAAGACGGAACGACTGGAGCAGCGTGACTGCATCACAGTTTGACAGACAGCCAGGTGGAAACCAGTCGGATTAGGAGCGGTACAACCGTAAGACGTCCGCACAACGGTGGAGAGCGAGCCGCGCTCTGGTCCACACTCACACTGCTACCACCCACAGAATGGGTTCCCTTGTGATTACAACTCTATTTTTTTTACACAAGCTAGATCAGCTGATTACCCCCCCCCCCCCCCCCCCATATTTGACGTGATAACGCGTCTTTGGCACTGAGCGTTACTAACTGAAAAGACGTGTTTAAGCGTCAATGGCACTCAATGAGTTAACATTAGTCAATTACTAATTAATTATTAATACTATTAATTATTATTATTATAAATTACAAATTAATTAAATTAATTAACATGACATGATTGTGATGCGTCGAAGAAATCTGCGACTTCTTCTGTTTGTTTGCATTTACGCAGAAAGGCGAGAAAATAAAAAGAGCAAACAGGCTTCGGTTGCCATGTTAACAAACAGTGAAGACAGCAGTTTGAGACGAGCAGTTTTTTTTTTTCTCCTAAGGGGGAGGGGTGTCTGAATTCATAGGGCTAGAGGCATACCCCTTTACCTTACCCCCTGTTTTAAAGGGGTAGGCGTAGGGGTAGGGGTAGGGCCAAGGGGAAGGGGAAGGGGTACAAAAGAGAATTGAGATTGGGGACATGTGTCTTGTCCAAGGTCAGAGACAGGTAGCATGAGCAGAATTGATAGTCAGGCCTACATATTGGCAGGCCAGCTCCTTCACCACTGAGCTACCTGTTCCACAGGCCTACCAACAAAGAAACAGAATAACAACAGCGAACAGTGTGTCAGATCAGGATCTACACCAGGTTGTACTTTTGGACAACATTAAAAATGATGAAATATAATGAACTCCTGATCCACACATTGATGGCTTTAACCTTCAAGTGACCGAGTGGGGTCATTTATAACCCCGGGCATATATTTGTGTGTACATTTCCTAATATTAATCAGAAAATGTCAATCTGTTTGTCTTGCATTTGTTGATAGAATTTTGAAAACAGATCGTACAATGTATGTGGCAAGTATAATCCAAACTTGTGCAGGGTCATTTATGACCCCGGGAAGATCTATGAGATGTTCAACATTATAGCTTCAGATGGTATTGTAATTTGCCAACGCTAATCATTATATTTTACTATTTTTCAAGGAAGCATGGCCAACAGACCTAGAATAGCAAGATTTACAGCTGCACAAGCACTGAGACTGATTCTTGATGCCCAGAGTGAGGATGAAAAAGATGATGGACAAATATATTTGAGAGTGAAATAAACATGAAGAACCCTAAAACAATCATTCATATAGAAGTATTCCATATAACCCCACTTGGTCATATTAGTCGCTAAAATAACTTGTTCGCTTGAGGGTTAAAAAAAAACTAATATTTCCACAAAGTTCAGACAATGCAGCTTTTTGTGAAATCTTTTGTTCATAAATAGACAATAATATCCACAGTAGACTGATAAATGTGTGAAAAAATATATACAAACACATAAAAAAAAATCGACAAATGTTTTGCAAGCTTCTGCAGACTTTGCATTGCAAGTACAAATATCAGAAATCAAGCCAAAGCAATAATAACAGGAGTGTTGAAAGTGTGTGAAACTTCACAACAAAGGTGTAAAGATTCAAAGTGAATAACAATAAAGTTTCACAATATCCCAAACCTCACTTCATTTAAAAACACCAAAAACAACAATATGTGTTATAGATATAAAAGTGCTATAATCCATTTACACTCCAGCCTCAGAGGAGAATGCTGCATTTATTTTGGGCAAAGCAATTCACTCTTATTCTTCTACTCATACTTACAGGTGAATTGAAAACAACTAGAATAACATGAAAAAGTATAATAATTTTTTTTGCTAGATGTTTCAAACCTTTATATATTCTAGACTCATTACACATGATGTGTGCTTGCAGTTAGTGTGCTTGTTTCTGGAGCAGAAGGTTCTCAGTCCAAGACCTCCCCTGCCTGTTTTCATTCATGTGGAGTTGCCTGATTCAAATATTTGACAAAAACATATTAAAAATTTCCTGCGATATTCAATTTTTTTGAGATGCACCTGTATACTATGATAAAAATTATAAAGCTGTGTATAATATCATTTGTTCTCACTTTAACAGATATGCCCCTCAGAAGCTCACGTTTGCCATATGCCCATTCAACCCACACTCAGAGTTGAGGTGCCACCCATGGACTTCCAACAGCAGTTGTGGGGCACTTAGAAAATGTGGGCCCATTCACGCACCCAACACAAATGTAATATCCAGAACACCACTGACGAGGTGCAGTTGAAGTGTAGAAAGCTCAAAGTGCGATCAGTGTGTCATGTCCACCCCCGAGCAATACAAAAGGCATGCGAGTGTGCCATGTACACCCCCCCCCCCGCAACACAAATGGTGTGCAAGTGTGCCATGCCCTGCCCCCAGAAACATGACCTGAAGACCTCTGACAAAGGATTGTCTTGAGGCACAAATCTGGGTAAAGCTACAGAAGGTTTGAAGGTCCCAATGAGCACAGTGGCCTACATCATCTGTAAATGGAAGAACTTCGGATCCACCAGGATTCTTCCTAGAGCTGGCCGCCTGTCTAAACTGAGTAATCAGGGAAGAAGGGCCCAGGGAGTCAGGGAGATGACCAAGACCCTGATGATTACTCTGTCAGATCAACAGTGTTCCTCTATGGTGACAGGGGAACTTTCCAGAAGGACAACCAGCTCTGTAGCAATTCAACAATCAGGCCTGTATGGTAGAGTGGCCAGACGGAAACCAGTACTTAGTAGAAGGCACATGGCAGCCCACCTGGACTTTGCCAATAGACACCTAAAGGATGCTCAGACCATGAGAAACAACATTCTCTGGTCTGACGAGAATAAGGTTGGACTATTTTGTGTGAATGCCAGGCATTATGTTTGGAGGAAACCAGGCACCATCCCTACTGTGAAACATGGTGGTGCTGCCTGGCAAGAACTAGGAGATTAGTCAGGATTGAGGTAAAAATGAATGCAGAAACGTACAGAGGCATCCTGGATGAAAACCTGCTCCAGAGCGCTCTTGACCTCAGAATTGTGCAGCAGTTTATCTTTCAGCAGGACAGATCTGCACTGACACTCCCCATCCAACATGATGGAGCTTGATAGGTGTTTCAAAGAGGAATGGGCAAAACTGCACAAAGATAGGTGTGCCAAGCTTGTGGCATCATATTCAAGAGGACTTGAGGCTGCTATTTCTGCCAAAGGTGCATCAACAAAGTATTGAGCAAAGGGTGTGCATACTTATGTACATGAGAGTTCTCATTTATTTTATTTTATTTTTTTATAAATTTGCAAACATTTCAAAAGTGTTTTTTCTAGTTTTATATATATATATGAATTTTATAAATTTGCAAACATTTCAAAAAAATGTTTTTTTTTGTCATTATGGGGTGTTGTGAGTAGAATTTTGAGGGGAAAAAATGAATTTACCCCATTTTGGAATAAGGCTGTAACATAACAAAATCTGCCAGAAAAACACTGTTAAATGTTCAGTTCCAGTGTTTCATATTCTCCAGTGTGACTTATTTTTACCTCTTCAAGAGGCATTTGTTTGACAGGTGTGATATGTCAAAGAAATGCCAAAAGACATTTTTGGTTTTGGTGGTCTTGAACTTGTAACATTCTGTTTGGGAAACAAGTGTATTCAGCACTTAGCCACCACACTGTCCAATATTGTGGAAAATATGGCATGTATTAGGGGAGGTGATGGCCTATTGGTTAAGCGTTGGGCTTGAGACCAGAGGATCCTTGGTTCAAATCCCAGTCTGACTGAATGTGAGGCATTATTGTAAAGCGCTTTGAGCGTCTGATGCAGACATAAATGCAGTCCATTTTTACCATTTATGGATTAATTTTGGAGGTACTGTGTTCCAAGCCCACCAATGGAGGTAATGATACTGTAGTCTTTATAATTGTTCAAATATCATTTTAAAATGTTAAATATCTGTGTAAATTTTTATAGGGTAATGTTGACATAAACACTTTCAAAGCTGCCAGTCAATAGCATTAAATAATTTAAAGCATTAAGTATTGATGATGAGAGTTCCAGTTGTCAAGCTGCAGGCAGCCATGTCCCAGATTTGGCTGTATGTGACAACTTCCATGTGGTATATCTATTTTGTTCATATTTACATATCTATTTTTTTTTATTTGTTTTTAAGATGCATTAAATAGACTTATGTTTTGGTCCACCGTGAGCACTGGTGCTATTAAACCGATGCTGGTGACAGTGACAGGGAGAAGAAAGAGCATGTCACTTATTCCCTCCATTAGTTTCATTAGTGTGCGAGGATGAGGCAGATTAAGATCGCAGCGGGTTGGATGATGATGCGATTTGGCAGGGTTATCTGTTATTTCAGGCCCGGCCATTTTGGCGCCTGTGTTTGGGCTGCGTTCTAATGCAATGTGATGCCTGGGCCCTCGGGGCCAGGCTGCTGTTGCTACCAGCCTCTCTGATTAAATTCTGCTTCCCTCGGCCAGGCTGTGTTTGGATGCCCTCACACTGCCATCGCATTTCCTTCCAGCACTGTGTAGCTTTCACGTCTAGTCCCACATGATGTTTCATTGTAGAGTTAAGGACTAAGGAACAAATTCGGAACACATATCCCACCTGCGTACACCTGCACAGGTACAACAGCTGTAAGCAGCACTCAGACACGGAAACAATCACTTAAAATACTGGTTCCTTAATGTTCAAATCATCAGGATGCAAAACAGAATTGGTTCACACCCCGTTTACAGTACTGTCTGAGGGATTTAAGAAGAAGACTTTTCAAATTAGGCTTGGGTGTTCGTAATACTGAAATTTCTCAAGATTCTTTGAAGTATTTAATAAAATTATGCACTTTAGAGGGAGAAATATACAAATCCCTTCCAAACTTTCTTTGAGGAACCTTACATTATACAATATTGAATTTATTTTTAATTTGATTACTATTTGTTGACAAACTGGAGATCTTCTGCTCATCTTTGTGCCTCAAAGACAGTCTTTTATGAATGCTGCTTTGTACAAATCATGGTTAGTGTGCGTCCGGAAAGTATTCACAGTGCTTCACTACTTCTACATTTTGTTGTTACAGCCTTATTTCAAAATGAATTAAATATTTTTTTCCCTCAAAGTTTTACTCACTACACCCCATAATGACAACATGAAAAAAGGTTGTTTTTTTTTCATTATGCAAATTTACTAAACATAAGCAACTAAGAAATCACGTGTACATAAGTATTCATGAGTATTGATGCACCTTTGGCAATAATTACAGCCTGGAGTCTTCTTGAATATGATGCCACAAGCTTGGTGCACCTATCTTTGGACAGTTTTGCCCATTCCTCTTTGCAGCGCCTCTCAAGCTCCATTAGGGATGACACTCAAGAACATTCACAGAGTTGTCCTGAAGCCACTTCTTTGATATCTTGGCTGTGTGCTTATGATCACTGTTCTGCTGAAAGATGAACCGCCGCCCCAGTCGGAGGTCAAGAGCGCTCTGTAGCAGGTTTTTATCCAGGATGACTCTGTACATTGCTACATTCATCTTTCTCTCAATCCTGACTAGTCTCTCAGTTTCTGCTGCTGAAAAATATCCCCACAGCATGATGCTGCCACCACCATACTTCACTGTAGGGATGACCTCTGTTTTCAGAGTCAGCATTTCTTCACAAAACATCAGTTCTTGCACAAACCCCCCACATTTGACGTATATCTTTGACAGTTATTCAAGAAAGGTACTTTTGCATGAAAAGTATGTCACAGGTATTTCACATACGTGTCACTGAGCAGAAGGAAGCATTGACGGAGCAGTTTTATTCTTTATGCCAGAGAAGAACATCAGCTAATCTGTGCACTCTGAATGTGCTGATAGCTGATTTAAAATAAATAAATAAATACTACTGGTGCTGATGTTTGAACCATGCAAAAATTTTCCACAGGCATGTACATGCAAACCAGTTATTGTTTCCAAAAGTACTCTACTGATAAAACAAAGGGCAAAGGCTATATGCCCAACCAATGGGCAAATAAATATAATGTCTTACCTTATTCGCCCAACCGTTTGGGCAGATAAGTCATACATTGACCATTACATGCACAACCGTCGGGCAGATAAATATAATATCTTATTCACCCAACCATGATCGTGTATTTGACATGTTTTGTGCATCTAAACTATGTTTTTTACACCACTTTTTAAGGCTCTATTGCGGCATATGTTTGACATTTAATGGCGCTGTCTCTAATTACTGCAAAAAATGGATGAAAACAGACAAACTTCAAAAGCATTTTGAACAGAAGCCTGTTAACAATAATGAAACAGTTTTTGAACAAAATGCTGCTTGTTGGCTGTAAGATGGTGTTAGTTTGACACTGTTCCCTTGGTGTGATGAGCCAAACAGAACCACTTTAGATCACAGCTCCTTCGCAGGCTGCGATCCCTCCTGCAGCTGGTGAGAAAATATCCGTCTTTTTCCCTCCCGCGTTGAAACCGGAAGTGAACTTACAAGCGCGCTCATTGGTTGGTTGTGGTTGGGCATATATGCTCATAAATTTACTTTTTTGACCCAACGGTTGGGCGTATAGCCACTCTCTAAAACAAAGTGGATCAAGCTATTGATTTAGATTTTTAAAAATTGCTGTTTCATAGGTGCTGTAATTAATTAATCTAAATTTTAACAGCCATAATGTTAACAAATGGAACAATGTTTTTAGGTTCATACTGCCTGCAGTGAAATAGAAGTCAAAGTAAGGCCTTAGGTTACTGGTTCGTGTGCAAGTCTCACAACCATACATGAAGACAGAAAGCATCATACCCTAAAGACTTGGTCCTTCATTCTCTTACCAAAGTATTGGCAACGCCAAATACCTTTAAGAATGAGAGACACCCAGGAAGAGCGTATGTAGTCATGAGTCACTGAACATGAATGTCATTGCTGAGATAAGTGAATCTCTCTACATGTTAAACACTTTCACAGATACATTTCTTATGGCCAAGCCAAGAAAGTCATTATAAGCCTGGATCTTGCTCTGGGAGAAAAGCAAATTAAGACAGCCAAATTCCTCACTCAAAATCCCAAGTGCTGCAAACAGGCCAACTATGGATTATGCAAAGATCACAGCATCTTCTGCAAAGTCAAGGTCACTACACCTGTGTTCACCAACAAATGCACCTAAGTCACTTACTTCCACAACCCAACCTAGTACCAGGAGCCAGAACACATTTCTACTGAGATATGTGCATGTCTCTACAAGTTCAACACTTTCACCAAAAATTGATACATTTCTGATGATTTCAGTCCAGGAAGTCACTGAAAGGCTTTGCCCTTTTCTTCGACAATCACAAACAAAGACACCCACACCACTTTCACTCTGTTGTTGAAATTAGACTCCTGTAAATAAAATTACCACACAAGACAAAATTGTTACTACTTATTAGCAATTAGGGTTGGGTATCAAGAACCGGTTCTTTTCGGGTATCGTTAAGAAATTATTCAATCCACCGGCATCAATAGCCTTTTTGCTTAATGGTTCCCTTATCGGTCCATCAGAGCGGCCGTTGTTTTTGAGGGTGTTTGTCGGGAAAATGATCATTTTTCTACATTGATTGCAGACCCTGCAGCAGCTCTGTAATTAACCGTTTCTGCAGCACGACTCCCCTTTGAAGCTTGAACCAATGAAGCAATGCTTCGATCTGCTGTCACACTGGTTCTCTGATTCGCTGCTCTTCAGAAGCAGCAAGTCCGCTTCTTAACCCCTCTCAAAGCCATTAAAATATGTCAATCATGAGTCACTTTTGTGTGGATTAAAGTCACAAACTGGGACTCTTGTCTTGTTGCAGTCAAGAAATGAGAATCGTCCTCTGTTCCATTGGCACAGCTCCAAACACTGTGCGGTTCTCTGCCGAGACAGAGTCTGCTCGGAATTAATAACTTTAAAGTGAATCGCCGCTTTAAATAAAGCGACACCTCTTTCCACACATTGTAATACAGACAATAAACTACAATTGACTAAAATGTTTTTTTCCTCCCAAAATGAGATGTCCTGCATTCTTTATGAATTACATCCTGACGTGCAGCACAGCCAGCTGCAAGAGCTCAGCTCAGATGTATGGAAAGACATTCATGCCAGTAATGAAAGGAAATGCTTTTGACAAAAACTACAGATTTTGTTTATTTCTATTTATGTCCAGAGATCAAGGATCCACTATGTAACATTTATTTATGTCCAGAGTTTAAGGATCCAGTGACCAATTTCATATTTATTTACTTTAAGACTCAATAAAATGTTCTTGACATAGAAAAACTGTAAAGCCTCCTTTTAGTACACAGAAAATTCACAAGAGGTATCGATAAGGGAATCAATAAGGAATCAGATCAATAAGCGGAATCAATAATGGTATTGATATCGATAAAATATTATCAATACTCATCCCTATTAGCAACTGGATTATATGATCGCCAAGAGACATTCAGTGACTTTTCAGACAATCTTGAACATCAGCTGCCCACACACCACTCAATGCACATGTGTGGGCGGGCTCTCATGCTCTCATGGCATGCTGATAATTACATGCAGACATGATCACATGGGGACTGACCAGCAATGTCTGAGGTCATATGGCATGGTTTGAACTTTGGTATGAGTCGGCCATTCAGGCTAAAGAACATATCTACCACATAAATTGGAGTCCACATGACATACAGAAAGAGTGGAAAATAATTAAAAATATATGAAAAGGGGAAAGGCGTGAACTCATTCATGTGTGATCGCTTTGCTCATAGTGCTGTGGACACATGGGGTGTTTCAGTTGATCGCCGGCCAGTGACTCACTGTCAGCTGGAACTGACAGTGCACACGACGTGTTGCATTAAAACACAGAGATCAGACAGATGGAGGACAAATACATAAATACAACATCAACTACATACATATTTTCATAACAAATACATAAAATAAATAATCACAGAAAAAAGGAACAGAGAGTGAGACTTTTTTCTGTGAGCTGTGAGTTGGCCCACAGAGGTGGGTGTGTCGCTGCGAGCATCAGCTGTTAAAATTTGTTTACTCGCAAGTCACAGCTTGAGAACACATATCATGCCATGAAGGATATCACATCACAATACTCCACCATGAGGTGCGTACATGGGCTTGCTGTCCTCATATGGAAATACAATAAAACACACACAGTTGTATGCAAAAAGTTTGGGCACCCCTGATAATTTTCATGATTTTCCTTTATAAATCATTGGTTGTCTGGATCAGAAATTTCAGTTAAATATATCACATAGCAGATGAACACACAGATATTTGAGAAGTGAAATGACATTTCTATTATTTGCAGAAAGTGTGCAATAATTGTTTAAACCAAATTAGGCAGGTGCATAAATTTGGGCACCCTTGTCATTTTATTGATTTGAATGCATTTAGCACTAATTATTGGAAAACAAAATTGGTTTGTAAGCTCATTGACCCTTGACCTCCTTACACAGGTGAATCCAATCATGAGAAAGGGTATTTAAGGTGGTCATTTGCAAATGTTTCCCCTCTTTGCATCTATTCTAGTGGCAACATGGGAGCTTCTAAACACCTCTCAAATGACCCGAAAACAAAGATTGTTCAACATTATGGTTTAGGGGTAAGGTACAAAAAGCTATCTCCGAGATTTTTAGCTGTCAGTTTCCACTGTGAGGAACATAGTGAGGAAAAGGAAGACTGCAGGCACAGCAATAGGTAAGGCCTGAAATGGCAGGCCAAGAAAAATCTCAGATAAGCTGAAGCGAAGGATGGTGAGAACAGTCATAGTCAACCCACAGACCTGGTCCAAAGATCTACTACATGATCTTGCTGCAGATAGTGTCTCTGTGCATTGTTCAACTATGCAGCGCACTTTGCACAAAGAGATGCTGTATGATGCTGCAATGTAGAGGAAACAAACAGTCACAAACAGAGTCGCTTGAGGTATGCTAAAGCACATTTGGACAAGCTAGCTTCATTTTCGAATAAGGTGCTGTGAACTGAACTAAAATTGAGTTATTTGGACATAACAAGAGGCAGTATGCATGGCTGAAAAAGAACTCAGCATTTCAAAGAAATGCTTGCTACCTAAAATAAAATTTGGAGGTGGTTCCATCATGCTGTGGGGCTGTGTGGCCAGTGCAGGTACTGGGAATCTTGTTAAAGTTGATGGTCACGTGGATTCCAGTCAATATCAGCAGATTCTTTAGAGCAATGTTCATGAATCAGTGACGAAGTTGAAGTTGTGCCAGGGCTGGATTTTTCAACAAGACAACAACCCTAAACACTGCTCAAAATTTACTAAGGCATTCATGCAGAGGAATAAGTACAACATTTTGGAATGGCCATCTCAGTCCCCAGACCTGAATATTATTGAAAATCTGTGGTGTGATTTTAGAAGAAGAATGGTCCAAAATACCTTCAACCAGAATCCAGACTCTCATTGGAAGCTATAGGAAGCATTTAGAGGCTGTTATTTCTGCAAAAGGTGGATCTACTAAATACTGAAGTATTTTTTCTGTTCTGCCTAATTTGGTTTAAAAAATTACTGCACACTTTCTGTAAATCCTATAAACTTCATTTCACTTCTCAAATATCACTGTTTGTCTGCTGTATGATATATTTAACTGAAATTGACCAAAAAAACAATGATTTATAAAGGAAAATCATAGAAATCATCAGGGGTGCCCAAACCTTTACATACAACTGTATCACCTTTGCAAGGCGGGTAGCAACGGCTGTGTCAGCTCGCACATCATCAGGCAGACTGTCCCATGTGAAAGCTCTGTCTGATCATGTGAACACTCAGCTGGCAAACCGACTGTCACGTCCACCACGTGACGTATGGGTCAAATGACGCAGATGGTCAAATGACGCAGATGGTCAAATGACACAGTTCTTTGGGACACCGCTCGCTGGACAGCTGGATGCGGGGTGCTGGCTTATGTGTCCACGATATGGGCGCACAGCTTCATGCATGTCAGCCCATGAGCTTGTTCAGGTTAATGACCATGGGTCATGTACAGAGGAAGAGGAGGATGATACTTGTACTGTCTGCTCTTTATAACAGGAATTAAATATCAGAAACAGCGTTAGGTTTTTCTGTTTGTTTGTTTTTTTTTTTTACAGTGACAACAGATTCATAACCAGGGACATGAATGTGTTACATTTAAACAGTACATTCATTGTTCCTATAATGTTCTGAATCTGTGCTCTCATATTATTTGGTGCTTATATATTTTCATTGATTTATGTACATATATCCAGCATCTAATTGCTCCGCTGCTGTGGGAGCATGATGTAGTGTCACATTGTCCATGTGCTCACACTGTGTTCGTGCTCACGCACGAGCATGCACAAAACCATTGCTGCGGTGTCATTCACGCATGTCCGACCATATGTCCCTCCCAACATCAGGTGGAATTTTTTTGTGGTCCCCAACTTCTTTTTCTTTTTTTTTTTGTTTGTTTTTTGCAGTTTGTCGGCTAGTTCCTGCTTCTTTTGCCAAACTTTGTGTTATGTGTGAAGGGGCCATTAGTCAATTCAATCAATCAATTTTTTTTTTATATAGCGCCAAATCACAACAAACAGTTGCCCCAAGGCGCTTTATATTGTAAGGCAAGGCCATACAATAATTATGTAAAACCCCAACGGTCAAAACGACCCCCTGTGAGCAACCACTTGGCTACAGTGGGAAGGGAAAAACTCCCTTTTAACAGGAAGAAACCTCCAGCAGAACCAGGCTCAGGGAGGGGCAGTCTTCTGCTGGGACTGGTTGGGGCTGAGGGAGAGAACCAGGAAAAAGACATGCTGTGGAGGGGAGCAGAGATCGATCACTAATGATTAAATGCAGAGTGGTGCATACAGAGCAAAAAGAGAAAGAAACAGTGCATCATGGGAACCCCCCAGCAGTCTACGTCTATAGCAGCATAACTAAGGGATGGTTCAGGGTCACCTGATCCAGCCCTAACTATAAGCTTTAGCAAAAAGGAAAGTTTTAAGCCTAATCTTAAAGTAGAGAGGGTGTCTGTCTCCCTGATCTGAATTGGGAGCTGGTTCCACAGGAGAGGAGCCTGAAAGCTGAAGGCTCTGCCTCCCATTCTACTCTTACAAACCCTAGGAACTACAAGTAAGCCTGCAGTCTGAGAGCGAAGCGCTCTATTGGGGTGATATGGTACTACGAGGTCCCTAAGATAAGATGGGACCTGATTATTCAAAACCTTATAAGTAAGAAGAAGAATTTTAAATTCTATTCTAGAATTAACAGGAAGCCAATGAAGAGAGGCCAATATGGGTGAGATATGCTCTCTCCTTCTAGTCCCCGTCAGTACTCTAGCTGCAGCATTTTGAATTAACTGAAGGCTTTTTAGGGAACTTTTAGGACAACCTGATAATAATGAATTACAATCCAGGATGTCGTGAGAGAACAGAGAAGTTTCAGAAGAAGTCGGTTTCAGCATTTTATCCGGATATTCCACTGTTAAAGGATATTTTTTTAATGAAAGACGTGCGGACGGGTCCGCGCATCGGGATGCAGCCGACGCGGTGCGGCGGCACAGGAAAAACACCTCCGTGTTGATAACCATTTGTAAAATCCAGGCAGCTTTTGATGGCTTTCAGTGGAGTGAGTATATGAGAAATTGTTTAACAGCTGGACATGTTCCAACTTGTCCTTAAGGCTTCCAACAGAGGTGTTTTTCCTGTGGCGGAGTATCGCAGCGGCTGCGAGCCGACGCTGCAATCCGTCCGCACGTCTTTCATTAAAAAAAATCTCCTTTAACAGTGTTATATCCGGATAAAATGCTGAAACTGACTTCTTCTGAAACTTCTATGTTCTCTCACGACATCTTGGATCATTAGAGCCTGAAATGTGGAGGTTTTCAGCTTGAAACAAGCTGACAACGGCGCCTGACAGTGCTGCATGACGTCTTGCACTGTGGGAAGTCCTTAAAGCAACAGTATCACCTCAAAATCTCTCATCAGCCGTTAAAATTTTCACCGAAAACCAGCTTAATTTTTCGAACCGTGTCCACTTCGATGTGCCTCACAGGTTTAGAAAAAATTTTGATCAAACAAAGCGCCAGTCTCTCAGCAACTTCTCAGACAAAGGAATTCCGACGAGGGGCTGGATGACTCCTCCCACAAGGAGTGCTCACAGGCGAATGACGTCACCGACAGGCGTGGAAAAACTCACGCATGCGCACGAGGGTTCAAGCATGTCTGACGTAAAGACATATGAATGAAATCCATATAGTTTTTGAAAAAATAAAAAGGACCTATACTTTATTGACAGACCTCGTAGGTATTATATATAAATTGTGGTGTTTTATACATTTTTTGCTCCGCTGCTGTGTGTGCGACTTTCCATGTGCTCGCATGTGTTTGTGCACGTGAACACGAGCGTGCATGAAACCTTTGCCACGGTATTGTGCACACCTGTCCGACCGTGCGTCCCTCCCGACAGCAGATGGAATGTTTCGTGGTTCCCATTTTCGTTTTTGGTTTGCGGATTTTCTTCCGGTTTCTGCATCTTTCATGTTATGTGTGAAGGGGCCCTTAAACATAAACAAAATAGTTTAAAATCACAATATTTAAAATATTGATTCATTGATTGAGTTTATTCTGCAATGTCAATATAAACATACAGAATTTAATGTATCAGTGATACATGGATAACACAATAAAGCATACATGGTTATTGCCATTGTGGTCCTTATGAAATTATGACATGAAAAATAGAGGGGCTTGCATAAACATGTACAAATTGTAAATAAGACAATAGGATCTATCTATCTATCTATCTATCTATCTATCTATCTATCTATCTATCTATCTATCTATCTATCTATCTATGTATCTATCTATCTATCTATCTATCTATCTATATATATATATATATATATATATATTACACTGGGATACCAATTAAATAACTGCAAATTATAAAGAAGACAATACTCATTGCATCATATTTGATATTTCACAAGGAGAAACACTCTAGTTGTTCATCTAGAAGAAGAAGTATTAAGTCATATAGAAGCACTAAAGCCTATTTTTCTATGGTTTCTGTAAAGTGAAGCACATGAGACATTATCACCCCAGCTAAGACCGACATCCATTTAAAGCTGGGCGGAAAGGGATAATACAGATTATGTCTTTTCCAAGGACAAAGACAGGTAGCATGAGCAGGATTCAAACCCAGGTCTATATATTGACAGGCCAACTCCTTATCCACTGATCTACCTGTTCTGCATTTGTCAAACTAGACCAAGTAGAATAGAAGAGAATTTCTTTATTGTCTTTGCACATAATACAGTGACATAGAGCAGGAATCCTGTTCATAGCATTCACAAAAACACTCTGATGTGCAAATATTGAGACGTGAAACACTGGCTACGTTTACATGCCATTAATATTCGGCATAAGGCCGGCATGAGGACTTTATGCGGACATTCCACTGTTTAAGGACATTTTTTAATGAAAGACATGCGCGCAAATTCGCCAAGTCGTTTCCGTGACGACTCGGAAATCTGTGTGCGCCACGACAGGAAAAACACCTCCATGTTGAAAACCATTTGTAAAATTCAGGCGGCTTTTGATGGCTTGAGTAACTGAGAAATTGTTTAACAGCTTGGGCATGTTCCAACTTGCCCGTTAAGGTTTCCAACGGAGGTGTTTTTCCTATCGCAACCCCCCGCGGTCGGGTCCGGCCCGACATGCGACTCTGCCCGCACGTTCTTTCATTACAAAATGTCCGTTAATAATGGAATGTCTTCATGCCGACTTCTTCTGAAAGTTCTCTGTTCTCTGATGACTTCCTGGATCAACAGAGCCTGAAATGTGGAAGTTTTCAACTTGAAACGGTGAGACGACGCCTCTTCGAAGCGCAGATCGCCATCAGGCACCATGGGCCGTCCTTACGGCGACACTACCAGACCAAAATCTCTCATCAGCCGTTAAAATTTTTACCGAAAACCAGCTGAATTTATCAAATGGTGTCCACTCAGTTGTGCCTTACAGTTTTGAAAAAATTTTGATCAAACAAAGCAGCAGTCTCTGAGCCATTCTTAAACAATGAAAAAACGACGAGAGGGTGGGCGACTCCTCACTCAAAGACTGCCCACAGGCGAATGACGTAACCGACAGGCGTGAAAAAACACTTGCATGCCCACGAGGGTTCAAGCATGTCTGATGTAATCACACGTGATTCAAATCCATATGGTTTTTGAAAAAAAATGATAAGGTCGGATACTTTTCTAATAGACCTCATATGACCTGATATTCGGGTTAGGAAAGGAGTAACCCAGGGGTCATATTCAGGTTTTTAAAAACCGGAATATGAGCATATTCGGGTTTTTGCAGGCGTTTACATGGCCGTGCGCAACTGGGTTATTGCTAATATTCTGGTTATGAAAGGGTTATGAAAGGGTTATTGGCTGCATGTAAACGTAGTCAATGTTGGTTCTTTAGAAATGTAAGCAATTTTGTACTTGGATGTACTCACTTCTCTTTGCCAGACTTAAAATTAATGTTTCCTTCCCGATAGTTTCTTCTTTCTATTTCTAAACATTCCAATATTGCCTATTAAATTTGGCCTGGCTGTAAATATTCCCGTGACCATTTTGTTTGACTTTGCTTTTGGAGTAAAGAGTTGGTCAGAGCTCCGGGGCCAATTAAAGGTGACAACAACACCTGTCACTCACTCAACAGTTTCTAGGACATGTCTGTGGGGAAGGCATGGGTATCAGGTCAGTCCAGGGTTTCACAACAGTCACCCTTAGGATGTTCTTTATATAATGAGACAACACTAATTGCAGCGTAAATTAATGATGCCTGATCATCGAGGAACTTCATCAATTAAGCATGAGACAACTGCATTCACTGAGGTGAAGTCCTTAAGATATATAAGAAATGCATGGAAAGAATGCAAGTCGGGTTCACCTCCTCTTCAGCTCATTGTTACAAAGGCCTGTGATTTACAGTACTGTAATGGTGCTGTGATTATTTGGAGCCATCAAGTTTGTTTGTTTTTGTTTTGTTTTTGTGTTTGTTTTGGAGGTGGAGGTGGTGGTGGTGGGGGGGGGGGGGGGGGGGGGGGGGGGGTTGAACACAGGGCACTCCTCATTTAGAAGACAATTTCCAGAAACCTTTAACCTTCTGGGGTCCAAATGTATTTTCTAGATTTTTCCACATTTTCAGTAATTCCCATTTACAATACATTTTTTAAAAATATAATGCCCACGTGTTACATATCAAAACGTTCACAACATTTTCAGCTTTCAGAGTATGTGTCACATGTTTATGTAGAATGCTGTATGAAGAAATTTGATGGCTCTAAATCTGAAAGTATCATAAGTAACATAATGCTAAAATGCTAAAAAGGCAGGCAGAGAGAGAGAGGGAGAGAGAGAGAGACTGAAAGAGAGACAGAGAGCCCCATTTGTCTTTCTCTTGTTTCTAGAACTGGCTGTGAAGCAGATCTCATCTAAAACAGGAACTGAAATTAGAGGTGACATGCTGCAGTTTCAGGAATTGGTTGAATGAGGCTTTTGTGATATTCTGTCACTGATTTATTAATGGAAACATGACAAGAAACAGAGCTGGACGTATGGATGTGTCAGTGATCTGAGAGGGTAAAACATTATTTGTCAAATTCACAACAGTTCTTGGATTGTGCACAGATGTGTGTTTGACCTTTAAGGGGACACAAGTAAACAATTGCTATCATAGCAGCCCCTAACAATATTTTAGTAAGCCATGACATTTTAAAGTTTCGTAAGATTCTGTCCTCCTGAAGTGTAAATTACAACAAAAGACAGCAACCATGTGCACTCAGTTTCAGACAAAACTAGACCATACATATTCCAATCAAGTGACTATGTCATATTTTGCAGTGTTGTCCATTTGTGTGTGATGGTTAGCACCACATTGGCAGTACAGTACACTGTAAAATAAGCATGCCATTTCTTAGTTTTTCTTTTTTTAATAAAGCCCCAAAAGCTACTGCAATTCCACACCAGAACAGAAAATAATTGTGTCATCTGCAAATAACATAAATTTTATTGTGTTTAAATTTGAACAAAACAAGTTTTATGTTATTTGGAAACCATAAGATAAATGATGAAGTAAAATTAAGTATTGACAATTTAAATACTGAAAGAGTAAATGAAATTAAATTCCTTGGTGTGATGTTAGACCACAAAATATGTTAGAAGCCACACATGAAATATATTTGAGGGAAGTTGGCTGAGATTGTTGCTGTACTGGAGAAAACAAGGCATATAATAAAAAAAAGAATGTATTATATACTTTATATGAATAAAAATAAATCTGGACACAGAGACCATACAAATGAACACTTTTTTAAAAACACAACCTATAAAATTTGTGGATTTGATTAATTTTTAAATAGGACAAATAATATTCAAAGCACAAAAAAATCTCTTTCCAAATAAAATAAAGAAATTTTTTTTTAAAGAGAGAGAGGGGTATAACTCCAGAGGGGAACTGCATTTAAAAATGTTGTGTGTCATAACAACTTTGAAAGTATCTCTCTTTGAAAATTATTACGGAATAGTGTAGCAGATGAACTTAAGCAAAGTAAAAACATACATCAGTTTAAAAGAATATGCAAAATTTATATTTTAAATAAATATCAAGATGAAGTGCAGCGGTTTAACCCAGGACAGTGATGGCAATGTAAAAAGGAATATTGTATTGTCTTAATTCTTTTGTTTTTCAATGTTGTTTTTAATAAGAAAACAACATTGTTTTGAAACTGTACATAGTGTAAATCTATATACATAAAGGGCTACGTCTGTCTGTCTGTCTGTCTGCCTGTCTCTCTGTCCGGAATAAACTCCCAAACTATATATATATACAGTATGTAGCCCTAAAAACTATATATATATTCTGAATCCTCATGACATGGGGAACAAACTGGTACCATTTTTTTTTAAAGTTGAACTGAAAATTACCCCCAAAATAGCTGGCTGTGGGTATGACCAGGCAGATTCAAATTTCCAGCCCTGTATATGTGTTGGCCATCTCTATTTAATCCCTTCCTTCAGGTACTTTATGTTCTCAACTGAAGCACAGTCAGGCGCTGTGTGATGCATTGATGCACACTGCGGCCATGTGGATGGGGTCAAACAGCCATGATGACATGATAATTTAGATTAATCCTATGACACATGAGATGGACTGTCAATAGAAGTGTGATTACATGCTCATTTGGGACATTATATCGTGGTCACAGGAGCAGCGAATCAGTGCGTCTCAGAGCTGCACCGCACTCGGCTGAATGGGCTGTTAAAGCCGTATTACACATCATACAACTGTTAATCGAAACAATCAACCACATGAATCACATTATTAATGGCCTAAATGATGTGTTTTCCCCCACAAGATGGGATGAGACACAGAATGAATGCAGCTCTATTATATGCACATGAATTCTCAGCATTTTGCAGGTGCAGGTGGGACTGAACAGGCCCCTTGTCGGACCGGGTGTGGCCGGTAACGGTCTGACATTCAGCAGGAGCAGAGCAAGAAGGAGATATTAGTCCTGCACAGGGACAGTGGACTGCAGATTTCCAGAGAGGGAGACGGGGGGGGGGGGGGGGGGGGGGTGCGTGCAAAGTGTGTGTGGGGGGGGAACTGCAACCCACAAACTGTGTATTCAGTTCATGGGTAGGATGTCATTGACACCCAGGAGAGGGACATGCAGGTCTTCAAAAGAGGGTACCACAGTGCTCAGCCTGCCATACTCCTTGCCCACCCCCGCCGCTTGATTTCCACCCAGACCTCGGGTGCAACTTTGTGGAGTTTCGTGCTGTGTTGTTTTTTTGTTGTTGTTGTTGTTCTTTTTAATTTTATTCTGTCTTTATTTTTTTGTTGGGGAAGGTTTATGTCCACATTTGACTTGCACTCTGGGTAGTCTACCTGGATTCGGGAGCTACTGCACTCCTTATTGCGAATCCGAATCATACATTCTAGGTAGTCATACACAGCTGTAAGAAAGTCTGTCCTGTATGAATGCAGCTCGAATTCTGATTGTTTTTACTTTTACTTTTTTTACTACTTTTATTTGTGTGATTCGTACAGCATTTGTGCCCCAGTGTGACAGGGCCCTGTAACAGACCATGTGTAGCCAATGTGTGGCTGACGACAAGTGGTGTGTTGTCATTGTACAAAACATTTGCTCTGCTATCTATCTGCTGTTTATGGAATTCTTCCTGTTTTTTGCACCAAGTATGGACTTTTATTCAAAAGTGTTCACTCTGCTTGTGACTTTTCAGCCCAGTCTCACATTTTTTTCATGCTCCTGTGACGAAATGAGTCAAATTTTCGTGACAGTTTTTTTTTTAACTCACTATTACTAACTAGAGGTGGGTGGATTGATCCTATTATCGATAATATGCTGGTATTGATATTGAATGATCCTCATGTAAAAAGATCGATACTCAAGCTTTTTTCTCTCCCGCACGCATTGACTGGTGCGTAGGCAGATTCATCAAAGTCTACTCTATGTCTGTAAGAGCAGCGCTGCACTATGTCACACAACACAGATCAGCGCACCCTTGTATTGTGGTTTGTCAGCCCTCTGCCTCAGGAGATTTTGTTTAAAGTTGTGTTGCGTGATTTTTTTTAAACAAAACTGTTGATTGTGATAATAAAGTATTATGTTGTCATGTACAATTTCTGGTCAAATTTTATCCTAGGTCTTTTGGATCCTTTGGATCTATGAAGCTTAAATATGAAAAAGTATCGATATCAGCAATACTGGGCCTGTATTTACTTGGTATCGGATCAATACCAAAATTAATGGTATCGCCCACCTCTATTACTAACCCTACTCCTACACCCAACCCTAACCTTAACCATAACGTAATCTTACACCTTCCCCCCACCCTAACCAGAACCACCTTCCCCCCACCCTAACCAGAACCACCTTCCCCCCACCCTAACCAGAACCACCCCGACTACCCTCCCCCCCCATTTCACTTTTAATTTCATGCAGCCTAACCCTAATCCTAACCCATCATGGAATGAATTAGAATGAATTTGTGCTGCTGTGATGAAAATGCGCTTTTCGTCACAATATCACAAACCAATACAGTAATGTATATTTCATGCTGCTGAATCACGACTTGCTGTGAGACTGGGTTGGACTTTTCTGTTGGTTCATTTGTGCCTACAACTGTGACAACCACTGAAAAACTCAAGCTGTTTAAAAGCAAAACATTGAATTTCCAGTACAACATAATGTATGTGCTATGACTACTGTTTAGTTTTTATGTATTTATTTTTAAGCGGTAATTCCATTCAAAGGTTGTGACTTTAATAGAGAAACCATAATGAAGATATGTCTCTGGCCCTTTATCCACTATTGACTTTCCGAACCAACATAAAGCCTTTTGGAACTAACGGAGCAGACTGTGAGAAGCGAGCACAGTGGATTGCCTCCAAGCTCTTGTTTATTTTTGCAGCTTTGCCTGTGGCTAAGATTCAAGATGGGTTTCATACACTTTCATTTCACAGAAATCAAATGTTTTCTCATAAACCTTTTTTCCCATGGCAACCACTTTTCCCCGTCGACACTGGCTTCATGACCACTCCCTTTTAAATGCTCAGCTAAATTAAGAACAATTTAGTGCTTGGGAGATAAAATTGTTGAGTCAAAAAAGGAGCATGAATTTATAACAGAGAGAAGGGAAGGATGACAGTGTCTCTCCATTTGTGCTGCAGAGCTGATTCACAATAATGTGCCTCAATAGGAGAGGAAATTGACTGTGTAAAACAGAATCATTACGATTGCTGGCTTTCCTTTGCAATGAATGATGTGTCTCTCCACGTCCCATCAGTGTACATGCTCCTAAAATGATGCCAGGAAATGAGTCCTAAAAATGACTGCTGGCTGCCAAAAAGAGTGATAGAAACAACAACTACAGGACAGATACAAGCCATTACCACACACAGCAAGGCTGAGTGTGAGCATTGTGTCGGACACTCGGCAGACATCGAGACACAAATGCCAAGAGCTCATGGGATTTAAGACGTCACTGTGTGGATCCTCACAGTACTGTTCAAAAACGGCAACAACATCTGAGGGGACGCTGCACCATCATCACCTCACTCAGATGTCAGTCACAGCACGCGATGTTTGACATGCAATTACTAAAGCAACATAACACACCAGAACACACACACGGTGCATGCAACAAATACTTTTCATTGATCTGCCTTAAAACACATGAAATAAACAGCAAACACACCTCAGCTGTAGGATACCTGCAAAAATGTGTGTGCACGTGTGTGTGTGTGTGTGTGTGTGTGAGAGAGAGAGAGAACTGGTAGTCTATGAGGATGGGTTTCCATTGCAGATTTGCATAAAAGTGAAGAGATTTTTCAAAATGTCAACAAATAACAACAGTGAAACGACAGCGTTTCCACTGAGTGATGGAATATGACTCCTAGGTCTTGTTCTCTTGCAATAACTGTCATTCCAGCAAGACTCTTCCAAGAACTGCAATTCCATCACTCATGGCGAAGGATGAGTAAGTCCCACTAAATATTTGTATTATATTTCTTTTTTAAATCTAGTGTTGACAAATATCTATATTTTTTTTTACATTTAACAAGCTCTCCATCACCACACCATGTACCACACCATGTATTTTACAAGGTCATGGTGTTAAGGTTCAGGCTTTGCTTTCCCCCTTCCTGGTGTGTCTTGTCATTTTCCCTCCCTGGTGTGTGATGTTTGTTTAACCCTCTGGGGTCCGAGGGCATTTTTTGGTTCACTCGCCTGGCATAAATGTTTTATTATT
This sequence comes from Thalassophryne amazonica, assembly GCF_902500255.1. NCBI lineage: Eukaryota > Metazoa > Chordata > Actinopteri > Batrachoidiformes > Batrachoididae > Thalassophryne > Thalassophryne amazonica. The sequence continues at coordinate 23,931,891 of NC_047109.1, forward strand.
GCTGTTAACAGCTCTCCCTGCATCCCACAATCAAGATTTATGTCTGTTTTTTCAGGACAACCTGTACTTTTAGAATATATATGCTATAGTGATGTTTTATAAGTGTAATAAAGGTTTATAAGAAATAAGACAGGAAAAAGTAAAACGGAAAATAATTTTCCACACACATTTATTCAAAACACACAGCAAACTATAATAAACAACTGTTTTGACACTTTATAAAGGTAATTTGAGGTATTGTGTGAAAGACTGTACAACAAAAAGGTTCAAACAATAAACACAAATGCACATTTTGAACAATATATACAAAATGATCTACGTGTTTTGTTTGTTTGTTTCAAACTAGTGGAGCAATCCTGATACTCACACACTCTTTGTTTGAGCATGTGAGATTGTCATCAGATGCCCTCCATCTGCTCACTTTCACAGGCAGGGCGCATTGGAGCCAGCAGCCAGGGGACTATTCAAATTGGCCAACTAGTAACACATCACTCTTAAAAACAATATTTGGTTTATCACGTGAGGTAAATCTGCCCTAGGTTGGATTTTGGAAAACCATGTGACGGTGAACCAATTCCGACTGGACACTCACATTATGCACGTCATCACACAGCTTCTATGAGGAGTACAAAGATGGTGGACAGCTGGCTCTAAAGTCCACGGAGTTAACTTTTGAGCAAAAAAAAGCAAGTTTCTATCTCATATAATTAATAAGGTATTTATAATTTAGTAAAACTTGGTCTCAGCCGTCGTATACGACGGCGTCGGCCCCAGAGGGTTAAGTCTGTGTTGCTGGACGGGGACTCTATGTTCCGTCTTCCAGCCTGCCCATCTCATCCATCTGTAGCTGCTGTGTCTGCTCGCCTGCAACTAATCTGCAATCAAGCCACAGCAAGATTTAATTTAAGAGGTGATCCGGATCCAGATTGGCTGATGTCAGAAATTTCCGCTTGCTCTTGTTTTATAATACATTGCTACCTCAATTTGTGCAAATTGGCGGGTAATGGAAACCTGTCGAGCAACACAGTACCACTGGCAAAAGTTTCTGTGTCAGTTAGTCAGATCCCCACAAAGGCCAAGGCACCAGCTGTGTACAATAAAATATGTGGATCAAGATGTATGTCCAGCTGCTTATGGAGGACAGTGTCCACCTGCTGATGGTGGACATCCATGATGACACCTCATATAAAAATGTCACATCAGTTTGATGAATGATTCCTCATTTAAGCAAATGAACACACACATAACTGATCTCCACACTATCTTCCCTCTCAGGTGGGAAGAAGTGTTGTGAAAGTGTTGGAACACGGACCCACAACAGGGGGCGCAATGAACGGACAATGGAGAAAGTAAATAACAAGATTTACTACTGAACAAGCAAGAGTAATACAACAAACACAATTTAGGGTCGAATCCGCTGGTGTCGTGTGGGCAGGCTCGAAGGTAGGAGACGTCCGTCTCAGTCGAACCGGAACCACCCAGATCTCCTCTGCCACCGAACCCTGGAAATACTGGAACCGCCAAGTCCCGACTTCCCAGGTGGCCACTGCCTCCGCTCGTCGGATCCGGTACTGCTGGCAGGAGAGAGCAACAACACACAGGAGTGGATGAACGCACCCAGTTACAGAGAGGGGAGAAGCCGTCTCCACCTCTTGACAAAGTTCAGCAGGAAGGTGAGTACTTATCCAAGGAATAAGGTTCTTAGTAGTCACCAGTCCTGAAAAACAGTTTTGACAGTCTTAAGTAATAATGCAAAGTATACCTGCAGAGAATACTACCTTGGTCTTAGGTGATATCTCGGCACTGAGGTGGAGACGCCGTCCTCCTGATATACCTCGGTGCTGAGTGGAAACAGCTGTGTTTGGTGATGGGTGACAGCTGTCACCCAGATTACTCCCATGATGCGGCAGCGCCCTCTGGTGCCTGGAGCCCGCACTCCAGGCAGGGCGCCCTCTGGTGGTGGTGGGCCAGCAGTACCTCCTCTTCAGCGGCCCACACAACAAGAAGGATACTGATACGTTCATTTACTTGAGTTTTTTTTTTTTTTCCCACCTGTAAACCCCTAATTCTGAGTGAGGGTGTATCCTGGCATCATACAGTCTGACATACAGCAGCTACATGACATTTTATCTGCACTGTGTTGGTGATAAAATTTGATTCAGTCTGCAGACACGTCCCTGCTAGATGTTATTATGCTGATTATTTTGCTATTGTGTGAACAAACTGAGATAAATATGATAGGATAATCTCGCATACTTGTATTCAGAAGGCATTCGGTATCAGTTTGAAGAGTGCAGCTGCACAGCAATGCTTACTTTGTTTCCTCTATTGGAATTTGTTCATTTCTGTTCAGACCATGCACTGAAAAAGTGCATTCAGAAGAAATATTAAACTGAAAAGGCTCTGCATCCTGGCTTTTGATTAAAACATCATGTTGATATTCAGTCCACTACGGGCATATACTTTTACAAGACTTTGGTTTTTTTTTTTTTCTTAAACCAGTTTTATTGTTGTTATATAAAGCAGTAGAGGACACAGACTCATGAACTACCCTGTATTTATTAAGGCCGGCCTTCCGCTGTATGTTATCTGAAAGTTACTCACATGAATATGGAGCTGAAACTCCCATCGTGGTTCTGCTTTGCATGCACACAGGTTTCAGGATTTTCTTCAACTCAATGGATTTTTCAGTTTACTGATATTTTTGTAATAATGGCCTCAATCAGTTTGACTCTAATGCAGAAACAGATGGATAAGGTGTGTGTTGTGTTGAGCAGCTTTTCTGCTTCTCAGGAGCCACACGAAGTTCTTGTCACAGTGAGGGAAAGGAAAAAGTCAGCCCGACTCTGGTAGAGACTTCTTCAGGAATTCCAGAAGGCAGATGTGTCAGGTTTTTCTATTTTTTTTAACACTCCATATTAAATGCATCAGGATATTATGTTCTACAGGACCATTACATGTGCTGTGAGGCTGATGACAACCTTGATGTTCTTCCCTCTGGTGAGATAAAGGTAACTTTAGGGCCCCTTCAACATAGTATGAATAAGTACAAATGCGGGTGAATCACGGCGGAACAGCTCGTATGAGCAAACCACGAAAGCATCGAGCTGATGGGCAGGCATAAATGATGCCACTGCGATAGTTCTGTCCACGTGGGAACACAGTGCGAGCAGCTACACAATGTGTAAGCACATGGTCTTATGCTGTCTGCGCAATGTGTAACTACATCACGCAGCTGCTGTGAAAATAAAAAAATAAAAAATACATGCCACCCACGGAATTCGAACCTGCAATTTCCAAAAGCTCTGATTGCCAGCCAGAAACATTACCACTAAGCTACCATCATTGTCCTGTAAAAGGTGTGGGAAAATGCCTGTTATTAAGAAAGACTTGAATGTATTAAAAAAAAAAACACACAGCATATAAAAACACAGCATTTTATTGAATCCCTCTTATCAAGAGGACAATACTAGTATGGTCCGTCTGTTTGTCTGTAGATCGCCCATGGTCACAGACATACAGTCATCACTCGCTGCAGCCCACTGGAACAGCAATATATGTTTTTATGTATGTCCACATGAGGACAGCAAGCAGACACACATGCGTCACAGTGGGCAGTTGTTAGTTCATGTCCATCCAAACACGGTATGTGTTCTCCAGCTGGGACATCCAGAACCAGAGATCTCCACAGCCGCTCCTGTGGGTGGACACACCCACTGTCAGTTCAGATAAGATAAGATAAACTTTATTGATCTCACAGAAGAGAAATTCACATGATACGTCAGCTCTTAAAAAACACACAAGATGGGTGCAACACACACCAATGTGTCACTGTGTCTGTGTTATGTGAGCTGTTAGTGAGTCTCTGGTCAGCAGATGACTGGCACCTTGCTGTGATGTGTACGCCCTGACCTTCCTGTCCAGCCCCCATGTGATCATGTTTGTGCAGCATATATATCAGCATTTTATGCAAATGTGCTCCCCCCAGCACGCTAAATGTGTTGGGGGTGTGGGGAGGGGGGGGGGGTGAACCACACGTATGCCACATGTGTTTCGGGGGGGGGGAGTGTGACACATGCGCACACGTGTGATACACGTGTGATACACATGCAGACCACATGTGTGTGTTGTATGGCTGGGGGGCCTGGCTGCCTTTTTGTTTCTGTCTTTTGTTTTTCCTTCCAGGTGGCTTGCATTTGGGACTGAGTGGCTGTGTTGCTGAGGTTATCAGGACCCTGATCACCTGCGGCTCGTCAGGACTCACAGCTGTGGTGCATCTATATGGATTGGAACATGGTGGCATTTAAGACTGGAGTATACAGTGTGTTTTTGCCAGAGACGCGACCTTGTGACCAGACGGGTGAGATCGTCATCTCGGGAGCCATCTCATCATCAGTGGATGCAGAGAATTTTCTTTTTGTTCCCTCTCTTCTCCTCTGGCTCCAGCCGTGTGAGCCGTAGTGTCGGCGTTGCTGGAGTGGTGCAGTGTGGTTATGCTGGGCGTTTCCCAGGTAACCTCTGCACCTGGGGGGGGGGGGGGTGTTTTCCCCCCAGTTTCCTCCCTCAGGGTTTGACTGTGGTGTCCTCTGGGGGGGAAAGGGCTGTGGGTCCATCTAGCCATAGACGGCCGGGGCTGGGTCCGTTGGTCGTGAGGGGAGGCGTCTCCTGGGGTTGACAAGTGGTCCTCTGGGAGGCGCTGGGAGTCCCCGTGGGTGACGTTGGATCCCAGAGGGACCTCGGCTGTGGTTATTACTCCTGGAGCTGGCGGGAAGTCCTCTGGGGGGTGTTGGTCCCTACATGTCGTTTGGGGGGGGGGGGGGGGGGTGTTTTAGCGCTTTTATTTGTAAGCTTAAGTTTGGGGTTTTTCTTTTCTCCTCATCCCGGGGTTTGATAGGACGGTCCCCTGGGGGGGGGGGGGGGGGGGGGGGGGGGGGGTTTGGTTGTTTGTGTTTGTCTTTTTTCTTTTATGACTAATGACCGCACATGGTTGGATAAAGGCTGACCGCACAGGTTTAAGAACTCCTGGCCACACCTGTGCTAAGTGACTGACTGAAACAAAGGCAAGGATGCAGCCAGAGGAGAGGACATCAACCATTCTGTTGGAAGACGAATGCAGATGCAGTTTCCAGCCATGGTCCCTGGAGGGGGGTGTTTCTCCTGGGCCAGGTTTGTGTGGTCGCCGGGAGGCTTCCCGTGAGGGTGGGGTACTATTGTATGGCTGGGGGGCCTGGCTGCCTTTTTGTTTCTGTCTTTTGTTTTTCCTTCCAGGTGGCTTGCATTTGGGACTGAGTGGCTGTGTTGCTGAGGTTATCAGGACCTCACCCTGATCACCTGCGGCTCGTCAGGACTCACAGCTGTGGTGCATCTATATGGATTGGAACATGGTGGCATTTAAGACTGGAGTATACAGTGTGTTTTTGCCAGAGACGCGACCTTGTGACCAGACGGGTGAGATCGTCGTCTCTGGAGCCATCTCATCATCAGTGGATGCAGAGAACGTCCAGGGTTTGATGCACGGTCTGTGAAAGAGGAGGGGGTGAGGTCTCATGCTCGTCAGCACACTTCCTGAGGTACGTTAGATTTTGTGACTAACATTTATACAGTCAGTAAATGTGGTGTCCCTCACACCTTTATTATATTGAGCTGTATGTTAGTCATGTATCGGCTTCCACTGCAGTGGAGTTTTGTGAACTGGATGTTCCATGCCTGCAGGTTGGGAAGCTGATTAGTAATCAAGCCAGGAAGTGTTTGCTGTTTGTACACCTTTAAGTGTTCTCTCTGTGTGTAGAGTGTGGACTCACATAATGGTTCCTTCTTTCACAGACTCGGTTTGTTGCGGCCACCTGGGGGGTGTCGGCGGGGTCCTTGGGTCCGAACAGCTTCTGGCTCCGGACCGTTAGCGCTGCTGGGAGCGCACCACGCCAGACCGCACTTTCTTTTGTTATTTTTTGTATCACTGTTATGTATTAAATTCAGTTAGCCTTTGTACCGTGCTCTGCTTATTTCATACTGGGTCCTTCAAACGCTGGTCGGTTCTCCGAGCTGCATCCGACACATAACAGTGTGTTGCTGTTTGCAAAGCCATACTTGTGGGGGCACTTAGACAAATTTCACATCCAGCTTGACAGTTATCATCTGCTGACTGTTTTCGTGCTAATAGTGCAAATGGCCACACTTTTTCTATGTGCCAAGTAAGCGGTGTTAGATGTGCATGTGTGTCACTTGGAATTTGGCTGACACCTGCCACAAGAGGGATCAAATGGGCTCTTAAAGAACATACTCTGTTTTTCAGCCACTAGTTGTAGCAACAGGTGTATGAGGCGTTGGAGGCAGCTTCAATTTTACATGTATTGCAAAGGATTCCTGCTTCATGTGCACTTCATGCGCATGAAGCACATTCGTACTATGTGTGAAAGGGCCTTTACTTTTGGGTTGAAGCATAGTGCATGCAAATGAAGATACCAAACAACGCAGACATTTAAGGTCAGTCTTGTAAATTATCACTCAAAATCAACAGCAACTTAATTCTGTGTATCACTCACTCACTCACTCATCTTCAACTGCTTACTCCAGTTAAAGCTCACCAGGGGAGGCTGGAGCCTAACCCAGCAGTGGGCATGAGATGAGGTACACCCTGGATGCTAGTCTGTTGTTAGGCCACATATAAACAAGCTCATTCACACCTGCACGCACACCTATGGACAATTTAAAGTTCCCAAGCCACCTAACCTGCATGCCTTTTGGATGCCGGAGCACCCGGAGGGAACCCATGCAAACAAGGGGAGAACATGCAAACTACACAAAGAAAAGCCACAAGTAGGAATCAATTCCATGACCTTGCTGTGAGGCATCAGTGCTAACCACTAAGCCATTGTGCTTCCCTTCTGTGTATCATTACATGTTTAATTGATGCATCAAAGGATGTTGACACATAGCATGTGCTGCATTAGATTGACCACAACAAATTTTGAGCTGGAAGTTTTGTATATGCATTGTGCTCACCCAAAAACTGATGTGGAACATATTGTAAGCCCTAATCACTGGACCTGTAACACATGGCTGACATCATATTTATTCATTCAATAACAAGAGGTCTTATATAATGCGATTACTAATAAATCTTCAAAAATAAAATATGAGGTACCTCAGGGTTCTATTTTAAGTCCTTTGTTATTGTTGTGGTTTGCCCTGGTCCTGCTTGGTCTGCTGGCTGTCTTTGTCTCTGTATTTTCAGATGAAGCTGAGGTGGAGCTGCTGGGTGAATTTGCTGGTGTTTGGTGCGTCTGCTGTGGGTGACGTCAGGGCTCTGCTCCTGGCTGTCAAGCTGCACTTGGGCTCCGCCTCATCTGTCAAGTCAGCACATGGAATTGACAGAGCGGTATCTCACGGCTGATCAACATTTTCACTGAGTGGGTGCTCAGAGCTGATGCTCATCCCGTCTCATCACCGCTCCAGATTTAACCCCGAACCTGTCATGGGTTTGGAGCTATAATCTACCACTACGACAGCTACAACTGCTTACCACAGCTTACATCCGCTGCTGTCCTCCTGATGAACCTCTGTGTTCCTTTGGGTTGAAACCGGGTGTGCCATGCCATCGCTCTCAGCCGGTAACCTGGCCTTATGTTTTGTCTTAGTGTTCTTTGTTTGGTGTCCTGTCACCACAGATGAAGCTCTCTGAGTTTTTCCACTGTGAGCCTCCGAGCTCAAACTTTTCCTGCTGTGTTTTTTCCGGACTGGAGTCTTCGAGCTCCGTACATTCTGTCGTACCTCCTCCGCTGTGGGCTCCTATGTTCACAAAAGTATTTGCTTGTGTTTTTTCCACTGCCACTTCCAGGCGCAGTATGTAACTCATCATGTTTTTCCTCCCGGGGGTTTTCCAGGCTTTAGAGAGCACTTGTTGAATGGAGGTTCTAGGCCCTGGACTTAATTATTGGTGATTTCCCTGTTAAACGCTCAGGCCTAATTAAGTCTTTATTTCCTCTGCAAGTTTTTCCTGTTCAGATATAACTGTCCATGTATTTCTTTGAGCTTTTGGATTACAATATTTAAGTTAACAATAAGTATTCTTTTGCTGTGTGAGTTCCAGCTCTAAACATGTCTTCTGTATTTAAAGTGGATGATTCGTGCTTATTCCAATCATGTCTTGTGCTTAAACCTTGATGTATCTGCTGACTGCCTCTTGTGTTTTTTCACCCACTGCGCCTTGCATTAATCAGCTGCTAATTATCGGAGTCCGTTCTATTCCGTATTGCATAGTGATCAGCGGTTATTCTGTTATCACAGTTAATTTCCATCGGCGCCGATTCTGGAACAGTGTGCCCTGTAATGTAGTTTTTTTCTACTTACTGAATTGTTAAGTTACTTTGTGTCATCGGTGAGCAGATCCGCTAATTGATCACCACGCAGCTGCTAAATTCCTGAGATTAATCTAACTGGTTTTCTCTAAGTGCACCACCCAGAGAATTGACTCTGTTTCAGTCCTGCATGCACCTGAGCCTTCACCTGACTCTGTCTGCCAGTCACATGGGCATGCCTCTGGGGAGTGTCGTACAGAACTGAAATCCTGAACGCACAGAGACTTTGATCCTGAACTTTGAACTGAACTTAGATTTTTGAACTATATTCTCATTTTGAACTTTGATCCTGAACTGCAACTGAACTTTGATCCTAAATTGTAACACTGAATTACGAATGCGGATCTGGCTGTATCAGATCCGCATCCGCATGTTTGGGGTATGGCGACCCCAAACAAAACCAGGAGCAGCCGAATGAACAACAACAAACAACGTCATAAAAAAATAGCTGTGAAATGACAGCATGTCCATGGAGTGATGGAGAGACACTGCTGGATTTTGTCCTCTCACAATAACTGTCATTCTAGCCAGGTTCTTGTTAAAAGGGCAAATCGAAAACTCATGGCAGTGGATCGGTAAATTCTGCTAGGTATGGCTATTTCATTTGTTTTAATCCTTTATTGCCTTAAAGCTGTGCGATCTTTCAAATTTCACAAAACAAACAAAATTTAGTTTCAACCAAAATCCAAGCTTTATAATGTAGGGGTTTTTTTTTGTTTGTTTGTTTGTAAAAAGTTGCAAAATTACATCTCTTAATGAAAAGAATATATTTACTTGGCGTGGAAATCCATATCAAATATTTCCTTTTCCTTCTTACACTGTCTACAGGAGAAGCACACATTTGCATATGTGAGGTTTTGAGATTACTTGTGACCTGACCCACTTGCACTACCTTTTGCAAAAATATGGGAAACATATTACATCTATCTATAAATAAGCTGTTTCAGAGCATTTTCTGCCATCTTGGTTTATTTTGTTCAAGCAAGCAGCCAGAAGATGTCATGCTGCCTATATTTTGGCAGTCTCAGTGTCCTTCCCGGCATCCCTCGTGCACACTGGGGGAAGCTCCTGCGGTCAGGAACAAGCGTATGTCATGGCTGTCTGCTCACTTGAAATTCTCCCCTTCATGGGGAGAAATTCTAAATTGTGTTGAGACAGAGCAAGTTTTCATTATATTGGCAATATCATATTATGAAGCCCTGATTTAAATTCTAACAAATACAATTATAGTGGTGTCAAAGAAAATTCTTTTTATAACTTAAATCTTTAAAATGCAGAGGTTGTATAGCTTCATCTCACCATCTCTTATAAGTCATGTATTTTAATGTCATGTGATGCTTTCTGTATGCCATATTACCTGTCATAGCAGAAAAAAAGTGTTTCCATTGCAGTTTTTTCAAAATAAGATTTTTTTTTCAAATTGCCTGAAAAATAACCTCCTTCAAAAAGTTTTGTTGTGTGAATAATATTTGAGGTTTTGTGAAATACATGTTTCTATTAAAGGTATTTTAATTGGCAACTTCAAATTGTATAATTTAGAGAAATGGAAACCCACCTGTTATGCTGATGACACTCATCTTTACATGCCCACTATTTGGATCTTAAAGGATTGTCTTGTTCCACTGAACAACTGTAAGGGCCACTTCACACATAGTGCGAATTTGGTCGAATTGCGCATGAAGTGCACATAAAGCAGGAATCATATGCAATACGTGTAAAATCATAGCTGCCTCTAACGCCTCGTACACCTGTTACTACAACTATTTGCGCACACCAGCAGCTGAAAGACAGGGTGGACATTGTGAGAGCCCACTGAACCCTCACGGCAGGTGTCGGCCAAATTCCAGGTGACACGCATGAACATCTAACACTGCTCTCATGGCACTTAGAAAATGTGTGGCCATTCGCACTGTTAACATGACAACAGTCAGCTGATGAACACTGTTGAGATGGATGTGAAATTTGTCCAAGTGCCCCACCGGTGTGGCTTTGCAAACATACACAGAGACACATCGGTGTGTGCGCTGAACTGACAGCAGGTGTGTCCACCCAAAAGAGCGGCTGCGGAGATCTGTGGTTCTGGACGTCACGGGTGGGGAACATGTACCATGTTTGGACAGACATAAACTAACAACTGTCCACTGTGACGCATGTGTGTCTGCTTGCTGTCATCACATGGACATACATTAAAACATATATCACTGCTGCATTAGGCTGTAGCGAGCACGCAGATGCTGCACACATTGACAGGCTACCCCAGCTGAAACGGACAATCAGATCATAACACGTAGCAGGTGCTCGGAATGTCATGCCACCCATATGAGCTCTGTTCCACATGACGCGGTCTCTGCATCTCCACAAGACACACGTGCTGGGCAGGACATGTGCGTGGGGCTGGCTGGACACAAAGCCAGCAGATGTGGACATGATAAGAGCGCCCTGCTTCACATTCATGTCATTTCATGACTGTATGTCTGTGACCATGGGTCATCTACAGAGGAACAGACAGATCATACTTATATTGCCCGCTTGATAACAGGGATTCAATAAAACGTTGTGTTTTTATATGCTGTGTGGTTTGATTTTTTTTTTTAAATATGTCCCTGTCCTTCTTGATATCAGGCATTTTCTCGCACCTTTCACAGGACAGTGATAGAAGCTCAGTGGCAAAGTTTCCGACTGGCAATCAGAGCTTTTGGAAAGTGCTGGTTCGAATCCCGTCAGTGGCATGTATTTTTTTTTTCACTGTAGCTGCACGATGTGGTTACACATCACGCAGCTGCTCACACTGTTTTCCCGTGTGCACGAACTGTTGCAGCGGCATTGTGCATGCCTGCCCGTCGGCTCGATGTTTTCGTGGTTCACTCATACGAGCTGTTGTGCCGTGAGTCGCCCTGAGTTGTACTTATTCATAATATGTGTGAAGGGGCCCTAAATCATGTCATTTCTTAGTTCTAAATGTAGAGAAATGGTGGTTATTGGTCCTGCATGACACTAGCACAATTGGGGTCAATTTACATTGTCACTGTATTTATGTTTAAGTCATCATATTAATAAAGGAAAAAGTCTTGAAGGGATCTTCGATCTCACATTGTTCTTCATTTTACACAATTATAAAATTTCAAAGAATTGCTTTTTTTGCTGCAAAATGCAGCAATGATAGAGCTAGTTCTGTTGATGGTGAATGTAGAGAGACATAGGTTCTTACTTTTGTTCATCTAGAATTGATTATTGTCAAACCTTATTTTCTGTCTGGTCACACACTTAGAACTATTCAATTTGTTCAGAATACTTCTGCTAGAGTTGTAACCAGAAAAAAGAAATTTGATCATATTACTGTGGTTTGGCCTCATTTCATTGGCTTCCTGTTCATGTATAGCTGGCTTAATGGGTGTCGACTGATTACTTGCAATGACAGAGGTTTTACTGAGATAGCTTTCTAAGGTCTATTTACTTCATTTGGCTATTCACTGGTTCTTTTTTCCAGATTGTTCCTATTATCTGTTACCAGCACACTTCCATTTACCACTACATCCTGAAAGAATGGCATACGTTTCCACTCATTTGTTTCACTCTCAATTCGTTCTGCTCATTGTGGCTCCATGCTGCACAGATCATTTCAGTGTGTTCATTCTTCACTGCAAAGTCCTGCTCTTGGATCAGTTCATCATTTCAGCATAAAAAGTTGGTACCAATGAAAAGAAGTGAAAGAAGTTTACTTGATTAAGTTCACTGGTATAAAATCGAGTTCAACAAATAGATAATTGACAGAGAAAATGCTGATCATATTTGTTCACTTTAAGTATCAGCTTGTTCAGGTTTGTTTTTCAGTTATCACCACTCGCAAATGATGTGTGTATGAAGTCCCAGGTGAGAGTGGTGCCCCTCTGATCCGGTTCTCCTCACTGTGTCTGAACACAGGTGCAGTAATCCGTACTGTGCAGTAATGCACTCATTCACACACTGCAGAAACTGTGGCAATAACTTCATGTCTCATTTATGTGCATGTCAATATTTATTTAATGCTTTGTAATGACTTTATGGTGCATTATGGGACTGGTGGTGACCACTGTAAATGTGATGAGCAAGCCCAGTTAATCATTTGGTGATGTTTTTATTTTGAAATCATTAGTCAGCTGACTGCACACAGACAGCTGTGAGAGTTCTGGTCTACACATTGGTGGGTTCACATGTATGCAATACATGTTTTCTTCATTGTCAGGTTCACAGGACGCACCAATATGTGCAGGCCAGAGTGTCCAGGTGCAGTAAGACGAAGCTGTATACAACTGGTAGACTAGGTATGGATAAGGTCAGGTGGTTGATGAAGGAGGTGCTGAAAAATGAGATGCTCAAATGATTCACCTTTAACCCTCTGGGGTCTGAGGGCATTTTTTGGGCAGTTCACTCGCATGGCAAAAATGTTTTATTACTGCTGTTAACTGTGACCTGTCCACACTTTTGTATGTCCATGCAGCATGGTAGAATACCAGATTGTGTTGCTAACATGTTCTTTAAAGATTAACATCTTTAATAATTTATTTATTCATTAATTAACATTTATGTCACATCCAGAGAATTTGGTATAAATATTGTATCCTTTTCCTCACATTGTCAGTTTTGTTTCAAGTGATGATTTGTTTCAATAAGTGTGTTTTTGTAAAAACGTAACTGCAAACATTAAAATTACGCACATTTCCCAAAGCAATTTCTGATACTGAAAGTGAAAAAGCATGAGTAAGAGCTACTGAAGGTGAGCTGTCCGTGGTCCTGATGATCCCATGCGCACAGTGTGCATGGTGCTAATGATCAGCTCCATGGACAGCTCAGCAAAATAAGCTCATAGTTACAGACTGCCATTGACTGTGGACAGAAAACCTGCAGAACTAATGTACAACAAATGAGGAAAAAATGGCAAAAAGCAGCATGTGGTGCAGCGTTTATAAAGACAGGGCAGACATGCATGGAGTGCATCAGATTTGTTTTTGTAAGAAGGTTGTAAGAACACACTGGATGTGGTGGGCATGGGGTCATGTGTGTGGTCCGAAATTAGTGGGGATATGTTGGATGCAATTAAAACATGGCAGGGATGATATACACATTTTTCCATTTTGACCACATTCCCGTTGAATTTATCAAAATATTGAGGACGTGGTGCAGCTTCCATGGTCTTCGTCTGAGTGAGAGCTGTGGAGGAATGACTGCTGCCGCTGCTCATGCACTTTGATGCTTCCCTCACTTTGTGAGGTTGCCATCGAAATAACAATGTACCATTTACTGGTGTACCAGTGACTTAAATGCAACCTGATCTCACGCCATTTTGTGATGACATTATGAAAAGTAAATTCGTCTATTAGTTCATGTTACCATCATGAAGAGGGCTACATTTTTGTGACGGGAGCATGAAATCATTTCGTAATGCTATCACAAAATGTGAAGTGATGCGGGGCAGGTAAGGTCTGTGGGGGTTAGTGTCAGGAGAAAGGAGAGGGTTAGGTTGTGGTTCAGGTTAGGGTTTGGTAGGGTTAGAAATAGTAAAAATAAAAAATGCATCATGAAAATGTGACTCATTTCGTGACGGGAGCAAGAAAAAGTGTGAGTGAGCTGCTTAATGACAGGCGACTCTGATCAGTTTGTGCTGAAAATACATCATTAGGTGAGTAAATGCACTCCGTCTGCACCCTGGTCCTCAGATCCCCATCACACATGAATCAGGCTGAATCAATCGGAAGGGGAAAAAAACCCAAACCCAAACCTTGAGGGACAGATAATCGGACAGCCGTGTAGGACTGCCAGATGACCACATGGAATGTGTGTAGATCCAGTTCGGACTGAGTCATGCTCACCTACACAACTGCAGCCCAAATGCTGTCAGCCAACAGTACGGAGACACAGACTGCTGTCAGACTGTACCAGAAACATAAATAAACCCAGACTGGTGGACAATGCACTCGAGTGCTATCACTCATTCACTACCCACTCATACACCGATTCGCTCATCCACTCGCACCCTTGCACACACTGACCTGAGCAGGACATAGCAGCAGCAGGATGGACATGTGTCGCCAAGTGCTTGCTCACAGGGGGTCGTTTTGACCGTTGGGGTTTTTACGTAATTATTGTATGGCCTTGCCTTACAATATAAAGCGCCTTGGGGCAACTGTTTGTTGTGATTTGGCGCTATATAAATAAAATTGATGATGATGATGATGATGACATGATGGACTGTCAGCACCATGCCCATGGACACAGCATGACAATGGTGATCTCATCAGCAAAGGAGGGAGCACACGGGACAGCTGTGCTCTGCACTGACTGGGTGGACACCATCGCGCGTCGCACCGCAGGACAGCGTCGGATATGTATTATGTTTTATGGCATGGTGGGCACAACATTTTTAAGCTGGTATCATCAGCAAACAGTGCAGCTGGGGCCAGGGGGGCCTCCCTGGCCATTGTCCGCCCTGCACTGTGAAACGCATCTGAGCCTATACCGGAGGTGAGTTCACGTGCATATTCATGGTGTCATGGGCTGGTGAAAGAGTTCCACTGTCATTCTTCCAACAGAGTTAGGTGGTACATATGTCATAATGTCTATTATGGGGTGAAATCCCATTCGGCTACATTGTGGACACAATGCCAAGCTTCTGACACGCACAATGACACATGGACTCACAGTGACAGATGGTGCTTTCGGTTTGATTGCGCAATGTTCACATCCACTGCACATGATGGATGCGTGCCACATACATGTTGCATATCAACATATTCTTTGGGTTCCCTGAGCGGGATTCAGTGGAGGTGCATGTATGTGGCACAAGCGGGACATGCTGGCAGGATCTGATGCGCCTGATCCATGTTGGGGTTCACCCAACCACAATCAGATTGTTCCAACTGCTATTATGACACCATACAAATATATAGATTGCAGTGGGATTGTGCTCAGACTGTACATAGACTGCCGTTGGATTGGTGTCCCACCTGGACTGTGCCACGAGTGTTTTGCACATGTGCAAAACTTTCGAAGCAGCCGCACGAATGGGCCCGCCCATCTAGACTACTCTGAGACTGCTGTCTGACATTTCCAGTCTGCACCTCGACACTTTTTGGATGTGGGCCGAGTTGTCATTCTGATGCCATTCGGCCTCATTGTTATTATGTGTGACGGGGGTCTTACTCTGTGCTCAGATTACACTTTAAACCTCTGGGGCCGACGCTGTCGTATACGATGGCTAAGACCAAGCTTTACTAAATTATAAATAACTTTTTTAATGATATGAGCTAGAAACTTGCTTTTTTTGCTGAAAAGTTAACTCCGCGGACTTTCGAGCCAGCCATCGGCCATCTTTGTACTCGTCATAGAAGCTGTTTGATGACATGCGCAATGTGTGTGTCCAATTGGAATTGGTTCACCGTCACATGGTTTTCAAAAATCCAGTCGTAGGGCAGATTTACCTCATGTGCCAAAGATCGTTTTCAGGAGTGATTATGTTACTAGTTGGCCCGTGTGAATAGCCCCCTGGGTGCTCCAGTGAGTACATACTATTAGTACATACCCAGTGCGCCCTGTGCCATTACACACAGCGAAAGTGAAAGCAGACGGAGAGGTTCTGATGACAATCTCACGTGCTCAAACAAAGTGTGTGTAACTATGAGGATTGCTCCACTAGTTTGCATGTGAATGCTACAGGATGACTCTGTTGCTTTCTCTGTGTAAAGCACTGTTTACAAAATCAAAATAACAAAACGCATAGACCATTCTGTATATATTGTTCAAAATGTGCATTTGTGTTTATTGTTTGAACCTTTTTGTTGTACAGACTTTCACACAAGACCTCAAATTACCTTTATAAAGTGTCAAAACAGTTGTTTATTATAGTCTGCTGTGTGTTTTGAATAAATGTATGGAAAATTATTTTTCGCTTTATTTTTTCCTTGCCTATTTTTGATTGTAAACCTTTATTACACTTATAAAACACAACAAAACATATGAAAGCACAGGTTATCCTGAAAAAAAGAGACATAAAACTTGATTGTGGGATGCAGGGAGAGCTGTTAACAGCAATAATAAAACATTTATGCCAGGTGAGTGACTTGTCCAAAAAATGCCCTCGGACCCCAGAGGGTTAAAATATGCGCTATAAAGAAAGAACCTTAACAGCACTGAGCAACACACATCTGCCCACTGAGTTCTCATTCTGCAAAAAAATTATAGGACATGCAAACAATTGTGGAGACTGTAAAGCTGAGTGAGACATGATGTTATTATAAGTGCCCCCACCCTCCTCAAAAAAAGAAAGCAAAAATCCAATCAAAAAGTGACAGAGCTTTAGTTTGTTCATTTGTTCCAGAAACTAAAGTGAGCTGCGTGAAATGAAGACATACTGTATGAAGGTTTTGATGTTTTGGTAGCTATCAGGAGGTCTGTCAGTGTGGTGGCCTGGTGGCTTTGACCTTCCTGTCTGGTGTTTGTGTCTTCTTCCCATAGGTTCTTCTGGGTTTGTGTGTGAACACAGGTGTCGGCTGATGGCCTGGTCAAGGTGAATGTTACTGCACACTCATTCAGGCATCAATAATTAAAGGATCTCAGTTGTCATACATAAATAAATTTAATGTGATGTGTGTTCGCACTCAGTCTGAAGTATCACTCCATTTGAGCGTGATCCATCATAATGCAGAAGTATGTAGAAATAACATCTGTACACCTTGTTGCATTTGAAGTCAACAAGTCATCTGCACTGTGATAATTTACACACATACCAGTGATATCCATCATTTTCATTTGCAGCATTACATTCAGAGGCTCGAGAGAAGTAAGCACTCCAATGAGCGCTTTGGTATTTTATATTCTGTCATCCAAGGAGGAAAATAAAAGGAAATGCCACTGTGTAACAGCCTCATGCACTGCTGCTGCTGCTGAAGCACTCAGAGGAAATATAACATCTCATGTTTTTCTTTGTTTTTTTTTTTTGTTTTTGATTGTTTTTTTTTTTGTTGTTTTTTTTGACACAATCATCCAAACATTTACACAGATGCTGAAAATCAACATTAAAATAAAGGACGTGACAGCTGTGAATATTAAAACCAAATACAGAGTCAGAGCCTGGGGTACAAACACAAACAAAAGACTGTTTCCACATACAAGAACATTTACAAAAAACAGTCTCCCTGACAACTGCAGATATCAGTTTTTTATCACAGATGATGTCTGGATTGCTTTGATCTCACGTGTTTTGCACACACTGTGAAGTCATTGAAGACATTCTGTGCAATGCAACGTGGAAGTGGGAGTAAGTCAAGAGAAATCCACTCAGAAGCTGATGAGTAAAACCTTGAAAGAAAGCTGATGGTGGTGAGATTCGAACGACAGGTGAGTACAGTGTTGTCATGTTCACATTCACTCATGTTGCGGAGTGGTGATGGTCTTGTGGTTAAGCGTTGGGCTTGAGACCAGAGGATTCTCAGTTCAAATCCCAGCCTGACTGGAGAATCACTAAGGGCCCTTGAGCAAGTTCCTTAATCCCTTAGTTGCTCCTGGTGTATAGTGGGCACCTTGCATGGCAGCACCCTGACATCAGGGTGAATGTGAGACATTGATGTGTAAAGCGCTTTGAGCGCCTGATGCAGATGGAAAAGCATTACACAACCCCAATTCCAATGAAGTTGGGACGTTGCGTGAGATGTAAATAAAAACAGAATACAATGATTTGCAAATCCTCTTCAACCTATGTTCAATTAAATACACCACAAAGACAAGATATTTAATGTTCAAACTGATTAACTTTATTGTTTATGTGCAAATACAAGGTCTGTTAGAAAAGTATCGGACCTTTTTATTTTTTGCAAAAACCTGATGGATTTGAATCACGTGTGCTTGCATGAGCAAACCTCAAACCTTCGTGTGCATGCGTGAATTTTTTCAAGCCTGTCGATTGCGTCATTTGCTGGTAAAGAGCCTTTGTGTGAGGTCGTGTGTAGTGCACTCGTCAGATTTTCATTGCAAGGAAAATGGCGGAACGACTGGAGCAGCGTTACTGCATCAAATTTTGCCAGAAACTGAGTGACAGCCAGGTGGAAACCATTCGGAAGATTCAGACGGCTTTCGGTGACGATGCTATGGGTATCACACAGATTAAGGAGCAGTACAACCGGTTTAAAGACGTCCGCACAACGGTGGAGAGCGAGCCATGTTCCGGTCGGCATCAACACGCTGAAATGACCAGATCATTCCAAAAGTGAACGCTGTGGTGATGCGGGACCGTCGTGTGACTGTCCGAGAAATTGCGGAAGAGGTGGACATCAGCACTTTTTCTGCACATTCCATTGTGACACAAGATTTGGCCATGAAAAGAGTGGCAGTGAAATTCATGCCGAAGCTGACTGTGGAGCAAAAGCAACTTCGTGTTGAAGTCTCACAGGACATGCCGTGACATGCCCACCTCTTCCACAATTTCTCGGATAGTCACACAACTGAAAAGTCACCGAAAGCCGTCTGAGTCTTCCAAATGGTTTCCACCTGCTCCAGTCGTTCCGTCAATTCCTTGTAATGAAAATCCGCCGAGAGCACAACACACGTCCTCACACAAAGGCTGCTTGCCAGCAAATGACGCAATCGACAGGAGTGAAAAAATTCACGCATGCGCACGAAGGTTCAAGGTTGGCTCATGCAAGCACACTTGATTCAAATCCATCAGGTTTTTGCAAAAAATAAAAAGGTCCAATACTTTTCTAACAGACCTCATATTTGCTCATTTTGAAATGGATGCCTGCAACACGTTTCAAAAAAGCTGGGACAGTGGTATGTTTACCACTGTGTTACATCACCTTTCCTTCTAACAACACTCAATAAGTATTTGGGAACTGAGGACACTAATTGTGAGTGTTATGATTGGGTATAAAAGTATCATCCCCAAAAGGTTCAGCTGTTCACAAGCAAAGATGGGGTGAGACTCATCACTTTGTGAACAACTGCACAGAAAAATAGTCCAACAGTTTCAGAACAATGTTTCTCAACATTCATTTGCAAGGAATTTGGGGATTCCATTATCTAGAGTTACAACTGTGGTGTGGTCTGATGAGTCCACATTTCAAATTGTTTTTAGAAATCATGGACGTCATGTCCTCCAGACAAAAGAGAAAAAAGACCATCCAGATTGTTATCAGCACAAAGTTCAAAAGCCAGCATGTGTGATGGTATGGGGGTGTGTTAGTGCCCATGGCATGGGCAACTTACACATCTGTCTTGGTACCATCAATGCTGAAAGGTACATCCAGGTTTTGGAGCAACACATGTTGCCAGCTAAGCCTCTTTTTCAGAGACGTCCCTGCTTATTTCAGCAAGACAATGCCAAGCCACTTTCTGCAAGTGTTACAACAGTGTGGCTTTGTAGTAAAAGAGTGTGGGTACTAGACTGGCCTGCCTGCAGTCCAGACCTGTCGCCCATCGAAAATGTGTGGCAAATTATGAAGCACAAAATAAATGGAGATCCTGGACTGTTGAACACCTGAAGTCGTACATCAAGCAAGAATGGGAAAGAATTCCACCTACAAAGCTTCAAGAATTAGTGGCCTCAGTTCCCAAACACTTATTGAGTGTTAAAGGTGATGTAACACAGTGGTAAACATACCACTGTCCCAGGTTTTTTGAAATGTATTGCAGGCATCCATTTTTCGAAATGAGCAAATATTTGCACAAAAACAATCAAGTTTATCAGTTTGAACATTAAATATCTTCTCTTTGTGGCGTATTTAAATATATAGGTTGAAGAGGATTTGCAAATCATTATATTCTGTTTTTATTTACATTTTGCACAATGTCCCAACTTCATTGGAATTGGGGTTGTATAACTGCAGTCCATTTACTCATTCCAAATACACATTCACACATTTGCAATGTAAAAGAAACAATAGAACTACAACAACCAAAACCATTTTTTAATGTCCCAAAATGAGACGTCCTCCATTTCTTATGAGTTACATCCTGATGTGGAGCAGTCGGCTGAAGAGCTCAGCTCAGTCTATGGAGATACATTTGTGCCATTAATATCTCAAAGGAAATGCTTTTGACAAAAACCACATATACTCAACAAAAATATAAACGCAACATTTTTGGTTTTGCTCCCATTTTGTATGAGATGAACTCAAAGATCTAAAACTTTTTCCACATACACAATATCACCATTTCCCTCAAATATTGTTCACAAACCAGTCTAAATCTGTGATAGTGAGCACTTCTCCGTTGCTGAGATAATCCATCCCACCTCACAGGTGTGCCATATCAGGATGCTGATTAGACACCATGATTAGTGCACAGGTGTGCCTTAGACTGTCCACAATAAAAGGCCACTCTGAAAGGTGCAGTTTTGTTTTATTGGGGGGGGATACCAGTCAGTATCTGGTGTGACCACCATTTGCCTCATGCAGTGCAACACATCTCCTTCGCATCATCCGTGAAGAGAACACCTCTCCAACGTGTCAAACGCCAGCGAATGTGAGCATTTGCCCACTCAAGTCGGTTACGACGACGAACTGGAGTCAGGTCGAGACCCTAATGAGGACGACGAGCATGCAGATGAGCTTCCCTGAGACGGTTTCTGACAGTTTGTGCAGAAATTCTTTGGTTATGCAAACCGACTGTTCCAGCAGCTGTCCGAGTGACTGGTCTCAGACGATCTTGGAGGTGAACATGCTGGATGTGGAGGTCCTGGGCTGGTGTGGTTACACGTGGTCTGCAGTTGTGAGGCTGGTTGGATGTACTGCCAAATTCTCTGAAACGACTTTGGAGACGGCTTATGGTAGAGAAATGAACATTCAATACACGAGCAACAGCTCTGGTTGACATTCCTGCTGTCAGCATGCCAACTGCATGCTCCCTCAAATCTTGCGACATCTGTGGCATTGTGCTGTGTGATAAAACTGCACCTTTCAGAGTGGCCTTTTATTGTGGGCAGTCTAAGGCACACCTGTGCACTAATCATGGTGTCTAATCAGCATCTTGATATGGCACACCTGTGAGGTGGGATGGATTATCTCAGCAAAGGAGAAGTGCTCACTATCACAGATTTAGACTGGTTTGTGAACAATATTTGAGGGAAATGGTGATATTGTGTATGTGGAAAAAGTTTTAGATCTTTGAGTTCATCTCATACAAAATGGGAGCAAAACCAAAAGTGTTGCGTTTATATTTTTGTTGAGTGTATTTTGTTTATTTGTATTTATATCCAGAGATCTAAGATCCACCATGTACATCTAGGATCCAGTGACCATTTTCATATTTATTTACTTGAAGACTCAATAAAATGTTGTTGACAAAGAAAACCTGTAATAATATATTATATATAATAATATAAAGCCTACTTTTAGTACACAGAAAATTCATAAGAGGCATTGATAAGGGAATCGATAAAGAATTGGATCATTAAGCAGAATTAATAATGGCATCGATATTGATAAAATCTTATCAATACCCTCCCTAATCATATGGCACTAAATCACATTGTATCACATTGTGAGGAACTGAATCACCATCCAATACATACCAAATCATATCGAATCAGGAACAGGGGTGAATCGTATTGCATCGTATCATCAGTATCATCATGTAGCGCTATATGTATCATATCGCTGGTAGTCTATTGAGGTCCATATTGAATCGTTGTCAGTGATGAGATTCACATGCCTAATTCACATGCATGCATACATACATGCACATCGTAGTCACCTGGCTATTATAACATAGATTAACGGAAAAAAATATTTTAATACTACTACTACTACTACTACTACTAATAATAATAATAATAATAATAATAAGAAGAAGAAGATGATGATGATGATAAATTATTATTTATATCCACATATTTTTTCATGTCATTGTTGACTCCAAACTTGAATTCGAACACTGTTACTTACACTGACCTTGTGTGTTTAACTACAGCTGCATGAATTTTAAGAAAACATCCTTTTTTTAGTTTGGTTGTTGGTGTTGTTGTTTTGCACTGATATAAAACAATGAAAGAAATGCAATTAACAGCATCCATGCACAAAGGTGTATTTATTGGGCTTCTCGTCATCTAATAATTGCCTTAATCTGATGAATTATATCACATTATACTGTTTACACAACCACTTCAACTGTCCGGTGACTCCAAAAAAAGATGTTTATTAGTGGGCAGGTTCTAAAAACATTCTGGTCTCACACACCATTCCAACTCATTGTAGAAACTTTGCATAATTTATTACCAGCTTTGAAAAATGTCAGCTACCTTTTGTATAAACACTAACCAATCTAGAGCCCGTGGATCTCCACAGGCAACGTGCTTGTGAGTATATAAAGATAATGATATTTTTCTCCTAAATATTTATATAAAGCACAAAGCAGGAGAGTGTTATTTTGTGTGTTTGACAAAAGCTAACAAATCGCATGTAAGGACAGCCCTGACAGACAGAGACACCATGACAAGTGATGACACTTACAGGAAGTTATGAAAATGACAGTTTGATGTCACAAACTTGTAAGGAAATCCAACTCACTGACTAAATTTTGTAAACCTGTTGTAGTATTTTTATGATTTTTATTTATTTATTTATTTGATTGCTGGAGTGCATATAAACACATCATATTGGAGGATTACCATTACCTGACCATTTCCAATTACTGGACTATTGTGGTCTTTTTTTTTAAAAAAAAAAACATTTTCCAACTGCTGGTTCTGCTACAAACATCCTCTGGCATGGGACATATGTACTTGTTCAGTCTGATTCACTTGCCCATTAAAATGTAACACAACAAATCTATGGATTTTTTTTTTTTTTTTCACATTGCAAATGTGTGAATGTGGATTTGGAACGACTGAATGTGAACATGACAACACTGTACTCACCTGTCATTTTGTGATTGGCCACATTTTTAGATCAAATCTCATCACCATCAGCTTTCTTTCAAGGTTTTACTCATCAACTTTGGAGTGGATTTCTCTTGACTTACTCCCACTTCCACATTGCATTACACAGAATTATCTTCTATGACTTCACATTGTGAGCAAAACACGTGAGATCAAAGCAATCCAAACATCAAAAACTAATATCTGCAGCTGTCAGGGTGACTGTTTTTTTTTTTTGGGGGGGGGGGGGGGGTAAATGTAACTTGTTCTATGTGGAAACAGTCTTTTCTTTATACATAACTATTCCCCGCATTTGTCATGAAGCTCAAAATTGGGCTCAGGTGCATCCTGTTTCCACTGATTATCCTTGAGATGTTTCTACAGATTATTTGGAGTCCACCTGGGGTAAATTCAGTTGATTGGACATGATTTGGAAAGGCACACACATGTCTGCGTATAAGGTCCCACAGTTGACAGTGCATTGCAGAGCACAAACCAAGCATGAAGTCAAAGGAATTGTCTGTAGAACTCTGAGACTGGATTGTCTTGATGCACAAATCTGGGGAAGGGTACAGAAACATTTCTGCTGCTTTGAAGGTCCCAATGAGCACAGTGGCCTCCAGCATCCATAAAGAGAAGAAGTTGGGATCCACCAGGACTCTTCATCTAGCTGGCCATGAATCTAAACTGAGCAATCTGGGAGAGAGGAAACCTTCTAGAAGGACAACCAGCCCTGCAGCAATCCATCAGTCAGGCCTGTATGGTAGAGTGGCCAGACAAAAGCCAGTACTCAGTAAAAGGCACATTGCAGCCCACCTGGAGTTTGCCAAAAGGCACCTGAAGGACTCTCAGAACATGAAAAACAAAATTCTCTGGTCTGATGAGACAAATATTGAACTCTTTGGCGTAAACGGTAGGTGTCACGAGAGAAACCAGGCACCATCCCTACAGTGAAGCATAGTGGTGGCAGCATCATGCTGTGTGGATGTTTTTCAGTGGCAGGAACTAGGAGACTAGTCAGGATTGAGGAAAACATGAACGCAGCAATGTACAAAGGCATCCTGGATGAAATCCTGCTCCAGAGCACTGTTGACCTCAGACTGGGCGGCGGTTTATCTTTCAGTCGGACAATGACCCTAAGCACACAGCCAAGATATCAAAGGAGTGGCTTCAGGACAACTCTGTGAATGTCCTTGAGTGGACCAGCCAGACCCCTGACCTGAGTCAGATTGAACATCTCTGGAGAGGTCTGAAAATAGCTGTGCACCAGTGCTCCCCATCCAACCTGATGGTCCTGCTTTATGCTGCAATAACAACCACAGCAGAAATGACCAATCTTTAGTCCCCCACACAAGCCATGGAAGAAGACAGTATGGCCTGACTCTGGGATAGAAACGAACAGAACCATGGCACAAACTCCATCACCTATTCTGACATAGCAGGAGGATGCAGATCTTTTAGTGTAGGTGGGAAAATGTGTAGGTGGGAAAATGTCTTGAACAATCCCAATCAGGGGTCCCACTAATCCCAAACCCAAAAAACAAGTGATCCAGGAAGACTGCAGACATGTCCTCACTGTGAAAGTATGAGGTTCAGTTTCATTGAGGTTCTGTGAATCAAGACTGAGAGCGAGGCAGAGAGAAACTAATTCCTACATAGGCCCTGAGGCCCATTGACCTGGCACTTACCCTTGGAAGCAGATGAGGGTCCATGATTCCTCCTGTATGAGAAACCAGTTCATCACAGGTTACATCCCCTGCCAAAGCTGGTACACATTTACAGATGGGTGGACTGGGACCATGTGGTGGATGCACCTGGACTTGAACAATGGGATAGTCGTCCAACTCAAGTGATGATATGGTAACGGAATTACAATGACAGCAACACTTAGTTGCATATTATTAGCTCACTGTTACAAATTTGTTCCCATTGTAATCATGTGAAATTGCTGGTTTTCAGAAACAGAATTTATTGTATTATTATTATTATTTTTTTTTTTTTTACCACATCCTTAACATTTTTTACTGCATCCCTAATATGGCATGCATGTTCTTATTGCCTCCTCCCAGTGTTTTGTGGACATAGTGGAAATGTGGCTGAGTGTGATGGGAGTTACAGTGGAAAGTCACTGGATCAATACCTGAATGGTTCTGTGTGTAAAATGATTTAGATGTTCAGGATATCATATTACTGTGTTATTGTGTCATACTGCCAGGCTGATCCAACACAAATTAACATAAAATTAAAAATTGCCACTGAACTGAATGCCAAAAGCCAAAACCATTTTGTTTAAAATATTTGTGTTGGACTAACACGTCAGGTTTTGCATTATGGGCACTCGATTTTGTGGAACATTAAACACACACACAAATCGAGCAGAAAGTAGCCAAAATATTATTTAATATAGAGCATTGTAAGCTGAGTAAAGTGATATTTAAGGCACCATAAAATGTTACAGAGCTCAGCGGCGCAATAACACACAATAACCAGCAGTCCTAAAGAGTAAATTACTGCCCCACAAGGCTCACAATCCAACTGTAAGTTAATGCTGCAGACGTCTACTGCCATCTCAGTGCTTCTTGGACCACATCTTTACCTCAGAGGAGCAGTTCACTCATTCCCAAATCCCATTTACATCTCCTAATAGATTTTTTGTGTGTAATTGTTCGTCTCTTCTGTGGAGTCTTGACTCAGTCTCCTTTGTGAGATTACTGATACGGCATCATCTACAGAATCCATTGTCTATAAAGCGCACAGTGGAAAAGTAAGTCCTCCTCTCCTCAAGCCTTCTTTCACTGTTGTCAGTTTGAAACAAGAGCATGATTAAAGGAAGACAATGACGCAAGTTTCAATTCTCAAATTGGAAGAGCTAATCTCAGGCTCAGATTTCCTCGGGGTCGGAAAAGTGAACGCAGAGCCAAGAGAACATGCTGAGAAAATGACACCATGGAATGTCTGCAGGCGAAGTCAGGCATGTGCTGAGTGATGTAGGTCAGCTCGTGTGTGTGTGTCTCAATGTGGGGGGGGATACAGGATGCACATATGTATGAGAAGGCAGCCGTGAGTGCAGGTGTGACTAATGCTGTGTATGTGTGGAAATCTGAGCCAGCAGATTTTTCTTCTGCAGGCCTTGAAATGGAGATTTATTGAGAAGGCGTAGCTGCAGGGGACATTCAGGAAGGGTCTTTCTTCCAAAGTCAGAGCTGTGTTTCATCAGGATGAGCCTTTCTTTCAATGTCAAAGCTGCATTTCATCACACTAACTGATATTCGCTGCCCCCGCCTGTAATTAGAGAGGCTTTTAATTAGAGAAAGGCTTGAATGATGGCTCGTTGTCCATCATGTCTTCAGTTCACCACCTCTGTACGCCTCAACGTTATCATGAGGGAATGAAAAACATGAACAACCAACAGATTCTGGCTCCTCATCTGTTCTTCAGGTCATGGACTGGTGTGTTGGGTTTGGGCAGAGGAGACCAGGGAGGGTTTGCTGTTGTTGCCTTTGCACAAGATGCTGTGATCTATGTGGAATGAATAAATATAGGCTTGAGTCTTCCAACTGGCAATCTGCAGCTGAATCTTCACCATTCATCACTTCTTTTTAAAGAAAACCCTTCTCTGTGCCTCTCCACCATGACACGCAATAACGTGCAACAGACAAAAGGTGCACAATGCAGAGTTTATCCAATCACAGCTACAGAATATGTAACTCCTTGAGAGTTATCTGGGTGTATAGGTGGCTTCCCTCACTCAGTTTTTGAGAGCTGCATATGCCACACAGACTTACCAAAGAAGACCATACTGTTCAGATTTTCTAATGCTTGAAGTAAATGAAATTCAAGATATAACATAAGTACATCTTGTGTGGTCCCTGAGGCCCACTGGTCCCGGTGCTTGTCCCTGGATTCTGTAGCATGAAGCAGCTGAGAGCAACTCCCCCTGCTCTGGATACCTAAGTGGGCTACTCCCCCTGTCCAGACTGGTACTTACTTACAGATACAAATGATGTTTCCTTCCAGGAACAGACAGGTTGTCTGACAAGGATTCAAAAGAAGGTCTTCCACCATGTTTGGTCTCCAAACTGTTTGAAATAAAGAATTGTGACCTTAAATTTGACCTTTCAAAGTCCCCAGAGCTCAAACATCATGTGTCCAGTGTACAGGTCACATACAACTTCATATTATTGTTTAACAGTCATGATATCTTTAACCAATTCCTAAAAAATAATAATTCTATCGTAAAAGGCCAAGCCATATATAAGCATTGGGCCAAAATTGTATCCTTGGCCTGTGGCCTTTTAATCTAGTTTTCTGCAAAATCTAACCACTTTGTCCTTGCCCATCATTCTAACACATCTGGGCCACATTGGTTCAAAATATATTTTTATTGTTATTTTATTCATACACACAAAGACACAGCATGAGCTGCCGTGCAGATGGCGTTACTGTGCAGCTGGGCTTTACGTGTACATGAGCAGGAGCACATTATTCTGAACACAAAATTGGTGACATCATAGTCACCAAACTTCTCAGGTCCTGTATGGCTTCATCATTTCATCATGGAAAATCCATCACACATTCTGCCTCATCATAATGATAAGTTACTGTAACGTGTGTTGGTTTTTACAAATAAATCTGTACTTGTAAATATGTCATGTTTTTTTTTTATTTATAAAATAATTAAATTAAATTTAATTTAATTTGTTCATTTGCCATGAACACTGCCATCAAGTAGATGGCAGTGTTCATGGCAGTGTGAATACCAGTGCTAAATCACTTAAACAGAATTTTCAGTTTTCAAAATTGCCTTTTTTTTACAAATGAAAAAATTGACATATTTACAAATACAGATTTATTTGTAAAACTCCACACACACATTACAGTAATCGGTGTTGGTTTTTACACACACACACACACACACACACACACACACACACACACACACACACACATATATATATATATATATATATATATATATATATGTATGTATATATATATATATGCCAACAACTGATAGCAGGAAGGCCATTTTCCCATAATGCCTTTTGGCATGCGTGTCTGTAAATGCTCAAACCTTCAAAATTAGTGCATTACTTTAAAACAAAACTAAAATAGCTGATATTTTCAGAGCTGACATTAATTTTGATAGCTTGTCCAGAATTAGTTTGTTTAAAATTTTAACCATAAGTAAATACTACCTTGCTGTGCATGTCTCCTGCGGCATGTCTGCAAGACTGTACGGCTGTGAAAATAAATGATGTTTTTTTCTTTCCCCTTTTACTCTCTATGGTCATCAGGTCTCTTTTGCTGAGAGAAGGCTGATCTTAGACAGAAGCACTGGCCCGATGTTGTTTGTGATTGCCTTTGAATTTACTCCGAAGCATCAGTAGCTGCCAGTGTAGTGGAGTCAACACTAAAATTATCAGTTGAGCTTTTAGCTGTAACTTCCGCTAAATTTTTCAGTTTCAGTTTTTTTATTACTATTTCCATGAATCAAATTTGTTGTAGCAGAATTGATGCCATGGTCAGATCTAGAATACCCCCCAAACACACACACACGCACGCACACACATAAACACACTTTCAGGATTTTTAAACCCATATCTGTGCATTTTTTTCTTTTTTGGCAGAAATGTGGCAATTCCTGTTGATCTGACCTGTGATGTACAACACATGTTTAAAGCATGCAGTGGTCTGTGACATTTTGGCCTGTTTCCACCTTCACAGCGTTGTCTGCCTGAAGCCTCAGACAGTTAAAATGTGCACATAACATTTCAGCTTCAGTCCACCTTTAAAGTACAGGAACATCATGTGGAACCATTTATCTGTAGAAATAATAGTTCACAGTACATGCAGTGACTTTGAGCACAGCTGCTTTTATTCAGACATTCGCTGAAGGACATCAACTTCAGGTTTGTCTCTTTGTGTAAGAATCACACACACAAACAAACAAACACTTTACCTCTGATTGAGTTGTGATGCAGGATTTATTTTCCACATCATAAATGTGTGTGGCTGAAGTTTCCTGAGCAATTTGATGTGGCAGTCGTGAGTTGTTATTTTGGTCCTAAATCTCAGCGGCACAGTGACAGCAGGAATCACACTTTTCACTTGAATTCCTCAAATGAGCCACATCCAAGAGTTTCTTTTCACAAAGTCGCTGTTAAGACAACGTGTGCTTTGATGCAGTTCTAACAGTTTTGCAGAGAATTCCAGAGTTTGTTTTTTGCTTCATTGAGTGCAAAGACAGATCCTGCACTGCCTGTAGCTTTTAATTCTGACATAAATGCACATTGTTGAACTGTCCAGCAGGTGTCATTGTTCAGTAGGTGGAAGCCCAGTATGTGACCTCATCCTTCTCATGCAAACTCTAACAATGTTCATGGGACATGGGTGTTTCAAAAGGACCCTTCACACATAACACGAAGTTGGGCAAATCAGGCCAAATCCAAAACAGGTTAATTAAATGAAACCCGAAAAATTCCAGCCACAGTCGGGAGGGGAAACTGTGTATGGATGCTGTGTGTTCCCACGGCGACAGTTTTGTGCACGACCATGTGTGCACACCCATGAACACAGTGTGACCACGGTAAGAGGTGTGATACCACATTGTGTTCTCACAGCAGCGGAAGCAATTAAATGTTGTACAAATGTTCATAAATCGAATAAAATGTGTAAGGACAAAATAATGACAGACCATAGAGAATTATAAGAACAATGAATGTACTGTTGAAATGTAAGACAATCATGTTGCTGGTAATGATGTTTACCAGTTACATGACACAAGCAAGGCTGCGTCCTTGCCCCTGTGATTGTCATCTTGTTCCATATGTGACCCTTATTTCTCGCCACCATCTTCATCCTGTGGAAGAGGTCAATATCAAGTACCGAGTGGATGGAAGCCTCTTTGACCTTTGTTGTCTTCAGGGGAAAAGTCTGACATCTTCTGAGCTGATTTCTGATCTACTGTACCAAGAAGATGCAGCCCCCCTGAGCATTCAGCTGTTGGCTTGCAGAGGTCCCTTGATGTCATCACAGAGACCTATTGTCATGCCGGGCTTGTTGTCAACTCCAGGAAGACTGAGGTTCTACCTAGTGTTCAGCTGCACCAAGCTTCAGTGATGCCCAGCTCAAGAATGTTGAGAGCTTCACCTTTCTAGGGCTGTTAACCCCAAAACATGAATCAGTTGCAAATCGTGAATTATCCGCAAACCGTTAATTGCAAAACGTGAATACTGAAAAACAATATCTCCCAAAACATGAACGTGGGCCTCAGAAAACGTGAATGCAGATCTCGCAAAACGTGAATATCATTCATGGTGTGTATATATATATATATATATATATATATATATATATATATATATATATATATGTTTTCTCAGTTTAAGTAGTTTATGGATTTCAGTTTACGGATCAATTACTGCAGGAAGTCTTGATCGCAAAGCCTATCACTGTCAGGGGTCCTGACAAGGATCAGGCCGGTGGCACTAACCCTCTGAAGTCATTAAATGATTCCAGCATCTGATCCTCCACTTCTGCCTCTCTCCTAACTTTGACCCACAACAGTTTACTTGTCAAGCAAACAGGTCATCACCTGATGCCATCACCACTGCTGTGCACATCACCCTGAGCCACCTGGAGGAACCTGAGACCTTTGGCAGAATG
Organism: Thalassophryne amazonica; assembly: GCF_902500255.1. Lineage (NCBI taxonomy): Eukaryota > Metazoa > Chordata > Actinopteri > Batrachoidiformes > Batrachoididae > Thalassophryne > Thalassophryne amazonica. The sequence continues at coordinate 23,962,797 of NC_047109.1, forward strand.
TTTTTTTCTAGATTACAAGGTCTATTAGAAAAGAAACCGACCTTGAGTGGCACCCAGCCGCTCATGGCGCGGCGCCACAGCAAAACACCTCCGTGTTGATAACCATTCGTAAGAATCAGGTGGTTTTCGATGGCTTTCAGTCGAGTGAGTATCCGAGAAATTGTTTAACAGCTGGGCATGTTCAAACTTGTCCTGTAACGCTTCCAACAGAGGTGTTTTGCTGTGGCGCTGCGTGATGAGCGGCTGGGTGGCGACGTGCGAATCCGTCCACACGTGTTTCATTACAAAATCTCCTTTAACAGTGGAATGTCCGGATAAACTGCTGATCCCGACCTCTTCTGAAACTTCTCTGTTCTCTCACGACGTCTTGGGTCAACAGAGGCTTAAATTTGGAAGTTTTCAGCTCAAAACAGGCTGATGACAGCGGCTCGGGGCGCGGCGCGCCGTCCGGTGCCATGGACTGTCCTTAAAGCGATAGTAACACTCCTTAATCTCTCATCAGCCGTTAAAATTTTCAACAAAAACCATCTGAATTTCTCGAATGATGTCCACTTGGATGTGCCTTACAGTTTCTGAAAAAATTTTGATCAAGCAATGCGCCAGTCTCTCAGCAAGAAGTCAGACAAAGGAATTCTGAGGGGTGGACCAGTGCACACTCAAAGCCTGCCCATAGGCGAATGACGCAACCAACAGGTGTGAAAAAACTCACGCATGCGCACGAGGGTTCAAGCTTGTCTGACGCAATCACACGTGATTCAACTCCATATGGTTTTTGAAAAAAATAATAAGGTCAGATACTTTTCTAATAGACCTCGTACAACTCAGCTTTTCTTACCATCCAGCCGGACATGTTAATCAACGAGCTGATTGACCTAGACTTCCACCCTTTACCTCTGAATGGATAAAGGACTTCCTGACTGAGCATTCACTCAGTTTCTCCACTCTGACACTTAGCACAGACCCACCCAGGGCTGTGTGCTGACTCTCTTCCTCTATGCCCTATATTCATATGACTGTGTCCCCTCCCATCACTCAAACATCTTTGTCAGATTTGCTGACAGCACTGCAGTGGTGGGGCTGATCACATGAGGAGATGAAACAGCATACAGGGCCAGGTCCAGATTCTCAAGGCATGGTGTTCTACAAACAACCCCACACTGAACACCATCAAAACTAGGAACTGGTCATAAATTTAAGGCAGGAGGGAGGAAACCATGCCCCACTTCAGATCATCAGCTCCTGCATGGAGAGAGTCTCCTCCTTCAGGTTCCTGGGGGTGCACCTTTCCGACAACCTAACATGGTTCACCAACATGTCGGCAGTGGTCAAAAAAGCCCAGCAGAAGCTGCACATTTTAACACTGCTGAGGAAGTGCTATCTGGAGGCTGGCCTGCTTGAGGACCTTTTACCGAACCACAGTGGAAAGCATCTTATCATACAGCATCATGGTGTGGTTTGCACAGCTGGGGGCACAAGAGTGCTGCAGAGTGATGAAAGCAGCCCAGAATATTATCAGCTGCCCCTGTCCTCCCTGGAAGACATTGTCACCTTCCGTGGTTTCTGCAGAGCACAGAAAATCTGCTCAGATCAGTCACATCTGGGCAAGGGGTCTCTTCTGCCTCCTACCCTCTGGCAAAAGATTCAGAAGCCACAGGTGCCAGACAAATCACCTCAAAGACAGTTTTCACCTGTGGGCAATCAGACTCTTGAATGCATAAGTGTGACCCCATGGGTTCCAAATCCAAAGGACATCCAACCCAGTCCAATATAACCAAACCAAGTGCAGTATTTACACCTACCATTGTCATGTCTTTCACTGACATGTTTGTGAATTTTAAAAAGAAATTCCACTGACATGGTTTATAAATTTTCATATTTCTTATTTTATTTTATTTTATTTATTGTATTCTATTAGTGTCTTATTTTTGTACTGGAGGGGAGATGTTTTCTCTACTTTCATTGTATGCTCAGTTGTACGATGAAAATAAACAGCTATTCTATTTTATTTTATTCTATTCAATGCATTTAGGTATCTAGACGTGGTGAAATTGGCTTGCTGAAGTTCAAAATGAGGATCAGAATCAAGAAGAAAGGAGATTTAAGTGACTTTTAATGTGGCATGGTTGATGGTGACAGACAGGCTGGTCTGCTGGGACTTTCATGCACAACAATCTCTAGGGTTTCCAGAGACTGGTCCAAAAAAAGAGAAGATATCCAGTGAGTTGCAGTTGTGTGGATGCAAATGCTTTGTTGATGTCAGAGGTCAGAGGAGAATGGACAAACTGGTTGAATGGGTGACTGAGTAATGCTATCGTGTCAACATGGACCAACATCTCTGAGGACTGTTTCGAACACCTTGTTGAATCTATGCCATGAAGAATTAATGTAGTTCTGAAGGCAAAAGGGGTCCATCCTGGTCCTCAAAAGTACCTAATAAAGTGATGCGTGAGTATATATATTATATAGTATATATTATGGTGTATAGTGTGCTCATGCTATGTATTGACCTTCTGATTACTTTCATTGATATTTAGGTTTTTGGTTCCATGAACTGGTTGTGATGGACTAACTCACCCACTCACTCATTCTAGTTTGTTGCAGTGCTACCTCTACTAGAGGTGGGCGGATCGATCCTAATATTGATAATATCGATACCAACGCTGGTATTTATATTGAACGATCTTCGTGTAAAAAGATCGATACTCAAGCTTTTTTCTCTCCTGCACGCACTGCCTGCTGTGCACGCAGATTCATCAAAGTCTACTCTATGCCTGTAAGAGCAGCGCTGCGCTGTGTCACACAACACGGAGCAGTGCACCCTTGTATTGTGGTTTGTCAGCCCTCTACCTCAGAAGATTTTGCTTTAAGTTGTGTTGAGTGATATTTTTTTAAACAAAAATGTTGATTATGATAATAAAGTATTTGGTTGTCACGTACAATGTTTGGCAAAATTCTATCCTAGGTCTTTTGAATCCTTTGGATCTATGAAGCTTAAATATGAAAAAGTATCAGCATCGGTATCGATATCGGCGTTACTGGGCCTGTATTTACTTGGTACTGGATCAATACCAAAATTCCCGGTATCGCCGACCTCTAATCTCTACACTGTAACTAGGGAAAACTGTTTCCAAACCACTGACTTCTCACTTCCATACTAACATTACCATGAAATAATGAGTACAATTACACAAGACAGTACCCAAACTGAATACATAATACTACCATCAGCATACATGCATCTGGAAAAAACATTGTTAGAAGATGTAATGCGGATTACTGGTTCATTTATCAAAAGTGACATGATATTGTCTGAATGAGAGCCGAAACAGTCTCCAAAACAGACGGTGCTGATAGCACCTCTCTGATGAAGCCATTTAACAGAGCTGAGAGAACAGCTTTGTTCTGACACTGTAAACGCAGCAGAAGGCAAAAAGAGGGAGGGGAGGCCAGAGAGGGAAACAATTAGCCTCGGTGTCCCTGAGATCATAAGTAATAATTTGAGTAAAATTAAGTGGCAGGTCTAACAAGCAGGGATAATTTCACTTTTCCCTTCTTCCTCTGGGAAATCTGGCCTTTAATTGAGTTAACACTTTTTGTTTGGCAAACAATCCTGAAGAAGGCCAAGACTGCAACTGTGTCTCATTACCAACATGTACAACTGTTGTCAGCGCCCAATCATCTCCCACCATCCCTTCGTCTGGCCTGCTACTGATCTGTATATCCTTTATTTTCCTCAACCCTCACATGCCCACGGACATTCACTTGTCAGTAGTCCTGCTTTGTAAGTTTATTGTACTATACAAATCTTTCTCTGGTCTATAGACATTTTAAAAAGTTTAAATCAGAAATATTAACCAGGCATATTTTTCAATCTACATTGTGGCAGTTATTGGAGACTGCAATACTGCCTCTCACCCAGTGTCTGCTGGCATATCTCCAGCTCCTTGTGACACTTAGCTGGAATAAGTGGGTATAGAAAATGAATGAATGAAATAATATTTGGTTAAGGAGCTTTCACACCTGGTTGAGATTGGTGAGAACATTTTCCAACTTAGCACAGCTCATGAATGGTTCTGCAGTGGGGCTTGGTGAGCTGTGCAACGTGGCTTGGGACAAGTCAGAAAAGGTTGGTTTGATCTGTAATGGTTTTGAACACCAAAGTTTTCAAGAACTAGCTAACAAATTCTGCGTCACCTTGGCCTTCTGCAGCCACTGAGGCACCTGCATACTGCATCAGACACAGAAACACAGCATGGCCTTAATGTACGAGGTCTATTAGAAAAGGATCCGACCTTATTATTTTTTTCAAAAACCGTATGGATTTGAATCACGTGTGATTGCGTCAGACAAGCTTGAACCATCGTGCGCATGCGTGAGTTTTTCCACGCCTGTTGGTTGCGTCATTCGCCTGTGAGCAGGCTTTGAGTGAGAAGTGGTCCACCCCCTCTGCGGATTTTCATTGTCATGAAATGGTGGAATGATTTGGGCTTTTTTTCCATCAGAATTTTTTCAGAAACTGTTAGAGACTGGCAGCTGGAAACCATTAGAAAAATTTATCTGGCTTTCGGTGAAAATGTTACGGGCTTGAAAGAGAAAAAGGAGTGTTACTGTCGCTTTAAGGACGGCCCCCAGCAGCTGTGGGGCGTGCTGCGCTCCGAAGCCGCCATCGACAGGCTGAATGACCATTTCATTTCTAAACGGATGGCTGTCTGGATCCGTGACCATCGTGTGCCATTTCTCTGGTTATCACAAGAGCTGGACATCAACCATTTTCCGGCAGATTTCACTTTTATCAAGAGATTTTGTCATGGAAAGTCGAGGGGAGGCTTCACGCGCCACGATGGATTCGCTACTGGAGCGAGACAAAACCACCTCCGTTTTGGTCTCACAGTACGGCTTTGAGATGGCGTTCAGACAGCTGTTGGTGGTTTTTCCATCGAGTGATTATCCAAGAAATTGTGGATGTGCCTGGACATACCAGAACATGTCCCGTGAGGCTTCATCACGGCGTTGCTTTGCGCCATGCAGCACCGCCGCAACGTGCGGAATCCCTCCGCACGTCTGTCTCAATGTGCCGAAAAAGTGCTGATGTCCACGTCTTTTCACAACTCCTGTGCTAGTCAAACAACATCCCGGATAAAACACAGCGTCCAGTTTGGAAATGAACTGCACATTCCACTGTTACAGGAGTTTTTGTCATGGAAAGAGGAGTGGCCCCGCCATGATGCGCGAAGCCTCCTCTCCTCTTTCCATGAAAAAAAACACCGACAGCTGTCTGAACGCCATCTCAAACCCGTCCTGTGAGACCAAAACGGAGGTGGTTTTGTCTCGCTCCAGTAGCAAATCCATCTTGACGCGCGAAGCCTCCGCTCGGCTTTCCATGACAAAATATCTTGTTAAAAGTGAAATCTGCCGGAAAATGTTGATGTCCAGCTCTTGTGATAATCAGAGAAATTGCACACGATGGTCACGGATCCATACAGCCAACCACTTAGAAATTTAATGGTCGCTCAGCCTGTCGATGGCGGCTTCGGAGTGCGGCGCACCACCAGTCGCTCTGCGCCATCCTTAAAGCAACAGTAACACTCCGTAATCTCTTTGAAGCCCATAAAATTTTCACCAAAAACCATCTGAATTTCTCGAATGGTGTCCACTTTGATGTCCCTCACAGTTTCTGAAAAATTTTTGATCAAGCAAAGCGGCAGTCTCTGAGCCATTCCTAAACAATGAAAACATCGACGAGAGGGGTGGACCACTCCTCACTCAAAGCCTGCTCACAGGCGAATGACGCAACCGACAGGCGTGAAAAAACTCATGCATGCGCACGAAGATTCAAGCTTGGCTGACGCAATCACACGTGATTCAAATCCATATGGTTTTTGAAAAAAATAATAAGGTTGAATACTTTTCTAATAGACCTCGTATACATATATATATATATATATATATATATATATATATATATATATATATATATATATATATATATATATATATATATACGAGGTCTGTCCATAAAGTATCGTACCTTTTTATTTTTTTCAAAAACTATATGGATTTCATTCATATGTTTTTACGTCAGACATGCTTGAACCCTTGTGCGCATGCGTGAGTTTTTCCATGCCTGTCAGTGACGTCATTCGCCTGTGAGCACGCCTTGTGGAAGGAGTGGTCCCGCCCCCTCGTCGGATTTTCATTGTCTGGAAATGGCGGAATGAAAAGGACTTTTTTTCCATCAGAATTTTTTCAGAAGCTGTTAGAGACTGGCACCTGGAAACCATTCAAAGAATTTATCTGGCTTTCAGTGAAAATTTTATGGGCTTCACAGAGAATAAGGACTTTAGCTACAGGTATAAGGACCCCTTTAAGGACGGTCGGTGCGCCGCGCTGCGAGCTGCGATGATGCGGCACAAACCACTGGATCATTTCTAAGCTGATGGCTCTGTGGATACGAGACCGCCGTGTGCTCTTTCTCTGGTTATCACAAGACCTGGACATCAGCCATTTTCCGGCAGATTTCACTTTTAACAAGAGATTTTGTCATGGAAAGCCGCGCGGAGGCTTCGCGCGTCACGACCGATTCGCTGATGAAGCGAGACAAAGGAACACCTCCGTTTTGGAGTGTTAGAGGACAAGTTGGGACATGTCCAGCTCTCCACAAGTTCTTTTATACTCACTCGACTGGTAAGCACTGAAAGCTGAGATAGGCAGCTCGCAGCGCGGCGCACCGACCGTCCTTAAAGGGGTCCTTATACCTGTAGTTAAAGTCCTTATTCTCTGTGAAGCCCGTAAAATTTTCACTGAAAGCCAGATAAATTTTTCGAATGGTTTCCAGGTGCCAGTCTCTAACAGCTTCTGAAAAAATACTGATGGAAAAAAAGTCCTTTTCATTCCGCCATTTCCAGACAATGAAAATCCGACGAGGGGGCGGGACCCATCCTTCCACAAGGCGTGCTCACAGGCGAATGACGTCACTGACAGGCGTGGAAAAACTCACGCATGCGCACGAGGGTTCAAGCATGTCTGACGTAAAAACATATGAATGAAATCCATATAGTTTTTGAAAAAAATAAAAAGGTACGATACTTTATGGACAGACCTCGTATATATATATATATATATATATATATATATATATATATATATATATATATATATATATATATATATATATATATATATATATATATATATATACAGTGGCGGGCACAGCTAACCAAAAAGGTAGCTTCGATAACCATTAATCCCATAACTGAAAAGTTATCTTTTATGACGCTAAACCAATAAAATGCTAAAAGAAATTATCTTTATTACAGATAACCGACAACTGATAACTTTTACTATTGATTGAGATGCAGCCACATCAGAATACACTGTGGGCTTCTGATAAACCAGCTTCACTTTTTCACTTTAAGCACTGCAGGGGCTGCTTGGTAAATTCAAGGATCAGAAACACAAAAATAAAGCACGAAAAATTAATGAATAAAAAATAAAACCCCAAACACTGTCATCATCTTTTAAAACCAGTAAAACACAGCATGAGAAGTCACAGTTTATTTCTGTATTATATACGAGGGTAGGCTGAAAAGTTCTAAGGCTCACTATAATGCAGTTAATGCATTACTCCTTCATGGGGAGCCTTAGAACTTTTCAGCGTACCCTCGTACACCGTCATTTCCGAACTAAAAGCTGTTGCTTTTTTCACATGCTTTGAACCCTGTGGCAAAATATGTCCATTAATGCATTGACTGGCATAGTAAAAGACACGTAGTAAATATAAATTCTTACCTATTAGTTTCAGTGGGATTCATTAAATTCTGAAGAAAATATTCCACATAAAGCATCCTGATTATCCAAAATGCGTGTAAATGGTGAAGAAAGTCCCTCACGGCTGTGCTGTGAGATCTCCTCTCTCCCATCGACTCTTGGCGATTAAATTATCCCATGCCACAAAGAAATAAAATAAAATAATGTTAAAATTAGTTTGTTTTGTTTGTGTCGGTAACAGTGTAACATCCAAAGTGAACCTGAACTACACTACCCACAATGCTCCCTGCGTCGACCGGTGAATCACGTCTTGCACTTAACCCTCTGGGGTCCAAGGGCATTTTTTGGACAGTTCACTCGCCTGGCATAAATGTTTTATAATTGCTGTTAACAGCTCTCCCTGCATCTCACAATCAAGTTTTATGTCTGTTTTTTTCAGGACAACCTGTGCTTTCATAATATATATGTTTTATCTTGTGTTTTATAATTGCAATAAAGGTTTACAATCAGAAATAAGAAAGGAAAAAGTAAAGCGGAAAAATTTCCACACACATTTATTCAAAACACACAGCAAACTATAATAAACAACTGTTTTGACAATTTATAAAGGTAATTTGAGGTCTTGTGTGAAAGACTCTACAACAAAAAGGTTCAAACAATAAACACAAATGCACATTTTGAACAATCTATACAAAATGTTCTATGAGTTTTGTTTGTCTTCATCTCAAAGCAATTTCTGTCTGCTATTACACATAGGTTACATCACAAGCTTCTATTTCTACTGAATTTTGGAGTGTTCTGTGCTGCTCCTGAAGCAGCTTTCATTCACACTTTGGCCTACTTTGGCTCCTTACAGTCTGAGGAGCGGCCCTCCCCCTTGCTCCATTGATATGGTAAACAGTGCTTTACACCAAGAAAGCAACAGAGTTATCCAGTAACATTCACATGCAAACTAGTGGAGCAATCCTGATAGTTACAGACTCTTTGTTTGAGTGCATCTAGAGCTGGTCCCCGGGCGCCTTATGGTGACTTCTGCTCCTAACTGGCAATTAGGATGGGTTAAATGCAGTAGACACAATTCATTGTGCAGGGAACATGTTCCTTTGTGCATATGACAATAAAATTCTTTTGAATCCTTTGAATCCTTGAATATCACTCCTGAAAAAGATCTTTGGCTTTTCACATGAGGTAAATCTGCCCTACGATTGGATTTTGGAAAACCATGTGACGGTGAACCAATTCCGATTGGACACTCACATTGCGCACGTCATCACACAGCTTCTATGAGGAGTACAAAGATGGGCGATGGCTGGCTCGAAAGTCTGCAGAGTTAACTTTTCAGCAAAAAAAGTAAGTTTCTATCTCATATCATTAAAAAATTATTTATAATTTAGTAAAGCTTGGTCTTAGCCGTTGTATACGACAGCGTCGGCCCCAGAGGGTTAATGATGACGTCATCACTGAGCGACAGCTAGTCTGCCATAAACCACTGATCCACACATGACAGGGATTAAAATGTTTGATTTTAGGCAAATGTTTTTGACTGTTAAACTTTGCTCACTTTACCAGCAGAAAAAAAAATGTTAGCGGACTGAAAGTTACTGAACTAAATTTATCGGAGGATAATGTTTTTAGTACCTTAGACCTCAACAATTTTTAGAAGAGGAACTCAACCCATTTATTTCCTGTTAATTATGTTGTTGTTGTTGTTTTCCATTCGGCTGCTCCCGTTTTGTCTTTGGGGTCACCACAGCGGATACAACCAGATCCGCATTGGTAGCTGGTGTAAAACTTGTGCCAGCTACCAATGCGGATGCCCTTCCTGATGCAACTCCAGTTTTAAACACACGGAGCCACTGGTGTTCCAAAGAGGTCTCCCATCCAAGTACTAACCAGGTCCCGCACTGCTTAGCTTCTGAGATCTGATGGGATCAGCCTTACACAGAGCAGATCGGCTGCTTCCTGTTAATTATGCAATTTTTAATATTAATTTACTGTCTTAATGTATTTATGAATTGTTTAGGTTCTTGTTATCATTTACATACTATTAATTATTATCATTATCATTATTATTATTTTATTCTTACTTCTGTTTTGTCATTTGATTTTTAAATGGACCACAATGGAAATAAACATTTTCACTTTCTTGTGTCATCCATGTATTTTTAACATAATTACAATTTTTTTCCCCTGTCTGCATATATAGTAATGGTAAATGCCACACTGGCAGAACCATTTATGAATATTAATACCCATATATGCAATTTATTCTTGCAAGACAGAAGGTATGTAGTGCATGAGTGAATGTGATGTGTGTGTGACCCCCATCCGCCCTTCCCGATCAGCTTACAACATCTTACTCAAAGCCAACTGACAACTTCTGTCAGGAAGGGCAGACTACCAAAATAACACAAAGACAGACAAGAAAGAGAGACAAGTGGTGAAGACAATAACTGTGACGTGAGACACCGAGGAGACGGGGCCCCAACCATACAACATACCATGACAAACAACCACACATGAACAAACAGTGACAGCAACAGTCTGATGTCTAATTATTGAGCATCCATACCCTAATCTAGAACACCATAGTGTTAATCCCCTTAAGAGCACCTAAAACCCAAATTGTGGTGACGGCCACAAACACGCAATCATCCACACACAGACTCAGATCATAGCTAAATATCCAATCACTACTCTGGCTGGTGTGTTGGGCCAAGACAAGAGTACAGAACCTTACCATATGACATGGACCACTCCGGCAAGTCAGGTGCCACGCGGCCGGCCTCGAGCACCGACGGACGTGGGTCCAGGACGCAGGGCATCGGGGGAATCAGGAGAAAAGAGGCAGCGGAAGGGCACAGGGGCCAAGAAAGGCAGCCCCCAGAGCCACCGGGCAGCACAGCAAACCAACAGGGGAGCGGCCCGACGGCGCCGGAACACACCCCAACACCACCCCCTCCCATGGAAGCACGGGGAGCAGCCCCATACCCAAGGGAAGCACACAGGGCACCAGCATAGGCCCACCAATAGGGGGAACCCCAGAACCACACCACCGGGACCACGACCCCTGAGGGCAGGAGTAAGCGGCAGCAAGGCTGGGGGAAAAGGAGCCACCGCAACTGAATCCAAAGCACAAGGTAGGGACCACCGAGGAGGGCGGGGCCCGGCCCCCAGACAAGAGGCGAGGCCCAACCCCGAGGCCGGGAAGAGCACAAGACCCCCGACAGCCAGGCCCCCCAGTGCAGCCAGCAGGGTGCCCCAAACAAAAGGGACGAAAAGCTCACGATCTTGACGAAACGTGCCTGGAGCCACTGCTGGAGCAGTCACGGAGCTCATAGCTCCTGAGTCCTGGAGAAACTGCAAACAGAATCTGTGGAGATGTCAATGGACCACCTGCTCTGGTTCCTTGTCCAGAACAAAAGAGGGATCATCTCCATCATCATCAGAATCCACACTGTCTGTCGACACTGCGCACTCCGTCGTGCTCCAATTAAAAAAAAAAAAAAAAAAAGTGTTCCGTGCTCACTGCTGTATCACAGTATTATGTTCTAAGACACACACACACACACACACACACACACACACACATATATATATATATATATATATGTGTGTGTGTGTATATATTGATTTATAACAGAAAACTGTCAAAAGGGAGAATAAATATAAATATAAGTGTACAGATGATTGAATATATCAGAGCAGTAAATTAATCAGTGCGTGTGAACGTGCGCATTGACTCTCATGTGCGGTTATTCCTCCAGCTGATCACTGGTCCACAACGTGAATTCTTCCTTCCAGAACAGCTCTTTATATCATCATTTTGATTCATCTGCCTGTTGCCACATGTACAGAAGGACTGGATTATCATTCCTACACTCATATTGTTATATTTAATAAAAATAATAAGCGCACGCAGGAGGTGCTGCTGCCGCTGATGCTGCATTCAAGTACCATCGGAAATTACACAACTTTTTCGTTGTTTCAAATTCAACAGTTGCTTGTGGCAAAATAATTAATTATATCCACACAAAAGATTAATTCTGGCCTATGTAATGTGCTTGAGCCCATTGAAGCTGCCCCCCCACACAGATAAAAAAATCCAAGCAAGCAGGCTGAGTTTGCCCTGTAATTTCCGAGGGTACATGAACGCAGCAGCAGCCACAGTGCTCACAAACTGGCTTCTGCACTGTGTGAAAATGTTCAGCTGCTCCAACGAAGTCAAATTAAACAATAACGTTACAAAAACTACACAAACGATTAATAAACGTCAAGAACGACAGCAAAACGAAACACAGACGAACTGAGGTTTTCGTTGCCCTTTGTTCAAATTTTTCAACAGTTTAAAAATCCTGACAAAGCGCCAGCTGCAGGAACGAAGCTGCACGAAGGTTAAACGATGTCAACGACAGTCAACGAAAGTCCAGATTTCTTGTTTCTTCAGGGCTTCGTCACCCTTCGTTAAGTGCCGTGTGACTGGGCCATTAGGGAAGACACAAGTTAGTGCTGCAGAACTGAACCAAACTCGGAACACACATACTTTGACATGCGGTAAGTGACATATGCTACTCAGCATTTTAGTAGTAGTAGTAGTTGTAGTTGTAGCAGTAGTTAAGCGGAGAGACATGTTTGTGTTCCAGAATTGCGGCAAACTTGGAACACATACTTTGACATATGGGGAGTGACATATGTTATCAAGCACTTTAGCCCTGGGGCAACAAATTGGCTAGTTTATACAATACGTTGCATAATTGATTAATGGGTATCACATTACTGGGTGTCACTGTTAACTGGCTAACATTAGCACAAAGTTTTGCTAGTTTACATAATGCGTTCTTAATGTGTGTCACATAACATGATGCTAACAGGTTAATGTTAGCATGAAAACTCACATACGTAGTAGCATCACATAATGTGATGCTAAAGAGGCATCACTTAAAGCAGTGCTGAAAGGGCCAATGTTCACGTGAGCTGAGTCCCTCCATTGTGAACAATTAGATTGTTTAGAAAATCTTACTGCACATAGTCCTGCAATTTTACATCATGTCTGGGAAAAAAAAAAGACAATTTAGCCTGAGAGCTCTTGTGGAGTTTGTACATTTTTCTGTGTTTTAATTATATTGACTTTTGGGTACATATCTGAGGTCTGCCTCAAATTTTCTCCCTGTTGGTGGAGTGACAATCTGCCATCTTTCAATCAGAACAAAGAGTTTTCCTTCTGTCTGGCTCTGTCAGCTTCCAGCACTGCTGAACTGTGTAATTCAGTCTCCCACACTCTGATGCCTGATCATTCTCCAAAAACATCTGTTGACAGTGGCTCCCATTGAGTCCATTGTAGTCCATTACGAGTGCTACAGTGAGGCGTGGGTGGCAGATTGTTGTTATTTGGACTCCCTCCACCTCAGTGCCCATTTCCAGCCCCCCCACCAGGCAGCCTGCAGGCTCGATCACATTGTCCTGTGTGGTGAGGGTACTGAGCAGTACAGTAGGTGAACAAAGGGAGGATGATGGGTGTGGAGGGTGGATGTTATTGTGAAGCAGCGCTGCAGTCACAGCACCAGGCAGGGCCCAGGATAACTGAGAACTCAATGGAGTGTTAAATGGGAAATCATCTGTTTTCAGCCTCAGATTTAATGTCATTGCTGCTCTCACTCTGCAGCGCTCTGCTGTTTCATTCCTTGCTGTCTATCGGTTCAGCGTCTCTTTATTTCTGTTTTGTTTTAGTCCAAATTACTCCCTTCCTTCCTGCCCAAATTTCACACGCTCTCATTCTCCAGCCTGTCTGCTTCCGAAATTCGTCATCTGTGCCTCTTCTCCTGCAGACCCTAATGTTCTCACACCGAGGGCTCTTTTTACGCCTCATGTTCACAACAGACCATTTGGGTTTGCAATGTCAGTCCATGTGCCCTCACACCATCATCTCATGTGAACAGCTCTCAGCAGGATGTCACCATTAGCAACTTGACAACATCGCCAGAGAGAACTGCCGAACAACAACCCCCCACCCCGCTCTATCTCCATGTCCAGAGTAAAAGCCCGACTTTGACCCGCGCACTCTGCCATGCACCAGAGTAAACTCTTCTCAAACCCGTTGTAAACCGTCAACCGTCAAAATCTCCATCACGCATTAATTACGTGAACTTCATATGTGAACATTATGCAAACAATTCAAAAACATTGCATGTGCATGTGAGTGATTGCGTCAGCGCACCGCATCACAGCGCAACTCATCTGAACGATTATAATGAGATGTTAAATCTATCATAAACATACTTTTACAGCTGCTCACAAGAAGGGATGGACATGCAACTGTTTTACCAAACCATTACAATATAAACATGACAAATAATTACCTTTTTAGATGGCTCCAAATATGTTCTCCACTTCATTAAGCGTGCGCACAGCTGGAGCGCTCCTCTGTGATTCCGGAAGTGATTAGAAGCATTTTCAACAGCCAACTCAGACATAAAATGATTAATCTGCTACAAAATAATTATTTTATGTACTCAGCGTCCAGCGCACAATGCATAGCAGCCAGTAGAACAAAGCACGGTGTTAAGCTGGGAACACAGCGGGTGGGATCATCATGACGATGTGCGTGCAAGTGTGCGGATCCCAATCATGCAAGTGTCAGGGCACCTTAACTTGCCCATTTACAACCTCAGCTAACTGATGAGTAAAGACATCAAGCATTATAGGTTTGGAAGGAAGTGAGCTGATGTAAAACGTTCTCAATTTGTGGTTTTGTTGTTTTAAATTTAGATTTTTAACAGCATGTTGATTTAAACAGACAGCCATGAAGTCCAACAATTTCTCCTGAACGAGTGAGTGATCAGGAAGGAGCTTGTGGCAGCATCTGTCCTTTTAGGGTGAAAATATACTGTAGTTGAATTTTAACTATGCTTTCACACAGACAGCCGGCTGCACCTTGAATGCACTTGTCCACTGATTTGCCTGTGGACTGCAAATGTTACCGCAGGAGTCCACCAGAGGACTCACCAGAGTACACACAAAACTTACCAACCATGTAGACCTACCAGAACATGTAGAACTACTAGAATTGTTTCCTGTAATAAGCTTAAAATTTGAATGATCTCTTGCCAGCTGTTCTGGATTAATTTCTGAGGATGTGCACAATTGACGCACCAAATAGACACACTCATGCACTGGCAAAAGCACAGTTAAAAGCAAGTATATTTTTTTTCACTCTTAGCTGAGCTAACTCAATCCTGCTCGCTTTTGAGTGTTTTGAACAATTTATGCATAAGCAACTTTCCATGAGCAGTGGAAGTGCTATAGGCCAGTAGAATCACTGAAAAAGGTATAAAAAAAATACTTGTAACAGAATTTATTTTTGCACAGTGCGTTTTTGTAAGGTATGTAGTTTGACATACTAAAAGTCTACTAAAATCAACCTATGGGAAATATGAAAATTTTATGCTTTTTGATACCCAAAGTCATGATTTAAATATACATACAGTGGTGGGCACAGCTAACCAAAAAGTTGGCTTCGATAACCATTAATCCTTTAACTGACAAGTTATCTTTTAGTATTGATTTGGACGTGGCCACATCAGATTACACTGTCGGCTTCTGATAAACCATTTTCACTTTCACTTTTACTGCTGGGTAAATTCAAGGATCACAAACACATAAGAACACACAAAAAATGAATGAAGAAAAATAAAACCCCAAACACTGTCATCATGTTTCAAAAGCAGTAAAACACAGTATTAGAAGTTACAGTTTATCTCAGTATTAGATACACTGTCATTTACAAAATAAAAAGCTGCTGCTTTTTTCACAACTGCACCGTGACAGCTCCTCTCCCCCACCGAGTCTTGGCGATTAAATTATACCATCAGCCACAAAGAAATAAAATAAAATAATGTTAAATTTAGTCTGTTTTGTTTTTGTGTCGAGTGGACGACTCACTGTAACGTCCAAAGTGAACCTGAACTACACTACCCACAATGCTCCCTGCGTTGATCGGCCAATCATGTTTTGCAATTAATGATGTCATCAGCAAGCGACAGGGAGCCAGTCTGCTACAGACACGCAACAGATGGACTAAAATGTTTGATTTTAGGGTTTACAAACGTTTTTGACCCTTAAACCTTGCTGACTTTATCAGCAAAAAAATGTTATTGGACTGAAAGTTATCGCAACTAAATTTGTCAGAAGATAATTGGTCCGATGATGTTTTAAAAACTTATCTGAAAAGCTAATTCGCTAGCAAAAATATTAGCTTTGATAGTTATCTGTTATCGGATGAGCTGAACTGTGCCCACCACTGTATACATACACAGTAAAACCCGCCTAAACTGTGATTGTATTAACCAAATATTCACACTCACAGTGTGTTGGAGGTCACATAGGTCGATGAAGCCAACAGGACAAAGAAAAAATGTGACAGAGTTTTCCTTCAGATGCAAAGACCAGGCTACTACCCTTGAATTCAAAACAGCAGCAAAGATCAACACTTAGGATGTGTACATTGACCCACAGCTCCTGCACAGAGGTGGAAAAACATTCACTGTGATGCCTATATCGCGCTAGCTATGAAAAATAAGTCTTCCTCACAAATAAACAGAACAAACAATAATTCCTGAACATACTGAGAGAGTAGTTAGAGTTATCGAGATGTCAGATGTTCCATGTAAAAAGGGATGCTGACTTGCCTTATTTTTCAGACTACAGCTGCTGTATCCACTGCCAATGAAACAATAGTTGTTGCAGATGATAGTGACCTACTGGTACTTCCTATTGTTGACCAAAACAACAAAATGGTGTTCATGCAACTTGACCCAAACCGTGGAGTAGCATAACAAAGAGTCTAGGATAATCATGCCATGTAGTCTCAACTAGGCCAGCTTCTGTAAACATCTGCCATTCATGCACGCTCTTCTGGGATGTGATACCAAATCATGCCCTTTTGGTGTTGGCGAGTCTGTTTGCTTGAAGAAATATGAACAAGTAGAGCCACGTGCGGAAAGGTTCATGAATACAGTCCATGTTCTGTACAGTGGTCCCTCGCTATAACACGGTTCACCTTTCGCGGCCTCACAGTTTCGCAGATTTTTTTAGTCCATTGTTGCATGCTTTTGTTTTTACAGCGCATTGTGTTCTGCGTCCTCAGCAAGCAGGCCGGTCGCGGCACCGGTCGGCATCACCGCGAAGGGAGAGCATGCACATACAAAATGCAAAACATGCACAATGCACAATTTCTCCAATCACAGCCCCAGAAGCCTGTAACTTTTTTTCTGGGTTGTCTGGGTGTCTTGGTGGCTTTCCTCACTCTTGTCCTTCTTGCACAGTCACTCAGTTTTTGAGAAATGTCTACTTCGTGCAGATTTACCATAGAGTGCCATACTGTTTGTATTTCTTCATAACTGATGTAAATAAAGTTCAAGACATATTCAATGACTTGGAAATGTTCATGTATCCATCCCCTGACTTGTCTGAAGAAAACTGGCAATTAAACTGATTATTTACAGGTATTATACCAAAGAGGCTGAATACTTATGCAACCCATCATCTTGTCTTTTATATTTTTAATTAATTTATATCAAGTTGTAGAGGTTTACTTTCAGTTTGAGGAAGATAACTTTAGAATTAATTTTTTTTTAATATTCAGAAGACTGATTTACTTTTTGTATTTGAAATGCCATAAACAAATTAAAAAGCGTGAAATACCAAGGGGCTGAATACTCTTGCAAGCCACTGTATGAAACCCGATTCACTAAATCCTTGTGAATTTGCTGTTGATTCTTTTCATACATGCTTTTGCTAGATTCACCACAGTGTGTAGCATACTCGTTGTTTAATAGCCCAATGCTGACACAGTAATAACGCCAACACACCAATTCAATTCAGTTCAATTTAATCAGCTTATAAAGCACCATATCACAACAAAGGCAGCCCCAAGGCACCTCACACAGAACAGTACAATATAAAATTTAAAATAAATAAGTAAAAATTTAAAAAAAAATCCAATACATGATTAAAAACACAAGTAAAAGAATAAAACAGATAAAAATAAAAGCTATTCATAAGAATGACAATAAAGTAGGTTTTAAGTCTTGACTTAAAAATGTTCACGGACTCCGACTGCCTCACGGTCACAGGAAGACCATTCCACAGAGCGGGTGAACGATAAAAATACCTCTTTGACCGCAGACCCACACCCCAAGTTAAAGCTTGTCTTATTTGCTTCATACATGCACCAGGTGTGTTTCTGATGGGTGGCACATATGATGTAATCTTCTTACTGTAGTGCTTTCTCTATAAATAAAAAACAAAACATAAAACAATGTTTCTGTGTCTTTCTTCCTACTCACAGAGACTACAGCCAGATGCATAGTTAGCAGTGGTTCACGCATCCCCTTAATGAGTCACTCCTTAAAGTGGAATTGAGGAGTCAACCAAAATGTTATTTTTTTAAAGAATTAATTCAAACATAAAGAACCTTAGATTAAGTGTTTTATGTGCAGTAGAGCTGTAAATTGTCGCACATGCTCAGTGGGTTGACTTTAATGTGCTTGCACAGTACCTAGGAAAATGCAAGCATCACGTTGAGACTCTGTATCAGTAGATATACTCTCTCTCTCTCTCTCCCTCAAAGTTCATCACAACCTAATCATTTCATCCTTATTATGTGCCTTTTTTTTAATTTGGTCAGTTACAAGATAATATCATATATTGTTTTTGAGTTATTGTCCACACAAGATGGTTTGAATGGACTAACTCACCCACTTGTCTACAATTTTGTGCAGGGAAAAAATAAAGGACTATTACTAAATTATATATAAGTTATAACTAAAATACTATATCAACTGAAAGAAAACATTTAAACTTTTCAAAGTTTGCTGGTATTATTTTTAAACACACAGTTCCAACATTGATTCATCCATTTCCCATACCCACTTACTCAAATTAAGGGTCATGGGGGGGGGGGGACTGGAGCCTATCCCAGCAGTCACGGGGCATGAGGCTGGGTACACTTGGGCAGGCTGCCAGTCTACTGCAATGCCACATATATGCATAGAAAGACATTCACACCTGCACGCACACCTACGGTCTATTTAATGTTTTCAATCACCTGACGTGCATGTGTTTGGATGTTGGAGGAAGCCAGAGCACCAGGAGGGAACCCATGTGTACATGACACAAACATGCAAACTCCACATATAAAGATCCCAGATGGGAAGTGATCCCACAACCTTCTTGCATTTTTTACCAGTGATAACTACTAAGCCACTGTACTTGCTTCAGTTCTGGCATCAATGAAAAAGACAAATATTTGGACAAAGGATTTTCTTTGGAGTTATTCATTTTTGAAATGTGTTATTTCTGAAATACAAAAGTCATCTCCTGAAGATAACTCTTGTGATAGTACTACAGTTAAATCTCACTGCAAAAATATTTGAAATTATTGAATACACTGAAAACAATGCATTTGGCACCATTGTTGCTTCTCTTTTGGCAAGGAATGAACATGTTGTCCACATTGTGCCAAAAACAAGCTTTTGCACAAAAAGTTATAAATCACACCATTTTTCACACATTGCATAAAAACATTCTCCGTCTTCAGTGTCACCTTTTTTCCTTTTTGATGCCGCTGTTTTTCCCACTGAGGAAAGCATCATTTGACTGGTTTTACAAGATCTCATCATTCAAATCCTCTGCCGATCTGCTGTCAATTTACATTAGAGGACTTAAACATCTACTATCCTGTCAGAAGTGACTTCACCAATAATTAACAGTGGTACGTTTTAGCCTAGTATGGTATGGTATGGTATGTATGTATGTATCTATGCTTTCTTTTGATATCCATACTTTATCTAATGACAAACAGCAATTATAAAACACAAGAACTGCACTCTGGCATCAGTGTCCAAGAGTGAGATAATGTCAATGTCACTTGTGATATACACCAAACCCCATCCTCTGCCTGTCAAAAACTAAGGCTTCTTGGAAACAGAAAATGCTGCAGTTTGTTGAATGCCTGCTTAAAGTGTAGGTGACACACACAAAAAAACTGTGCACAAATAATCACTAAAAATGATGAAATGTTATATTTAAAAAATCCTGAACAATAAAAGTTGATGATAAATGTGCAGGTGAAGGATAAACAGCTGTCTGAAACCTGCGCTCTATTTCAGCCCTCAGCCGCGGCCATGTTGTTGCTACATCATCACAAGAACGGCACCTGCTGATTCAAGCCCAAATCAATTGTAAACACAACGGAGGTTGAGATGTTTTTGGATGATTTTTTTTTCTAATGTGGAGCTTTTTTTAAGTCCAGTCCAGGTGATTCTGAAGTAGCTGTGGGGACACAGCCTTGTAGTTTTGAGCCTTATTTAGGCCACAATGAGGGAGACTAAACTTTGGAGGAAAATCTTCAGTCTGACAACAAAGATGATATTGGCAGAGTTCAGAACACAGAATGGTGTTAACAAAAAACAAAACAAAAATAAATAAATTAATAAATAATGTGGGTGTTTCGGCATGGTGGAGGTGATACTTTTTTCCAGCTCTTTGGTCTAATCAACTGATTAAAAAAATTGTTTCACTGTCTGTGACATCAGAAAAAAGTAATGAGGAAGTGTGGATTTTTTTATTTATGATTTTTTTTTTTTTTTTTTTCTGAGAAACAGGATATACATTTCAAAACTGAAAAATGACATGAGGGACTGAAAATATCAGCTATTTAAAAAATAAATATTTATTAAATATTAAATATTTGCTTTATTATTACGTTAAAACCATTCACACAAGGAGAAAATAATATAGTCTTACCTGTCCGTTTCAGTGAGATTATCTTCATTATGATGAAGACGTCTGAAAATAATTTAACTTGCTGTCCTGGCTGAAGAAAAGTCCATGATGGTTCGAGTCTCTGCTGTACTGATCTGGGACCGCACGGTCAACAACAGGTGTAATCTGTTTATTGTGTCTGTGGCTGAAGGTTTGAGTCTCTGCAAGTTAAAGGACTCACAGCCCCTCATCTGCTCGTAACGTCTCAGACTACACGCCATGAAATTTCCATAATCTACAAAATAATAAAATAAAGTGAAAATAGTCGGATTTGCCTCTGTGTCGAGTGGAGAATCTGCATGACACTGTGCATGCACCCTCATCAATTTGAGTGTTCCACCTACCAATCAAAAGGATTCTGCCGGTGAGAATAACCATTCTGACACCAAAAACACAGTACAGCTCCCACCTGAACCACTCCGTGGAAACGGGCTGTCATTAGCCTGTAAAAATCTATAAATGAATCCATAAATTAGTGGGGCTATTAAGATAATGATTCCAGTGCTGTGATCACTTCTTTCTTCTTCTCCAATGTTGGGACTCGCCAGGAAGTTTCCTGGTTTTTAGTGGCGCGCAGTTCAAAATCGGAATATTTCTCTCTGCAAAATCGCTCTTTTGTGCACTCGCTGCTGTCCATTCCTGGACAGCCACCTCTGTGCTCCTTCTCACTGGCGTCCTTTCCATCCATGGCTTGCTGGCTTTATTTTTTTCCCTGGCTTTAAATATATATATATATATATATATATATATATATATATATATATATATATATATATATGTGTGTGTGTGTGTGTGTGTGTGTGTATGTTCTCCACTCAGATTGCAATCGCCAGTCACAGATTAGCCTTTTTGTCCATCATTTACCTGTATTTTGGCATGCTTGGTGCCAGAAAGTTATGTTGGATCCAAAAGGATCCAAAAAGGCTAGGACCAAAAGTTATATTGGATCGGTTCCCACTGACCAATAGCTTTAGAGCTTACTGCCAACAGCTAGCAATCAGAGTGCAGCATACGAAAGTCAGGAACTAGCTGACAGATGCTGGTTGAAAAAATGGTAACAAACATGTCAACAACAGCAGAAAATCGTCTGCCAGAGAGGTTTGCTGAGTTCACAGAGGAGGAACTGGTGGAAATATTGAACTCCAAGCATGCCAAAAACACTAAGAAGGTAGACAAGCACACTACTGACGTTTTAGAAGCATTCATTGCATTAAAATCGTCGATCACAGCAAGTGGAGCTGAATCAACAAACTGTCACTGGACAGAACTTGACAGGCAAGGACTTGCAAAGTTGTTACGAAAGTTTTACGCTTATTTTACGGGTAATTTGGGAGGGGGTGGAGAACATAACAATTGATGGATGGCAAGTCGTCCAACATATGCCTCGTCCAATATAACTTTTATTCTTCCAGTATTTCTCTATGTTGGACTCCTTACCATCCATTATTTGTATTATATATTTCTTTATTTCTTCCGCAGCTTACAAGTCACCGTGATACAACTTTTAACTTTGTGTTATGTCTTCAAAATCGGTCTTTTGCGAGCTCTCCTTCTGTGTGGCTGCACAGCTCTGCTCTGCTTTTAGCGGCTTCACTGGAGTTATTTCTTCCGCGGCTTTAAACACACATCCACTTTCACGCGGTCATCTAAATTTTAACTTTGTGTTTGTCCAATATTGACTGAAAAATCATTCTTCTGTGAGCTGGCGTTCTGCCTAAGTGCTTGTTTGGGGCATGATGAGTCACTGCCTCAGTGTGCAGTGCGCACACACAGCAGAGCTCTTGTGATCCATTAACAAGATATTAAATCAACTATAGACATACTTTTACAGCTAGGAACTGTTTTTTCAAGCTATAAAAACATTAAAAATAGTTACCTTAAACTGTTCAAAATACATTCCATATGGAGCAGGAAAGAGAGGAAAAAAAGCGTCCAGATGAAACAGTCCTCTGTGATTCCAAAAGCAATTAGAGGTGTTTTCAGCATCCAAGGTTTGGCAGAAAATGATTAATCTGCTACAAAATAATTACTTTATACACAGCGTCCAGCGCACAGAGCAGGTGGAATTGTGTGTGCAAGAGGGCAGCCGCTCCAAAAATAGCCTCTCAGGTCCTGCGTAGCTGCCAGGCACACGGATAATGGGCTTTTAACAGACTTATAAGCACCATGCAAATGCCTCTAAGTCGTCACAATAACTCTAAAACACTAAAATGCGCCACGCTGTTGTTGCTAAATTTTGAACTTCTTGAAATTAGCACCACACTCAGAGAGGAGCCTCGTTAACTGAAGATAATGCCTCCAAGAGCCACTCAGAGCCACGAAACTCCCACGATAGTTGAAAAAACCCTCTCGTAGCAAAGAAAACATGCTGCGTGGCTCATTATTCATCCTTCATTATTCGGTGGGACCCAGACTTAACATGAAGATGAACGCATTAAAGGGGACACACAATAACCAAACTACAAAAAGAACTGAACACTAACCAGTAACTAAATCAAGTAATACAAGCACATAATCAATGTGGAACCAAACTGAGGACAGAGTGCAACCAGGAGGTCAGAACACAGAAAACTTGGAACAAGGGAGACGAAACACAGACAGTGGAGGGAAATTCAACAAGTTGAGACTGTGGCCTGCTTCCGTAGACGTGTCCATAAAAATTATAGAGGGATATGCTTTGCAAACTTAATACCCATTACAATATTGGATGATGTTGAAGTTGAGGATGGCCCAATGGTTGTTCCAGCAATATCAAAGATTTCATGTCTGCTACTTACAACTCACGTGAAATGTCTCAAACCTAAACCTACTTCTAGGCATCTTATATATGCTACTCTGAAACCACCCCTAAACCCAAACAGCTCAACTGCCAACCCCACTGAGCTCCTTAGTCTGGGTCTCATTAACACAAGATCACTATCCTCAAAATGATTGTTGATTAATGATCTAATTATTGATCATCACTTAGATATAATTGGGTTATGTGAAACCTGGCTTAAACCTACAGCTGTCCTCCCCTTAAATGAGGCCTGCCCACCAGCATATACATTTAGTCACATCCCTCGTGATGCAAAGCAAGGCGGGGGTGTTGCTCTTATTTTTAAATCTAAGTTTAGCTTATTAGCTGTTGGGGGTCACAAATATAACTCGTTTGAGCATCTGATTCTCCACTCTGCTCAGGATATTACGCATTGCCAAGGTCAGAAGAATAAAAATCAGCCGTATTACTTTGTCACTGTATATAGGCCTCCTGGCCCATATTCTGAATTCTTAGATGAATTTGGTGGGTTCATCTCTAACTTGTCAGCTAGTGCAGATAACATTCTGATCATTGGTGACTTTAACATGTGCAAATTGTGGATGCATTAAGATTTGGCAATGCATTTGGGACTCGACGCACATTAGGGGAAATACCCTGGATTTGGTTCTCGCATGTGGTATTGCTGTCATGAATATTGAAATCATGCCTCTTACATCAGTGGTCTCTGATCACTCACTTATTAAGTTTACAGTTCCACTGCTGTGTTTAGTGGAACAACAACCTTATATATCACTACAGTGATGCATCAACTCCTCAACTAAGACTGAACTCAAAGCGAGACTGCCTGATGTTTTAGCTTCACATATGGCAAACACCCAATCAGTAGACAGTCTTGTGGATAGTTTATACTCAAAACTACACTCGACATGATTGCACCACTTTTGTTAAAACCACACTCCCCCAAAACACAGTCACCTTGGTTCAATGATTGCATGAGGCTAGAGGTCTATAACGGA